>NW_028123837.1:0-745046 GCF_965194805.1 Balaenoptera borealis
TGCAGAAAACAGACTATGGCTGCTTAACGGGAAAGGTGAGGTGGGGTGATACATAAAACAAGTGTATCAAATTAGCTCAGATACCGTTCCATAAACCCAATATGTAGTAGACAAGACCTACTCCTTGCTCAGAGAACTGGACTCAACACGCCCTATTCACCGCACAAGAATATATCTGACTAGTAATAATCTTAAAACCTATGTATTGATATCTCTCTGTTAGTGTGTCAAGTGGGTGTAAAGCGGCATAAACACAGCCGTGAAAAGCAGCTAAACCCCATTATGAAAATAAATTACTTTGAAAAACCCATGAAACAACGACAGTGAAAGAGACAGAAATTCTTACACAATGAGTTCATGGGCTGTGATGCAACCTGGATTGACCATATCTAGACCCACAGCTGGATGAGACATAAGGGTGGACACTCTTGGGGCTGAGAGGTTTGGTGAGGTTGGGTGAGCAAACGCAGACCCTTTAAAGTAATACTGCGTGGTACCCATCGCATGGGTCCCAAATCTCCAGGTTCAAGGGCATCTTCCTACATCGAAAACATGCATGAGAAACCCAGAAGATGGTACACCGTGTGATGGGGAAAGGTTTCTAAAACGCACCTCATTTCTCATCTCCTTGTGCCCGGGTTCGCCATTCCAGCCGATTTACTAGCAATCTCCCTACTTGGAGCATCATCACCTTTAACCTCCTGTTCCGTACAGGTTGCAATTTGTCCTGAGGATGAACGGGAAGACGGGGAACCAACGAGAGACTAGCTCTTGGTGTCGGGACAGGCACAGGTCACTCTATTTTCCCATCAGAAAGAAGAATTAACCACAGGCTCAGCCTGCCCCCCGGAACCAGAACAGGGCCTGAAGCCATCCTGCGCTTTTGCGGCCAGCTCCCAAAAAAGCGAGTTGTAAAATGGAGGTTCAGGGCACTGCAATTCACAAACCTGCAGAGTTATAAATGATAACTCTCGTCCACAAATATATTGAGGGAAGGCAAAGAAGAGGATTTGAAATCAAGGCAGAATTGCAGGAAACAGATTTCAGGAGGTAGATACGAATCGCCTTTAAAGCACATGAAAAGCGGCAAAACGTTGACAATGATGCCCTTGGCCAAAAAGGGCGTATGCGTTTTTTCCTGAATATATTCAGGAAAAAACGCATACGCCCTTTTTGGCCAACCAAGCATCCTGGAAAGGCAAATCAGCGCTACAGAGAAGTCTCGCTTCCCATCCATCAAAAGGGCCATGCTGAAAAAAGTGTCAAAACCAGAAATGCAGGACAGGCCATGGAGAAATGGGAGCCTTGCTACACTGATGGGCGGGATGTAAATTGCCAACAGCCACTCTGGAGAAGTGTACGGTGAGTCCTGAAACATCTAAAAAACACAGCTTAGAGAGCATAGGGCACTTCCACTCATGGGGGTATAAATTGGGAAAATTAAAAATCAGCAAAACACAAGCACCCCAAAGTTGAGGGCTGCTCTGTTGACAAGGACCTCCACTTCATTCCACCTTAAATATCCCAGGAAAGAGAAAAATGGATAAAGAAGTTGTGGTCCTTATGTACAATGGAATATCACTCAGCCATGAAATCAATGTCATAAGGTTAGTAGCAGCATGATGAGTGGATTTAGGTACGACGATTCTAAGTGAAATAAGTCACACAGAAAAGGACACTTCTCATAAGGTATCACTGATAGAGGGAATGTAAAAACCGTTACACTTGCACTGAATTACAAAAGAAACAGAGTCACACATGCAGAAAACACACTATGGCTGCTTAACGGGAAAGGTGAGGTGGGGTGATACATAAAACAAGGGTTTCAAATTAGCTCAGATACCGTTCCATAAACCCAATATGTAATAGACAAGACCTACTCCTTGCTCAGAGAACTGGACTCAACACGCCCTATTCACCGCACAAGAATATATCTGACTAGTAATAATCTTAAAACCTATGTATTGATATCTCTCTGTTAGTGTGTCAAGTGGGTGTAAAGCGGCATAAACACAGCCGTGAAAAGCAGCTAAACCCCATTATGAAAATAAATTACTTTGAAAAACCCATGAAACAACGACAGTGAAAGAGATAGAAATTCGTACACAATGAGTTCAGGGGCTGTGATGCAACCTGGATTGACCATATCTAGACGCACAGCTGGATGAGACATAAGGGTGGACACTCTTGGGGCTGAGAGGTTTGGTGAGGTTGGGTGAGCAAACGCAGACCCTTTAAAGTAATACTTCGTGGTACCCATCGCATGGGTCCCAAATCTCCAGCTTCCAGGGCATCTTCCTACATCGAAAACATGCATGAGAAACCCAGAAGATAGTATACCGTGTGATGGGGAAAGGTTTCTAAAACGCACCTCATTTCTCATCTCCTTGTGCCCGGGTTCGCCATTCCAGCCGCTTTACTAGCAGTCTCCCTACTAGGAGCATCAGCACCTTTAACCTCCTGTTCCGTACAGGTTGCAATTTGTCCTGAGGATGAACGGGAAGACGGGGAACCAACGAGAGACTAGCTCTTGGTGTTGGGACAGGCACAGGTCACTCTATTTTCCCATCAGGAAGAAGAATTAACCACAGGCTCAGCCTGCCCCCCGGACCCAGAACAGGGCCTGAAGCCATCCTGCGCTTTTGCGGCCAGCTCCCAACAAAGCGAGTTGTAAAATGGAGGTTCAGGGCACTGCAATTCACAAACCTGCAGAGTTATAAATGATAACTCTCGTCCACAAATATATTGAGGGAAGGCAAAGAAGAGGATTTGAAATCAAGGCAGAATTGCAGGAAACAGATTTCAGGAGGTAGATTCGAATCGCCTTTAAAGCACATGAAAAGCGGCAAAATGTTGACAATGATGCCCTTGGCCAAAAAGGGCGTATGCGTTTTTTCCTGACTATATTCAGGAAAAAACGCATACGCCCTTTTTGGCCAACCAAGCAACCTGGAAAGGCAAATCAGCGCTACAAAGAAGTCTCGCTTCCCATCGGTCAAAAGGGCCATGCTGAAAAATGTGTCAAAACCAGAAATGCAGGACAGGCCATGGAGAAATGAGAGCCTTGCTACACTGATAGGCGGGATGTAAATTGCCAACAGCCACTCTGGAGAAGTGTACGGTGTGTCCTGAAACATCTGAAAAACACAGCTTAGAGAGCATAGGGCACTTCCACTCATGGGGGTATAAATTGGGAAAATGAAAAATCAGCAAGACACAAGCACCCCAAAGTTGAGGGCTGCTCTGTTGACAAGGACCTCCACTTCATTCCACCTTAAATATCCCAGGAAAGAGAAAAATGGATAAAGAAGTTGTGGTCCTTATGTACAATGGAATATCACTCAGCCATGAAATCAATGTCATAAGGTTAGTAGCAGCATGATGAGTGGATTTAAGTACGACGATTCTAAGTGAAATAAGTCACACAAGAAAAGTACACTTCTCATAAGGTATCACTTTTAGAGGGAATGTAAAAACCGTTACACTTGAACTGAATTACAAAACAGAACAGAGTCACACATGCAGAAAACAGACTATGGCTGCTTAACGGGAAAGGTGAGGTGGGGTGATACATAAAACAAGGGTATCAAATTAGCTCAGATACCATTCCATAAACCCAATATGTAGTAGACAAGACCTACTCCTTGCTCAGAGAACTGGACTCAACACGCCCTATTCACCGCACAAGAATATATCTGACTAGTAATAATCTTAAAACCTATGTATTGATATCTCTCTGTTAGTGTGTCAAGTGGGTGTAAAGCGGCATAAACACAGCCGTGAAAAGCAGCTAAACCCCATTATGAAAATAAATTACTTTGAAAAACCCATGAAACAACGACAGTGAAAGAGATAGAAATTCTTACACAATGAGTTCAGGGGCTGTGATGAAACCTGGGTTGACCATATCTAGACCCACAGCTAGATGAGACATAAGGGTGGACACTCTTGGGGCTGAGAGGATTGGTGAGGTTGGGTGAGCAAACGCAGACCCTTTAAAGTAATACTGCGTGGTACCCATCGCATGGGTCCCAAATCTCCAGGTTCAAGGGCATCTTCCTACATCGAAAACATGCATGAGAAACCCAGAAGATGGTACACCGTGTGATGGGGAAAGGTTTCTAAAACGCACCTCATTTCTCATCTCCTTGTGCCCGGGTTCGCCATTCCAGCCGCTTTACTAGCAATCTCCCTACTTGGAGCATCAGCACCTTTAACCTCCTGTTCCGTACAGGTTGCAATTTGTCCTGAGGATGAACGGGAAGACGGGGAACCAACGAGAGACTAGCTCTTGGTGTCGGGACAGGCACAGGTCACTCTATTTTCCCATCAGGAAGAAGAATTAACCACAGGCTCAGCCTGCCCCCCGGAACCAGAACAGGGCCTGAAGCCATCCTGCGCTTTTGCGGCCAGCTCCCAAAAAAGCGAGTTGTAAAATGGAGGTTCAGGGCACTGCAATTCACAAACCTGCAGAGTTATAAATGATAACTCTCGTCCACAAATATATTGAGGGAAGGCAAAGAAGAGGATTTGAAATCAAGGCAGAATTGCACGAAACAGATTTCAGGAGGTAGATACGAATCGCCTTTAAAGCACATGAAAAGCGGCAAAACGTTGACAATGATGCCCTTGGCCAAAAAGGGCGTATGCGTTTTTTCCTGAATATATTCAGGAAAAAACGCATACGCCCTTTTTGGCCAACCAAGCATCCTGGAAAGGCAAATCAGCGCTACAGAGAAGTCTCGCTTCCCATCGGTCAAAAGGGCCATGCTGAAAAAAGTGTCAAAACCAGAAATGCAGGACAGGCCATGGAGAAATGAGAGCCTTGCTACACTGATGGGCGGGATGTAAATTGCCAACAGCCACTCTGGAGAAGTGTACGGTGTGTCCTGAAACATCTGAAAAACACAGCTTAGAGAGCATAGGGCACTTCCACTCATGGGGGTATAAATTGGGAAAATGAAAAATCAGCAAGACACAAGCACCCCAAAGTTGAGGGCTGCTCTGTTGACAAGGACCTCCACTTCATTCCACCTTAAATATCCAAGGAAAGAGAAAAATGGATAAAGAAGTTGTGGTCCTTATGTACAATGGAATATCACTCAGCCATGAAATCAATGTCATAAGGTTAGTAGCAGCATGATGAGTGGATTTAGGTACGACGATTCTAAGTGAAATAAGTCACACAGAAAAGGACACTTCTCATAAGGTATCACTTTTAGAGGGAATGTAAAAACCGTTACACTTGAACTGAATTACAAAACAGAACAGAGTCACACATGCAGAAAACAGACTATGGCTGCTTAACGGGAAAGGTGAGGTGGGGTGATACATAAAACAAGGGTATCAAATTAGCTCAGATACCGTTCGATAAACCCAATATGTAGTAGACAAGACCTACTCCTTGCTCAGAGAACTGGACTCAACACGCCCTATTCACCGCACAAGAATATATCTGACTAGTAATAATCTTAAAACATATGTATTGATATCTCTCTGTTAGTGTGTCAAGTGGGTGTAAAGCGGCATAAACACAGCCGTGAAAAGCAGCTAAACCCCATTATGAAAATAAATTACTTTGAAAAACCCATGAAACAACGACAGTGAAAGAGAGAGAAATTCGTACACAATGAGTTCAGGGGCTGTGATGCAACCTGGATTGACCATATCTAGACCCACAGCTGGATGAGACATAAGGGTGGACACTCTTGGGGCTGAGAGGTTTGGTGAGGTTGGGTGAGCAAACGCAGACCCTTTAAAATAATACTGCGTGGTACCCATCGCATGGGTCCCAAATCTCCAGCTTCAAGGGCATCTTCCTACATCGAAAACATGCATGAGAAACCCAGAAGATGGTACACCGTGTGATGGGGAAAGGTTTCTAAAACGCACCTCATTTCTCATCTCCTTGTGCCCGGGTTCGCCATTCCAGCCGCTTTACTAGCAATCTCCCTACTTGGAGCATCAGCACCTTTAACCTCCTGTTCCGTACAGGTTGCAATTTGTCCTGAGGATGAACGGGAAGACGGGGAACCAACGAGAGACTAGCTCTTGGTGTTGGGACAGGCACAGGTCACTCTATTTTCCCATCAGGAAGAAGAATTAACCACAGGCTCAGCCTGCCCCCCGGAACCAGAACAGGGCCTGAAGCCATTCTGCGATTTTGCGGCCAGCTCCCAAAAAAGCGAGTTGTAAAATGGAGGTTGAGGTTCAGGGCACTGCAATTCACAAACCTGCAGAGTTATAAATGATAACTCTCATCCACAAATATATTGAGGGAAGGCAAAGAAGAGGATTTGAAATCAAGGCAGAATTGCACGAAACAGATTTCAGGAGGTAGATTCGAATCGCCTTTAAAGCACATGAAAAGCGGCAAAATGTTGACAATGATGCCCTTGGCCAAAAAGGGCGTATGCGTTTTTTCCTGAATATATTCAGGAAAAAACGCATACGCCCTTTTTGGCCAACCAAGCAACCTGGAAAGGCAAATCAGCACTACAAAGAAGTCTCGCTTCCCATCGGTCAAAAGGGCCATGCTGAAAAAAGTGTCAAAACCAGAAATGCAGGACAGGCCATGGAGAAATGAGAGCCTTGCTACACTGATGGGCGGGATGTAAATTGCCAACAGCCACTCTGGAGAAGTGTACGGTGTGTCCTGAAACATCTGAAAAACACAGCTTAGAGAGCATAGGGCACTTCCACTCATGGGGGTATAAATTGGGAAAATGAAAAATCAGCAAGACACAAGCACCCCAAAGTTGAGGGCTGCTCTGTTGACAAGGACCTCCACTTCATTCCACCTTAAATATCCAAGGAAAGAGAAAAATGGATAAAGAAGTTGTGGTCCTTATGTACAATGGAATATCACTCAGCCATGAAATCAATGTCATAAGGTTAGTAGCAGCATGATGAGTGGATTTAGGTACGACGATTCTAACTGAAATAAGTCACACAGAAAAGGACACTTCTCATAAGGTATCACTTTTAGAGGGAATGTAAAAACCGTTACACTTGAACTGAATTACAAAACAGAACAGAGTCACACATGCAGAAAACAGACTATGGCTGCTTAACGGGAAAGGTGAGGTGGGGTGATACATAAAACAAGGGTATCAAATTAGCTCAGATACCGTTCCATAAACCCAATATGTAGTAGACAAGACCTACTCCTTGCTCAGAGAACTGGACTCAACACGCCCTATTCACCGCACAAGAATATATCTGACTAGTAATAATCTTAAAACCTATGTATTGATATCTCTCTGTTAGTGTGTCAAGTGGGTGTAAAGCGGCATAAACACAGCCGTGAAAAGCAGCTAAACCCCATTATGAAAATAAATTACTTTGAAAAACCCATGAAACAACGACAGTGAAAGAGACAGAAATTCTTACACAATGAGTTCATGGGCTGTGATGCAACCTGGATTGACCATATCTAGACCCACAGCTGGATGAGACATAAGGGTGGACACTCTTGGGGCTGAGAGGTTTGGTGAGGTTGGGTGAGCAAACGCAGACCCTTTAAAGTAATACTGCGTGGTACCCATCGCATGGGTCCCAAATCTCCAGGTTCAAGGGCATCTTCCTACATCGAAAACATGCATGAGAAACCCAGAAGATGGTACACCGTGTGATGGGGAAAGGTTTCTAAAACGCACCTCATTTCTCATCTCCTTGTGCCCGGGTTCGCCATTAGAGCCGATTTACTAGCAATCTCCCTACTTGGAGCATCATCACCTTTAACCTCCTGTTCCGTACAGGTTGCAATTTGTCCTGAGGATGAACGGGAAGACGGGGAACCAACGAGAGACTAGCTCTTGGTGTCGGGACAGGCACAGGTCACTCTATTTTCCCATCAGAAAGAAGAATTAACCACAGGCTCAGCCTGCCCCCCGGAACCAGAACAGGGCCTGAAGCCATCCTGCGCTTTTGCGGCCAGCTCCCAAAAAAGCGAGTTGTAAAATGGAGGTTCAGGGCACTGCAATTCACAAACCTGCAGAGTTATAAATGATAACTCTCGTCCACAAATATATTGAGGGAAGGCAAAGAAGAGGATTTGAAATCAAGGCAGAATTGCAGGAAACAGATTTCAGGAGGTAGATACGAATCGCCTTTAAAGCACATGAAAAGCGGCAAAACGTTGACAATGATGCCCTTGGCCAAAAAGGGCGTATGCGTTTTTTCCTGAATATATTCAGGAAAAAACGCATACGCCCTTTTTGGCCAACCAAGCATCCTGGAAAGGCAAATCAGCGCTACAGAGAAGTCTCGCTTCCCATCCATCAAAAGGGCCATGCTGAAAAAAGTGTCAAAACCAGAAATGCAGGACAGGCCATGGAGAAATGGGAGCCTTGCTACACTGATGGGCGGGATGTAAATTGCCAACAGCCACTCTGGAGAAGTGTACGGTGAGTCCTGAAACATCTAAAAAACACAGCTTAGAGAGCATAGGGCACTTCCACTCATGGGGGTATAAATTGGGAAAATTAAAAATCAGCAAAACACAAGCACCCCAAAGTTGAGGGCTGCTCTGTTGACAAGGACCTCCACTTCATTCCACCTTAAATATCCCAGGAAAGAGAAAAATGGATAAAGAAGTTGTGGTCCTTATGTACAATGGAATATCACTCAGCCATGAAATCAATGTCATAAGGTTAGTAGCAGCATGATGAGTGGATTTAGGTACGACGATTCTAAGTGAAATAAGTCACACAGAAAAGGACACTTCTCATAAGGTATCACTGATAGAGGGAATGTAAAAACCGTTACACTTGCACTGAATTACAAAAGAAACAGAGTCACACATGCAGAAAACACACTATGGCTGCTTAACGGGAAAGGTGAGGTGGGGTGATACATAAAACAAGGGTTTCAAATTAGCTCAGATACCGTTCCATAAACCCAATATGTAATAGACAAGACCTACTCCTTGCTCAGAGAACTGGACTCAACACGCCCTATTCACCGCACAAGAATATATCTGACTAGTAATAATCTTAAAACCTATGTATTGATATCTCTCTGTTAGTGTGTCAAGTGGGTGTAAAGCGGCATAAACACAGCCGTGAAAAGCAGCTAAACCCCATTATGAAAATAAATTACTTTGAAAAACCCATGAAACAACGACAGTGAAAGAGATAGAAATTCGTACACAATGAGTTCAGGGGCTGTGATGCAACCTGGATTGACCATATCTAGACGCACAGCTGGATGAGACATAAGGGTGGACACTCTTGGGGCTGAGAGGTTTGGTGAGGTTGGGTGAGCAAACGCAGACCCTTTAAAGTAATACTGCGTGGTACCCATCGCATGGGTCCCAAATCTCCAGGTTCAAGGGCATCTTCCTACATCAAAAACATGCATGAGAAACCCAGAAGATGGTACACCGTGTGATGGGGAAAGGTTTCTAAAACGCACCTCATTTCTCATCTCCTTGTGCCCGGGTTCACCATTCCAGCCACTTTACTAGCAATCTCCCTACTTGGAGCATCAGCACCTTTAACCTCCTGTTCCGTACAGGTTGCAATTTGTCCTGAGGATGAACGGGAAGACGGGGAACCAACGAGAGACTAGCTCTTGGTGTCGGGACAGGCACAGGTCACTCTATTTTCCCATCAGGAAGAAGAATTAACCACAGGCTCATCCTCCCCCCCGGAACCAGAACAGGTCCTGAAGCCATCCTGCGCTTTTGCGGCCAGCTCCCAAAAAAGCGAGTTGTACAATGGAGCTTCAGGGCACTGCAATTCACAAACATGCAGAGTTATAAATGATAACTCTCGTCCACAAATATATTGAGGGAAGGCAAAGAAGAGGATTTGAAATCAAGGCAGAAATGCAGGAAACGGATTTCAGGAGGTAGATTCGAATCGCCTTTAAAGCACATGAAAAGCGGCAAAACGTTGACAATGATGCCCTTGGCCAAAAAGGGCGTATGCGTTTTTTCCTGAATATATTCAGGAAAAAACGCATACGCCCTTTTTGGCCAACCAAGCAACCTGGAAAGGCAAATCAGCGCTACAAAGAAGACTCGCTACCCATCAGTCAAAAGGGCCATGCTGAAAAAAGTCTCAAAACCAGAAATGCAGGACAGGCCATGGAGAAATGGGAGCCTTGCTACACTGATGGGCGGGATGTAAATTGCCAACAGCCACTCTGGAGAAGTGTACGGTGTGTCCTGAAACATCTAAAAAACACAGCTTAGAGAGCATAGGGCACTTCCACTCATGGGGGTATAAATTGGGAAAATGAAAAATCAGCAAGACACAAGCACCCCAAAGTTTAGGGCTGCTCTGTTGACAAGGACCTCCACTTCATTCCACCTTCAATATCCCAGGAGGGAGAAAAATGGATAAAGAAGTTGTGGTCCTTATGTACAATGGAATATCACTCAGCCATGAAATCAATGTCGTAAGGTTAGTAGCAGCATGATGAGTGGATTTAGGTACGACAATTCTAAGTGAAATAAGTCACACAGAAAAGGACACTTCTCATAAGGTATCACTGATAGAGGGAATGTAAAAACCGTTACACTTGAACTGAATTACAAAACAGAACAGAGTCACACATGCAGAAAACACACTATGGCTGCTTAACGGGAAAGGTGAGGTGGGGTGATACATAAAACAAGGGTATCAAATTAGCTCAGATACCGTTCCATAAACCCAATATGTAATAGACAAGACCTACTCCTTGCTCAGAGAACTGGACTCAACACGCCCTATTCACCGCACAAGAATATATCTGACTAGTAATAATTTTAAAACCTATGTATTGATATCTCTCTGTTAGTGTGTCAAGTGGGTGTAAAGCGGCATAAACACAGCCGTGAAAAGCAGCTAAACCCCATTATGAAAATAAATTACTTTGAAAAACCCATGAAACAACGACAGTGAAAGAGAGAGAAATTCTTACACAATGCGTTCAGGGGCTGTGATGCAACCTGGATTGACCATATCTAGACCCACAGCTGGATGAGACATAAGGGTGGACACTCTTGGGGCTGAGAGGTTTGGTGAGGTTGGGTGAGCAAACGCAGACCCTTTAAAATAATACTGCGTGGTACCCATCGCATGGGTCCCAAATCTCCAGCTTCAAGGGCATCTTCCTACATCGAAAACATGCATGAGAAACCCAGAAGATGGTACACCGTGTGATGGGGAAAGGTTTCTAAAACGCACCTCATTTCTCATCTCCTTGTGCCCGGGTTCGCCATTCCAGCCGCTTTACTAGCAATCTCCCTACTTGGAGCATCAGCACCTTTAACCTCCTGTTCCGTACAGGTTGCAATTTGTCCTGAGGATGAACGGGAAGACGGGGAACCAACGAGAGACTAGCTCTTGGTGTTGGGACAGGCACAGGTCACTCTATTTTCCCATCAGAAAGAAGAATTAACCACAGGCTCAGCCTGCCCCCCGGAACCAGAACAGGGCCTGAATCCATTCTGTGATTTTGCGGCCAGCTCCCAAAAAAGCGAGTTGTAAAATGGAGGTTCAGGGCACTGCAATTCACAAACCTGCAGAGTTATAAATGATAACTCTCGTCCACAAATATATTGAGGGAAGGCAAAGAAGAGGATTTGAAATCAAGGCAGAAATGCAGGAAACAGATTTCAGGAGGTAGATTCGAATCGCCTTTAAAGCACATGAAAAGCGGCAAAACGTTGACAATGATGCCCTTGGCCAAAAAGGGCGTATGCGTTTTTTCCTGAATATATTCAGGAAAAAACGCATACGCCCTTTTTGGCCAACCAAGCAACCTGGAAAGGCAAATCAGCGCTACAAAGAAGACTCGCTACCCATCGGTCAAAAGGGCCATGCTGAAAAAAGTCTCAAAACCAGAAATGCAGGACAGGCCATGGAGAAATGGGAGCCTTGCTACACTGATGGGCGGGATGTAAATTGCCAACAGCCACTCTGGAGAAGTGTACGGTGTGTCCTGAAACATCTAAAAAACACAGCTTAGAGAGCATAGGGCACTTCCACTCATGGGGGTATAAATTGGGAAAATGAAAAATCAGCAAGACACAAGCACCCCAAAGTTGAGGGCTGCTCTGTTGACAAGGACCTCCACTTCATTCCACCTTAAATATCCAAGGAAAGAGAAAAATGGGTAAAGAAGTTGTGGTCCTTATGTACAATGGAATATCACTCAGCCATGAAATCAATGTCATAAGGTTAGTAGCAGCATGATGAGTGGATTTAGGTACGACGATTCTAACTGAAATAAGTCACACAGAAAAGGACACTTCTCATAAGGTATCACTTATAGAGGGAATGTAAAAACCGTTACACTTGAACTGAATTACAAAACAGAACAGAGTCACACATGCAGAAAACAGACTATGGCTGCTTAACGGGAAAGGTGAGGTGGGGTGATACTTAAAACAAGGGTATCAAATTAGCTCAGATACCGTTCCATAAACCCAATATGTAGTAGACAAGACCTACTCCTTGCTCAGAGAACTGGACTCAACACGCCCTATTCACCGCACAAGAATATATCTGACTAGTAATAATCTTAAAACCTATGTATTGATATCTCTCTGTTAGTGTGTCAAGTGGGTGTAAAGCGGCATAAACACAGCCGTGAAAAGCAGCTAAACCCCATTATGAAAATAAATTACTTTGAAAAACCCATGAAACAACGACAGTGAAAGAGACAGAAATTCTTACACAATGAGTTCATGGGCTGTGATGCAACCTGGATTGACCATATCTAGACCCACAGCTGGATGAGACATAAGGGTGGACACTCTTGGGGCTGAGAGGTTTGGTGAGGTTGGGTGAGCAAACGCAGACCCTTTAAAGTAATACTGCGTGGTACCCATTGCATGGGTCCCAAATCTCCAGGTTCAAGGGCATCTTCCTACATCGAAAACATGCATGAGAAACCCAGAAGATGGTACACCGTGTGATGGGGAAAGGTTTCTAAAACGCACCTCATTTCTCATCTCCTTGTGCCCGGGTTCGCCATTCCAGCCGATTTACTAGCAATCTCCCTACTTGGAGCATCAGCACCTTTAACCTCCTGTTCCGTACAGGTTGCAATTTGTCCTGAGGATGAACGGGAAGACGGGGAACCAACGAGAGACTAGCTCTTGGTGTCGGGACAGGCACAGGTCACTCTATTTTCCCATCAGGAAGAAGAATTAACCACAGGCTCAGCCTGCCCCCCGGAACCAGAACAGGGCCTGAAGCCATCCTGCGCTTTTGCGGCCAGCTCCCAAAAAAGCGAGTTGTAAAATGGAGGTTCAGGGCACTGCAATTCACAAACCTGCAGAGTTATAAATGATAACTCTCGTCCACAAATATATTGAGGGAAGGCAAAGAAGAGGATTTGAAATCAAGGCAGAATTGCACGAAACAGATTTCAGGAGGTAGATACGAATCGCCTTTAAAGCACATGAAAAGCGGCAAAACGTTGACAATGATGCCCTTGGCCAAAAAGGGCGTATGCGTTTTTTCCTGAATATATTCAGGAAAAAACGCATACGCCCTTTTTGGCCAACCAAGCAACCTGGAAAGGCAAATCAGCGCTACAGAGAAGTCTCGCTTCCCATCGGTCAAAAGGGCCATGCTGAAAAAAGTGTCAAAACCAGAAATGTAGGACAGGCCATGGAGAAATGGGAGCCTTGCTACACTGATGGGCGGGATGTAAATTGCCAACAGCCACTCTGGAGAAGTGTACGGTGAGTCCTGAAACATCTAAAAAACACAGCTTAGAGAGCATAGGGCACTTCCACTCATGGGGGTATAAATTGGGAAAATTAAAAATCAGCAAAACACAAGCACCCCAAAGTTTAGGGCTGCTCTGTTGACAAGGACCTCCACTTCATTCCACCTTAAATATCCCAGGAAAGAGAAAAATGGATAAAGAAGTTGTGGTCCTTATGTACAATGGAATATCATTCAGCCATGAAATCAATGTCATAAGGTTAGTAGCAGCATGATGAGTGGATTTAGGTACGACGATTCTAAGTGAAATAAGTCACACAGAAAAGGACACTTCTCATAAGGTATCACTTTTAGAGGGAATGTAAAAACCGTTACACTTGAACTGAATTACAAAACAGAACAGAGTCACACATGCAGAAAACAGACTATGGCTGCTTAACGGGAAAGGTGAGGTGGGGTGATACATAAAACAAGGGTATCAAATTAGCTCAGATACCGTTCCATAAACCCAATATGTAATAGACAAGACCTACTCCTTGCTCAGAGAACTGGACTCAACACGCCCTATTCACCGCACAAGAATATATCTGACTAGTAATAATCTTAAAACCTATGTATTGATATCTCTCTGATAGTGTGTCAAGTGGGTGTAAAGCGGCATAAACACAGCAGTGAAAAGCAGCTAAACCCCATTATGAAAATAAATTACTTTGAAAAACCCATGAAATAACGACAGTGAAAGAGAGAGAAATTCTTACACAATGCGTTCAGGGGCTGTGATGCAACCTGGATTGACCATATCTAGACCCACAGCTGGATGAGACATAAGGGTGGACACTCTTGGGGCTGAGAGGTTTGGTGAGGTTGGGTGAGCAAACGCAGACCCTTTAAAGTAATACTGCGTGGTACCCATCGAATGGGTCCCAAATCTCCAGCTTCAAGGGCATCTTCCTACATCGAAAACATGCATGAGAAACCCAGAAGATAGTACACCGTGTGATGGGGAAAGGTTTCTAAAACGCACCTCATTTCTCATCTCCTTGTGCCCGGGTTCGCCATTCCAGCCGCTTTACTAGCAATCTCCCTACTTGGAAAATCAGCACCTTTAACCTCCTGTTCCGTACAGGTTGCAATTTGTCCTGAGGATGAACGGGAAGACGGGGAACCAACGAGAGACTAGCTCTTGGTGTTGGGACAGGCACAGGTCACTCTATTTTCCCATCAGGAAGAAGAATTAACCACAGGCTCAGCCTGCCCCCCGGAACCAGAACAGGGCCTGAAGCCATCCTGCGCTTTTGCGGCCAGCTCCCAAAAAAGCGAGTTGTAAAATGGAGGTCCAGGGCACTGCAATTCACAAACCTGCAGAGTTATAAATGATAACTCTCGTCCACAAATATATTGAGGGAAGGCAAAGAAGAGGATTTGAAATCAAGGCAGAATTGCAGGAAACAGATTTCAGGAGGTAGATTCGAATCGCCTTTAAAGCACATGAAAAGCGGCAAAATGTTGACAATGATGCCCTTGGCCAAAAAGGGCGTATGCGTTTTTTCCTGAATATATTCAGGAAAAAACGCATACGCCCTTTTTGGCCAACCAAGCAACCTGGAAAGGCAAATCAGCGCTACAAAGAAGTCTCGATTCCCATCCGTCAAAAGGGCCATGCTGAAAAAAGTGTCAAAACCAGAAATGCAGGACAGGCCATGGAGAAATGGGAGCCTTGCTACACTGATGGGCGGGATGTAAATTGCCAACAGCCACTCTGGAGAAGTGTACGGTGTGTCCTGAAACATCTGAAAAACACAGCTTAGAGAGCATAGGGCACTTCCACTCATGGGGGTATAAATTGGGAAAATGAAAAATCAGCAAGACACAAGCACCCCAAAGTTGAGGGCTGCTCTGTTGACAAGGACCTCCACTTCATTCCACCTTAAATATCCCAGGAAAGAGAAAAATGGATAAAGAAGTTGTGGTCCTTATGTACAATGGAATATCACTCAGCCATGAAATCAATGTCATAAGGTTAGTAGCAGCATGATGAGTGGATTTAAGTACGACGATTCTAAGTGAAATAAGTCACACAAGAAAAGTACACTTCTCATAAGGTATCACTTTTAGAGGGAATGTAAAAACCGTTACACTTGAACTGAATTACAAAACAGAACAGAGTCACACATGCAGAAAACAGACTATGGCTGCTTAACGGGAAAGGTGAGGTGGGGTGATACATAAAACAAGGGTATCAAATTAGCTCAGATACCATTCCATAAACCCAATATGTAGTAGACAAGACCTACTCCTTGCTCAGAGAACTGGACTCAACACGCCCTATTCACCGCACAAGAATATATCTGACTAGTAATAATCTTAAAACCTATGTATTGATATCTCTCTGTTAGTGTGTCAAGTGGGTGTAAAGCGGCATAAACACAGCCGTGAAAAGCAGCTAAACCCCATTATGAAAATAAATTACTTTGAAAAACCCATGAAACAACGACAGTGAAAGAGATAGAAATTCTTACACAATGAGTTCAGGGGCTGTGATGAAACCTGGGTTGACCATATCTAGACCCACAGCTAGATGAGACATAAGGGTGGACACTCTTGGGGCTGAGAGGATTGGTGAGGTTGGGTGAGCAAACGCAGACCCTTTAAAGTAATACTGCGTGGTACCCATCGCATGGGTCCCAAATCTCCAGGTTCAAGGGCATCTTCCTACATCGAAAACATGCATGAGAAACCCAGAAGATGGTACACCGTGTGATGGGGAAAGGTTTCTAAAACGCACCTCATTTCTCATCTCCTTGTGCCCGGGTTCGCCATTCCAGCCGCTTTACTAGCAATCTCCCTACTTGGAGCATCAGCACCTTTAACCTCCTGTTCCGTACAGGTTGCAATTTGTCCTGAGGATGAACGGGAAGACGGGGAACCAACGAGAGACTAGCTCTTGGTGTCGGGACAGGCACAGGTCACTCTATTTTCCCATCAGGAAGAAGAATTAACCACAGGCTCAGCCTGCCCCCCGGAACCAGAACAGGGCCTGAAGCCATCCTGCGCTTTTGCGGCCAGCTCCCAAAAAAGCGAGTTGTAAAATGGAGGTTCAGGGCACTGCAATTCACAAACCTGCAGAGTTATAAATGATAACTCTCGTCCACAAATATATTGAGGGAAGGCAAAGAAGAGGATTTGAAATCAAGGCAGAATTGCACGAAACAGATTTCAGGAGGTAGATACGAATCGCCTTTAAAGCACATGAAAAGCGGCAAAACGTTGACAATGATGCCCTTGGCCAAAAAGGGCGTATGCGTTTTTTCCTGAATATATTCAGGAAAAAACGCATACGCCCTTTTTGGCCAACCAAGCAATCTGGAAAGGCAAATCAGCGCTACAGAGAAGTCTCGCTTCCCATCGGTCAAAAGGGCCATGCTGAAAAAAGTGTCAAAACCAGAAATGCAGGACAGGCCATGGAGAAATGGGAGCCTTGCTACACTGATGGGCGGGATGTAAATTGCCAACAGCCACTCTGGAGAAGTGTACGGTGAGTCCTGAAACATCTAAAAAACACAGCTTAGAGAGCATAGGGCACTTCCACTCATGGGGGTATAAATTGGGAAAATGAAAAATCAGCAAGACACAAGCACCCCAAAGTTGAGGGCTGCTCTGTTGACAAGGACCTCCACTTCATTCCACCTTAAATATCCAAGGAAAGAGAAAAATGGATAAAGAAGTTGTGGTCCTTATGTACAATGGAATATCACTCAGCCATGAAATCAATGTCATAAGGTTAGTAGCAGCATGATGAGTGGATTTAGGTACGACGATTCTAAGTGAAATAAGTCACACAGAAAAGGACACTTCTCATAAGGTATCACTTTTAGAGGGAATGTAAAAACCGTTACACTTGAACTGAATTACAAAACAGAACAGAGTCACACATGCAGAAAACAGACTATGGCTGCTTAACGGGAAAGGTGAGGTGGGGTGATACATAAAACAAGGGTATCAAATTAGCTCAGATACCGTTCCATAAACCCAATATGTAGTAGACAAGACCTACTCCTTGCTCAGAGAACTGGACTCAACACGCCCTATTCACCGCACAAGAATATATCTGACTAGTAATAATCTTAAAACCTATGTATTGATATCTCTCTGTTAGTGTGTCAAGTAGGTGTAAAGCGGCATAAACACAGCCGTGAAAAGCAGCTAAACCCCATTATGAAAATAAATTACTTTGAAAAACCCATGAAACAACGACAGTGAAAGAGACAGAAATTCTTACACAATGCGTTCAGGGGCTGTGATGCAACCTGGATTGACCATATCTAGACCCACAGCTGGATGAGACATAAGGGTGGACACTCTTGGGGCTGAGAGGTTTGGTGAGGTTGGGTGAGCAAATGCAGACCCTTTAAAGTAATACTGCGTGGTACCCATCGCATGGGTCCCAAATCTCCAGGTTCAAGGGCATCTTCCTACATCGAAAACATGCATGAGAAACCCAGAAGATGGTACACCGTGTGATGGGGAAAGGTTTCTAAAACGCACATCATTTCTCATCTCCTTGTGCCCGGGTTCGCCATTCCAGCCGCTTTACTAGCAATCTCCCTACTTGGAACATCAGCACCTTTAACCTCCTGTTCCGTACAGGTTGCAATTTGTCCTGAGGATGAACGGGAAGACGGGGAACCAACGAGAGACTAGCTCTTGGTGTCGGGACAGGCACTGGTCACTCTATTTTCCCATCAGGAAGAAGAATTAACCACAGGCTCAGCCTGCCCCCCGGAACCAGAACAGGGCCTGAAGCCATACTGCACTTTTGCGGCCAGCTCCCAAAAAAGCGAGTTGTACAATGGAGGTTCAGGGCACTGCAATTCACAAACCTGCAGAGTTATAAATGATAACTCTCGTCCACAAATATATTGAGGGAAGGCAAAGAAGAGGATTTGAAATCAAGGCAGAATTGCACGAAACAGATTTCAGGAGGTAGATTCGAATCGCCTTTAAAGCACATGAAAAGCGGCAAAACGTTGACAATGATGCCCTTGGCCAAAAAGGGCGTATGCGTTTTTTCCTGAATATATTCAGGAAAAAACGCATACGCCCTTTTTGGCCAACCAAGCAACCTGGAAAGGCAAATCAGCGCTACAGAGAAGTCTCGCTTCCCATCGGTCAAAAGGGCCATGCTGAAAAAAGTGTCAAACCAGAAATGCAGGACAGGCCATGGAGAAATGGGAGCCTTGCTACACTGATGGGCGGGATGTAAATTGCCAACAGCCACTCTGGAGAAGTGTACGGTGTGTCCTGAAACATCTGAAAAACACAGCTTAGAGA
Source organism: Balaenoptera borealis (assembly GCF_965194805.1). Classification (NCBI taxonomy): domain Eukaryota; kingdom Metazoa; phylum Chordata; class Mammalia; order Artiodactyla; family Balaenopteridae; genus Balaenoptera; species Balaenoptera borealis. Next base: position 19,005 of record NW_028123837.1, read on the forward strand.
GCATAGGGCACTTCCACTCATGGGTGTATAAATTGGGAAAATTAAAAATCAGCAAGACACAAGCACCCAAAGTTGAGGGCTGCTCTGTTGACAAGGACCTCCACTTCATTCCACCTTAAATATCCCAGGAAAGAGAAAAATGGATAATAAAGTTGTGGTCTTTATGTACAATGGAATATCACTCAGCCATGAAATCAATGTCATACGGTTAGTAGCACCATAATGAGTGGATTTAGGTACGACGATTCTAAGTGAAATAAGTCACACAGAAAAGGACACTTCTCATAAGGTATCACTGATAGAGGGAATGTAAAAACCGTTACACTTGCACTGAATTACAAAACAGAACAGAGTCACACATGCAGAAAACACACTATGGCTGCTTAACGGGAAAGGTGAGGTGGGGTGATACATAAAACAAGGGTTTCAAATTAGCTCAGATACCGTTCCATAAACCCAATATGTAATAGACAAGACCTACTCCTTGCTCAGAGAACTGGACTCAACACGCCCTATTCACCGCACAAGAATATATCTGACTAGTAATAATCTTAAAACCTATGTACTGATATCTCTCTGTTAGTGTGTCAAGTGGGTGTAAAGCGGCATAAACACAGCAGTGAAAAGCAGCTAAACCCCATTATAAAAATAAATTACTTTGAAACACCCATGAAACAAAGACAGTGAAAGAGATAGAAATTCTTACACAATGAGTTCAGGGGCTGTGATGCAACCTGGATTGACCATATCTAGACCCACAGCTGGATGAGACATAAGGGTGGACACTCTTGGGGCTGAGAGGTTTGGTGAGGTTGGGTGAGCAAACGCAGACCCTTTAAAGTAATACTGCGTGGTACCCATCGCATGGGTCCCAAATCTCCAGGTTCAAGGGCATCTTCCTACATCGAAAACATGCATGAGAAACCCAGAAGATGGTACACCGTGTGATGGGGAAAGGTTTCTAAAACGCACCTCATTTCTCATCTCCTTGTGCCCGGGTTCGCCATTCCAGCCGCTTTACTAGCAATCTCCCTACTTGGAGCATCAGCACCTTTAACCTCCTGTTCCGTACAGGTTGCAATTTGTCCTGAGGATGAACGGGAAGACGGGGAACCAACGAGAGACTAGCTCTTGGTGTCGGGACAGGCACAGGTCACTCTATTTTCCCATCAGGAAGAAGAATTAACCACAGGCTCAGCCTGCCCCCCGGAACCAGAACAGGGCCTGAAGCCATCCTGCGCTTTTGCGGCCAGCTCCCAAAAAAGCGAGTTGTAAAATGGAGGTTCAGGGCACTGCAATTCACAAACCTGCAGAGTTATAAATGATAACTCTCGTCCACAAATATATTGAGGGAAGGCAAAGAAGAGGATTTGAAATCAAGGCAGAATTGCACGAAACAGATTTCAGGAGGTAGATACGAATCGCCTTTAAAGCACATGAAAAGCGGCAAAACGTTGACAATGATGCCCTTGGCCAAAAAGGGCGTATGCGTTTTTTCCTGAATATATTCAGGAAAAAACGCATACGCCCTTTTTGGCCAACCAAGCATCCTGGAAAGGCAAATCAGCGCTACAGAGAAGTCTCGCTTCCCATCGGTCAAAAGGGCCATGCTGAAAAAAGTGTCAAAACCAGAAATGCAGGACAGGCCATGGAGAAATGAGAGCCTTGCTACACTGATGGGCGGGATGTAAATTGCCAACAGCCACTCTGGAGAAGTGTACGGTGTGTCCTGAAACATCTGAAAAACACAGCTTAGAGAGCATAGGGCACTTCCACTCATGGGGGTATAAATTGGGAAAATGAAAAATCAGCAAGACACAAGCACCCCAAAGTTGAGGGCTGCTCTGTTGACAAGGACCTCCACTTCATTCCACCTTAAATATCCAAGGAAAGAGAAAAATGGATAAAGAAGTTGTGGTCCTTATGTACAATGGAATATCACTCAGCCATGAAATCAATGTCATAAGGTTAGTAGCAGCATGATGAGTGGATTTAGGTACGACGATTCTAAGTGAAATAAGTCACACAGAAAAGGACACTTCTCATAAGGTATCACTGATAGAGGGAATGTAAAAACCGTTACACTTGCACTGAATTACAAAAGAAACAGAGTCACACATGCAGAAAACACACTATGGCTGCTTAACGGGAAAGGTGAGGTGGGGTGATACATAAAACAAGGGTTTCAAATTAGCTCAGATACCGTTCCATAAACCCAATATGTAATAGACAAGACCTACTCCTTGCTCAGAGAACTGGACTCAACACGCCCTATTCACCGCACAAGAATATATCTGACTAGTAATAATCTTAAAACCTATGTATTGATATCTCTCTGTTAGTGTGTCAAGTGGGTGTAAAGCGGCATAAACACAGCCGTGAAAAGCAGCTAAACCCCATTATGAAAATAAATTACTTTGAAAAACCCATGAAACAACGACAGTGAAAGAGATAGAAATTCGTACACAATGAGTTCAGGGGCTGTGATGCAACCTGGATTGACCATATCTAGACGCACAGCTGGATGAGACATAAGGGTGGACACTCTTGGGGCTGAGAGGTTTGGTGAGGTTGGGTGAGCAAACGCAGACCCTTTAAAGTAATACTGCGTGGTACCCATCGCATGGGTCCCAAATCTCCAGGTTCAAGGGCATCTTCCTACATCAAAAACATGCATGAGAAACCCAGAAGATGGTACACCGTGTGATGGGGAAAGGTTTCTAAAACGCACCTCATTTCTCATCTCCTTGTGCCCGGGTTCACCATTCCAGCCACTTTACTAGCAATCTCCCTACTTGGAGCATCAGCACCTTTAACCTCCTGTTCCGTACAGGTTGCAATTTGTCCTGAGGATGAACGGGAAGACGGGGAACCAACGAGAGACTAGCTCTTGGTGTCGGGACAGGCACAGGTCACTCTATTTTCCCATCAGGAAGAAGAATTAACCACAGGCTCATCCTCCCCCCCGGAACCAGAACAGGTCCTGAAGCCATCCTGCGCTTTTGCGGCCAGCTCCCAAAAAAGCGAGTTGTACAATGGAGCTTCAGGGCACTGCAATTCACAAACATGCAGAGTTATAAATGATAACTCTCGTCCACAAATATATTGAGGGAAGGCAAAGAAGAGGATTTGAAATCAAGGCAGAAATGCAGGAAACGGATTTCAGGAGGTAGATTCGAATCGCCTTTAAAGCACATGAAAAGCGGCAAAACGTTGACAATGATGCCCTTGGCCAAAAAGGGCGTATGCGTTTTTTCCTGAATATATTCAGGAAAAAACGCATACGCCCTTTTTGGCCAACCAAGCAACCTGGAAAGGCAAATCAGCGCTACAAAGAAGACTCGCTACCCATCAGTCAAAAGGGCCATGCTGAAAAAAGTCTCAAAACCAGAAATGCAGGACAGGCCATGGAGAAATGGGAGCCTTGCTACACTGATGGGCGGGATGTAAATTGCCAACAGCCACTCTGGAGAAGTGTACGGTGTGTCCTGAAACATCTAAAAAACACAGCTTAGAGAGCATAGGGCACTTCCACTCATGGGGGTATAAATTGGGAAAATGAAAAATCAGCAAGACACAAGCACCCCAAAGTTTAGGGCTGCTCTGTTGACAAGGACCTCCACTTCATTCCACCTTCAATATCCCAGGAGGGAGAAAAATGGATAAAGAAGTTGTGGTCCTTATGTACAATGGAATATCACTCAGCCATGAAATCAATGTCGTAAGGTTAGTAGCAGCATGATGAGTGGATTTAGGTACGACAATTCTAAGTGAAATAAGTCACACAGAAAAGGACACTTCTCATAAGGTATCACTGATAGAGGGAATGTAAAAACCGTTACACTTGAACTGAATTACAAAACAGAACAGAGTCACACATGCAGAAAACACACTATGGCTGCTTAACGGGAAAGGTGAGGTGGGGTGATACATAAAACAAGGGTATCAAATTAGCTCAGATACCGTTCCATAAACCCAATATGTAATAGACAAGACCTACTCCTTGCTCTGAGAACTGGACTCAACACGCCCTATTCACCGCACAAGAATATATCTGACTAGTAATAATTTTAAAACCTATGTATTGATATCTCTCTGTTAGTGTGTCAAGTGGGTGTAAAGCGGCATAAACACAGCCGTGAAAAGCAGCTAAACCCCATTATGAAAATAAATTACTTTGAAAAACCCATGAAACAACGACAGTGAAAGAGAGAGAAATTCTTACACAATGCGTTCAGGGGCTGTGATGCAACCTGGATTGACCATATCTAGACCCACAGCTGGATGAGACATAAGGGTGGACACTCTTGGGGCTGAGAGGTTTGGTGAGGTTGGGTGAGCAAACGCAGACCCTTTAAAATAATACTGCGTGGTACCCATCGCATGGGTCCCAAATCTCCAGCTTCAAGGGCATCTTCCTACATCGAAAACATGCATGAGAAACCCAGAAGATGGTACACCGTGTGATGGGGAAAGGTTTCTAAAACGCACCTCATTTCTCATCTCCTTGTGCCCGGGTTCGCCATTCCAGCCGCTTTACTAGCAATCTCCCTACTTGGAGCATCAGCACCTTTAACCTCCTGTTCCGTACAGGTTGCAATTTGTCCTGAGGATGAACGGGAAGACGGGGAACCAACGAGAGACTAGCTCTTGGTGTTGGGACAGGCACAGGTCACTCTATTTTCCCATCAGAAAGAAGAATTAACCACAGGCTCAGCCTGCCCCCCGGAACCAGAACAGGGCCTGAATCCATTCTGTGATTTTGCGGCCAGCTCCCAAAAAAGCGAGTTGTAAAATGGAGGTTCAGGGCACTGCAATTCACAAACCTGCAGAGTTATAAATGATAACTCTCGTCCACAAATATATTGAGGGAAGGCAAAGAAGAGGATTTGAAATCAAGGCAGAAATGCAGGAAACAGATTTCAGGAGGTAGATTCGAATCGCCTTTAAAGCACATGAAAAGCGGCAAAACGTTGACAATGATGCCCTTGGCCAAAAAGGGCGTATGCGTTTTTTCCTGAATATATTCAGGAAAAAACGCATACGCCCTTTTTGGCCAACCAAGCAACCTGGAAAGGCAAATCAGCGCTACAAAGAAGACTCGCTACCCATCGGTCAAAAGGGCCATGCTGAAAAAAGTCTCAAAACCAGAAATGCAGGACAGGCCATGGAGAAATGGGAGCCTTGCTACACTGATGGGCGGGATGTAAATTGCCAACAGCCACTCTGGAGAAGTGTACGGTGTGTCCTGAAACATCTAAAAAACACAGCTTAGAGAGCATAGGGCACTTCCACTCATGGGGGTATAAATTGGGAAAATGAAAAATCAGCAAGACACAAGCACCCCAAAGTTGAGGGCTGCTCTGTTGACAAGGACCTCCACTTCATTCCACCTTAAATATCCAAGGAAAGAGAAAAATGGGTAAAGAAGTTGTGGTCCTTATGTACAATGGAATATCACTCAGCCATGAAATCAATGTCATAAGGTTAGTAGCAGCATGATGAGTGGATTTAGGTACGACGATTCTAACTGAAATAAGTCACACAGAAAAGGACACTTCTCATAAGGTATCACTTATAGAGGGAATGTAAAAACCGTTACACTTGAACTGAATTACAAAACAGAACAGAGTCACACATGCAGAAAACAGACTATGGCTGCTTAACGGGAAAGGTGAGGTGGGGTGATACTTAAAACAAGGGTATCAAATTAGCTCAGATACCGTTCCATAAACCCAATATGTAGTAGACAAGACCTACTCCTTGCTCAGAGAACTGGACTCAACACGCCCTATTCACCGCACAAGAATATATCTGACTAGTAATAATCTTAAAACCTATGTATTGATATCTCTCTGTTAGTGTGTCAAGTGGGTGTAAAGCGGCATAAACACAGCCGTGAAAAGCAGCTAAACCCCATTATGAAAATAAATTACTTTGAAAAACCCATGAAACAACGACAGTGAAAGAGACAGAAATTCTTACACAATGAGTTCATGGGCTGTGATGCAACCTGGATTGACCATATCTAGACCCACAGCTGGATGAGACATAAGGGTGGACACTCTTGGGGCTGAGAGGTTTGGTGAGGTTGGGTGAGCAAACGCAGACCCTTTAAAGTAATACTGCGTGGTACCCATTGCATGGGTCCCAAATCTCCAGGTTCAAGGGCATCTTCCTACATCGAAAACATGCATGAGAAACCCAGAAGATGGTACACCGTGTGATGGGGAAAGGTTTCTAAAACGCACCTCATTTCTCATCTCCTTGTGCCCGGGTTCGCCATTCCAGCCGATTTACTAGCAATCTCCCTACTTGGAGCATCAGCACCTTTAACCTCCTGTTCCGTACAGGTTGCAATTTGTCCTGAGGATGAACGGGAAGACGGGGAACCAACGAGAGACTAGCTCTTGGTGTCGGGACAGGCACAGGTCACTCTATTTTCCCATCAGGAAGAAGAATTAACCACAGGCTCAGCCTGCCCCCCGGAACCAGAACAGGGCCTGAAGCCATCCTGCGCTTTTGCGGCCAGCTCCCAAAAAAGCGAGTTGTAAAATGGAGGTTCAGGGCACTGCAATTCACAAACCTGCAGAGTTATAAATGATAACTCTCGTCCACAAATATATTGAGGGAAGGCAAAGAAGAGGATTTGAAATCAAGGCAGAATTGCACGAAACAGATTTCAGGAGGTAGATACGAATCGCCTTTAAAGCACATGAAAAGCGGCAAAACGTTGACAATGATGCCCTTGGCCAAAAAGGGCGTATGCGTTTTTTCCTGAATATATTCAGGAAAAAACGCATACGCCCTTTTTGGCCAACCAAGCAACCTGGAAAGGCAAATCAGCGCTACAGAGAAGTCTCGCTTCCCATCGGTCAAAAGGGCCATGCTGAAAAAAGTGTCAAAACCAGAAATGTAGGACAGGCCATGGAGAAATGGGAGCCTTGCTACACTGATGGGCGGGATGTAAATTGCCAACAGCCACTCTGGAGAAGTGTACGGTGAGTCCTGAAACATCTAAAAAACACAGCTTAGAGAGCATAGGGCACTTCCACTCATGGGGGTATAAATTGGGAAAATTAAAAATCAGCAAAACACAAGCACCCCAAAGTTTAGGGCTGCTCTGTTGACAAGGACCTCCACTTCATTCCACCTTAAATATCCCAGGAAAGAGAAAAATGGATAAAGAAGTTGTGGTCCTTATGTACAATGGAATATCATTCAGCCATGAAATCAATGTCATAAGGTTAGTAGCAGCATGATGAGTGGATTTAGGTACGACGATTCTAAGTGAAATAAGTCACACAGAAAAGGACACTTCTCATAAGGTATCACTTTTAGAGGGAATGTAAAAACCGTTACACTTGAACTGAATTACAAAACAGAACAGAGTCACACATGCAGAAAACAGACTATGGCTGCTTAACGGGAAAGGTGAGGTGGGGTGATACATAAAACAAGGGTATCAAATTAGCTCAGATACCGTTCCATAAACCCAATATGTAATAGACAAGACCTACTCCTTGCTCAGAGAACTGGACTCAACACGCCCTATTCACCGCACAAGAATATATCTGACTAGTAATAATCTTAAAACCTATGTATTGATATCTCTCTGATAGTGTGTCAAGTGGGTGTAAAGCGGCATAAACACAGCAGTGAAAAGCAGCTAAACCCCATTATGAAAATAAATTACTTTGAAAAACCCATGAAATAACGACAGTGAAAGAGAGAGAAATTCTTACACAATGCGTTCAGGGGCTGTGATGCAACCTGGATTGACCATATCTAGACCCACAGCTGGATGAGACATAAGGGTGGACACTCTTGGGGCTGAGAGGTTTGGTGAGGTTGGGTGAGCAAACGCAGACCCTTTAAAGTAATACTGCGTGGTACCCATCGAATGGGTCCCAAATCTCCAGCTTCAAGGGCATCTTCCTACATCGAAAACATGCATGAGAAACCCAGAAGATAGTACACCGTGTGATGGGGAAAGGTTTCTAAAACGCACCTCATTTCTCATCTCCTTGTGCCCGGGTTCGCCATTCCAGCCGCTTTACTAGCAATCTCCCTACTTGGAAAATCAGCACCTTTAACCTCCTGTTCCGTACAGGTTGCAATTTGTCCTGAGGATGAACGGGAAGACGGGGAACCAACGAGAGACTAGCTCTTGGTGTTGGGACAGGCACAGGTCACTCTATTTTCCCATCAGGAAGAAGAATTAACCACAGGCTCAGCCTGCCCCCCGGAACCAGAACAGGGCCTGAAGCCATCCTGCGCTTTTGCGGCCAGCTCCCAAAAAAGCGAGTTGTAAAATGGAGGTCCAGGGCACTGCAATTCACAAACCTGCAGAGTTATAAATGATAACTCTCGTCCACAAATATATTGAGGGAAGGCAAAGAAGAGGATTTGAAATCAAGGCAGAATTGCAGGAAACAGATTTCAGGAGGTAGATTCGAATCGCCTTTAAAGCACATGAAAAGCGGCAAAATGTTGACAATGATGCCCTTGGCCAAAAAGGGCGTATGCGTTTTTTCCTGAATATATTCAGGAAAAAACGCATACGCCCTTTTTGGCCAACCAAGCAACCTGGAAAGGCAAATCAGCGCTACAAAGAAGACTCGCTACCCATCAGTCAAAAGGGCCATGCTGAAAAAAGTCTCAAAACCAGAAATGCAGGACAGGCCATGGAGAAATGGGAGCCTTGCTACACTGATGGGCGGGATGTAAATTGCCAACAGCCACTCTGGAGAAGTGTACGGTGTGTCCTGAAACATCTGAAAAACACAGCTTAGAGAGCATAGGGCACTTCCACTCATGGGGGTATAAATTGGGAAAATGAAAAATCAGCAAGACACAAGCACCCCAAAGTTGAGGGCTGCTCTGTTGACAAGGACCTCCACTTCATTCCACCTTAAATATCCCAGGAAAGAGAAAAATGGATAAAGAAGTTGTGGTCCTTATGTACAATGGAATATCACTCAGCCATGAAATCAATGTCATAAGGTTAGTAGCAGCATGATGAGTGGATTTAAGTACGACGATTCTAAGTGAAATAAGTCACACAAGAAAAGTACACTTCTCATAAGGTATCACTTTTAGAGGGAATGTAAAAACCGTTACACTTGAACTGAATTACAAAACAGAACAGAGTCACACATGCAGAAAACAGACTATGGCTGCTTAACGGGAAAGGTGAGGTGGGGTGATACATAAAACAAGGGTATCAAATTAGCTCAGATACCATTCCATAAACCCAATATGTAGTAGACAAGACCTACTCCTTGCTCAGAGAACTGGACTCAACACGCCCTATTCACCGCACAAGAATATATCTGACTAGTAATAATCTTAAAACCTATGTATTGATATCTCTCTGTTAGTGTGTCAAGTGGGTGTAAAGCGGCATAAACACAGCCGTGAAAAGCAGCTAAACCCCATTATGAAAATAAATTACTTTGAAAAACCCATGAAACAACGACAGTGAAAGAGATAGAAATTCTTACACAATGAGTTCAGGGGCTGTGATGAAACCTGGGTTGACCATATCTAGACCCACAGCTAGATGAGACATAAGGGTGGACACTCTTGGGGCTGAGAGGATTGGTGAGGTTGGGTGAGCAAACGCAGACCCTTTAAAGTAATACTGCGTGGTACCCATCGCATGGGTCCCAAATCTCCAGGTTCAAGGGCATCTTCCTACATCGAAAACATGCATGAGAAACCCAGAAGATGGTACACCGTGTGATGGGGAAAGGTTTCTAAAACGCACCTCATTTCTCATCTCCTTGTGCCCGGGTTCGCCATTCCAGCCGCTTTACTAGCAATCTCCCTACTTGGAGCATCAGCACCTTTAACCTCCTGTTCCGTACAGGTTGCAATTTGTCCTGAGGATGAACGGGAAGACGGGGAACCAACGAGAGACTAGCTCTTGGTGTCGGGACAGGCACAGGTCACTCTATTTTCCCATCAGGAAGAAGAATTAACCACAGGCTCAGCCTGCCCCCCGGAACCAGAACAGGGCCTGAAGCCATCCTGCGCTTTTGCGGCCAGCTCCCAAAAAAGCGAGTTGTAAAATGGAGGTTCAGGGCACTGCAATTCACAAACCTGCAGAGTTATAAATGATAACTCTCGTCCACAAATATATTGAGGGAAGGCAAAGAAGAGGATTTGAAATCAAGGCAGAATTGCACGAAACAGATTTCAGGAGGTAGATACGAATCGCCTTTAAAGCACATGAAAAGCGGCAAAACGTTGACAATGATGCCCTTGGCCAAAAAGGGCGTATGCGTTTTTTCCTGAATATATTCAGGAAAAAACGCATACGCCCTTTTTGGCCAACCAAGCAATCTGGAAAGGCAAATCAGCGCTACAGAGAAGTCTCGCTTCCCATCGGTCAAAAGGGCCATGCTGAAAAAAGTGTCAAAACCAGAAATGCAGGACAGGCCATGGAGAAATGGGAGCCTTGCTACACTGATGGGCGGGATGTAAATTGCCAACAGCCACTCTGGAGAAGTGTACGGTGAGTCCTGAAACATCTAAAAAACACAGCTTAGAGAGCATAGGGCACTTCCACTCATGGGGGTATAAATTGGGAAAATGAAAAATCAGCAAGACACAAGCACCCCAAAGTTGAGGGCTGCTCTGTTGACAAGGACCTCCACTTCATTCCACCTTAAATATCCAAGGAAAGAGAAAAATGGATAAAGAAGTTGTGGTCCTTATGTACAATGGAATATCACTCAGCCATGAAATCAATGTCATAAGGTTAGTAGCAGCATGATGAGTGGATTTAGGTACGACGATTCTAACTGAAATAAGTCACACAGAAAAGGACACTTCTCATAAGGTATCACTTTTAGAGGGAATGTAAAAACCGTTACACTTGAACTGAATTACAAAACAGAACAGAGTCACACATGCAGAAAACAGACTATGGCTGCTTAACGGGAAAGGTGAGGTGGGGTGATACATAAAACAAGGGTATCAAATTAGCTCAGATACCGTTCCATAAACCCAATATGTAGTAGACAAGACCTACTCCTTGCTCAGAGAACTGGACTCAACACGCCCTATTCACCGCACAAGAATATATCTGACTAGTAATAATCTTAAAACCTATGTATTGATATCTCTCTGTTAGTGTGTCAAGTAGGTGTAAAGCGGCATAAACACAGCCGTGAAAAGCAGCTAAACCCCATTATGAAAATAAATTACTTTGAAAAACCCATGAAACAACGACAGTGAAAGAGACAGAAATTCTTACACAATGCGTTCAGGGGCTGTGATGCAACCTGGATTGACCATATCTAGACCCACAGCTGGATGAGACATAAGGGTGGACACTCTTGGGGCTGAGAGGTTTGGTGAGGTTGGGTGAGCAAATGCAGACCCTTTAAAGTAATACTGCGTGGTACCCATCGCATGGGTCCCAAATCTCCAGGTTCAAGGGCATCTTCCTACATCGAAAACATGCATGAGAAACCCAGAAGATGGTACACCGTGTGATGGGGAAAGGTTTCTAAAACGCACATCATTTCTCATCTCCTTGTGCCCGGGTTCGCCATTCCAGCCGCTTTACTAGCAATCTCCCTACTTGGAACATCAGCACCTTTAACCTCCTGTTCCGTACAGGTTGCAATTTGTCCTGAGGATGAACGGGAAGACGGGGAACCAACGAGAGACTAGCTCTTGGTGTCGGGACAGGCACTGGTCACTCTATTTTCCCATCAGGAAGAAGAATTAACCACAGGCTCAGCCTGCCCCCCGGAACCAGAACAGGGCCTGAAGCCATACTGCACTTTTGCGGCCAGCTCCCAAAAAAGCGAGTTGTACAATGGAGGTTCAGGGCACTGCAATTCACAAACCTGCAGAGTTATAAATGATAACTCTCGTCCACAAATATATTGAGGGAAGGCAAAGAAGAGGATTTGAAATCAAGGCAGAATTGCACGAAACAGATTTCAGGAGGTAGATTCGAATCGCCTTTAAAGCACATGAAAAGCGGCAAAACGTTGACAATGATGCCCTTGGCCAAAAAGGGCGTATGCGTTTTTTCCTGAATATATTCAGGAAAAAACGCATACGCCCTTTTTGGCCAACCAAGCAACCTGGAAAGGCAAATCAGCGCTACAGAGAAGTCTCGCTTCCCATCGGTCAAAAGGGCCATGCTGAAAAAAGTGTCAAACCAGAAATGCAGGACAGGCCATGGAGAAATGGGAGCCTTGCTACACTGATGGGCGGGATGTAAATTGCCAACAGCCACTCTGGAGAAGTGTACGGTGTGTCCTGAAACATCTGAAAAACACAGCTTAGAGAGCATAGGGCACTTCCACTCATGGGTGTATAAATTGGGAAAATTAAAAATCAGCAAGACACAAGCACCCAAAGTTGAGGGCTGCTCTGTTGACAAGGACCTCCACTTCATTCCACCTTAAATATCCCAGGAAAGAGAAAAATGGATAATAAAGTTGTGGTCTTTATGTACAATGGAATATCACTCAGCCATGAAATCAATGTCATACGGTTAGTAGCACCATAATGAGTGGATTTAGGTACGACGATTCTAAGTGAAATAAGTCACACAGAAAAGGACACTTCTCATAAGGTATCACTGATAGAGGGAATGTAAAAACCGTTACACTTGCACTGAATTACAAAACAGAACAGAGTCACACATGCAGAAAACACACTATGGCTGCTTAACGGGAAAGGTGAGGTGGGGTGATACATAAAACAAGGGTTTCAAATTAGCTCAGATACCGTTCCATAAACCCAATATGTAATAGACAAGACCTACTCCTTGCTCAGAGAACTGGACTCAACACGCCCTATTCACCGCACAAGAATATATCTGACTAGTAATAATCTTAAAACCTATGTACTGATATCTCTCTGTTAGTGTGTCAAGTGGGTGTAAAGCGGCATAAACACAGCAGTGAAAAGCAGCTAAACCCCATTATAAAAATAAATTACTTTGAAACACCCATGAAACAAAGACAGTGAAAGAGATAGAAATTCTTACACAATGAGTTCAGGGGCTGTGATGCAACCTGGATTGACCATATCTAGACCCACAGCTGGATGAGACATAAGGGTGGACACTCTTGGGGCTGAGAGGTTTGGTGAGGTTGGGTGAGCAAACGCAGACCCTTTAAAGTAATACTGCGTGGTACCCATCGCATGGGTCCCAAATCTCCAGGTTCAAGGGCATCTTCCTACATCGAAAACATGCATGAGAAACCCAGAAGATGGTACACCGTGTGATGGGGAAAGGTTTCTAAAACGCACCTCATTTCTCATCTCCTTGTGCCCGGGTTCGCCATTCCAGCCGCTTTACTAGCAATCTCCCTACTTGGAGCATCAGCACCTTTAACCTCCTGTTCCGTACAGGTTGCAATTTGTCCTGAGGATGAACGGGAAGACGGGGAACCAACGAGAGACTAGCTCTTGGTGTCGGGACAGGCACAGGTCACTCTATTTTCCCATCAGGAAGAAGAATTAACCACAGGCTCAGCCTGCCCCCCGGAACCAGAACAGGGCCTGAAGCCATCCTGCGCTTTTGCGGCCAGCTCCCAAAAAAGCGAGTTGTAAAATGGAGGTTCAGGGCACTGCAATTCACAAACCTGCAGAGTTATAAATGATAACTCTCGTCCACAAATATATTGAGGGAAGGCAAAGAAGAGGATTTGAAATCAAGGCAGAATTGCACGAAACAGATTTCAGGAGGTAGATACGAATCGCCTTTAAAGCACATGAAAAGCGGCAAAACGTTGACAATGATGCCCTTGGCCAAAAAGGGCGTATGCGTTTTTTCCTGAATATATTCAGGAAAAAACGCATACGCCCTTTTTGGCCAACCAAGCATCCTGGAAAGGCAAATCAGCGCTACAGAGAAGTCTCGCTTCCCATCGGTCAAAAGGGCCATGCTGAAAAAAGTGTCAAAACCAGAAATGCAGGACAGGCCATGGAGAAATGAGAGCCTTGCTACACTGATGGGCGGGATGTAAATTGCCAACAGCCACTCTGGAGAAGTGTACGGTGTGTCCTGAAACATCTGAAAAACACAGCTTAGAGAGCATAGGGCACTTCCACTCATGGGGGTATAAATTGGGAAAATGAAAAATCAGCAAGACACAAGCACCCCAAAGTTGAGGGCTGCTCTGTTGACAAGGACCTCCACTTCATTCCACCTTAAATATCCAAGGAAAGAGAAAAATGGATAAAGAAGTTGTGGTCCTTATGTACAATGGAATATCACTCAGCCATGAAATCAATGTCATAAGGTTAGTAGCAGCATGATGAGTGGATTTAGGTACGACGATTCTAAGTGAAATAAGTCACACAGAAAAGGACACTTCTCATAAGGTATCACTTTTAGAGGGAATGTAAAAACCGTTACACTTGAACTGAATTACAAAACAGAACAGAGTCACACATGCAGAAAACAGACTATGGCTGCTTAACGGGAAAGGTGAGGTGGGGTGATACATAAAACAAGGGTATCAAATTAGCTCAGATACCGTTCCATAAACCCAATATGTAGTAGACAAGACCTACTCCTTGCTCAGAGAACTGGACTCAACACGCCCTATTCACCGCACAAGAATATATCTGACTAGTAATAATCTTAAAACATATGTATTGATATCTCTCTGTTAGTGTGTCAAGTGGGTGTAAAGCGGCATAAACACAGCCGTGAAAAGCAGCTAAACCCCATTATGAAAATAAATTACTTTGAAAAACCCATGAAACAACGACAGTGAAAGAGAGAGAAATTCGTACACAATGAGTTCAGGGGCTGTGATGCAACCTGGATTGACCATATCTAGACCCACAGCTGGATGAGACATAAGGGTGGACACTCTTGGGGCTGAGAGGTTTGGTGAGGTTGGGTGAGCAAACGCAGACCCTTTAAAATAATACTGCGTGGTACCCATCGCATGGGTCCCAAATCTCCAGCTTCAAGGGCATCTTCCTACATCGAAAACATGCATGAGAAACCCAGAAGATGGTACACCGTGTGATGGGGAAAGGTTTCTAAAACGCACCTCATTTCTCATCTCCTTGTGCCCGGGTTCGCCATTCCAGCCGCTTTACTAGCAATCTCCCTATTTGGAGCATCAGCACCTTTAACCTCCTGTTCCGTACAGGTTGCAATTTGTCCTGAGGATGAACGGGAAGACGGGGAACCAACGAGAGACTAGCTCTTGGTGTTGGGACAGGCACAGGTCACTCTATTTTCCCATCAGGAAGAAGAATTAACCACAGGCTCAGCCTGCCCCCCGGAACCAGAACAGGGCCTGAAGCCATTCTGCGATTTTGCGGCCAGCTCCCAAAAAAGCGAGTTGTAAAATGGAGGTTGAGGTTCAGGGCACTGCAATTCACAAACCTGCAGAGTTATAAATGATAACTCTCATCCACAAATATATTGAGGGAAGGCAAAGAAGAGGATTTGAAATCAAGGCAGAATTGCACGAAACAGATTTCAGGAGGTAGATTCGAATCGCCTTTAAAGCACATGAAAAGCGGCAAAATGTTGACAATGATGCCCTTGGCCAAAAAGGGCGTATGCGTTTTTTCCTGAATATATTCAGGAAAAAACGCATACGCCCTTTTTGGCCAACCAAGCAACCTGGAAAGGCAAATCAGCGCTACAAAGAAGTCTCGCTTCCCATCGGTCAAAAGGGCCATGCTGAAAAAAGTGTCAAAACCAGAAATGCAGGACAGGCCATGGAGAAATGAGAGCCTTGCTACACTGATGGGCGGGATGTAAATTGCCAACAGCCACTCTGGAGAAGTGTACGGTGTGTCCTGAAACATCTGAAAAACACAGCTTAGAGAGCATAGGGCACTTCCACTCATGGGGGTATAAATTGGGAAAATGAAAAATCAGCAAGACACAAGCACCCCAAAGTTGAGGGCTGCTCTGTTGACAAGGACCTCCACTTCATTCCACCTTAAATATCCAAGGAAAGAGAAAAATGGATAAAGAAGTTGTGGTCCTTATGTACAATGGAATATCACTCAGCCATGAAATCAATGTCATAAGGTTAGTAGCAGCATGATGAGTGGATTTAGGTACGACGATTCTAACTGAAATAAGTCACACAGAAAAGGACACTTCTCATAAGGTATCACTTTTAGAGGGAATGTAAAAACCGTTACACTTGAACTGAATTACAAAACAGAACAGAGTCACACATGCAGAAAACAGACTATGGCTGCTTAACGGGAAAGGTGAGGTGGGGTGATACATAAAACAAGGGTATCAAATTAGCTCAGATACCGTTCCATAAACCCAATATGTAGTAGACAAGACCTACTCCTTGCTCAGAGAACTGGACTCAACACGCCCTATTCACCGCACAAGAATATATCTGACTAGTAATAATCTTAAAACCTATGTATTGATATCTCTCTGTTAGTGTGTCAAGTGGGTGTAAAGCGGCATAAACACAGCCGTGAAAAGCAGCTAAACCCCATTATGAAAATAAATTACTTTGAAAAACCCATGAAACAACGACAGTGAAAGAGACAGAAATTCTTACACAATGAGTTCATGGGCTGTGATGCAACCTGGATTGACCATATCTAGACCCACAGCTGGATGAGACATAAGGGTGGACACTCTTGGGGCTGAGAGGTTTGGTGAGGTTGGGTGAGCAAACGCAGACCCTTTAAAGTAATACTGCGTGGTACCCATCGCATGGGTCCCAAATCTCCAGGTTCAAGGGCATCTTCCTACATCGAAAACATGCATGAGAAACCCAGAAGATGGTACACCGTGTGATGGGGAAAGGTTTCTAAAACGCACCTCATTTCTCATCTCCTTGTGCCCGGGTTCGCCATTCCAGCCGATTTACTAGCAATCTCCCTACTTGGAGCATCATCACCTTTAACATCCTGTTCCGTACAGGTTGCAATTTGTCCTGAGGATGAACGGGAAGACGGGGAACCAACGAGAGACTAGCTCTTGGTGTCGGGACAGGCACAGGTCACTCTATTTTCCCATCAGAAAGAAGAATTAACCACAGGCTCAGCCTGCCCCCCGGAACCAGAACAGGGCCTGAAGCCATCCTGCGCTTTTGCGGCCAGCTCCCAAAAAAGCGAGTTGTAAAATGGAGGTTCAGGGCACTGCAATTCACAAACCTGCAGAGTTATAAATGATAACTCTCGTCCACAAATATATTGAGGGAAGGCAAAGAAGAGGATTTGAAATCAAGGCAGAATTGCAGGAAACAGATTTCAGGAGGTAGATACGAATCGCCTTTAAAGCACATGAAAAGCGGCAAAACGTTGACAATGATGCCCTTGGCCAAAAAGGGCGTATGCGTTTTTTCCTGAATATATTCAGGAAAAAACGCATACGCCCTTTTTGGCCAACCAAGCATCCTGGAAAGGCAAATCAGCGCTACAGAGAAGTCTCGCTTCCCATCCATCAAAAGGGCCATGCTGAAAAAAGTGTCAAAACCAGAAATGCAGGACAGGCCATGGAGAAATGGGAGCCTTGCTACACTGATGGGCGGGATGTAAATTGCCAACAGCCACTCTGGAGAAGTGTACGGTGAGTCCTGAAACATCTAAAAAACACAGCTTAGAGAGCATAGGGCACTTCCACTCATGGGGGTATAAATTGGGAAAATTAAAAATCAGCAAAACACAAGCACCCCAAAGTTGAGGGCTGCTCTGTTGACAAGGACCTCCACTTCATTCCACCTTAAATATCCCAGGAAAGAGAAAAATGGATAAAGAAGTTGTGGTCCTTATGTACAATGGAATATCACTCAGCCATGAAATCAATGTCATAAGGTTAGTAGCAGCATGATGAGTGGATTTAGGTACGACGATTCTAAGTGAAATAAGTCACACAGAAAAGGACACTTCTCATAAGGTATCACTGATAGAGGGAATGTAAAAACCGTTACACTTGCACTGAATTACAAAAGAAACAGAGTCACACATGCAGAAAACACACTATGGCTGCTTAACGGGAAAGGTGAGGTGGGGTGATACATAAAACAAGGGTTTCAAATTAGCTCAGATACCGTTCCATAAACCCAATATGTAATAGACAAGACCTACTCCTTGCTCAGAGAACTGGACTCAACACGCCCTATTCACCGCACAAGAATATATCTGACTAGTAATAATCTTAAAACCTATGTATTGATATCTCTCTGTTAGTGTGTCAAGTGGGTGTAAAGCGGCATAAACACAGCCGTGAAAAGCAGCTAAACCCCATTATGAAAATAAATTACTTTGAAAAACCCATGAAACAACGACAGTGAAAGAGATAGAAATTCGTACACAATGAGTTCAGGGGCTGTGATGCAACCTGGATTGACCATATCTAGACCCACAGCTGGATGAGACATAAGGGTGGACACTCTTGGGGCTGAGAGGTTTGGTGAGGTTGGGTGAGCAAACGCAGACCCTTTAAAGTAATACTGCGTGGTACCCATCGCATGGGTCCCAAATCTCCAGGTTCAAGGGCATCTTCCTACATCAAAAACATGCATGAGAAACCCAGAAGATGGTACACCGTGTGATGGGGAAAGGTTTCTAAAACGCACCTCATTTCTCATCTCCTTGTGCCCGGGTTCGCCATTCCAGCCGCTTTACTAGCAATCTCCCTACTTGGAGCATCAGCACCTTTAACCTCCTGTTCCGTACAGGTTGCAATTTGTCCTGAGGATGAACGGGAAGACGGGGAACCAACGAGAGACTAGCTCTTGGTGTCGGGACAGGCACAGGTCACTCTATTTTCCCATCAGGAAGAAGAATTAACCACAGGCTCAGCCTGCCCCCCGGAACCAGAACAGGGCCTGAAGCCATCCTGCGCTTTTGCGGCCAGCTCCCAAAAAAGCGAGTTGTAAAATGGAGGTTCAGGGCACTGCAATTCACAAACCTGCAGAGTTATAAATGATAACTCTCGTCCACAAATATATTGAGGGAAGGCAAAGAAGAGGATTTGAAATCAAGGCAGAATTGCACGAAACAGATTTCAGGAGGTAGATACGAATCGCCTTTAAAGCACATGAAAAGCGGCAAAACGTTGACAATGATGCCCTTGGCCAAAAAGGGCGTATGCGTTTTTTCCTGAATATATTCAGGAAAAAACGCATACGCCCTTTTTGGCCAACCAAGCAATCTGGAAAGGCAAATCAGCGCTACAGAGAAGTCTCGCTTCCCATCGGTCAAAAGGGCCATGCTGAAAAAAGTGTCAAAACCAGAAATGCAGGACAGGCCATGGAGAAATGGGAGCCTTGCTACACTGATGGGCGGGATGTAAATTGCCAACAGCCACTCTGGAGAAGTGTACGGTGAGTCCTGAAACATCTAAAAAACACAGCTTAGAGAGCATAGGGCACTTCCACTCATGGGGGTATAAATTGGGAAAATGAAAAATCAGCAAGACACAAGCACCCCAAAGTTGAGGGCTGCTCTGTTGACAAGGACCTCCACTTCATTCCACCTTAAATATCCAAGGAAAGAGAAAAATGGATAAAGAAGTTGTGGTCCTTATGTACAATGGAATATCACTCAGCCATGAAATCAATGTCATAAGGTTAGTAGCAGCATGATGAGTGGATTTAGGTACGACGATTCTAAGTGAAATAAGTCACACAGAAAAGGACACTTCTCATAAGGTATCACTTTTAGAGGGAATGTAAAAACCGTTACACTTGAACTGAATTACAAAACAGAACAGAGTCACACATGCAGAAAACAGACTATGGCTGCTTAACGGGAAAGGTGAGGTGGGGTGATACATAAAACAAGGGTATCAAATTAGCTCAGATACCGTTCCATAAACCCAATATGTAGTAGACAAGACCTACTCCTTGCTCAGAGAACTGGACTCAACACGCCCTATTCACCGCACAAGAATATATCTGACTAGTAATAATCTTAAAACCTATGTATTGATATCTCTCTGTTAGTGTGTCAAGTAGGTGTAAAGCGGCATAAACACAGCCGTGAAAAGCAGCTAAACCCCATTATGAAAATAAATTACTTTGAAAAACCCATGAAACAACGACAGTGAAAGAGACAGAAATTCTTACACAATGCGTTCAGGGGCTGTGATGCAACCTGGATTGACCATATCTAGACCCACAGCTGGATGAGACATAAGGGTGGACACTCTTGGGGCTGAGAGGTTTGGTGAGGTTGGGTGAGCAAATGCAGACCCTTTAAAGTAATACTGCGTGGTACCCATCGCATGGGTCCCAAATCTCCAGGTTCAAGGGCATCTTCCTACATCGAAAACATGCATGAGAAACCCAGAAGATGGTACACCGTGTGATGGGGAAAGGTTTCTAAAACGCACATCATTTCTCATCTCCTTGTGCCCGGGTTCGCCATTCCAGCCGCTTTACTAGCAATCTCCCTACTTGGAACATCAGCACCTTTAACCTCCTGTTCCGTACAGGTTGCAATTTGTCCTGAGGATGAACGGGAAGACGGGGAACCAACGAGAGACTAGCTCTTGGTGTCGGGACAGGCACTGGTCACTCTATTTTCCCATCAGGAAGAAGAATTAACCACAGGCTCAGCCTGCCCCCCGGAACCAGAACAGGGCCTGAAGCCATACTGCACTTTTGCGGCCAGCTCCCAAAAAAGCGAGTTGTACAATGGAGGTTCAGGGCACTGCAATTCACAAACCTGCAGAGTTATAAATGATAACTCTCGTCCACAAATATATTGAGGGAAGGCAAAGAAGAGGATTTGAAATCAAGGCAGAATTGCACGAAACAGATTTCAGGAGGTAGATTCGAATCGCCTTTAAAGCACATGAAAAGCGGCAAAACGTTGACAATGATGCCCTTGGCCAAAAAGGGCGTATGCGTTTTTTCCTGAATATATTCAGGAAAAAACGCATACGCCCTTTTTGGCCAACCAAGCAACCTGGAAAGGCAAATCAGCGCTACAGAGAAGTCTCGCTTCCCATCGGTCAAAAGGGCCATGCTGAAAAAAGTGTCAAACCAGAAATGCAGGACAGGCCATGGAGAAATGGGAGCCTTGCTACACTGATGGGCGGGATGTAAATTGCCAACAGCCACTCTGGAGAAGTGTACGGTGTGTCCTGAAACATCTGAAAAACACAGCTTAGAGAGCATAGGGCACTTCCACTCATGGGTGTATAAATTGGGAAAATTAAAAATCAGCAAGACACAAGCACCCAAAGTTGAGGGCTGCTCTGTTGACAAGGACCTCCACTTCATTCCACCTTAAATATCCCAGGAAAGAGAAAAATGGATAATAAAGTTGTGGTCTTTATGTACAATGGAATATCACTCAGCCATGAAATCAATGTCATACGGTTAGTAGCACCATAATGAGTGGATTTAGGTACGACGATTCTAAGTGAAATAAGTCACACAGAAAAGGACACTTCTCATAAGGTATCACTGATAGAGGGAATGTAAAAACCGTTACACTTGCACTGAATTACAAAACAGAACAGAGTCACACATGCAGAAAACACACTATGGCTGCTTAACGGGAAAGGTGAGGTGGGGTGATACATAAAACAAGGGTTTCAAATTAGCTCAGATACCGTTCCATAAACCCAATATGTAATAGACAAGACCTACTCCTTGCTCAGAGAACTGGACTCAACACGCCCTATTCACCGCACAAGAATATATCTGACTAGTAATAATCTTAAAACCTATGTACTGATATCTCTCTGTTAGTGTGTCAAGTGGGTGTAAAGCGGCATAAACACAGCAGTGAAAAGCAGCTAAACCCCATTATAAAAATAAATTACTTTGAAACACCCATGAAACAAAGACAGTGAAAGAGATAGAAATTCTTACACAATGAGTTCAGGGGCTGTGATGCAACCTGGATTGACCATATCTAGACCCACAGCTGGATGAGACATAAGGGTGGACACTCTTGGGGCTGAGAGGTTTGGTGAGGTTGGGTGAGCAAACGCAGACCCTTTAAAGTAATACTGCGTGGTACCCATCGCATGGGTCCCAAATCTCCAGGTTCAAGGGCATCTTCCTACATCGAAAACATGCATGAGAAACCCAGAAGATGGTACACCGTGTGATGGGGAAAGGTTTCTAAAACGCACCTCATTTCTCATCTCCTTGTGCCCGGGTTCGCCATTCCAGCCGCTTTACTAGCAATCTCCCTACTTGGAGCATCAGCACCTTTAACCTCCTGTTCCGTACAGGTTGCAATTTGTCCTGAGGATGAACGGGAAGACGGGGAACCAACGAGAGACTAGCTCTTGGTGTCGGGACAGGCACAGGTCACTCTATTTTCCCATCAGGAAGAAGAATTAACCACAGGCTCAGCCTGCCCCCCGGAACCAGAACAGGGCCTGAAGCCATCCTGCGCTTTTGCGGCCAGCTCCCAAAAAAGCGAGTTGTAAAATGGAGGTTCAGGGCACTGCAATTCACAAACCTGCAGAGTTATAAATGATAACTCTCGTCCACAAATATATTGAGGGAAGGCAAAGAAGAGGATTTGAAATCAAGGCAGAATTGCACGAAACAGATTTCAGGAGGTAGATACGAATCGCCTTTAAAGCACATGAAAAGCGGCAAAACGTTGACAATGATGCCCTTGGCCAAAAAGGGCGTATGCGTTTTTTCCTGAATATATTCAGGAAAAAACGCATACGCCCTTTTTGGCCAACCAAGCATCCTGGAAAGGCAAATCAGCGCTACAGAGAAGTCTCGCTTCCCATCGGTCAAAAGGGCCATGCTGAAAAAAGTGTCAAAACCAGAAATGCAGGACAGGCCATGGAGAAATGAGAGCCTTGCTACACTGATGGGCGGGATGTAAATTGCCAACAGCCACTCTGGAGAAGTGTACGGTGTGTCCTGAAACATCTGAAAAACACAGCTTAGAGAGCATAGGGCACTTCCACTCATGGGGGTATAAATTGGGAAAATGAAAAATCAGCAAGACACAAGCACCCCAAAGTTGAGGGCTGCTCTGTTGACAAGGACCTCCACTTCATTCCACCTTAAATATCCAAGGAAAGAGAAAAATGGATAAAGAAGTTGTGGTCCTTATGTACAATGGAATATCACTCAGCCATGAAATCAATGTCATAAGGTTAGTAGCAGCATGATGAGTGGATTTAGGTACGACGATTCTAAGTGAAATAAGTCACACAGAAAAGGACACTTCTCATAAGGTATCACTTTTAGAGGGAATGTAAAAACCGTTACACTTGAACTGAATTACAAAACAGAACAGAGTCACACATGCAGAAAACAGACTATGGCTGCTTAACGGGAAAGGTGAGGTGGGGTGATACATAAAACAAGGGTATCAAATTAGCTCAGATACCGTTCCATAAACCCAATATGTAGTAGACAAGACCTACTCCTTGCTCAGAGAACTGGACTCAACACGCCCTATTCACCGCACAAGAATATATCTGACTAGTAATAATCTTAAAACATATGTATTGATATCTCTCTGTTAGTGTGTCAAGTGGGTGTAAAGCGGCATAAACACAGCCGTGAAAAGCAGCTAAACCCCATTATGAAAATAAATTACTTTGAAAAACCCATGAAACAACGACAGTGAAAGAGAGAGAAATTCGTACACAATGAGTTCAGGGGCTGTGATGCAACCTGGATTGACCATATCTAGACCCACAGCTGGATGAGACATAAGGGTGGACACTCTTGGGGCTGAGAGGTTTGGTGAGGTTGGGTGAGCAAACGCAGACCCTTTAAAATAATACTGCGTGGTACCCATCGCATGGGTCCCAAATCTCCAGCTTCAAGGGCATCTTCCTACATCGAAAACATGCATGAGAAACCCAGAAGATGGTACACCGTGTGATGGGGAAAGGTTTCTAAAACGCACCTCATTTCTCATCTCCTTGTGCCCGGGTTCGCCATTCCAGCCGCTTTACTAGCAATCTCCCTACTTGGAGCATCAGCACCTTTAACCTCCTGTTCCGTACAGGTTGCAATTTGTCCTGAGGATGAACGGGAAGACGGGGAACCAACGAGAGACTAGCTCTTGGTGTTGGGACAGGCACAGGTCACTCTATTTTCCCATCAGGAAGAAGAATTAACCACAGGCTCAGCCTGCCCCCCGGAACCAGAACAGGGCCTGAAGCCATTCTGCGATTTTGCGGCCAGCTCCCAAAAAAGCGAGTTGTAAAATGGAGGTTGAGGTTCAGGGCACTGCAATTGACAAACCTGCAGAGTTATAAATGATAACTCTCATCCACAAATATATTGAGGGAAGGCAAAGAAGAGGATTTGAAATCAAGGCAGAATTGCACGAAACAGATTTCAGGAGGTAGATTCGAATCGCCTTTAAAGCACATGAAAAGCGGCAAAATGTTGACAATGATGCCCTTGGCCAAAAAGGGCGTATGCGTTTTTTCCTGAATATATTCAGGAAAAAACGCATACGCCCTTTTTGGCCAACCAAGCAACCTGGAAAGGCAAATCAGCGCTACAAAGAAGTCTCGCTTCCCATCGGTCAAAAGGGCCATGCTGAAAAAAGTGTCAAAACCAGAAATGCAGGACAGGCCATGGAGAAATGAGAGCCTTGCTACACTGATGGGCGGGATGTAAATTGCCAACAGCCACTCTGGAGAAGTGTACGGTGTGTCCTGAAACATCTGAAAAACACAGCTTAGAGAACATAGGGCACTTCCACTCATGGGGGTATAAATTGGGAAAATGAAAAATCAGCAAGACACAAGCACCCCAAAGTTGAGGGCTGCTCTGTTGACAAGGACCTCCACTTCATTCCACCTTAAATATCCAAGGAAAGAGAAAAATGGATAAAGAAGTTGTGGTCCTTATGTACAATGGAATATCACTCAGCCATGAAATCAATGTCATAAGGTTAGTAGCAGCATGATGAGTGGATTTAGGTACGACGATTCTAACTGAAATAAGTCACACAGAAAAGGACACTTCTCATAAGGTATCACTTTTAGAGGGAATGTAAAAACCGTTACACTTGAACTGAATTACAAAACAGAACAGAGTCACACATGCAGAAAACAGACTATGGCTGCTTAACGGGAAAGGTGAGGTGGGGTGATACATAAAACAAGGGTATCAAATTAGCTCAGATACCGTTCCATAAACCCAATATGTAGTAGACAAGACCTACTCCTTGCTCAGAGAACTGGACTCAACACGCCCTATTCACCGCACAAGAATATATCTGACTAGTAATAATCTTAAAACCTATGTATTGATATCTCTCTGTTAGTGTGTCAAGTGGGTGTAAAGCGGCATAAACACAGCCGTGAAAAGCAGCTAAACCCCATTATGAAAATAAATTACTTTGAAAAACCCATGAAACAACGACAGTGAAAGAGACAGAAATTCTTACACAATGAGTTCATGGGCTGTGATGCAACCTGGATTGACCATATCTAGACCCACAGCTGGATGAGACATAAGGGTGGACACTCTTGGGGCTGAGAGGTTTGGTGAGGTTGGGTGAGCAAACGCAGACCCTTTAAAGTAATACTGCGTGGTACCCATCGCATGGGTCCCAAATCTCCAGGTTCAAGGGCATCTTCCTACATCGAAAACATGCATGAGAAACCCAGAAGATGGTACACCGTGTGATGGGGAAAGGTTTCTAAAACGCACCTCATTTCTCATCTCCTTGTGCCCGGGTTCGCCATTCCAGCCGATTTACTAGCAATCTCCCTACTTGGAGCATCATCACCTTTAACCTCCTGTTCCGTACAGGTTGCAATTTGTCCTGAGGATGAACGGGAAGACGGGGAACCAACGAGAGACTAGCTCTTGGTGTCGGGACAGGCACAGGTCACTCTATTTTCCCATCAGAAAGAAGAATTAACCACAGGCTCAGCCTGCCCCCCGGAACCAGAACAGGGCCTGAAGCCATCCTGCGCTTTTGCGGCCAGCTCCCAAAAAAGCGAGTTGTAAAATGGAGGTTCAGGGCACTGCAATTCACAAACCTGCAGAGTTATAAATGATAACTCTCGTCCACAAATATATTGAGGGAAGGCAAAGAAGAGGATTTGAAATCAAGGCAGAATTGCAGGAAACAGATTTCAGGAGGTAGATACGAATCGCCTTTAAAGCACATGAAAAGCGGCAAAACGTTGACAATGATGCCCTTGGCCAAAAAGGGCGTATGCGTTTTTTCCTGAATATATTCAGGAAAAAACGCATACGCCCTTTTTGGCCAACCAAGCATCCTGGAAAGGCAAATCAGCGCTACAGAGAAGTCTCGCTTCCCATCCATCAAAAGGGCCATGCTGAAAAAAGTGTCAAAACCAGAAATGCAGGACAGGCCATGGAGAAATGGGAGCCTTGCTACACTGATGGGCGGGATGTAAATTGCCAACAGCCACTCTGGAGAAGTGTACGGTGAGTCCTGAAACATCTAAAAAACACAGCTTAGAGAGCATAGGGCACTTCCACTCATGGGGGTATAAATTGGGAAAATTAAAAATCAGCAAAACACAAGCACCCCAAAGTTTAGGGCTGCTCTGTTGACAAGGACCTCCACTTCATTCCACCTTAAATATCCCAGGAAAGAGAAAAATGGATAAAGAAGTTGTGGTCCTTATGTACAATGGAATATCACTCAGCCATGAAATCAATGTCATAAGGTTAGTAGCAGCATGATGAGTGGATTTAGGTACGACGATTCTAAGTGAAATAAGTCACACAGAAAAGGACACTTCTCATAAGGTATCACTGATAGAGGGAATGTAAAAACCGTTACACTTGCACTGAATTACAAAAGAAACAGAGTCACACATGCAGAAAACACACTATGGCTGCTTAACGGGAAAGGTGAGGTGGGGTGATACATAAAACAAGGGTTTCAAATTAGCTCAGATACCGTTCCATAAACCCAATATGTAATAGACAAGACCTACTCCTTGCTCAGAGAACTGGACTCAACACGCCCTATTCACCGCACAAGAATATATCTGACTAGTAATAATCTTAAAACCTATGTATTGATATCTCTCTGTTAGTGTGTCAAGTGGGTGTAAAGCGGCATAAACACAGCCGTGAAAAGCAGCTAAACCCCATTATGAAAATAAATTACTTTGAAAAACCCATGAAACAACGACAGTGAAAGAGATAGAAATTCGTACACAATGAGTTCAGGGGCTGTGATGCAACCTGGATTGACCATATCTAGACCCACAGCTGGATGAGACATAAGGGTGGACACTCTTGGGGCTGAGAGGTTTGGTGAGGTTGGGTGAGCAAACGCAGACCCTTTAAAGTAATACTGCGTGGTACCCATCGCATGGGTCCCAAATCTCCAGGTTCAAGGGCATCTTCCTACATCAAAAACATGCATGAGAAACCCAGAAGATGGTACACCGTGTGATGGGGAAAGGTTTCTAAAACGCACCTCATTTCTCATCTCCTTGTGCCCGGGTTCACCATTCCAGCCACTTTACTAGCAATCTCCCTACTTGGAGCATCAGCACCTTTAACCTCCTGTTCCGTACAGGTTGCAATTTGTCCTGAGGATGAACGGGAAGACGGGGAACCAACGAGAGACTAGCTCTTGGTGTCGGGACAGGCACAGGTCACTCTATTTTCCCATCAGGAAGAAGAATTAACCACAGGCTCATCCTCCCCCCCGGAACCAGAACAGGGCCTGAAGCCATCCTGCGCTTTTGCGGCCAGCTCCCAAAAAAGCGAGTTGTACAATGGAGCTTCAGGGCACTGCAATTCACAAACATGCAGAGTTATAAATGATAACTCTCGTCCACAAATATATTGAGGGAAGGCAAAGAAGAGGATTTGAAATCAAGGCAGAAATGCAGGAAACAGATTTCAGGAGGTAGATTCGAATCGCCTTTAAAGCACATGAAAAGCGGCAAAACGTTGACAATGATGCCCTTGGCCAAAAAGGGCGTATGCGTTTTTTCCTGAATATATTCAGGAAAAAACGCATACGCCCTTTTTGGCCAACCAAGCAACCTGGAAAGGCAAATCAGCGCTACAAAGAAGACTCGCTACCCATCAGTCAAAAGGGCCATGCTGAAAAAAGTCTCAAAACCAGAAATGCAGGACAGGCCATGGAGAAATGGGAGCCTTGCTACACTGATGGGCGGGATGTAAATTGCCAACAGCCACTCTGGAGAAGTGTACGGTGTGTCCTGAAACATCTAAAAAACACAGCTTAGAGAGCATAGGGCACTTCCACTCATGGGGGTATAAATTGGGAAAATGAAAAATCAGCAAGACACAAGCACCCCAAAGTTTAGGGCTGCTCTGTTGACAAGGACCTCCACTTCATTCCACCTTCAATATCCCAGGAGGGAGAAAAATGGATAAAGAAGTTGTGGTCCTTATGTACAATGGAATATCACTCAGCCATGAAATCAATGTCGTAAGGTTAGTAGCAGCATGATGAGTGGATTTAGGTACGACAATTCTAAGTGAAATAAGTCACACAGAAAAGGACACTTCTCATCAGGTATCACTGATAGAGGGAATGTAAAAACCGTTACACTTGAACTGAATTACAAAACAGAACAGAGTCACACATGCAGAAAACACACTATGGCTGCTTAACGGGAAAGGTGAGGTGGGGTGATACATAAAACAAGGGTATCAAATTAGCTCAGATACCGTTCCATAAACCCAATATGTAATAGACAAGACCTACTCCTTGCTCAGAGAACTGGACTCAACACGCCCTATTCACCGCACAAGAATATATCTGACTAGTAATAATTTTAAAACCTATGTATTGATATCTCTCTGTTAGTGTGTCAAGTGGGTGTAAAGCGGCATAAACACAGCCGTGAAAAGCAGCTAAACCCCATTATGAAAATAAATTACTTTGAAAAACCCATGAAACAACGACAGTGAAAGAGAGAGAAATTCTTACACAATGCGTTCAGGGGCTGTGATGCAACCTGGATTGACCATATCTAGACCCACAGCTGGATGAGACATAAGGGTGGACACTCTTGGGGCTGAGAGGTTTGGTGAGGTTGGGTGAGCAAACGCAGACCCTTTAAAATAATACTGCGTGGTACCCATCGCATGGGTCCCAAATCTCCAGCTTCAAGGGCATCTTCCTACATCGAAAACATGCATGAGAAACCCAGAAGATGGTACACCGTGTGATGGGGAAAGGTTTCTAAAACGCACCTCATTTCTCATCTCCTTGTGCCCGGGTTCGCCATTCCAGCCGCTTTACTAGCAATCTCCCTACTTGGAGCATCAGCACCTTTAACCTCCTGTTCCGTACAGGTTGCAATTTGTCCTGAGGATGAACGGGAAGACGGGGAACCAACGAGAGACTAGCTCTTGGTGTTGGGACAGGCACAGGTCACTCTATTTTCCCATCAGAAAGAAGAATTAACCACAGGCTCAGCCTGCCCCCCGGAACCAGAACAGGGCCTGAATCCATTCTGTGATTTTGCGGCCAGCTCCCAAAAAAGCGAGTTGTAAAATGGAGGTTCAGGGCACTGCAATTCACAAACCTGCAGAGTTATAAATGATAACTCTCGTCCACAAATATATTGAGGGAAGGCAAAGAAGAGGATTTGAAATCAAGGCAGAAATGCAGGAAACAGATTTCAGGAGGTAGATTCGAATCGCCTTTAAAGCACATGAAAAGCGGCAAAACGTTGACAATGATGCCCTTGGCCAAAAAGGGCGTATGCGTTTTTTCCTGAATATATTCAGGAAAAAACGCATACGCCCTTTTTGGCCAACCAAGCAACCTGGAAAGGCAAATCAGCGCTACAAAGAAGACTCGCTACCCATCGGTCAAAAGGGCCATGCTGAAAAAAGTCTCAAAACCAGAAATGCAGGACAGGCCATGGAGAAATGGGAGCCTTGCTACACTGATGGGCGGGATGTAAATTGCCAACAGCCACTCTGGAGAAGTGTACGGTGTGTCCTGAAACATCTAAAAAACACAGCTTAGAGAGCATAGGGCACTTCCACTCATGGGGGTATAAATTGGGAAAATGAAAAATCAGCAAGACACAAGCACCCCAAAGTTGAGGGCTGCTCTGTTGACAAGGACCTCCACTTCATTCCACCTTAAATATCCAAGGAAAGAGAAAAATGGGTAAAGAAGTTGTGGTCCTTATGTACAATGGAATATCACTCAGCCATGAAATCAATGTCATAAGGTTAGTAGCAGCATGATGAGTGGATTTAGGTACGACGATTCTAACTGAAATAAGTCACACAGAAAAGGACACTTCTCATAAGGTATCACTTATAGAGGGAATGTAAAAACCGTTACACTTGAACTGAATTACAAAACAGAACAGAGTCACACATGCAGAAAACAGACTATGGCTGCTTAACGGGAAAGGTGAGGTGGGGTGATACTTAAAACAAGGGTATCAAATTAGCTCAGATACCGTTCCATAAACCCAATATGTAGTAGACAAGACCTACTCCTTGCTCAGAGAACTGGACTCAACACGCCCTATTCACCGCACAAGAATATATCTGACTAGTAATAATCTTAAAACCTATGTATTGATATCTCTCTGTTAGTGTGTCAAGTGGGTGTAAAGCGGCATAAACACAGCCGTGAAAAGCAGCTAAACCCCATTATGAAAATAAATTACTTTGAAAAACCCATGAAACAACGACAGTGAAAGAGACAGAAATTCTTACACAATGAGTTCATGGGCTGTGATGCAACCTGGATTGACCATATCTAGACCCACAGCTGGATGAGACATAAGGGTGGACACTCTTGGGGCTGAGAGGTTTGGTGAGGTTGGGTGAGCAAACGCAGACCCTTTAAAGTAATACTGCGTGGTACCCATTGCATGGGTCCCAAATCTCCAGGTTCAAGGGCATCTTCCTACATCGAAAACATGCATGAGAAACCCAGAAGATGGTACACCGTGTGATGGGGAAAGGTTTCTAAAACGCACCTCATTTCTCATCTCCTTGTGCCCGGGTTCGCCATTCCAGCCGATTTACTAGCAATCTCCCTACTTGGAGCATCAGCACCTTTAACCTCCTGTTCCGTACAGGTTGCAATTTGTCCTGAGGATGAACGGGAAGACGGGGAACCAACGAGAGACTAGCTCTTGGTGTCGGGACAGGCACAGGTCACTCTATTTTCCCATCAGGAAGAAGAATTAACCACAGGCTCAGCCTGCCCCCCGGAACCAGAACAGGGCCTGAAGCCATCCTGCGCTTTTGCGGCCAGCTCCCAAAAAAGCGAGTTGTAAAATGGAGGTTCAGGGCACTGCAATTCACAAACCTGCAGAGTTATAAATGATAACTCTCGTCCACAAATATATTGAGGGAAGGCAAAGAAGAGGATTTGAAATCAAGGCAGAATTGCACGAAACAGATTTCAGGAGGTAGATACGAATCGCCTTTAAAGCACATGAAAAGCGGCAAAACGTTGACAATGATGCCCTTGGCCAAAAAGGGCGTATGCGTTTTTTCCTGAATATATTCAGGAAAAAACGCATACGCCCTTTTTGGCCAACCAAGCAACCTGGAAAGGCAAATCAGCGCTACAGAGAAGTCTCGCTTCCCATCGGTCAAAAGGGCCATGCTGAAAAAAGTGTCAAAACCAGAAATGTAGGACAGGCCATGGAGAAATGGGAGCCTTGCTACACTGATGGGCGGGATGTAAATTGCCAACAGCCACTCTGGAGAAGTGTACGGTGAGTCCTGAAACATCTAAAAAACACAGCTTAGAGAGCATAGGGCACTTCCACTCATGGGGGTATAAATTGGGAAAATTAAAAATCAGCAAAACACAAGCACCCCAAAGTTTAGGGCTGCTCTGTTGACAAGGACCTCCACTTCATTCCACCTTAAATATCCCAGGAAAGAGAAAAATGGATAAAGAAGTTGTGGTCCTTATGTACAATGGAATATCATTCAGCCATGAAATCAATGTCATAAGGTTAGTAGCAGCATGATGAGTGGATTTAGGTACGACGATTCTAAGTGAAATAAGTCACACAGAAAAGGACACTTCTCATAAGGTATCACTTTTAGAGGGAATGTAAAAACCGTTACACTTGAACTGAATTACAAAACAGAACAGAGTCACACATGCAGAAAACAGACTATGGCTGCTTAACGGGAAAGGTGAGGTGGGGTGATACATAAAACAAGGGTATCAAATTAGCTCAGATACCGTTCCATAAACCCAATATGTAATAGACAAGACCTACTCCTTGCTCAGAGAACTGGACTCAACACGCCCTATTCACCGCACAAGAATATATCTGACTAGTAATAATCTTAAAACCTATGTATTGATATCTCTCTGATAGTGTGTCAAGTGGGTGTAAAGCGGCATAAACACAGCAGTGAAAAGCAGCTAAACCCCATTATGAAAATAAATTACTTTGAAAAACCCATGAAATAACGACAGTGAAAGAGAGAGAAATTCTTACACAATGCGTTCAGGGGCTGTGATGCAACCTGGATTGACCATATCTAGACCCACAGCTGGATGAGACATAAGGGTGGACACTCTTGGGGCTGAGAGGTTTGGTGAGGTTGGGTGAGCAAACGCAGACCCTTTAAAGTAATACTGCGTGGTACCCATCGAATGGGTCCCAAATCTCCAGCTTCAATGGCATCTTCCTACATCGAAAACATGCATGAGAAACCCAGAAGATAGTACACCGTGTGATGGGGAAAGGTTTCTAAAACGCACCTCATTTCTCATCTCCTTGTGCCCGGGTTCGCCATTCCAGCCGCTTTACTAGCAATCTCCCTACTTGGAAAATCAGCACCTTTAACCTCCTGTTCCGTACAGGTTGCAATTTGTCCTGAGGATGAACGGGAAGACGGGGAACCAACGAGAGACTAGCTCTTGGTGTTGGGACAGGCACAGGTCACTCTATTTTCCCATCAGGAAGAAGAATTAACCACAGGCTCAGCCTGCCCCCCGGAACCAGAACAGGGCCTGAAGCCATCCTGCGCTTTTGCGGCCAGCTCCCAAAAAAGCGAGTTGTAAAATGGAGGTCCAGGGCACTGCAATTCACAAACCTGCAGAGTTATAAATGATAACTCTCATCCACAAATATATTGAGGGAAGGCAAAGAAGAGGATTTGAAATCAAGGCAGAATTGCAGGAAACAGATTTCAGGAGGTAGATTCGAATCGCCTTTAAAGCACATGAAAAGCGGCAAAATGTTGACAATGATGCCCTTGGCCAAAAAGGGCGTATGCGTTTTTTCCTGAATATATTCAGGAAAAAACGCATACGCCCTTTTTGGCCAACCAAGCAACCTGGAAAGGCAAATCAGCGCTACAAAGAAGTCTCGATTCCCATCCGTCAAAAGGGCCATGCTGAAAAAAGTGTCAAAACCAGAAATGCAGGACAGGCCATGGAGAAATGGGAGCCTTGCTACACTGATGGGCGGGATGTAAATTGCCAACAGCCACTCTGGAGAAGTGTACGGTGTGTCCTGAAACATCTGAAAAACACAGCTTAGAGAGCATAGGGCACTTCCACTCATGGGGGTATAAATTGGGAAAATGAAAAATCAGCAAGACACAAGCACCCCAAAGTTGAGGGCTGCTCTGTTGACAAGGACCTCCACTTCATTCCACCTTAAATATCCAAGGAAAGAGAAAAATGGATAAAGAAGTTGTGGTCCTTATGTACAATGGAATATCACTCAGCCATGAAATCAATGTCATAAGGTTAGTAGCAGCATGATGAGTGGATTTAGGTACGACGATTCTAAGTGAAATAAGTCACACAGAAAAGGACACTTCTCATAAGGTATCACTTTTAGAGGGAATGTAAAAACCGTTACACTTGAACTGAATTACAAAACAGAACAGAGTCACACATGCAGAAAACAGACTATGGCTGCTTAACGGGAAAGGTGAGGTGGGGTGATACATAAAACAAGGGTATCAAATTAGCTCAGATACCGTTCCATAAACCCAATATGTAGTAGACAAGACCTACTCCTTGCTCAGAGAACTGGACTCAACACGCCCTATTCACCGCACAAGAATATATCTGACTAGTAATAATCTTAAAACCTATGTATTGATATCTCTCTGTTAGTGTGTCAAGTGGGTGTAAAGCGGCATAAACACAGCCGTTAAAAGCAGCTAAACCCCATTATGAAAATAAATTACTTTGAAAAACCCATGAAACAACGACAGTGAAAGAGACAGAAATTCTTACACAATGAGTTCAGGGGCTGTGATGCAACCTGGATTGACCATATCTAGACCCACAGCTGGATGAGACATAAGGGTGGACACTCTTGGGGCTGAGAGGTTTGGTGAGGTTGGGTGAGCAAACGCAGACCCTTTAAAGTAATACTGCGTGGTACCCATCGCATGGGTCCCAAATCTCCAGGTTCAAGGGCATCTTCCTACATCGAAAACATGCATGAGAAACCCAGAAGATGGTACACCGTGTGATGGGGAAAGGTTTCTAAAACGCACCTCATTTCTCATCTCCTTGTGCCCGGGTTCGCCATTCCAGCCGATTTACTAGCAATCTCCCTACTTGGAGCATCAGCACCTTTAACCTCCTGTTCCGTACAGGTTGCAATTTGTCCTGAGGATGAACGGGAAGACGGGGAACCAACGAGAGACTAGCTCTTGGTGTCGGGACAGGCACAGGTCACTCTATTTTCCCATCAGGAAGAAGAATTAACCACAGGCTCAGCCTGCCCCCCGGAACCAGAACAGGGCCTGAAGCCATCCTGCGCTTTTACGGCCAGCTCCCAAAAAAGCGAGTTGTAAAATGGAGGTTCAGGGCACTGCAATTCACAAACCTGCAGAGTTATAAATGATAACTCTCGTCCACAAATATATTGAGGGAAGGCAAAGAAGAGGATTTGAAATCAAGGCAGAATTGCAGGAAACAGATTTCAGGAGGTAGATTCGAATCGCCTTTAAAGCACATGAAAAGCGGCAAAACGTTGACAATGATGCCCTTGGCCAAAAAGGGCGTATGCGTTTTTTCCTGAATATATTCAGGAAAAAACGCATACGCCCTTTTTGGCCAACCAAGCAACCTGGAAAGGCAAATCAGCACTACAAAGAAGTCTCGCTTCCCATCGGTCAAAAGGGCCATGCTGAAAAAAGTGTCAAAACCAGAAATGCAGGACAGGCCATGGAGAAATGGGAGCCTTGCTACACTGATGGGCGGGATGTAAATTGCCAACAGCCACTCTGGAGAAGTGTACGGTGAGTCCTGAAACATCTGAAAAACACAGCTTAGAGAGCATAGGGCACTTCCACTCATGGGGGTATAAATTGGGAAAATGAAAAATCAGCAAGACACAAGCACCCCAAAGTTGAGGGCTGCTCTGTTGACAAGGACCTCCACTTCATTCCACCTTAAATATCCAAGGAAAGAGAAAAATGGATAAAGAAGTTGTGGTCCTTATGTACAATGGAATATCACTCAGCCATGAAATCAATGTCATAAGGTTAGTAGCAGCATGATGAGTGGATTTAGGTACGACGATTCTAAGTGAAATAAGTCACACAGAAAAGGACACTTCTCATAAGGTATCACTGATAGAGGGAATGTAAAAACCGTTACACTTGCACTGAATTACAAAAGAAACAGAGTCACACATGCAGAAAACACACTATGGCTGCTTAACGGGAAAGGTGAGGTGGGGTGATACATAAAACAAGGGTTTCAAATTAGCTCAGATACCGTTCCATAAACCCAATATGTAATAGACAAGACCTACTCCTTGCTCAGAGAACTGGACTCAACACGCCCTATTCACCGCACAAGAATATATCTGACTAGTAATAATCTTAAAACCTATGTATTGATATCTCTCTGTTAGTGTGTCAAGTGGGTGTAAAGCGGCATAAACACAGCCGTGAAAAGCAGCTAAAC
This sequence comes from Balaenoptera borealis, assembly GCF_965194805.1. NCBI lineage: Eukaryota > Metazoa > Chordata > Mammalia > Artiodactyla > Balaenopteridae > Balaenoptera > Balaenoptera borealis. Next base: position 54,846 of record NW_028123837.1, read on the forward strand.
CCCATTATGAAAATAAATTACTTTGAAAAACCCATGAAACAACGACAGTGAAAGAGATAGAAATTCTTACACAATGCGTTCAGGGGCTGTGATGCAACCTGGATTGACCATATCTAGACCCACAGCTGGATGAGACATAAGGGTGGACACTCTTGGGGCTGAGAGGTTTGGTGAGGTTGGGTGAGCAAACGCAGACCCTTTAAAGTAATACTGCGTGGTACCCATCGCATGGGTCCCAAATCTCCAGGTTCAAGGGCATCTTCCTACATCAAAAACATGCATGAGAAACCCAGAAGATGGTACACCGTGTGATGGGGAAAGGTTTCTAAAACGCACCTCATTTCTCATCTCCTTGTGCCCGGGTTCACCATTCCAGCCACTTTACTAGCAATCTCCCTACTTGGAGCATCAGCACCTTTAACCTCCTGTTCCGTACAGGTTGCAATTTGTCCTGAGGATGAACGGGAAGACGGGGAACCAACGAGAGACTAGCTCTTGGTGTCGGGACAGGCACAGGTCACTCTATTTTCCCATCAGGAAGAAGAATTAACCACAGGCTCATCCTCCCCCCCGGAACCAGAACAGGGCCTGAAGCCATCCTGCGCTTTTGCGGCCAGCTCCCAAAAAAGCGAGTTGTACAATGGAGCTTCAGGGCACTGCAATTCACAAACATGCAGAGTTATAAATGATAACTCTCGTCCACAAATATATTGAGGGAAGGCAAAGAAGAGGATTTGAAATCAAGGCAGAAATGCAGGAAACAGATTTCAGGAGGTAGATTCGAATCGCCTTTAAAGCACATGAAAAGCGGCAAAACGTTGACAATGATGCCCTTGGCCAAAAAGGGCGTATGCGTTTTTTCCTGAATATATTCAGGAAAAAACGCATACGCCCTTTTTGGCCAACCAAGCAACCTGGAAAGGCAAATCAGCGCTACAAAGAAGACTCGCTACCCATCGGTCAAAAGGGCCATGCTGAAAAAAGTCTCAAAACCAGAAATGCAGGACAGGCCATGGAGAAATGGGAGCCTTGCTACACTGATGGGCGGGATGTAAATTGCCAACAGCCACTCTGGAGAAGTGTACGGTGTGTCCTGAAACATCTAAAAAACACAGCTTAGAGAGCATAGGGCACTTCCACTCATGGGGGTATAAATTGGGAAAATGAAAAATCAGCAAGACACAAGCACCCCAAAGTTGAGGGCTGCTCTGTTGACAAGGACCTCCACTTCATTCCACCTTCAATATCCCAGGAGGGAGAAAAATGGATAAAGAAGTTGTGGTCCTTATGTACAATGGAATATCACTCAGCCATGAAATCAATGTCGTAAGGTTAGTAGCAGCATGATGAGTGGATTTAGGTACGACAATTCTAAGTGAAATAAGTCACACAGAAAAGGACACTTCTCATAAGGTATCACTGATAGAGGGAATGTAAAAACCGTTACACTTGAACTGAATTACAAAACAGAACAGAGTCACACATGCAGAAAACACACTATGGCTGCTTAACGGGAAAGGTGAGGTGGGGTGATACATAAAACAAGGGTATCAAATTAGCTCAGATACCGTTCCATAAACCCAATATGTAATAGACAAGACCTACTCCTTGCTCAGAGAACTGGACTCAACACGCCCTATTCACCGCACAAGAATATATCTGACTAGTAATAATTTTAAAACCTATGTATTGATATCTCTCTGTTAGTGTGTCAAGTGGGTGTAAAGCGGCATAAACACAGCCGTGAAAAGCAGCTAAACCCCATTATGAAAATAAATTACTTTGAAAAACCCATGAAACAACGACAGTGAAAGAGAGAGAAATTCTTACAGAATGCGTTCAGGGGCTGTGATGCAACCTGGATTGACCATATCTAGACCCACAGCTGGATGAGACATAAGGGTGGACACTCTTGGGGCTGAGAGGTTTGGTGAGGTTGGGTGAGCAAACGCAGACCCTTTAAAATAATACTGCGTGGTACCCATCGCATGGGTCCCAAATCTCCAGCTTCAAGGGCATCTTCCTACATCGAAAACATGCATGAGAAACCCAGAAGATGGTACACCGTGTGATGGGGAAAGGTTTCTAAAACGCACCTCATTTCTCATCTCCTTGTGCCCGGGTTCGCCATTCCAGCCGCTTTACTAGCAATCTCCCTACTTGGAGCATCAGCACCTTTAACCTCCTGTTCCGTACAGGTTGCAATTTGTCCTGAGGATGAACGGGAAGACGGGGAACCAACGAGAGACTAGCTCTTGGTGTCGGGACAGGCACAGGTCACTCTATTTTCCCATCAGGAAGAAGAATTAACCACAGGCTCAGCCTGCCCCCCGGAACCAGAACAGGGCCTGAAGCCATCCTGCGCTTTTGCGGCCAGCTCCCAAAAAAGCGAGTTGTAAAATGGAGGTTCAGGGCACTGCAATTCACAAACCTGCAGAGTTATAAATGATAACTCTCGTCCACAAATATATTGAGGGAAGGCAAAGAAGAGGATTTGAAATCAAGGCAGAATTGCACGAAACAGATTTCAGGAGGTAGATACGAATCGCCTTTAAAGCACATGAAAAGCGGCAAAACGTTGACAATGATGCCCTTGGCCAAAAAGGGCGTATGCGTTTTTTCCTGAATATATTCAGGAAAAAACGCATACGCCCTTTTTGGCCAACCAAGCAACCTGGAAAGGCAAATCAGCGCTACAGAGAAGTCTCGCTTCCCATCGGTCAAAAGGGCCATGCTGAAAAAAGTGTCAAAACCAGAAATGCAGGACAGGCCATGGAGAAATGGGAGCCTTGCTACACTGATGGGCGGGATGTAAATTGCCAACAGCCACTCTGGAGAAGTGTACGGTGAGTCCTGAAACATCTAAAAAACACAGCTTAGAGAGCATAGGGCACTTCCACTCATGGGGGTATAAATTGGGAAAATTAAAAATCAGCAAAACACAAGCACCCCAAAGTTTAGGGCTGCTCTGTTGACAAGGACCTCCACTTCATTCCACCTTAAATATCCCAGGAAAGAGAAAAATGGATAAAGAAGTTGTGGTCCTTATGTACAATGGAATATCATTCAGCCATGAAATCAATGTCATAAGGTTAGTAGCAGCATGATGAGTGGATTTAGGTACGACGATTCTAAGTGAAATAAGTCACACAGAAAAGGACACTTCTCATAAGGTATCACTTTTAGAGGGAATGTAAAAACCGTTACACTTGAACTGAATTACAAAACAGAACAGAGTCACACATGCAGAAAACAGACTATGGCTGCTTAACGGGAAAGGTGAGGTGGGGTGATACATAAAACAAGGGTATCAAATTAGCTCAGATACCGTTCCATAAACCCAATATGTAATAGACAAGACCTACTCCTTGCTCAGAGAACTGGACTCAACACGCCCTATTCACCGCACAAGAATATATCTGACTAGTAATAATTTTAAAACCTATGTATTGATATCTCTCTGTTAGTGTGTCAAGTGGGTGTAAAGCGGCATAAACACAGCCGTGAAAAGCAGCTAAACCCCATTATGAAAATAAATTACTTTGAAAAACCCATGAAACAACGACAGTGAAAGAGAGAGAAATTCTTACAGAATGCGTTCAGGGGCTGTGATGCAACCTGGATTGACCATATCTAGACCCACAGCTGGATGAGACATAAGGGTGGACACTCTTGGGGCTGAGAGGTTTGGTGAGGTTGGGTGAGCAAACGCAGACCCTTTAAAATAATACTGCGTGGTACCCATCGCATGGGTCCCAAATCTCCAGCTTCAAGGGCATCTTCCTACATCGAAAACATGCATGAGAAACCCAGAAGATGGTACACCGTGTGATGGGGAAAGGTTTCTAAAACGCACCTCATTTCTCATCTCCTTGTGCCCGGGTTCGCCATTCCAGCCGCTTTACTAGCAATCTCCCTACTTGGAGCATCAGCACCTTTAACCTCCTGTTCCGTACAGGTTGCAATTTGTCCTGAGGATGAACGGGAAGACGGGGAACCAACGAGAGACTAGCTCTTGGTGTCGGGACAGGCACAGGTCACTCTATTTTCCCATCAGGAAGAAGAATTAACCACAGGCTCAGCCTGCCCCCCGGAACCAGAACAGGGCCTGAAGCCATCCTGCGCTTTTGCGGCCAGCTCCCAAAAAAGCGAGTTGTAAAATGGAGGTTCAGGGCACTGCAATTCACAAACCTGCAGAGTTATAAATGATAACTCTCGTCCACAAATATATTGAGGGAAGGCAAAGAAGAGGATTTGAAATCAAGGCAGAATTGCACGAAACAGATTTCAGGAGGTAGATACGAATCGCCTTTAAAGCACATGAAAAGCGGCAAAACGTTGACAATGATGCCCTTGGCCAAAAAGGGCGTATGCGTTTTTTCCTGAATATATTCAGGAAAAAACGCATACGCCCTTTTTGGCCAACCAAGCAACCTGGAAAGGCAAATCAGCGCTACAGAGAAGTCTCGCTTCCCATCGGTCAAAAGGGCCATGCTGAAAAAAGTGTCAAAACCAGAAATGCAGGACAGGCCATGGAGAAATGGGAGCCTTGCTACACTGATGGGCGGGATGTAAATTGCCAACAGCCACTCTGGAGAAGTGTACGGTGAGTCCTGAAACATCTAAAAAACACAGCTTAGAGAGCATAGGGCACTTCCACTCATGGGGGTATAAATTGGGAAAATTAAAAATCAGCAAAACACAAGCACCCCAAAGTTTAGGGCTGCTCTGTTGACAAGGACCTCCACTTCATTCCACCTTAAATATCCCAGGAAAGAGAAAAATGGATAAAGAAGTTGTGGTCCTTATGTACAATGGAATATCATTCAGCCATGAAATCAATGTCATAAGGTTAGTAGCAGCATGATGAGTGGATTTAGGTACGACGATTCTAAGTGAAATAAGTCACACAGAAAAGGACACTTCTCATAAGGTATCACTTTTAGAGGGAATGTAAAAACCGTTACACTTGAACTGAATTACAAAACAGAACAGAGTCACACATGCAGAAAACAGACTATGGCTGCTTAACGGGAAAGGTGAGGTGGGGTGATACATAAAACAAGGGTATCAAATTAGCTCAGATACCGTTCCATAAACCCAATATGTAATAGACAAGACCTACTCCTTGCTCAGAGAACTGGACTCAACACGCCCTATTCACCGCACAAGAATATATCTGACTAGTAATAATCTTAAAACCTATGTATTGATATCTCTCTGATAGTGTGTCAAGTGGGTGTAAAGCGGCATAAACACAGCAGTGAAAAGCAGCTAAACCCCATTATGAAAATAAATTACTTTGAAAAACCCATGAAATAACAACAGTGAAAGAGAGAGAAATTCTTACACAATGCGTTCAGGGGCTGTGATGCAACCTGGATTGACCATATCTAGACCCACAGCTGGATGAGACATAAGGGTGGACACTCTTGGGGCTGAGAGGTTTGGTGAGGTTGGGTGAGCAAACGCAGACCCTTTAAAGTAATACTGCGTGGTACCCATCGAATGGGTCCCAAATCTCCAGCTTCAAGGGCATCTTCCTACATCGAAAACATGCATGAGAAACCCAGAAGATAGTACACCGTGTGATGGGGAAAGGTTTCTAAAACGCACCTCATTTCTCATCTCCTTGTGCCCGGGTTCGCCATTCCAGCCGCTTTACTAGCAATCTCCCTACTTGGAAAATCAGCACCTTTAACCTCCTGTTCCGTACAGGTTGCAATTTGTCCTGAGGATGAACGGGAAGACGGGGAACCAACGAGAGACTAGCTCTTGGTGTTGGGACAGGCACAGGTCACTCTATTTTCCCATCAGGAAGAAGAATTAACCACAGGCTCAGCCTGCCCCCCGGAACCAGAACAGGGCCTGAAGCCATCCTGCGCTTTTGCGGCCAGCTCCCAAAAAAGCGAGTTGTAAAATGGAGGTCCAGGGCACTGCAATTCACAAACCTGCAGAGTTATAAATGATAACTCTCGTCCACAAATATATTGAGGGAAGGCAAAGAAGAGGATTTGAAATCAAGGCAGAATTGCAGGAAACAGATTTCAGGAGGTAGATTCGAATCGCCTTTAAAGCACATGAAAAGCGGCAAAATGTTGACAATGATGCCCTTGGCCAAAAAGGGCGTATGCGTTTTTTCCTGAATATATTCAGGAAAAAACGCATACGCCCTTTTTGGCCAACCAAGCAACCTGGAAAGGCAAATCAGCGCTACAAAGAAGTCTCGATTCCCATCCGTCAAAAGGGCCATGCTGAAAAAAGTGTCAAAACCAGAAATGCAGGACAGGCCATGGAGAAATGGGAGCCTTGCTACACTGATGGGCGGGATGTAAATTGCCAACAGCCACTCTGGAGAAGTGTACGGTGTGTCCTGAAACATCTGAAAAACACAGCTTAGAGAGCATAGGGCACTTCCACTCATGGGGGTATAAATTGGGAAAATGAAAAATCAGCAAGACACAAGCACCCCAAAGTTTAGGGCTGCTCTGTTGACAAGGACCTCCACTTCATTCCACCTTCAATATCCCAGGAGGGAGAAAAATGGATAAAGAAGTTGTGGTCCTTATGTACAATGGAATATCACTCAGCCATGAAATCAATGTCGTAAGGTTAGTAGCAGCATGATGAGTGGATTTAGGTACGACAATTCTAAGTGAAATAAGTCACACAGAAAAGGACACTTCTCATAAGGTATCACTGATAGAGGGAATGTAAAAACCGTTACACTTGAACTGAATTACAAAACAGAACAGAGTCACACATGCAGAAAACACACTATGGCTGCTTAACGGGAAAGGTGAGGTGGGGTGATACATAAAACAAGGGTATCAAATTAGCTCAGATACCGTTCCATAAACCCAATATGTAATAGACAAGACCTACTCCTTGCTCAGAGAACTGGACTCAACACGCCCTATTCACCGCACAAGAATATATCTGACTAGTAATAATTTTAAAACCTATGTATTGATATCTCTCTGTTAGTGTGTCAAGTGGGTGTAAAGCGGCATAAACACAGCCGTGAAAAGCAGCTAAACCCCATTATGAAAATAAATTACTTTGAAAAACCCATGAAACAACGACAGTGAAAGAGAGAGAAATTCTTACAGAATGCGTTCAGGGGCTGTGATGCAACCTGGATTGACCATATCTAGACCCACAGCTGGATGAGACATAAGGGTGGACACTCTTGGGGCTGAGAGGTTTGGTGAGGTTGGGTGAGCAAACGCAGACCCTTTAAAATAATACTGCGTGGTACCCATCGCATGGGTCCCAAATCTCCAGCTTCAAGGGCATCTTCCTACATCGAAAACATGCATGAGAAACCCAGAAGATGGTACACCGTGTGATGGGGAAAGGTTTCTAAAACGCACCTCATTTCTCATCTCCTTGTGCCCGGGTTCGCCATTCCAGCCGCTTTACTAGCAATCTCCCTACTTGGAGCATCAGCACCTTTAACCTCCTGTTCCGTACAGGTTGCAATTTGTCCTGAGGATGAACGGGAAGACGGGGAACCAACGAGAGACTAGCTCTTGGTGTCGGGACAGGCACAGGTCACTCTATTTTCCCATCAGGAAGAAGAATTAACCACAGGCTCAGCCTGCCCCCCGGAACCAGAACAGGGCCTGAAGCCATCCTGCGCTTTTGCGGCCAGCTCCCAAAAAAGCGAGTTGTAAAATGGAGGTTCAGGGCACTGCAATTCACAAACCTGCAGAGTTATAAATGATAACTCTCGTCCACAAATATATTGAGGGAAGGCAAAGAAGAGGATTTGAAATCAAGGCAGAATTGCACGAAACAGATTTCAGGAGGTAGATACGAATCGCCTTTAAAGCACATGAAAAGCGGCAAAACGTTGACAATGATGCCCTTGGCCAAAAAGGGCGTATGCGTTTTTTCCTGAATATATTCAGGAAAAAACGCATACGCCCTTTTTGGCCAACCAAGCAACCTGGAAAGGCAAATCAGCGCTACAGAGAAGTCTCGCTTCCCATCGGTCAAAAGGGCCATGCTGAAAAAAGTGTCAAAACCAGAAATGCAGGACAGGCCATGGAGAAATGGGAGCCTTGCTACACTGATGGGCGGGATGTAAATTGCCAACAGCCACTCTGGAGAAGTGTACGGTGAGTCCTGAAACATCTAAAAAACACAGCTTAGAGAGCATAGGGCACTTCCACTCATGGGGGTATAAATTGGGAAAATTAAAAATCAGCAAAACACAAGCACCCCAAAGTTTAGGGCTGCTCTGTTGACAAGGACCTCCACTTCATTCCACCTTAAATATCCCAGGAAAGAGAAAAATGGATAAAGAAGTTGTGGTCCTTATGTACAATGGAATATCATTCAGCCATGAAATCAATGTCATAAGGTTAGTAGCAGCATGATGAGTGGATTTAGGTACGACGATTCTAAGTGAAATAAGTCACACAGAAAAGGACACTTCTCATAAGGTATCACTTTTAGAGGGAATGTAAAAACCGTTACACTTGAACTGAATTACAAAACAGAACAGAGTCACACATGCAGAAAACAGACTATGGCTGCTTAACGGGAAAGGTGAGGTGGGGTGATACATAAAACAAGGGTATCAAATTAGCTCAGATACCGTTCCATAAACCCAATATGTAATAGACAAGACCTACTCCTTGCTCAGAGAACTGGACTCAACACGCCCTATTCACCGCACAAGAATATATCTGACTAGTAATAATTTTAAAACCTATGTATTGATATCTCTCTGTTAGTGTGTCAAGTGGGTGTAAAGCGGCATAAACACAGCCGTGAAAAGCAGCTAAACCCCATTATGAAAATAAATTACTTTGAAAAACCCATGAAACAACGACAGTGAAAGAGAGAGAAATTCTTACAGAATGCGTTCAGGGGCTGTGATGCAACCTGGATTGACCATATCTAGACCCACAGCTGGATGAGACATAAGGGTGGACACTCTTGGGGCTGAGAGGTTTGGTGAGGTTGGGTGAGCAAACGCAGACCCTTTAAAATAATACTGCGTGGTACCCATCGCATGGGTCCCAAATCTCCAGCTTCAAGGGCATCTTCCTACATCGAAAACATGCATGAGAAACCCAGAAGATGGTACACCGTGTGATGGGGAAAGGTTTCTAAAACGCACCTCATTTCTCATCTCCTTGTGCCCGGGTTCGCCATTCCAGCCGCTTTACTAGCAATCTCCCTACTTGGAGCATCAGCACCTTTAACCTCCTGTTCCGTACAGGTTGCAATTTGTCCTGAGGATGAACGGGAAGACGGGGAACCAACGAGAGACTAGCTCTTGGTGTCGGGACAGGCACAGGTCACTCTATTTTCCCATCAGGAAGAAGAATTAACCACAGGCTCAGCCTGCCCCCCGGAACCAGAACAGGGCCTGAAGCCATCCTGCGCTTTTGCGGCCAGCTCCCAAAAAAGCGAGTTGTAAAATGGAGGTTCAGGGCACTGCAATTCACAAACCTGCAGAGTTATAAATGATAACTCTCGTCCACAAATATATTGAGGGAAGGCAAAGAAGAGGATTTGAAATCAAGGCAGAATTGCACGAAACAGATTTCAGGAGGTAGATACGAATCGCCTTTAAAGCACATGAAAAGCGGCAAAACGTTGACAATGATGCCCTTGGCCAAAAAGGGCGTATGCGTTTTTTCCTGAATATATTCAGGAAAAAACGCATACGCCCTTTTTGGCCAACCAAGCAACCTGGAAAGGCAAATCAGCGCTACAGAGAAGTCTCGCTTCCCATCGGTCAAAAGGGCCATGCTGAAAAAAGTGTCAAAACCAGAAATGCAGGACAGGCCATGGAGAAATGGGAGCCTTGCTACACTGATGGGCGGGATGTAAATTGCCAACAGCCACTCTGGAGAAGTGTACGGTGAGTCCTGAAACATCTAAAAAACACAGCTTAGAGAGCATAGGGCACTTCCACTCATGGGGGTATAAATTGGGAAAATTAAAAATCAGCAAAACACAAGCACCCCAAAGTTTAGGGCTGCTCTGTTGACAAGGACCTCCACTTCATTCCACCTTAAATATCCCAGGAAAGAGAAAAATGGATAAAGAAGTTGTGGTCCTTATGTACAATGGAATATCATTCAGCCATGAAATCAATGTCATAAGGTTAGTAGCAGCATGATGAGTGGATTTAGGTACGACGATTCTAAGTGAAATAAGTCACACAGAAAAGGACACTTCTCATAAGGTATCACTTTTAGAGGGAATGTAAAAACCGTTACACTTGAACTGAATTACAAAACAGAACAGAGTCACACATGCAGAAAACAGACTATGGCTGCTTAACGGGAAAGGTGAGGTGGGGTGATACATAAAACAAGGGTATCAAATTAGCTCAGATACCGTTCCATAAACCCAATATGTAATAGACAAGACCTACTCCTTGCTCAGAGAACTGGACTCAACACGCCCTATTCACCGCACAAGAATATATCTGACTAGTAATAATCTTAAAACCTATGTATTGATATCTCTCTGATAGTGTGTCAAGTGGGTGTAAAGCGGCATAAACACAGCAGTGAAAAGCAGCTAAACCCCATTATGAAAATAAATTACTTTGAAAAACCCATGAAATAACAACAGTGAAAGAGAGAGAAATTCTTACACAATGCGTTCAGGGGCTGTGATGCAACCTGGATTGACCATATCTAGACCCACAGCTGGATGAGACATAAGGGTGGACACTCTTGGGGCTGAGAGGTTTGGTGAGGTTGGGTGAGCAAACGCAGACCCTTTAAAGTAATACTGCGTGGTACCCATCGAATGGGTCCCAAATCTCCAGCTTCAAGGGCATCTTCCTACATCGAAAACATGCATGAGAAACCCAGAAGATAGTACACCGTGTGATGGGGAAAGGTTTCTAAAACGCACCTCATTTCTCATCTCCTTGTGCCCGGGTTCGCCATTCCAGCCGCTTTACTAGCAATCTCCCTACTTGGAAAATCAGCACCTTTAACCTCCTGTTCCGTACAGGTTGCAATTTGTCCTGAGGATGAACGGGAAGACGGGGAACCAACGAGAGACTAGCTCTTGGTGTTGGGACAGGCACAGGTCACTCTATTTTCCCATCAGGAAGAAGAATTAACCACAGGCTCAGCCTGCCCCCCGGAACCAGAACAGGGCCTGAAGCCATCCTGCGCTTTTGCGGCCAGCTCCCAAAAAAGCGAGTTGTAAAATGGAGGTCCAGGGCACTGCAATTCACAAACCTGCAGAGTTATAAATGATAACTCTCGTCCACAAATATATTGAGGGAAGGCAAAGAAGAGGATTTGAAATCAAGGCAGAATTGCAGGAAACAGATTTCAGGAGGTAGATTCGAATCGCCTTTAAAGCACATGAAAAGCGGCAAAATGTTGACAATGATGCCCTTGGCCAAAAAGGGCGTATGCGTTTTTTCCTGAATATATTCAGGAAAAAACGCATACGCCTTTTTGGCCAACCAAGCAACCTGGAAAGGCAAATCAGCGCTACAAAGAAGTCTCGATTCCCATCCGTCAAAAGGGCCATGCTGAAAAAAGTGTCAAAACCAGAAATGCAGGACAGGCCATGGAGAAATGGGAGCCTTGCTACACTGATGGGCGGGATGTAAATTGCCAACAGCCACTCTGGAGAAGTGTACGGTGTGTCCTGAAACATCTGAAAAACACAGCTTAGAGAGCATAGGGCACTTCCACTCATGGGGGTATAAATTGGGAAAATGAAAAATCAGCAAGACACAAGCACCCCAAAGTTGAGGGCTGCTCTGTTGACAAGGACCTCCACTTCATTCCACCTTAAATATCCAAGGAAAGAGAAAAATGGATAAAGAAGTTGTGGTCCTTATGTACAATGGAATATCACTCAGCCATGAAATCAATGTCATAAGGTTAGTAGCAGCATGATGAGTGGATTTAGGTACGACGATTCTAACTGAAATAAGTCACACAGAAAAGGACACTTCTCATAAGGTATCACTTTTAGAGGGAATGTAAAAACCGTTACACTTGAACTGAATTACAAAACAGAACAGAGTCACACATGCAGAAAACAGACTATGGCTGCTTAACGGGAAAGGTGAGGTGGGGTGATACATAAAACAAGGGTATCAAATTAGCTCAGATACCGTTCCATAAACCCAATATGTAGTAGACAAGACCTACTCCTTGCTCAGAGAACTGGACTCAACACGCCCTATTCACCGCACAAGAATATATCTGACTAGTAATAATCTTAAAACCTATGTATTGATATCTCTCTGTTAGTGTGTCAAGTGGGTGTAAAGCGGCATAAACACAGCCGTTAAAAGCAGCTAAACCCCATTATGAAAATAAATTACTTTGAAAAACCCATGAAACAACGACAGTGAAAGAGACAGAAATTCTTACACAATGAGTTCAGGGGCTGTGATGCAACCTGGATTGACCATATCTAGACCCACAGCTGGATGAGACATAAGGGTGGACACTCTTGGGGCTGAGAGGTTTGGTGAGGTTGGGTGAGCAAACGCAGACCCTTTAAAGTAATACTGCGTGGTACCCATCGCATGGGTCCCAAATCTCCAGGTTCAAGGGCATCTTCCTACATCGAAAACATGCATGAGAAACCCAGAAGATGGTACACCGTGTGATGGGGAAAGGTTTCTAAAACGCACCTCATTTCTCATCTCCTTGTGCCCGGGTTCGCCATTCCAGCCGATTTACTAGCAATCTCCCTACTTGGAGCATCAGCACCTTTAACCTCCTGTTCCGTACAGGTTGCAATTTGTCCTGAGAATGAACGGGAAGACGGGGAACCAACGAGAGACTAGCTCTTGGTGTCGGGACAGGCACAGGTCACTCTATTTTCCCATCAGGAAGAAGAATTAACCACAGGCTCAGCCTGCCCCCCGGAACCAGAACAGGGCCTGAAGCCATCCTGCGCTTTTGCGGCCAGCTCCCAAAAAAGCGAGTTGTAAAATGGAGGTTCAGGGCACTGCAATTCACAAACCTGCAGAGTTATAAATGATAACTCTCGTCCACAAATATATTGAGGGAAGGCAAAGAAGAGGATTTGAAATCAAGGCAGAATTGCAGGAAACAGATTTCAGGAGGTAGATTCGAATCGCCTTTAAAGCACATGAAAAGCGGCAAAACGTTGACAATGATGCCCTTGGCCAAAAAGGGCGTATGCGTTTTTTCCTGAATATATTCAGGAAAAAACGCATACGCCCTTTTTGGCCAACCAAGCAACCTGGAAAGGCAAATCAGCACTACAAAGAAGTCTCGCTTCCCATCGGTCAAAAGGGCCATGCTGAAAAAAGTGTCAAAACCAGAAATGCAGGACAGGCCATGGAGAAATGGGAGCCTTGCTACACTGATGGGCGGGATGTAAATTGCCAACAGCCACTCTGGAGAAGTGTACGGTGAGTCCTGAAACATCTAAAAAACACAGCTTAGAGAGCATAGGGCACTTCCACTCATGGGGGTATAAATTGGGAAAATGAAAAATCAGCAAGACACAAGCACCCCAAAGTTGAGGGCTGCTCTGTTGACAAGGACCTCCACTTCATTCCACCTTAAATATCCAAGGAAAGAGAAAAATGGATAAAGAAGTTGTGGTCCTTATGTACAATGGAATATCACTCAGCCATGAAATCAATGTCATAAGGTTAGTAGCAGCATGATGAGTGGATTTAGGTACGACGATTCTAAGTGAAATAAGTCACACAGAAAAGGACACTTCTCATAAGGTATCACTGATAGAGGGAATGTAAAAACCGTTACACTTGCAGTGAATTACAAAAGAAACAGAGTCACACATGCAGAAAACACACTATGGCTGCTTAACGGGAAAGGTGAGGTGGGGTGATACATAAAACAAGGGTTTCAAATTAGCTCAGATACCGTTCCATAAACCCAATATGTAATAGACAAGACCTACTCCTTGCTCAGAGAACTGGACTCAACACGCCCTATTCACCGCACAAGAATATATCTGACTAGTAATAATCTTAAAACCTATGTATTGATATCTCTCTGTTAGTGTGTCAAGTGGGTGTAAAGCGGCATAAACACAGCCGTGAAAAGCAGCTAAACCCCATTATGAAAATAAATTACTTTGAAAAACCCATGAAACAACGACAGTGAAAGAGATAGAAATTCTTACACAATGCGTTCAGGGGCTGTGATGCAACCTGGATTGACCATATCTAGACCCACAGCTGGATGAGACATAAGGGTGGACACTCTTGGGGCTGAGAGGTTTGGTGAGGTTGGGTGAGCAAACGCAGACCCTTTAAAGTAATACTGCGTGGTACCCATCGCATGGGTCCCAAATCTCCAGGTTCAAGGGCATCTTCCTACATCAAAAACATGCATGAGAAACCCAGAAGATGGTACACCGTGTGATGGGGAAAGGTTTCTAAAACGCACCTCATTTCTCATCTCCTTGTGCCCGGGTTCACCATTCCAGCCACTTTACTAGCAATCTCCCTACTTGGAGCATCAGCACCTTTAACCTCCTGTTCCGTACAGGTTGCAATTTGTCCTGAGGATGAACGGGAAGACGGGGAACCAACGAGAGACTAGCTCTTGGTGTCAGGACAGGCACAGGTCACTCTATTTTCCCATCAGGAAGAAGAATTAACCACAGGCTCATCCTCCCCCCCGGAACCAGAACAGGGCCTGAAGCCATCCTGCGCTTTTGCGGCCAGCTCCCAAAAAAGCGAGTTGTACAATGGAGCTTCAGGGCACTGCAATTCACAAACATGCAGAGTTATAAATGATAACTCTCGTCCACAAATATATTGAGGGAAGGCAAAGAAGAGGATTTGAAATCAAGGCAGAAATGCAGGAAACAGATTTCAGGAGGTAGATTCGAATCGCCTTTAAAGCACATGAAAAGCGGCAAAACGTTGACAATGATGCCCTTGGCCAAAAAGGGCGTATGCGTTTTTTCCTGAATATATTCAGGAAAAAACGCATACGCCCTTTTTGGCCAACCAAGCAACCTGGAAAGGCAAATCAGCGCTACAAAGAAGACTCGCTACCCATCGGTCAAAAGGGCCATGCTGAAAAAAGTCTCAAAACCAGAAATGCAGGACAGGCCATGGAGAAATGGGAGCCTTGCTACACTGATGGGCGGGATGTAAATTGCCAACAGCCACTCTGGAGAAGTGTACGGTGTGTCCTGAAACATCTAAAAAACACAGCTTAGAGAGCATAGGGCACTTCCACTCATGGGGGTATAAATTGGGAAAATGAAAAATCAGCAAGACACAAGCACCCCAAAGTTTAGGGCTGCTCTGTTGACAAGGACCTCCACTTCATTCCACCTTCAATATCCCAGGAGGGAGAAAAATGGATAAAGAAGTTGTGGTCCTTATGTACAATGGAATATCACTCAGCCATGAAATCAATGTCGTAAGGTTAGTAGCAGCATGATGAGTGGATTTAGGTACGACAATTCTAAGTGAAATAAGTCACACAGAAAAGGACACTTCTCATAAGGTATCACTGATAGAGGGAATGTAAAAACCGTTACACTTGAACTGAATTACAAAACAGAACAGAGTCACACATGCAGAAAACAGACTATGGCTGCTTAACGGGAAAGGTGAGGTGGGGTGATACATAAAACAAGGGTATCAAATTAGCTCAGATACCGTTCCATAAACCCAATATGTAATAGACAAGACCTACTCCTTGCTCAGAGAACTGGACTCAACACGCCCTATTCACCGCACAAGAATATATCTGACTAGTAATAATTTTAAAACCTATGTATTGATATCTCTCTGTTAGTGTGTCAAGTGGGTGTAAAGCGGCATAAACACAGCCGTGAAAAGCAGCTAAACCCCATTATGAAAATAAATTACTTTGAAAAACCCATGAAACAACGACAGTGAAAGAGAGAGAAATTCTTACAGAATGCGTTCAGGGGCTGTGATGCAACCTGGATTGACCATATCTAGACCCACAGCTGGATGAGACATAAGGGTGGACACTCTTGGGGCTGAGAGGTTTGGTGAGGTTGGGTGAGCAAACGCAGACCCTTTAAAATAATACTGCGTGGTACCCATCGCATGGGTCCCAAATCTCCAGCTTCAAGGGCATCTTCCTACATCGAAAACATGCATGAGAAACCCAGAAGATGGTACACCGTGTGATGGGGAAAGGTTTCTAAAACGCACCTCATTTCTCATCTCCTTGTGCCCGGGTTCGCCATTCCAGCCGCTTTACTAGCAATCTCCCTACTTGGAGCATCAGCACCTTTAACCTCCTGTTCCGTACAGGTTGCAATTTGTCCTGAGGATGAACGGGAAGACGGGGAACCAACGAGAGACTAGCTCTTGGTGTTGGGACAGGCACAGGTCACTCTATTTTCCCATCAGAAAGAAGAATTAACCACAGGCTCAGCCTGCCCCCCGGAACCAGAACAGGGCCTGAATCCATTCTGTGATTTTGCGGCCAGCTCCCAAAAAAGCGAGTTGTAAAATGGAGGTTCAGGGCACTGCAATTCACAAACCTGCAGAGTTATAAATGATAACTCTCGTCCACAAATATATTGAGGGAAGGCAAAGAAGAGGATTTGAAATCAAGGCAGAAATGCAGGAAACAGATTTCAGGAGGTAGATTCGAATCGCCTTTAAAGCACATGAAAAGCGGCAAAACGTTGACAATGATGCCCTTGGCCAAAAAGGGCGTATGCGTTTTTTCCTGAATATATTCAGGAAAAAACGCATACGCCCTTTTTGGCCAACCAAGCAACCTGGAAAGGCAAATCAGCGCTACAAAGAAGACTCGCTACCCATCGGTCAAAAGGGCCATGCTGAAAAAAGTCTCAAAACCAGAAATGCAGGACAGGCCATGGAGAAATGGGAGCCTTGCTACACTGATGGGCGGGATGTAAATTGCCAACAGCCACTCTGGAGAAGTGTACGGTGTGTCCTGAAACATCTAAAAAACACAGCTTAGAGAGCATAGGGCACTTCCAGTCATGGGGGTATAAATGGGGAAAATGAAAAATCAGCAAGACACAAGCACCCCAAAGTTGAGGGCTGCTCTGTTGACAAGGACCTCCACTTCATTCCACCTTAAATATCCAAGGAAAGAGAAAAATGGGTAAAGAAGTTGTGGTCCTTATGTACAATGGAATATCACTCAGCCATGAAATCAATGTCATAAGGTTAGTAGCAGCATGATGAGTGGATTTAGGTACGACGATTCTAACTGAAATAAGTCACACAGAAAAGGACACTTCTCATAAGGTATCACTTATAGAGGGAATGTAAAAACCGTTACACTTGAACTGAATTACAAAACAGAACAGAGTCACACATGCAGAAAACAGACTATGGCTGCTTAACGGGAAAGGTGAGGTGGGGTGATACTTAAAACAAGGGTATCAAATTAGCTCAGATACCGTTCCATAAACCCAATATGTAGTAGACAAGACCTACTCCTTGCTCAGAGAACTGGACTCAACACGCCCTATTCACCGCACAAGAATATATCTGACTAGTAATAATCTTAAAACCTATGTATTGATATCTCTCTGTTAGTGTGTCAAGTGGGTGTAAAGCGGCATAAACACAGCCGTGAAAAGCAGCTAAACCCCATTATGAAAATAAATTACTTTGAAAAACCCATGAAACAACGACAGTGAAAGAGACAGAAATTCTTACACAATGAGTTCATGGGCTGTGATGCAACCTGGATTGACCATATCTAGACCCACAGCTGGATGAGACATAAGGGTGGACACTCTTGGGGCTGAGAGGTTTGGTGAGGTTGGGTGAGCAAACGCAGACCCTTTAAAGTAATACTGCGTGGTACCCATTGCATGGGTCCCAAATCTCCAGGTTCAAGGGCATCTTCCTACATCGAAAACATGCATGAGAAACCCAGAAGATGGTACACCGTGTGATGGGGAAAGGTTTCTAAAACGCACCTCATTTCTCATCTCCTTGTGCCCGGGTTCGCCATTCCAGCCGATTTACTAGCAATCTCCCTACTTGGAGCATCAGCACCTTTAACCTCCTGTTCCGTACAGGTTGCAATTTGTCCTGAGGATGAACGGGAAGACGGGGAACCAACGAGAGACTAGCTCTTGGTGTCGGGACAGGCACAGGTCACTCTATTTTCCCATCAGGAAGAAGAATTAACCACAGGCTCAGCCTGCCCCCCAGAACCAGAACAGGGCCTGAAGCCATCCTGCGCTTTTGCGGCCAGCTCCCAAAAAAGCGAGTTGTAAAATGGAGGTTCAGGGCACTGCAATTCACAAACCTGCAGAGTTATAAATGATAACTCTCGTCCACAAATATATTGAGGGAAGGCAAAGAAGAGGATTTGAAATCAAGGCAGAATTGCACGAAACAGATTTCAGGAGGTAGATACGAATCGCCTTTAAAGCACATGAAAAGCGGCAAAACGTTGACAATGATGCCCTTGGCCAAAAAGGGCGTATGTGTTTTTTCCTGAATATATTCAGGAAAAAACGCATACGCCCTTTTTGGCCAACCAAGCAACCTGGAAAGGCAAATCAGCGCTACAGAGAAGTCTCGCTTCCCATCGGTCAAAAGGGCCATGCTGAAAAAAGTGTCAAAACCAGAAATGCAGGACAGGCCATGGAGAAATGGGAGCCTTGCTACACTGATGGGCGGGATGTAAATTGCCAACAGCCACTCTGGAGAAGTGTACGGTGAGTCCTGAAACATCTAAAAAACACAGCTTAGAGAGCATAGGGCACTTCCACTCATGGGGGTATAAATTGGGAAAATTAAAAATCAGCAAAACACAAGCACCCCAAAGTTTAGGGCTGCTCTGTTGACAAGGACCTCCACTTCATTCCACCTTAAATATCCCAGGAAAGAGAAAAATGGATAAAGAAGTTGTGGTCCTTATGTACAATGGAATATCATTCAGCCATGAAATCAATGTCATAAGGTTAGTAGCAGCATGATGAGTGGATTTAGGTACGACGATTCTAAGTGAAATAAGTCACACAGAAAAGGACACTTCTCATAAGGTATCACTTTTAGAGGGAATGTAAAAACCGTTACACTTGAACTGAATTACAAAACAGAACAGAGTCACACATGCAGAAAACAGACTATGGCTGCTTAACGGGAAAGGTGAGGTGGGGTGATACATAAAACAAGGGTATCAAATTAGCTCAGATACCGTTCCATAAACCCAATATGTAATAGACAAGACCTACTCCTTGCTCAGAGAACTGGACTCAACACGCGCTATTCACCGCACAAGAATATATCTGACTAGTAATAATCTTAAAACCTATGTATTGATATCTCTCTGATAGTGTGTCAAGTGGGTGTAAAGCGGCATAAACACAGCAGTGAAAAGCAGCTAAACCCCATTATGAAAATAAATTATTTTGAAAAACCCATGAAATAACGACAGTGAAAGAGAGAGAAATTCTTACACAATGCGTTCAGGGGCTGTGATGCAACCTGGATTGACCATATCTAGACCCACAGCTGGATGAGACATAAGGGTGGACACTCTTGGGGCTGAGAGGTTTGGTGAGGTTGGGTGAGCAAACGCAGACCCTTTAAAGTAATACTGCGTGGTACCCATCGAATGGGTCCCAAATCTCCAGCTTCAAGGGCATCTTCCTACATCGAAAACATGCATGAGAAACCCAGAAGATAGTACACCGTGTGATGGGGAAAGGTTTCTAAAACGCACCTCATTTCTCATCTCCTTGTGCCCGGGTTCGCCATTCCAGCCGCTTTACTAGCAATCTCCCTACTTGGAAAATCAGCACCTTTAACCTCCTGTTCCGTACAGGTTGCAATTTGTCCTGAGGATGAACGGGAAGACGGGGAACCAACGAGAGACTAGCTCTTGGTGTTGGGACAGGCACAGGTCACTCTATTTTCCCATCAGGAAGAAGAATTAACCACAGGCTCAGCCTGCCCCCCGGAACCAGAACAGGGCCTGAAGCCATCCTGCGCTTTTGCGGCCAGCTCCCAAAAAAGCGAGTTGTAAAATGGAGGTCCAGGGCACTGCAATTCACAAACCTGCAGAGTTATAAATGATAACTCTCGTCCACAAATATATTGAGGGAAGGCAAAGAAGAGGATTTGAAATCAAGGCAGAATTGCAGGAAACAGATTTCAGGAGGTAGATTCGAATCGCCTTTAAAGCACATGAAAAGCGGCAAAATGTTGACAATGATGCCCTTGGCCAAAAGGGGCGTATGCGTTTTTTCCTGAATATATTCAGGAAAAAACGCATACGCCCTTTTTGGCCAACCAAGCAACCTGGAAAGGCAAATCAGCGCTACAAAGAAGTCTCGATTCCCATCCGTCAAAAGGGCCATGCTGAAAAAAGTGTCAAAACCAGAAATGCAGGACAGGCCATGGAGAAATGGGAGCCTTGCTACACTGATGGGCGGGATGTAAATTGCCAACAGCCACTCTGGAGAAGTGTACGGTGTGTCCTGAAACATCTGAAAAACACAGCTTAGAGAGCATAGGGCACTTCCACTCATGGGGGTATAAATTGGGAAAATGAAAAATCAGCAAGACACAAGCACCCCAAAGTTGAGGGCTGCTCTGTTGACAAGGACCTCCACTTCATTCCACCTTAAATATCCAAGGAAAGAGAAAAATGGATAAAGAAGTTGTGGTCCTTATGTACAATGGAATATCACTCAGCCATGAAATCAATGTCATAAGGTTAGTAGCAGCATGATGAGTGGATTTAGGTACGACGATTCTAACTGAAATAAGTCACACAGAAAAGGACACTTCTCATAAGGTATCACTTTTAGAGGGAATGTAAAAACCGTTACACTTGAACTGAATTACAAAACAGAACAGAGTCACACATGCAGAAAACAGACTATGGCTGCTTAACGGGAAAGGTGAGGTGGGGTGATACATAAAACAAGGGTATCAAATTAGCTCAGATACCGTTCCATAAACCCAATATGTAGTAGACAAGACCTACTCCTTGCTCAGAGAACTGGACTCAACACGCCCTATTCACCGCACAAGAATATATCTGACTAGTAATAATCTTAAAACCTATGTATTGATATCTCTCTGTTAGTGTGTCAAGTGGGTGTAAAGCGGCATAAACACAGCCGTTAAAAGCAGCTAAACCCCATTATGAAAATAAATTACTTTGAAAAACCCATGAAACAACGACAGTGAAAGAGACAGAAATTCTTACACAATGAGTTCAGGGGCTGTGATGCAACCTGGATTGACCATATCTAGACCCACAGCTGGATGAGACATAAGGGTGGACACTCTTGGGGCTGAGAGGTTTGGTGAGGTTGGGTGAGCAAACGCAGACCCTTTAAAGTAATACTGCGTGGTACCCATCGCATGGGTCCCAAATCTCCAGGTTCAAGGGCATCTTCCTACATCGAAAACATGCATGAGAAACCCAGAAGATGGTACACCGTGTGATGGGGAAAGGTTTCTAAAACGCACCTCATTTCTCATCTCCTTGTGCCCGGGTTCGCCATTCCAGCCGATTTACTAGCAATCTCCCTACTTGGAGCATCAGCACCTTTAACCTCCTGTTCCGTACAGGTTGCAATTTGTCCTGAGGATGAACGGGAAGACGGGGAACCAACGAGAGACTAGCTCTTGGTGTCGGGACAGGCACAGGTCACTCTATTTTCCCATCAGGAAGAAGAATTAACCACAGGCTCAGCCTGCCCCCCGGAACCAGAACAGGGCCTGAAGCCATCCTGCGCTTTTGCGGCCAGCTCCCAAAAAAGCGAGTTGTAAAATGGAGGTTCAGGGCACTGCAATTCACAAACCTGCAGAGTTATAAATGATAACTCTCGTCCACAAATATATTGAGGGAAGGCAAAGAAGAGGATTTGAAATCAAGGCAGAATTGCAGGAAACAGATTTCAGGAGGTAGATTCGAATCGCCTTTAAAGCACATGAAAAGCGGCAAAACGTTGACAATGATGCCCTTGGCCAAAAAGGGCGTATGCGTTTTTTCCTGAATATATTCAGGAAAAAACGCATACGCCCTTTTTGGCCAACCAAGCAACCTGGAAAGGCAAATCAGCACTACAAAGAAGTCTCGCTTCCCATCGGTCAAAAGGGCCATGCTGAAAAAAGTGTCAAAACCAGAAATGCAGGACAGGCCATGGAGAAATGGGAGCCTTGCTACACTGATGGGCGGGATGTAAATTGCCAACAGCCACTCTGGAGAAGTGTACGGTGAGTCCTGAAACATCTGAAAAACACAGCTTAGAGAGCATAGGGCACTTCCACTCATGGGGGTATAAATTGGGAAAATGAAAAATCAGCAAGACACAAGCACCCCAAAGTTTAGGGCTGCTCTGTTGACAAGGACCTCCACTTCATTCCACCTTAAATATCCAAGGAAAGAGAAAAATGGATAAAGAAGTTGTGGTCCTTATGTACAATGGAATATCACTCAGCCATGAAATCAATGTCATAAGGTTAGTAGCAGCATGATGAGTGGATTTAGGTACGACGATTCTAAGTGAAATAAGTCACACAGAAAAGGACACTTCTCATAAGGTATCACTTTTAGAGGGAATGTAAAAACCGTTACACTTGAACTGAATTACAAAACAGAACAGAGTCACACATGCAGAAAACAGACTATGGCTGCTTAACGGGAAAGGTGAGGTGGGGTGATACATAAAACAAGGGTATCAAATTAGCTCAGATATTGTTCCATAAACCCAATATGTAGTAGACAAGACCTACTCCTTGCTCAGAGAACTGGACTCAACACGCCCTATTCACCGCACAAGAATATATCTGACTAGTAATAATCTTAAAACCTATGTATTGATATCTCTCTGTTAGTGTGTCAAGTGGGTGTGAAGCGGCATAAACACAGCCGTGAAAAGCAGCTAAACCCCATTATGAAAATAAATTACTTTGAAAAACCCATGAAACAACGACAGTGAAAGAGATAGAAATTCTTACACAATGAGTTCAGGGGCTGTGATGCAACCTGGATTGACCATATCTAGACCCACAGCTGGATGAGACATAAGGGTGGACACTCTTGGGGCTGAGAGGTTTGGTGAGGTTGGGTGAGCAAACGCAGACCCTTTAAAGTAATACTGCGTGGTACCCATCGCATGGGTCCCAAATCTCCAGGTTCAAGGGCATCTTCCTACATCAAAAACATGCATGAGAAACCCAGAAGATGGTACACCGTGTGATGGGGAAAGGTTTCTAAAACGCACCTCATTTCTCATCTCCTTGTGCCCGGGTTCGCCATTCCAGCCACTTTACTAGCAATCTCCCTACTTGGAGCATCAGCACCTTTAACCTCCTGTTCCGTACAGGTTGCAATTTGTCCTGAGGATGAACGGGAAGACGGGGAACCAACGAGAGACTAGCTCTTGGTGTCGGGACAGGCATAGGTCACTCTATTTTCCCATCAGGAAGAAGAATTAACCACAGGCTCAGCCTGCCCCCCGGAACCAGAACAGGGCCTGAAGCCATCCTGCGCTTTTGCGGCCAGCTCCCAAAAAAGCGAGTTGTAAAATGGAGGTTCAGGGCACTGCAATTCACAAACCTGCAGAGTTATAAATGATAACTCTCATCCACAAATATATTGAGGGAAGGCAAAGAAGAGGATTTGAAATCAAGGCAGAATTGCACGAAACAGATTTCAGGAGGTAGATTCGAATCGCCTTTAAAGCACATGAAAAGCGGCAAAATGTTGACAATGATGCCCTTGGCCAAAAAGGGCGTATGCGTTTTTTCCTGAATATATTCAGGAAAAAACGCATACGCCCTTTTTGGCCAACCAAGCAACCTGGAAAGGCAAATCAGCGCTACAAAGAAGTCTCGCTTCCCATCGGTCAAAAGGGCCATGCTGAAAAAAGTGTCAAAACCAGAAATGCAGGACAGGCCATGGAGAAATGAGAGCCTTGCTACACTGATGGGCGGGATGTAAATTGCCAACAGCCACTCTGGAGAAGTGTACGGTGTGTCCTGAAACATCTGAAAAACACAGCTTAGAGAGCATAGGGCACTTCCACTCATGGGGGTATAAATTGGGAAAATGAAAAATCAGCAAGACACAAGCACCCCAAAGTTGAGGGCTGCTCTGTTGACAAGGACCTCCACTTCATTCCACCTTAAATATCCCAGGAAAGAGAAAAATGGATAAAGAAGTTGTGGTCCTTATGTACAATGGAATATCACTCAGCCATGAAATCAATGTCATAAGGTTAGTAGCAGCATGATGAGTGGATTTAGGTACGACGATTCTAAGTGAAATAAGTCACACAGAAAAGGACACTTCTCATAAGGTATCACTTTTAGAGGGAATGTAAAAACCGTTACACTTGAACTGAATTACAAAACAGAACAGAGTCACACATGCAGAAAACAGACTATGGCTGCTTAACGGGAAAGGTGAGGTGGGGTGATACATAAAACAAGGGTATCAAATTAGCTCAGATACCGTTCCATAAACCCAATATGTAGTAGACAAGACCTACTCCTTGCTCAGAGAACTGGACTCAACACGCCCTATTCACCGCACAAGAATATATCTGACTAGTAATAATCTTAAAACCTATGTATTGATATCTCTCTGTTAGTGTGTCAAGTGGGTGTAAAGCAGCATAAACACAGCCGTTAAAAGCAGCTAAACCCCATTATGAAAATAAATGACTTTGAAAAACCCATGAAACAACGACAGTGAAAGAGACAGAAATTCTTACACAATGAGTTCAGGGGCTGTGATGCAACCTGGATTGACCATATCTAGACCCACAGCTGGATGAGACATAAGGGTGGACACTCTTGGGGCTGAGAGGTTTGGTGAGGTTGGGTGAGCAAACGCAGACCCTTTAAAGTAATACTGCGTGGTACCCATCGCATGGGTCCCAAATCTCCAGGTTCAAGGGCATCTTCCTACATCGAAAACATGCATGAGAAACCCAGAAGATGGTACACCGTGTGATGGGGAAAGGTTTCTAAAACACACCTCATTTCTCATCTCCTTGTGCCCGGGTTCGCCATTCCAGCCGATTTACTAGCAATCTCCCTACTTGGAGCATCAGCACCTTTAACCTCCTGTTCCGTACAGGTTGCAATTTGTCCTGAGGATGAACGGGAAGACGGGGAACCAACGAGAGACTAGCTCTTGGTGTCGGGACAGGCACAGGTAACTCTATTTTCCCATCAGGAAGAAGAATTAACCACAGGCTCAGCCTGCCCCCCGGAACCAGAACAGGGCCTGAAGCCATCCTGCGCTTTTGCGGCCAGCTCCCAAAAAAGCGAGTTGTAAAATGGAGGTTCAGGGCACTGCAATTCACAAACCTGCAGAGTTATAAATGATAACTCTCGTCCACAAATATATTGAGGGAAGGCAAAGAAGAGGATTTGAAATCAAGGCAGAATTGCAGGAAACAGATTTCAGGAGGTAGATACGAATCGCCTTTAAAGCACATGAAAAGCGGCAAAACGTTGACAATGATGCCCTTGGCCAAAAAGGGCGTATGCGTTTTTTCCTGAATATATTCAGGAAAAAACGCATACGCCCTTTTTGGCCAACCAAGCAACCTGGAAAGGCAAATCAGCACTACAGAGAAGTCTCGCTTCCCATCGGTCAAAAGGGCCATGCTGAAAAAAGTGTCAAAACCAGAAATGCAGGACAGGCCATGGAGAAATGGGAGCCTTGCTACACTGATGGGCGGGATGTAAATTGCCAACAGCCACTCTGGAGAAGTGTACGGTGTGTCCTGAAACATCTGAAAAACACAGCTTAGAGAGCATAGGGCACTTCCACTCATGGGGGTATAAATTGGGAAAATGAAAAATCAGCAAGACACAAGCGCCCCAAAGTTGAGGGCTGCTCTGTTGACAAGGACCTCCACTTCATTCCACCTTAAATATCCAAGGAAAGAGAAAAATGGATAAAGAAGTTGTGGTCCTTATGTACAATGGAATATCACTCAGCCATGAAATCAATGTCATAAGGTTAGTAGCAGCATGATGAGTGGATTTAGGTACGACGATTCTAAGTGAAATAAGTCACACAGAAAAGGACACTTCTCATAAGGTATCACTTTTAGAGGGAATGTAAAAACCGTTACACTTGAACTGAATTACAAAACAGAACAGAGTCACACATGCAGAAAACACACTATGGCTGCTTAACGGGAAAGGTGAGGTGGGGTGATACATAAAACAAGGGTATCAAATTAGCTCAGATACCGTTCCATAAACCCAATATGTAGTAGACAAGACCTACTCCTTGCTCAGAGAACTGGACTCAACACGCCCTATTCACCGCACAAGAATATATCTGACTAGTAATAATCTTAAAACCTATGTATTGATATCTCTCTGTTAGTGTGTCAAGTGGGTGTAAAGCGGCATAAACACAGCCGTGAAAAGCAGCTAAACCCCATTATGAAAATAAATTACTTTGAAAAACCCATGAAACAACGACAGTGAAAGAGATAGAAATTCGTACACAATGAGTTCAGGGGCTGTGATGCAACCTGGATTGACCATATCTAGACCCACAGCTGGATGAGACATAAGGGTGGACACTCTTGGGGCTGAGAGGTTTGGTGAGGTTGGGTGAGCAAACGCAGACCCTTTAAAATAATACTGCGTGGTACCCATCGCATGGGTCCCAAATCTCCAGCTTCAAGGGCATCTTCCTACATCGAAAACATGCATGAGAAACCCAGAAGATGGTACACCGTGTGATGGGGAAAGGTTTCTAAAACGCACCTCATTTCTCATCTCCTTGTGCCCGGGTTCGCCATTCCAGCCGATTTACTAGCAATCTCCCTACTTGGAGCATCAGCACCTTTAACCTCCTGTTCCGTACAGGTTGCAATTTGTCCTGAGGATGAACGGGAAGACGGGGAACCAACGAGAGACTAGCTCTTGGTGTCGGGACAGGCACAGGTCACTCTATTTTCCCATCAGGAAGAAGAATTAACCACAGGCTCAGCCTGCCCCCCGGAACCAGAACAGGGCCTGAAGCCATCCTGCGCTTTTGCGGCCAGCTCCCAAAAAAGCGAGTTGTAAAATGGAGGTTCAGGGCACTGCAATTCACAAACCTGCAGAGTTATAAATGATAACTCTCGTCCACAAATATATTGAGGGAAGGCAAAGAAGAGGATTTGAAATCAAGGCAGAATTGCAGGAAACAGATTTCAGGAGGTAGATACGAATCGCCTTTAAAGCACATGAAAAGCGGCAAAACGTTGACAATGATGCCCTTGGCCAAAAAGGGCGTATGCGTTTTTTCCTGAATATATTCAGGAAAAAACGCATACGCCCTTTTTGGCCAACCAAGCAACCTGGAAAGGCAAATCAGCGCTACAGAGAAGTCTTGCTTCCCATCGGTCAAAAGGGCCATGCTGAAAAAAGTGTCAAAACCAGAAATGCAGGACAGGCCATGGAGAAATGGGAGCCTTGCTACACTGATGGGCGGGATGTAAATTGCCAACAGCCACTCTGGAGAAGTGTACAGTGAGTCCTGAAACATCTAAAAAACACAGCTTAGAGAGCATAGGGCACTTCCACTCATGGGGGTATAAATTGGGAAAATTAAAAATCAGCAAAACACAAGCACCCCAAAGTTGAGGGCTGCTCTGTTGACAAGGACCTCCACTTCATTCCACCTTAAATATCCCAGGAAAGAGAAAAATGGATAAAGAAGTTGTGGTCCTTATGTACAATGGAATATCACTCAGCCATGAAATCAATGTCATAAGGTTAGTAGCAGCATGATGAGTGGATTTAGGTACGACGATTCTAAGTGAAATAAGTCACACAGAAAAGGACACTTCTCATAAGGTATCACTTTTAGAGGGAATGTAAAAACCGTTACACTTGAACTGAATTACAAAACAGAACAGAGTCACACATGCAGAAAACAGACTATGGCTGCTTAACGGGAAAGGTGAGGTGGGGTGATACATAAAACAAGGGTATCAAATTAGCTCAGATACCGTTCCATAAACCCAATATGTAATAGACAAGACCTACTCCTTGCTCAGAGCACTGGACTCAACACGCCCTATTCACCGCACAAGAATATATCTGACTAGTAATAATCTTAAAACCTATGTATTGATATCTCTCTGTTAGTGTGTCAAGTGGGTGTAAAGCGGCATAAACACAGCAGTGAAAAGCAGCTAAACCCCATTATGAAAATAAATTACTTTGAAAAACCCATGAAACAACGACAGTGAAAGAGAGAGAAATTCTTACACAATGCGTTCAGGGGCTGTGATGCAACCTGGATTGACCATATCTAGACCCACAGCTGGATGAGACATAAGGGTGGACACTCTTGGGGCTGAGAGGTTTGGTGAGGTTGGGTGAGCAAACGCAGACCCTTTAAAGTAATACTGCGTGGTACCCATCGCATGGGTCCCAAATCTCCAGGTTCAAGGGCATCTTCCTACATCGAAAACATGCATGAGAAACCCAGAAGATAGTACACCGTGTGATGGGGAAAGGTTTCGAAAACGCACCTCATTTCTCATCTCCTTGTGCCCGGGTTCGCCATTCCAGCCGCTTTACTAGCAATCTCCCTACTTGGAAAATCAGCACCTTTAACCTCCTGTTCCGTACAGGTTGCAATTTGTCCTGAGGATGAACGGGAAGACGGGGAACCAACGAGAGACTAGCTCTTGGTGTTGGGACAGGCACAGGTCACTCTATTTTCCCATCAGGAAGAAGAATTAACCACAGGCTCAGCCTGCCCCCCGGAACCAGAACAGGGCCTGAAGCCATCCTGCGCTTTTGCTGCCAGCTCCCAAAAAATCGAGTTGTAAAATGGAGGTCCAGGGCACTGCAATTCACAAACCTGCAGAGTTATAAATGATAACTCTCGTCCACAAATATATTGAGGGAAGGCAAAGAAGAGGATTTGAAATCAAGGCAGAATTGCAGGAAACAGATTTCAGGAGGTAGATTCGAATCGCCTTTAAAGCACATGAAAAGCGGCAAAATGTTGACAATGATGCCCTTGGCCAAAAAGGGCGTATGCGTTTTTTCCTGAATATATTCAGGAAAAAACGCATACGCCCTTTTTGGCCAACCAAGCAACCTGGAAAGGCAAATCAGCGCTACAAAGAAGTCTCGCTTCCCATCGGTCAAAAGGGCCATGCTGAAAAAAGTGTCAAAACCAGAAATGCAGGACAGGCCATGGAGAAATGGGAGCCTTGCTACACTGATGGGCGGGATGTAAATTGCCAACAGCCACTCTGGAGAAGTGTACGGTGTGTCCTGAAACATCTGAAAAACACAGCTTAGAGAGCATAGGGCACTTCCACTCATGGGGGTATAAATTGGGAAAATGAAAAATCAGCAAGACACAAGCACCCCAAAGTTTAGGGCTGCTCTGTTGACAAGGACCTCCACTTCATTCCACCTTAAATATCCAAGGAAAGAGAAAAATGGATAAAGAAGTTGTGGTCTTTATGTACAATGGAATATCACTCAGCCATGAAATCAATGTCATAAGGTTAGTAGCAGCATGATGAGTGGATTTAGGTACGACGATTCTAAGTGAAATAAGTCACACAGAAAAGGACACTTCTCATAAGGTATCACTTTTAGAGGGAATGTAAAAACCGTTACACTTGAACTGAATTACAAAACAGAACAGAGTCACACATGCAGAAAACAGACTATGGCTGCTTAACGGGAAAGGTGAGGTGGGGTGATACATAAAACAAGGGTATCAAATTAGCTCAGATACCGTTCCATAAACCCAATATGTAGTAGACAAGACCTACTCCTTGCTCAGAGAACTGGACTCAACACGCCCTATTCACCGCACAAGAATATATCTGACTAGTAATAATCTTAAAACCTATGTATTGATATCTCTCTGTTAGTGTGTCAAGTGGGTGTAAAGCGGCATAAACACAGCCGTGAAAAGCAGCTAAACCCCATTATGAAAATAAATTACTTTGAAAAACCCATGAAACAACGACAGTGAAAGAGACAGAAATTCTTACACAATGAGTTCAGGGGCTGTGATGCAACCTGGATTGACCAAATCTAGACCCACAGCTGGATGAGACATAAGGGTGGACACTCTTGGGGCTGAGAGGTTTGGTGAGGTTGGGTGAGCAAACGCAGACCCTTTAAAGTAATACTGCGTGGTACCCATCGCATGGGTCCCAAATCTCCAGGTTCAAGGGCATCTTCCTACATCGAAAACATGCATGAGAAACCCAGAAGATAGTACACCGTGTGATGGGGAAAGGTTTCTAAAACGCACCTCATTTCTCATCTCCTTGTGCCCGGGTTCGCCATTCCAGCCGATTTACTAGCAATCTCCCTACTTGGAGCATCAGCACCTTTAACCTCCTGTTCCGTACAGGTTGCAATTTGTCCTGAGGATGAATGGGAAGACGGGGAACCAACGAGAGACTAGCTCTTGGTGTCGGGACAGGCACAGGTCACTCTATTTTCCCATCAGGAAGAAGAATTAACCACAGGCTCAGCCTGCCCCCCGGAACCAGAACAGGGCCTGAAGCCATCCTGCGCTTTTGCGGCCAGCTCCCAGAAAAGCGAGTTGTAAAATGGAGGTTCAGGGCACTGCAATTCACAAACCTGCAGAGTTATAAATGATAACTCTCGTCCACAAATATATTGAGGGAAGGCAAAGAAGAGGATTTGAAATCAAGGCAGAATTGCAGGAAACAGATTTCAGGAGGTAGATACGAATCGCCTTTAAAGCACATGAAAAGCGGCAAAACGTTGACAATGATGCCCTTGGCCAAAAAGGGCGTATGCGTTTTTTCCTGAATATATTCAGGAAAAAACGCATACGCCCTTTTTGGCCAACCAAGCAACCTGGAAAGGCAAATCAGCACTACAGAGAAGTCTTGCTTCCCATGGGTCAAAAGGGCCATGCTGAAAAAAGTGTCAAAACCAGAAATGCAGGACAGGCCATGGAGAAATGGGAGCCTTGCTACACTGATGGGCGGGATGTAAATTGCCAACAGCCACTCTGGAGAAGTGTACGGTGAGTCCTGAAACATCTAAAAAACACAGCTTAGAGAGCATAGGGCACTTCCACTCATGGGGGTATAAATTGGGAAAATGAAAAATCAGCAAGACACAAGCACCCCAAAGTTTAGGGCTGCTCTGTTGACAAGGACCTCCACTTCATTCCACCTTAAATATCCCAGGAAAGAGAAAAATGGATAAAGAAGTTGTGGTCCTTATGTACAATGGAATATCACTCAGCCATGAAATCAATGTCATAAGGTTAGTAGCAGCATGATGAGTGGATTTAGGTACGACGATTCTAAGTGAAATAAGTCACACAGAAAAGGACACTTCTCATAAGGTATCACTTTTAGAGGGAATGTAAAAACCGTTACACTTGAACTGAATTACAAAACAGAACAGAGTCACACATGCAGAAAACAGACTATGGCTGCTTAACGGGAAAGGTGAGGTGGGGTGATACATAAAACAAGGGTATCAAATTAGCTCAGATACTGTTCCATAAACCCAATATGTAGTAGACAAGACCTACTCCTTGCTCAGAGAACTGGACTCAACACACCCTATTCACCGCACAAGAATATATCTGACTAGTAATAATCTTAAAACCTATGTATTGATATCTCTCTGTTAGTGTGTCAAGTGGGTGTGAAGCGGCATAAACACAGCCGGGAAAAGCAGCTAAACCCCATTATGAAAATAAATTACTTTGAAAAACCCATGAAACAACGACAGTGAAAGAGATAGAAATTCTTACACAATGAGTTCAGGGGCTGTGATGCAACCTGGATTGACCATATCTAGACCCACAGCTGGATGAGACATAAGGGTGGACACTCTTGGGGCTGAGAGGTTTGGTGAGGTTGGGTGAGCAAACGCAGACCCTTTAAAGTAATACTGCGTGGTACCCATCACATGGGTCCCAAATCTCCAGGTTCAAGGGCATCTTCCTACATCAAAAACATGCATGAGAAACCCAGAAGATGGTACACCGTGTGATGGGGAAAGGTTTCTAAAACGCACCTCATTTCTCATCTCCTTGTGCCCGGGTTCGCCATTCCAGCCACTTTACTAGCAATCTCCCTACTTGGAGCATCAGCACCTTTAACCTCCTGTTCCGTACAGGTTGCAATTTGTCCTGAGGATGAACGGGAAGACGGGGAACCAACGAGAGACTAGCTCTTGGTGTCGGGACAGGCACAGGTCACTCTATTTTCCCATCAGGAAGAAGAATTAACCACAGGCTCAGCCTGCCCCCCGGAACCAGAACAGGGCCTGAAGCCATCCTGCGCTTTTGCGGCCAGCTCCCAAAAAAGCGAGTTGTAAAATGGAGGTTCAGGGCACTGCAATTGACAAACCTGCAGAGTTATAAATGATAACTCTCATCCACAAATATATTGAGGGAAGGCAAAGAAGAGGATTTGAAATCAAGGCAGAATTGCACGAAACAGATTTCAGGAGGTAGATTCGAATCGCCTTTAAAGCACATGAAAAGCGGCAAAATGTTGACAATGATGCCCTTGGCCAAAAAGGGCGTATGCGTTTTTTCCTGAATATATTCAGGAAAAAACGCATACGCCCTTTTTGGCCAACCAAGCAACCTGGAAAGGCAAATCAGCGCTACAAAGAAGTCTCGCTTCCCATCGGTCAAAAGGGCCATGCTGAAAAAAGTGTCAAAACCAGAAATGCAGGACAGGCCATGGAGAAATGGGAGCCTTGCTACACTGATGGGCGGGATGTAAATTGCCAACAGCCACTCTGGAGAAGTGTACGGTGTGTCCTGAAACATCTGAAAAACACAGCTTAGAGAGCATAGGGCACTTCCACTCATGGGGGTATAAATTGGGAAAATGAAAAATCAGCAAGACACAAGCACCCCAAAGTTTAGGGCTGCTCTGTTGACAAGGACCTCCACTTCATTCCACCTTAAATATCCAAGGAAAGAGAAAAATGGATAAAGAAGTTGTGGTCTTTATGTACAATGGAATATCACTCAGCCATGAAATCAATGTCATAAGGTTAGTAGCAGCATGATGAGTGGATTTAGGTACGACGATTCTAAGTGAAATAAGTCACACAGAAAAGGACACTTCTCATAAGGTATCACTTTTAGAGGGAATGTAAAAACCGTTACACTTGAACTGAATTACAAAACAGAACAGAGTCACACATGCAGAAAACAGACTATGGCTGCTTAACGGGAAAGGTGAGGTGGGGTGATACATAAAACAAGGGTATCAAATTAGCTCAGATACCGTTCCATAAACCCAATATGTAGTAGACAAGACCTACTCCTTGCTCAGAGAACTGGACTCAACACGCCCTATTCACCGCACAAGAATATATCTGACTAGTAATAATCTTAAAACCTATGTATTGATATCTCTCTGTTAGTGTGTCAAGTGGGTGTAAAGCGGCATAAACACAGCCGTGAAAAGCAGCTAAACCCCATTATGAAAATAAATTACTTTGAAAAACCCATGAAACAACGACAGTGAAAGAGACAGAAATTCTTACACAATGAGTTCAGGGGCTGTGATGCAACCTGGATTGACCAAATCTAGACCCACAGCTGGATGAGACATAAGGGTGGACACTCTTGGGGCTGAGAGGTTTGGTGAGGTTGGGTGAGCAAACGCAGACCCTTTAAAGTAATACTGCGTGGTACCCATCGCATGGGTCCCAAATCTCCAGGTTCAAGGGCATCTTCCTACATCGAAAACATGCATGAGAAACCCAGAAGATAGTACACCGTGTGATGGGGAAAGGTTTCTAAAACGCACCTCATTTCTCATCTCCTTGTGCCCGGGTTCGCCATTCCAGCCGATTTACTAGCAATCTCCCTACTTGGAGCATCAGCACCTTTAACCTCCTGTTCCGTACAGGTTGCAATTTGTCCTGAGGATGAATGGGAAGACGGGGAACCAACGAGAGACTAGCTCTTGGTGTCGGGACAGGCACAGGTCACTCTATTTTCCCATCAGGAAGAAGAATTAACCACAGGCTCAGCCTGCCCCCCGGAACCAGAACAGGGCCTGAAGCCATCCTGCGCTTTTGCGGCCAGCTCCCAGAAAAGCGAGTTGTAAAATGGAGGTTCAGGGCACTGCAATTCACAAACCTGCAGAGTTATAAATGATAACTCTCGTCCACAAATATATTGAGGGAAGGCAAAGAAGAGGATTTGAAATCAAGGCAGAATTGCAGGAAACAGATTTCAGGAGGTAGATACGAATCGCCTTTAAAGCACATGAAAAGCGGCAAAATGTTGACAATGATGCCCTTGGCCAAAAAGGGCGTATGCGTTTTTTCCTGAATATATTCAGGAAAAAACGCATACGCCCTTTTTGGCCAACCAAGCAACCTGGAAAGGCAAATCAGCGCTACAAAGAAGTCTCGCTTCCCATCGGTCAAAAGGGCCATGCTGAAAAAAGTGTCAAAACCAGAAATGCAGGACAGGCCATGGAGAAATGAGAGCCTTGCTACACTGATGGGCGGGATGTAAATTGCCAACAGCCACTCTGGAGAAGTGTACAGTGAGTCCTGAAACATCTAAAAAACACAGCTTAGAGAGCATAGGGCACTTCCACTCATGGGGGTATAAATTGGGAAAATTAAAAATCAGCAAGACACAAGCACCCCAAAGTTGAGGGCTGCTCTGTTGACAAGGACCTCCACTTCATTCCACCTTCAATATCCCAGGAAAGAGAAAAATGGATAAAGAAGTTGTGGTCCTTATGTACAATGGAATATCACTCAGCCATGAAATCAATGTCATAAGGTTAGTAGCAGCATGATGAGTGGATTTAGGTACGACGATTCTAAGTGAAATAAGTCACACAGAAAAGGACACTTCTCATAAGGTATCACTTTTAGAGGGAATGTAAAAACCGTTACACTTGAACTGAATTACAAAACAGAACAGAGTCACACATGCAGAAAACAGACTATGGCTGCTTAACGGGAAAGGTGAGGTGGGGTGATACATAAAACAAGGGTATCAAATTAGCTCAGATACCGTTCCATAAACCCAATATGTAATAGACAAGACCTACTCCTTGCTCAGAGAACTGGACTCAACACGCCCTATTCACCGCACAAGAATATATCTGACTAGTAATAATCTTAAAACCTATGTATTGATATCTCTCTGTTAGTGTGTCAAGTGGGTGTAAAGCGGCATAAACACAGCAGTGAAAAGCAGCTAAACCCCATTATGAAAATAAATTACTTTGAAAAACCCATGAAACAACGACAGTGAAAGAGAGAGAAATTCTTACACAATGAGTTCAGGGGCTGTGATGCAACCTGGATTGACCATATCTAGACCCACAGCTGGATGAGACATAAGGGTGGACACTCTTGGGGCTGAGAGGTTTGGTGAGGTTGGGTGAGCAAACGCAGACCCTTTAAAGTAATACTGCGTGGTACCCATCGAATGGGTCCCAAATCTCCAGGTTCAAGGGCATCTTCCTACATCGAAAACATGCATGAGAAACCCAGAAGATAGTACACCGTGTGATGGGGAAAGGTTTCGAAAACGCACCTCATTTCTCATCTCCTTGTGCCCGGGTTCGCCATTCCAGCCGCTTTACTAGCAATCTCCCTACTTGGAAAATCAGCACCTTTAACCTCCTGTTCCGTACAGGTTGCAATTTGTCCTGAGGATGAACGGGAAGACGGGGAACCAACGAGAGACTAGCTCTTGGTGTTGGGACAGGCACAGGTCACTCTATTTTCCCATCAGGAAGAAGAATTAACCACAGGCTCAGCCTGCCCCCCGGAACCAGAACAGGGCCTGAAGCCATCCTGCGCTTTTGCGGCCAGCTCCCAAAAAAGCGAGTTGTAAAATGGAGGTCCAGGGCACTGCAATTCACAAACCTGCAGAGTTATAAATGATAACTCTCGTCCACAAATATATTGAGGGAAGGCAAAGAAGAGGATTTGAAATCAAGGCAGAATTGCAGGAAACAGATTTCAGGAGGTAGATTCGAATCGCCTTTAAAGCACATGAAAAGCGGCAAAATGTTGACAATGATGCCCTTGGCCAAAAAGGGCGTATGCGTTTTTTCCTGAATATATTCAGGAAAAAACGCATACGCCCTTTTTGGCCAACCAAGCAACCTGGAAAGGCAAATCAGCGCTACAAAGAAGTCTCGCTTCCCATCGGTCAAAAGGGCCATGCTGAAAAAAGTGTCAAAACCAGAAATGCAGGACAGGCCATGGAGAAATGGGAGCCTTGCTACACTGATGGGCGGGATGTAAATTGCCAACAGCCACTCTGGAGAAGTGTACGGTGTGTCCTGAAACATCTGAAAAACACAGCTTAGAGAGCATAGGGCACTTCCACTCATGGGGGTATAAATTGGGAAAATGAAAAATCAGCAAGACACAAGCACCCCAAAGTTTAGGGCTGCTCTGTTGACAAGGACCTCCAATTCATTCCACCTTAAATATCCAAGGAAAGAGAAAAATGGATAAAGAAGTTGTGGTCTTTATGTACAATGGAATATCACTCAGCCATGAAATCAATGTCATAAGGTT
Source organism: Balaenoptera borealis (assembly GCF_965194805.1). NCBI lineage: Eukaryota > Metazoa > Chordata > Mammalia > Artiodactyla > Balaenopteridae > Balaenoptera > Balaenoptera borealis. The sequence goes on from NW_028123837.1 coordinate 91,378, forward strand.
AGTAGCAGCATGATGAGTGGATTTAGGTACGACGATTCTAAGTGAAATAAGTCACACAGAAAAGGACACTTCTCATAAGGTATCACTTTTAGAGGGAATGTAAAAACCGTTACACTTGAACTGAATTACAAAACAGAACAGAGTCACACATGCAGAAAACAGACTATGGCTGCTTAACGGGAAAGGTGAGGTGGGGTGATACATAAAACAAGGGTATCAAATTAGCTCAGATACCGTTCCATAAACCCAATATGTAGTAGACAAGACCTACTCCTTGCTCAGAGAACTGGACTCAACACGCCCTATTCACCGCACAAGAATATATCTGACTAGTAATAATCTTAAAACCTATGTATTGATATCTCTCTGTTAGTGTGTCAAGTGGGTGTAAAGCGGCATAAACACAGCCGTGAAAAGCAGCTAAACCCCATTATGAAAATAAATTACTTTGAAAAACCCATGAAACAACGACAGTGAAAGAGACAGAAATTCTTACACAATGAGTTCAGGGGCTGTGATGCAACCTGGATTGACCAAATCTAGACCCACAGCTGGATGAGACATAAGGGTGGACACTCTTGGGGCTGAGAGGTTTGGTGAGGTTGGGTGAGCAAACGCAGACCCTTTAAAGTAATACTGCGTGGTACCCATCGCATGGGTCCCAAATCTCCAGGTTCAAGGGCATCTTCCTACATCGAAAACATGCATGAGAAACCCAGAAGATAGTACACCGTGTGATGGGGAAAGGTTTCTAAAACGCACCTCATTTCTCATCTCCTTGTGCCCGGGTTCGCCATTCCAGCCGATTTACTAGCAATCTCCCTACTTGGAGCATCAGCACCTTTAACCTCCTGTTGCGTACAGGTTGCAATTTGTCCTGAGGATGAATGGGAAGACGGGGAACCAACGAGAGACTAGCTCTTGGTGTCGGGACAGGCACAGGTCACTCTATTTTCCCATCAGGAAGAAGAATTAACCACAGGCTCAGCCTGCCCCCCAGAACCAGAACAGGGCCTGAAGCCATCCTGCGCTTTTGCGGCCAGCTCCCAGAAAAGCGAGTTGTAAAATGGAGGTTCAGGGCACTGCAATTCACAAACCTGCAGAGTTATAAATGATAACTCTCGTCCACAAATATATTGAGGGAAGGCAAAGAAGAGGATTTGAAATCAAGGCAGAATTGCAGGAAACAGATTTCAGGAGGTAGATACGAATCGCCTTTAAAGCACATGAAAAGCGGCAAAATGTTGACAATGATGCCCTTGGCCAAAAAGGGCGTATGCGTTTTTTCCTGAATATATTCAGGAAAAAACGCATACGCCCTTTTTGGCCAACCAAGCAACCTGGAAAGGCAAATCAGCACTACAGAGAAGTCTTGCTTCCCATCGGTCAAAAGGGCCATGCTGAAAAAAGTGTCAAAACCAGAAATGCAGGACAGGCCATGGAGAAATGGGAGCCTTGCTACACTGATGGGCGGGATGTAAATTGCCAACAGCCACTCTGGAGAAGTGTACGGTGAGTCCTGAAACATCTAAAAAACACAGCTTAGAGAGCATAGGGCACTTCCACTCATGGGGGTATAAATTGGGAAAATGAAAAATCAGCAAGACACAAGCACCCCAAAGTTTAGGGCTGCTCTGTTGACAAGGACCTCCACTTCATTCCACCTTAAATATCCCAGGAAAGAGAAAAATGGATAAAGAAGTTGTGGTCCTTATGTACAATGGAATATCACTCAGCCATGAAATCAATGTCATAAGGTTAGTAGCAGCATGATGAGTGGATTTAGGTACGACGATTCTAAGTGAAATAAGTCACACAGAAAAGGACACTTCTCATAAGGTATCACTTTTAGAGGGAATGTAAAAACCGTTACACTTGAACTGAATTACAAAACAGAACAGAGTCACACATGCAGAAAACAGACTATGGCTGCTTAACGGGAAAGGTGAGGTGGGGTGATACATAAAACAAGGGTATCAAATTAGCTCAGATACTGTTCCATAAACCCAATATGTAGTAGACAAGACCTACTCCTTGCTCAGAGAACTGGACTCAACACACCCTATTCACCGCACAAGAATATATCTGACTAGTAATAATCTTAAAACCTATGTATTGATATCTCTCTGTTAGTGTGTCAAGTGGGTGTGAAGCGGCATAAACACAGCCGTGAAAAGCAGCTAAACCCCATTATGAAAATAAATTACTTTGAAAAACCCATGAAACAACGACAGTGAAAGAGATAGAAATTCTTACACAATGAGTTCAGGGGCTGTGATGGAACCTGGATTGACCATATCTAGACCCACAGCTGGATGAGACATAAGGGTGGACACTCTTGGGGCTGAGAGGTTTGGTGAGGTTGGGTGAGCAAACGCAGACCCTTTAAAGTAATACTGCGTGGTACCCATCACATGGGTCCCAAATCTCCAGGTTCAAGGGCATCTTCCTACATCAAAAACATGCATGAGAAACCCAGAAGATGGTACACCGTGTGATGGGGAAAGGTTTCTAAAACGCACCTCATTTCTCATCTCCTTGTGCCCGGGTTCGCCATTCCAGCCGCTTTACTAGCAATCTCCCTACTTGGAGCATCAGCACCTTTAACCTCCTGTTCCGTACAGGTTGCAATTTGTCCTGAGGATGAACGGGAAGACGGGGAACCAACGAGAGACTAGCTCTTGGTGTTGGGACAGGCACAGGTCACTCTATTTTCCCATCAGGAAGAAGAATTAACCACAGGCTCAGCCTGCCCCCCAGAACCAGAACAGGGCCTGAAGCCATCCTGCGCTTTTGCGGCCAGCTCCCAAAAAAGCGAGTTGTAAAATGGAGGTTCAGGGCACTGCAATTCACAAACCTGCAGAGTTATAAATGATAACTCTCATCCACAAATATATTGAGGGAAGGCAAAGAAGAGGATTTGAAATCAAGGCAGAATTGCACGAAACAGATTTCAGGAGGTAGATTCGAATCGCCTTTAAAGCACATGAAAAGCGGTAAAATGTTGACAATGATGCCCTTGGCCAAAAAGGGCGTATGCGTTTTTTCCTGAATATATTCAGGAAAAAACGCATACGCCCTTTTTGGCCAACCAAGCAACCTGGAAAGGCAAATCAGCGCTACAAAGAAGTCTCGCTTCCCATCGGTCAAAAGGGCCATGCTGAAAAAAGTGTCAAAACCAGAAATGCAGGACAGGCCATGGAGAAATGAGAGCCTTGCTACACTGATGGGCGGGATGTAAATTGCCAACAGCCACTCTGGAGAAGTGTACGGTGTGTCCTGAAACATCTGAAAAACACAGCTTACAGAGCATAGGGCACTTCCACTCATGGGGGTATAAATTGGGAAAATGAAAAATCAGCAAGACACAAGCACCCCAAAGTTGAGGGCTGCTCTGTTGACAAGGACCTCCACTTCATTCCACCTTAAATATCCAAGGAAAGAGAAAAATGGATAAAGAAGTTGTGGTCCTTATGTACAATGGAATATCACTCAGCCATGAAATCAATGTCATAAGGTTAGTAGCAGCATGATGAGTGGATTTAGGTACGACGATTCTAACTGAAATAAGTCACACAGAAAAGGACACTTCTCATAAGGTATCACTTTTAGAGGGAATGTAAAAACCGTTACACTTGAACTGAATTACAAAACAGAACAGAGTCACACATGCAGAAAACAGACTATGGCTGCTTAACGGGAAAGGTGAGGTGGGGTGATACATAAAACAAGGGTATCAAATTAGCTCAGATACCGTTCCATAAACCCAATATGTAGTAGACAAGACCTACTCCTTGCTCAGAGAACTGGACTCAACACGCCCTATTCACCACACAAGAATATATCTGACTAGTAATAATCTTAAAACCTATGTATTGATATCTCTCTGTTAGTGTGTCAAGTGGGTGTAAAGCGGCATAAACACAGCCGTGAAAAGCAGCTAAACCCCATTATGAAAATAAATTACTTTGAAAAACCCATGAAACAACGACAGTGAAAGAGACAGAAATTCTTACACAATGAGTTCAGGGGCTGTGATGCAACCTGGATTGACCATATCTAGACCCACAGCTGGATGAGACATAAGGGTGGACACTCTTGGGGCTGAGAGGTTTGGTGAGGTTGGGTGAGCAAACGCAGACCCTTTAAAGTAATACTGCGTGGTACCCATCGCATGGGTCCCAAATCTCCAGGTTCAAGGGCATCTTCCTACATCGAAAACATGCATGAGAAACCCAGAAGATGGTACACCGTGTGATGGGGAAAGGTTTCTAAAACGCACCTCATTTCTCATCTCCTTGTGCCCGGGTTCGCCATTCCAGCCGATTTACTAGCAATCTCCCTACTTGGAGCATCAGCACCTTTAACCTCCTGTTCCGTACAGGTTGCAATTTGTCCTGAGGATGAACGGGAAGACGGGGAACCAACGAGAGACTAGCTCTTGGTGTCGGGACAGGCACAGGTCACTCTATTTTCCCATCAGGAAGAAGAATTAACCACAGGCTCAGCCTGCCCCCCGGAACCAGAACAGGGCCTGAAGCCATCCTGCGCTTTTGCGGCCAGCTCCCAGAAAAGCGAGTTGTAAAATGCAGGTTCAGGGCACTGCAATTCACAAACCTGCAGAGTTATAAATGATAACTCTCGTCCACAAATATATTGAGGGAAGGCAAAGAAGAGGATTTGAAATCAAGGCAGAATTGCAGGAAACAGATTTCAGGAGGTAGATACGAATCGCCTTTAAAGCACATGAAAAGCGGCAAAACATTGACAATGATGCCCTTGGCCAAAAAGGGCGTATGCGTTTTTTCCTGAATATATTCAGGAAAAAACGCATACGCCCTTTTTGGCCAACCAAGCAACCTGGAAAGGCAAATCAGCGCTACAGAGAAGTCTTGCTTCCCATCGGTCAAAAGGGCCATGCTGAAAAAAGTGTCAAAACCAGAAATGCAGGACAGGCCATGGAGAAATGGGAGCCTTGCTACACTGATGGGCGGGATGTAAATTGCCAACAGCCACTCTGGAGAAGTGTACGGTGTGTCCTGAAACATCTGAAAAACACAGCTTAGAGAGCATAGGGCACTTCCACTCATGGGGGTATAAATTGGGAAAATGAAAAATCAGCAAGACACAAGCACCCCAAAGTTGAGGGCTGCTCTGTTGACAAGGACCTCCACTTCATTCCACCTTAAATATCCAAGGAAAGAGAAAAATGGATAAAGAAGTTGTGGTCCTTATGTACAATGGAATATCACTCAGCCATGAAATCAATGTCATAAGGTTAGTAGCAGCATGATGAGTGGATTTAGGTACGACGATTCTAACTGAAATAAGTCACACAGAAAAGGACACTTCTCATAAGGTATCACTTTTAGAGGGAATGTAAAAACCGTTACACTTGAACTGAATTACAAAACAGAACAGAGTCACACATGCAGAAAACAGACTATGGCTGCTTAACGGGAAAGGTGAGGTGGGGTGATACATAAAACAAGGGTATCAAATTAGCTCAGATACCGTTCCATAAACCCAATATGTAGTAGACAAGACCTACTCCTTGCTCAGAGAACTGGACTCAACACGCCCTATTCACCGCACAAGAATATATCTGACTAGTAATAATCTTAAAACCTATGTATTGATATCTCTCTGTTAGTGTGTCAAGTGGGTGTAAAGCGGCATAAACACAGCCGTGAAAAGCAGCTAAACCCCATTATGAAAATAAATTACTTTGAAAAACCCATGAAACAACGACAGTGAAAGAGACAGAAATTCTTACACAATGAGTTCAGGGGCTGTGATGCAACCTGGATTGACCATATCTAGACCCACAGCTGGATGAGACATAAGGGTGGACACTCTTGGGGCTGAGAGGTTTGGTGAGGTTGGGTGAGCAAACGCAGACCCTTTAAAGTAATACTGCGTGGTACCCATCGCATGGGTCCCAAATCTCCAGGTTCAAGGGCATCTTCCTACATCGAAAACATGCATGAGAAACCCAGAAGATGGTACACCGTGTGATGGGGAAAGGTTTCTAAAACGCACCTCATTTCTCATCTCCTTGTGCCCGGGTTCGCCATTCCAGCCGATTTACTAGCAATCTCCCTACTTGGAGCATCAGCACCTTTAACCTCCTGTTCCGTACAGGTTGCAATTTGTCCTGAGGATGAACGGGAAGACGGGGAACCAACGAGAGACTAGCTCTTGGTGTTGGGACAGGCACAGGTCACTCTATTTTCCCATCAGGAAGAAGAATTAACCACAGGCTCAGCCTGCCCCCCGGAACCAGAACAGGGCCTGAAGCCATCCTGCGCTTTTGCGGCCAGCTCCCAGAAAAGCGAGTTGTAAAATGGAGGTTCAGGGCACTGCAATTCACAAACCTGCAGAGTTATAAATGATAACTCTCGTCCACAAATATATTGAGGGAAGGCAAAGAAGAGGATTTGAAATCAAGGCAGAATTGCAGGAAACAGATTTCAGGAGGTAGATACGAATCGCCTTTAAAGCACATGAAAAGCGGCAAAACGTTGACAATGATGCCCTTGGCCAAAAAGGGCGTATGCGTTTTTTCCTGAATATATTCAGGAAAAAACGCATACGCCCTTTTTGGCCAACCAAGCAACCTGGAAAGGCAAATCAGCGCTACAAACAAGTCTCGCTTCCCATCGGTCAAAAGGGCCATGCTGAAAAAAGTGTCAAAACCAGAAATGCAGGACAGGCCATGGAGAAATGGGAGCCTTGCTACACTGATGGGCGGGATGTAAATTGCCAACAGCCACTCTGTAGAAGTGTACAGTGAGTCCTGAAACATCTAAAAAACAAAGCTTAGAGAGCATAGGGCACTTCCACTCATGGGGGTATAAATTGGGAAAATGAAAAATCAGCAAGACACAAGCACCCCAAAGTTGAGGGCTGCTCTGTTGACAAGGACCTCCACTTCATTCCACCTTAAATATCCCAGGAAAGAGAAAAATGGATAAAGAAGTTGTGGTCCTTATGTACAATGGAATATCACTCAGCCATGAAATCAATGTCATAAGGTTAGTAGCAGCATGATGAGTGGATTTAGGTACGACGATTCTAAGTGAAATAAGTCACACAGAAAAGGACACTTCTCATAAGGTATCACTTTTAGAGGGAATGTAAAAACCGTTACACTTGAACTGAATTACAAAACAGAACAGAGTCACACATGCAGAAAACAGACTATGGCTGCTTAACGGGAAAGGTGAGGTGGGGTGATACATAAAACAAGGGTATCAAATTAGCTCAGATACCGTTCCATAAACCCAATATGTAATAGACAAGACCTACTCCTTGCTCAGAGAACTGGACTCAACACGCCCTATTCACCGCACAAGAATATATCTGACTAGTAATAATCTTAAAACCTATGTATTGATATCTCTCTGTTAGTGTGTCAAGTGGGTGTAAAGCGGCATAAACACAGCAGTGAAAAGCAGCTAAACCCCATTATGAAAATAAATTACTTTGAAAAACCCATGAAACAACGACAGTGAAAGAGAGAGAAATTCTTACACAATGCGTTCAGGGGCTGTGATGCAACCTGGATTGACCATATCTAAACCCACAGCTGGATGAGACATAAGGGTGGACACTCTTGGGGCTGAGAGGTTTGGTGAGGTTGGGTGAGCAAACGCAGACCCTTTAAAGTAATACTGCGTGGTACCCATCGAATGGGTCCCAAATCTCCAGGTTCAAGGGCATCTTCCTACATCGAAAACATGCATGAGAAACCCAGAAGATAGTACACCGTGTGATGGGGAAAGGTTTCTAAAACGCACCTCATTTCTCATCTCCTTGTGCCCGGGTTCGCCATTCCAGCCGCTTTACTAGCAATCTCCCTACTTGGAAAATCAGCACCTTTAACCTCCTGTTCCGTACAGGTTGCAATTTGTCCTGAGGATGAACGGGAAGACGGAGAACCAACGAGAGACTAGCTCTTGGTGTTGGGACAGGCACAGGTCACTCTATTTTCCCATCAGGAAGAAGAATTAACCACAGGCTCAGCCTGCCCCCCGGAACCAGAACAGGGCCTGAAGCCATCCTGCGCTTTTGCGGCCAGCTCCCAAAAAAGCGAGTTGTAAAATGGAGGTCCAGGGCACTGCAATTCACAAACCTGCAGAGTTATAAATGATAACTCTCGTCCACAAATATATTGAGGGAAGGCAAAGAAGAGGATTTGAAATCAAGGCAGAATTGCACGAAACAGATTTCAGGAGGTAGATTCGAATCGCCTTTAAAGCACATGAAAAGCGGCAAAACGTTGACAATGATGCCCTTGGCCAAAAAGGGCGTATGCGTTTTTTCCTGAATATATTCAGGAAAAAACGCATACGCCCTTTTTGGCCAACCAAGCAACCTGGAAAGGCAAATCAGCGCTACAAAGAAGTCTCGCTTCCCATCGGTCAAAAGGGCCATGCTGAAAAAAGTGTCAAAACCAGAAATGCAGGACAGGCCATGGAGAAATGAGAGCCTTGCTACACTGATGGGCGGGATGTAAATTGCCAACAGCCACTCTGGAGAAGTGTACGGTGTGTCCTGAAACATCTGAAAAACACATCTTAGAGAGCATAGGGCACTTCCACTCATGGGGGTATAAATTGGGAAAATGAAAAATCAGCAAGACACAAGCACCCCAAAGTTGAGGGCTGCTCTGTTGACAAGGACCTCCACTTCATTCCACCTTAAATATCCAAGGAAAGAGAAAAATGGATAAAGAAGTTGTGGTCCTTATGTACAATGGAATATCACTCAGCCATGAAATCAATGTCATAAGGTTAGTAGCAGCATGATGAGTGGATTTAGGTACGACGATTCTAACTGAAATAAGTCACACAGAAAAGGACACTTCTCATAAGGTATCACTTTTAGAGGGAATGTAAAAACCGTTACACTTGAACTGAATTACAAAACAGAACAGAGTCACACATGCAGAAAACAGACTATGGCTGCTTAACGGGAAAGGTGAGGTGGGGTGATACATAAAACAAGGGTATCAAATTAGCTCAGATACCGTTCCATAAACCCAATATGTAGTAGACAAGACCTACTCCTTGCTCAGAGAACTGGACTCAACACGCCCTATTCACCACACAAGAATATATCTGACTAGTAATAATCTTAAAACCTATGTATTGATATCTCTCTGTTAGTGTGTCAAGTGGGTGTAAAGCGGCATAAACACAGCCGTGAAAAGCAGCTAAACCCCATTATGAAAATAAATTACTTTGAAAAACCCATGAAACAACGACAGTGAAAGAGACAGAAATTCTTACACAATGAGTTCAGGGGCTGTGATGCAACCTGGATTGACCATATCTAGACCCACAGCTGGATGAGACATAAGGGTGGACACTCTTGGGGCTGAGAGGTTTGGTGAGGTTGGGTGAGCAAACGCAGACCCTTTAAAGTAATACTGCGTGGTACCCATCGCATGGGTCCCAAATCTCCAGGTTCAAGGGCATCTTCCTACATCGAAAACATGCATGAGAAACCCAGAAGATGGTACACCGTGTGATGGGGAAAGGTTTCTAAAACGCACCTCATTTCTCATCTCCTTGTGCCCGGGTTCGCCATTCCAGCCGATTTACTAGCAATCTCCCTACTTGGAGCATCAGCACCTTTAACCTCCTGTTCCGTACAGGTTGCAATTTGTCCTGAGGATGAACGGGAAGACAGGGAACCAACGAGAGACTAGCTCTTGGTGTCGGGACAGGCACAGGTCACTCTATTTTCCCATCAGGAAGAAGAATTAACCACAGGCTCAGCCTGCCCCCCGGAACCAGAACAGGGCCTGAAGCCATCCTGCGCTTTTGCGGCCAGCTCCCAGAAAAGCGAGTTGTAAAATGGAGGTTCAGGGCACTGCAATTCACAAACCTGCAGAGTTATAAATGATAACTCTCGTCCACAAATATATTGAGGGAAGGCAAAGAAGAGGATTTGAAATCAAGGCAGAATTGCAGGAAACAGATTTCAGGAGGTAGATACGAATCGCCTTTAAAGCACATGAAAAGCGGCAAAACGTTGACAATGATGCCCTTGGCCAAAAAGGGCGTATGCGTTTTTTCCTGAATATATTCAGGAAAAAACGCATACGCCCTTTTTGGCCAACCAAGCAACCTGGAAAGGCAAATCAGCGCTACAGAGAAGTCTTGCTTCCCATCGGTCAAAAGGGCCATGCTGAAAAAAGTGTCAAAACCAGAAATGCAGGACAGGCCATGGAGAAATGGGAGCCTTGCTACACTGATGGGCGGGATGTAAATTGCCAACAGCCACTCTGTAGAAGTGTACAGTGAGTCCTGAAACATCTAAAAAACAAAGCTTAGAGAGCATAGGGCACTTCCACTCATGGGGGTATAAATTGGGAAAATGAAAAATCAGCAAGACACAAGCACCCCAAAGTTGAGGGCTGCTCTGTTGACAAGGACCTCCACTTCATTCCACCTTAAATATCCCAGGAAAGAGAAAAATGGATAAAGAAGTTGTGGTCCTTATGTACAATGGAATATCACTCAGCCATGAAATCAATGTCATAAGGTTAGTAGCAGCATGATGAGTGGATTTAGGTACGACGATTCTAAGTGAAATAAGTCACACAGAAAAGGACACTTCTCATAAGGTATCACTTTTAGAGGGAATGTAAAAACCGTTACACTTGAACTGAATTACAAAACAGAACAGAGTCACACATGCAGAAAACAGACTATGGCTGCTTAACGGGAAAGGTGAGGTGGGGTGATACATAAAACAAGGGTATCAAATTAGCTCAGATACCGTTCCATAAACCCAATATGTAATAGACAAGACCTACTCCTTGCTCAGAGAACTGGACTCAACACGCCCTATTCACCGCACAAGAATATATCTGACTAGTAATAATCTTAAAACCTATGTATTGATATCTCTCTGTTAGTGTGTCAAGTGGGTGTAAAGCGGCATAAACACAGCAGTGAAAAGCAGCTAAACCCCATTATGAAAATAAATTACTTTGAAAAACCCATGAAACAACGACAGTGAAAGAGAGAGAAATTCTTACACAATGCGTTCAGGGGCTGTGATGCAACCTGGATTGACCATATCTAAACCCACAGCTGGATGAGACATAAGGGTGGACACTCTTGGGGCTGAGAGGTTTGGTGAGGTTGGGTGAGCAAACGCAGACCCTTTAAAGTAATACTGCGTGGTACCCATCGAATGGGTCCCAAATCTCCAGGTTCAAGGGCATCTTCCTACATCGAAAACATGCATGAGAAACCCAGAAGATAGTACACCGTGTGATGGGGAAAGGTTTCTAAAACGCACCTCATTTCTCATCTCCTTGTGCCCGGGTTCGCCATTCCAGCCGCTTTACTAGCAATCTCCCTACTTGGAAAATCAGCACCTTTAACCTCCTGTTCCGTACAGGTTGCAATTTGTCCTGAGGATGAACGGGAAGACGGGGAACCAACGAGAGACTAGCTCTTGGTGTTGGGACAGGCACAGGTCACTCTATTTTCCCATCAGGAAGAAGAATTAACCACAGGCTCAGCCTGCCCCCCGGAACCAGAACAGGGCCTGAAGCCATCCTGCGCTTTTGCGGCCAGCTCCCAAAAAAGCGAGTTGTAAAATGGAGGTCCAGGGCACTGCAATTCACAAACCTGCAGAGTTATAAATGATAACTCTCGTCCACAAATATATTGAGGGAAGGCAAAGAAGAGGATTTGAAATCAAGGCAGAATTGCACGAAACAGATTTCAGGAGGTAGATTCGAATCGCCTTTAAAGCACATGAAAAGCGGCAAAACGTTGACAATGATGCCCTTGGCCAAAAAGGGCGTATGCGTTTTTTCCTGAATATATTCAGGAAAAAACGCATACGCCCTTTTTGGCCAACCAAGCAACCTGGAAAGGCAAATCAGCGCTACAAAGAAGTCTCGCTTCCCATCGGTCAAAAGGGCCATGCTGAAAAAAGTGTCAAAACCAGAAATGCAGGACAGGCCATGGAGAAATGAGAGCCTTGCTACACTGATGGGCGGGATGTAAATTGCCAACAGCCACTCTGGAGAAGTGTACGGTGTGTCCTGAAACATCTGAAAAACACATCTTAGAGAGCATAGGGCACTTCCACTCATGGGGGTATAAATTGGGAAAATGAAAAATCAGCAAGACACAAGCACCCCAAAGTTGAGGGCTGCTCTGTTGACAAGGACCTCCACTTCATTCCACCTTAAATATCCAAGGAAAGAGAAAAATGGATAAAGAAGTTGTGGTCCTTATGTACAATGGAATATCACTCAGCCATGAAATCAATGTCATAAGGTTAGTAGCAGCATGATGAGTGGATTTAGGTACGACGATTCTAACTGAAATAAGTCACACAGAAAAGGACACTTCTCATAAGGTATCACTTTTAGAGGGAATGTAAAAACCGTTACACTTGAACTGAATTACAAAACAGAACAGAGTCACACATGCAGAAAACAGACTATGGCTGCTTAACGGGAAAGGTGAGGTGGGGTGATACATAAAACAAGGGTATCAAATTAGCTCAGATACCGTTCCATAAACCCAATATGTAGTAGACAAGACCTACTCCTTGCTCAGAGAACTGGACTCAACACGCCCTATTCACCACACAAGAATATATCTGACTAGTAATAATCTTAAAACCTATGTATTGATATCTCTCTGTTAGTGTGTCAAGTGGGTGTAAAGTGGCATAAACACAGCCGTGAAAAGCAGCTAAACCCCATTATGAAAATAAATTACTTTGAAAAACCCATGAAACAACGACAGTGAAAGAGACAGAAATTCTTACACAATGAGTTCAGGGGCTGTGATGCAACCTGGATTGACCATATCTAGACCCACAGCTGGATGAGACATAAGGGTGGACACTCTTGGGGCTGAGAGGTTTGGTGAGGTTGGGTGAGCAAACGCAGACCCTTTAAAGTAATACTGCGTGGTACCCATCGCATGGGTCCCAAATCTCCAGGTTCAAGGGCATCTTCCTACATCGAAAACATGCATGAGAAACCCAGAAGATGGTACACCGTGTGATGGGGAAAGGTTTCTAAAACGCACCTCATTTCTCATCTCCTTGTGCCCGGGTTCGCCATTCCAGCCGATTTACTAGCAATCTCCCTACTTGGAGCATCAGCACCTTTAACCTCCTGTTCCGTACAGGTTGCAATTTGTCCTGAGGATGAACGGGAAGACAGGGAACCAACGAGAGACTAGCTCTTGGTGTCGGGACAGGCACAGGTCACTCTATTTTCCCATCAGGAAGAAGAATTAACCACAGGCTCAGCCTGCCCCCCGGAACCAGAACAGGGCCTGAAGCCATCCTGCGCTTTTGCGGCCAGCTCCCAGAAAAGCGAGTTGTAAAATGGAGGTTCAGGGCACTGCAATTCACAAACCTGCAGAGTTATAAATGATAACTCTCGTCCACAAATATATTGAGGGAAGGCAAAGAAGAGGATTTGAAATCAAGGCAGAATTGCAGGAAACAGATTTCAGGAGGTAGATACGAATCGCCTTTAAAGCACATGAAAAGCGGCAAAACGTTGACAATGATGCCCTTGGCCAAAAAGGGCGTATGCGTTTTTTCCTGAATATATTCAGGAAAAAACGCATACGCCCTTTTTGGCCAACCAAGCAACCTGGAAAGGCAAATCAGCGCTACAGAGAAGTCTTGCTTCCCATCGGTCAAAAGGGCCATGCTGAAAAAAGTGTCAAAACCAGAAATGCAGGACAGGCCATGGAGAAATGGGAGCCTTGCTACACTGATGGGCGGGATGTAAATTGCCAACAGCCACTCTGTAGAAGTGTACAGTGAGTCCTGAAACATCTAAAAAACAAAGCTTAGAGAGCATAGGGCACTTCCACTCATGGGGGTATAAATTGGGAAAATGAAAAATCAGCAAGACACAAGCACCCCAAAGTTGAGGGCTGCTCTGTTGACAAGGACCTCCACTTCATTCCACCTTAAATATCCCAGGAAAGAGAAAAATGGATAAAGAAGTTGTGGTCCTTATGTACAATGGAATATCACTCAGCCATGAAATCAATGTCATAAGGTTAGTAGCAGCATGATGAGTGGATTTAGGTACGACGATTCTAACTGAAATAAGTCACACAGAAAAGGACACTTCTCATAAGGTATCACTTTTAGAGGGAATGTAAAAACCGTTACACTTGAACTGAATTACAAAACAGAACAGAGTCACACATGCAGAAAACAGACTATGGCTGCTTAACGGGAAAGGTGAGGTGGGGTGATACATAAAACAAGGGTATCAAATTAGCTCAGATACCGTTCCATAAACCCAATATGTAGTAGACAAGACCTACTCCTTGCTCAGAGAACTGGACTCAACACGCCCTATTCACCACACAAGAATATATCTGACTAGTAATAATCTTAAAACCTATGTATTGATATCTCTCTGTTAGTGTGTCAAGTGGGTGTAAAGCGGCATAAACACAGCCGTGAAAAGCAGCTAAACCCCATTATGAAAATAAATTACTTTGAAAAACCCATGAAACAACGACAGTGAAAGAGACAGAAATTCTTACACAATGAGTTCAGGGGCTGTGATGCAACCTGGATTGACCATATCTAGACCCACAGCTGGATGAGACATAAGGGTGGACACTCTTGGGGCTGAGAGGTTTGGTGAGGTTGGGTGAGCAAACGCAGACCCTTTAAAGTAATACTGCGTGGTACCCATCGCATGGGTCCCAAATCTCCAGGTTCAAGGGCATCTTCCTACATCGAAAACATGCATGAGAAACCCAGAAGATGGTACACCGTGTGATGGGGAAAGGTTTCTAAAACGCACCTCATTTCTCATCTCCTTGTGCCCGGGTTCGCCATTCCAGCCGATTTACTAGCAATCTCCCTACTTGGAGCATCAGCACCTTTAACCTCCTGTTCCGTACAGGTTGCAATTTGTCCTGAGGATGAACGGGAAGACGGGGAACCAACGAGAGACTAGCTCTTGGTGTCGGGACAGGCACAGGTCACTCTATTTTCCCATCAGGAAGAAGAATTAACCACAGGCTCAGCCTGCCCCCCGGAACCAGAACAGGGCCTGAAGCCATCCTGCGCTTTTGCGGCCAGCTCCCAGAAAAGCGAGTTGTAAAATGGAGGTTCAGGGCACTGCAATTCACAAACATGCAGAGTTATAAATGATAACTCTCGTCCACAAATATATTGAGGGAAGGCAAAGAAGAGGATTTGAAATCAAGGCAGAATTGCAGGAAACAGATTTCAGGAGGTAGATACGAATCGCCTTTAAAGCACATGAAAAGCGGCAAAACGTTGACAATGATGCCCTTGGCCAAAAAGGGCGTATGCGTTTTTTCCTGAATATATTCAGGAAAAAACGCATACGCCCTTTTTGGCCAACCAAGCAACCTGGAAAGGCAAATCAGCGCTACAGAGAAGTCTTGCTTCCCATCGGTCAAAAGGGCCATGCTGAAAAAAGTGTCAAAACCAGAAATGCAGGACAGGCCATGGAGAAATGGGAGCCTTGCTACACTGATGGGCGGGATGTAAATTGCCAACAGCCACTCTGTAGAAGTGTACAGTGAGTCCTGAAACATCTAAAAAACAAAGCTTAGAGAGCATAGGGCACTTCCACTCATGGGGGTATAAATTGGGAAAATTAAAAATCAGCAAGACACAAGCACCCCAAAGTTGAGGGCTGCTCTGTTGACAAGGACCTCCACTTCATTCCACCTTAAATATCCAAGGAAAGAGAAAAATGGATAAAGAAGTTGTGGTCCTTATGTACAATGGAATATCACTCAGCCATGAAATCAATGTCATAAGGTTAGTAGCAGCATGATGAGTGGATTTAGGTACGACGATTCTAACTGAAATAAGTCACACAGAAAAGGACACTTCTCATAAGGTATCACTTTTAGAGGGAATGTAAAAACCGTTACACTTGAACTGAATTACAAAACAGAACAGAGTCACACATGCAGAAAACAGACTATGGCTGCTTAACGGGAAAGGTGAGGTGGGGTGATACATAAAACAAGGGTATCAAATTAGCTCAGATACCGTTCCATAAACCCAATATGTAGTAGACAAGACCTACTCCTTGCTCAGAGAACTGGACTCAACACGCCCTATTCACCGCACAAGAATATATCTGACTAGTAATAATCTTAAAACCTATGTATTGATATCTCTCTGTTAGTGTGTCAAGTGGGTGTAAAGCGGCATAAACACAGCCGTGAAAAGCAGCTAAACCCCATTATGAAAATAAATTACTTTGAAAAACCCATGAAACAACGACAGTGAAAGAGACAGAAATTCTTACACAATGAGTTCAGGGGCTGTGATGCAACCTGGATTGACCATATCTAGACCCACAGCTGGATGAGACATAAGGGTGGACACTCTTGGGGCTGAGAGGTTTGGTGAGGTTGGGTGAGCAAACGCAGACCCTTTAAAGTAATACTGCGTGGTACCCATCGCATGGGTCCCAAATCTCCAGGTTCAAGGGCATCTTCCTACATCGAAAACATGCATGAGAAACCCAGAAGATGGTACACCGTGTGATGGGGAAAGGTTTCTAAAACGCACCTCATTTCTCATCTCCTTGTGCCCGGGTTCGCCATTCCAGCCACTTTACTAGCAATCTCCCTACTTGGAGCATCAGCACCTTTAACCTCCTGTTCCGTACAGGTTGCAATTTGTCCTGAGGATGAACGGGAAGACGGGGAACCAACGAGAGACTAGCTCTTGGTGTCGGGACAGGCACAGGTCACTCTATTTTCCCATCAGGAAGAAGAATTAACCACAGGCTCAGCCTGCCCCCCGGAACCAGAACAGGGCCTGAAGCCATCCTGCGCTTTTGCGGCCAGCTCCCAGAAAAGCGAGTTGTAAAATGGAGGTTCAGGGCACTGCAATTCACAAACATGCAGAGTTATAAATGATAACTCTCGTCCACAAATATATTGAGGGAAGGCAAAGAAGAGGATTTGAAATCAAGGCAGAATTGCAGGAAACAGATTTCAGGAGGTAGATACGAATCGCCTTTAAAGCACATGAAAAGCGGCAAAACGTTGACAATGATGCCCTTGGCCAAAAAGGGCGTATGCGTTTTTTCCTGAATATATTCAGGAAAAAACGCATACGCCCTTTTTGGCCAACCAAGCAACCTGGAAAGGCAAATCAGCGCTACAGAGAAGTCTTGCTTCCCATCGGTCAAAAGGGCCATGCTGAAAAAAGTGTCAAAACCAGAAATGCAGGACAGGCCATGGAGAAATGGGAGCCTTGCTACACTGATGGGCGGGATGTAAATTGCCAACAGCCACTCTGTAGAAGTGTACAGTGAGTCCTGAAACATCTAAAAAACAAAGCTTAGAGAGCATAGGGCACTTCCACTCATGGGGGTATAAATTGGGAAAATTAAAAATCAGCAAGACACAAGCACCCCAAAGTTGAGGGCTGCTCTGTTGACAAGGACCTCCACTTCATTCCACCTTAAATATCCAAGGAAAGAGAAAAATGGATAAAGAAGTTGTGGTCCTTATGTACAATGGAATATCACTCAGCCATGAAATCAATGTCATAAGGTTAGTAGCAGCATGATGAGTGGATTTAGGTACGACGATTCTAACTGAAATAAGTCACACAGAAAAGGACACTTCTCATAAGGTATCACTTTTAGAGGGAATGTAAAAACCGTTACACTTGAACTGAATTACAAAACAGAACAGAGTCACACATGCAGAAAACAGACTATGGCTGCTTAACGGGAAAGGTGAGGTGGGGTGATACATAAAACAAGGGTATCAAATTAGCTCAGATACCGTTCCATAAACCCAATATGTAGTAGACAAGACCTACTCCTTGCTCAGAGAACTGGACTCAACACGCCCTATTCACCACACAAGAATATATCTGACTAGTAATAATCTTAAAACCTATGTATTGATATCTCTCTGTTAGTGTGTCAAGTGGGTGTAAAGCGGCATAAACACAGCCGTGAAAAGCAGCTAAACCCCATTATGAAAATAAATTACTTTGAAAAACCCATGAAACAACGACAGTGAAAGAGACAGAAATTCTTACACAATGAGTTCAGGGGCTGTGATGCAACCTGGATTGACCATATCTAGACCCACAGCTGGATGAGACATAAGGGTGGACACTCTTGGGGCTGAGAGGTTTGGTGAGGTTGGGTGAGCAAACGCAGACCCTTTAAAGTAATACTGCGTGGTACCCATCGCATGGGTCCCAAATCTCCAGGTTCAAGGGCATCTTCCTACATCGAAAACATGCATGAGAAACCCAGAAGATGGTACACCGTGTGATGGGGAAAGGTTTCTAAAACGCACCTCATTTCTCATCTCCTTGTGCCCGGGTTCGCCATTCCAGCCGATTTACTAGCAATCTCCCTACTTGGAGCATCAGCACCTTTAACCTCCTGTTCCGTACAGGTTGCAATTTGTCCTGAGGATGAACGGGAAGACGGGGAACCAACGAGAGACTAGCTCTTGGTGTCGGGACAGGCACAGGTCACTCTATTTTCCCATCAGGAAGAAGAATTAACCACAGGCTCAGCCTGCCCCCCGGAACCAGAACAGGGCCTGAAGCCATCCTGCGCTTTTGCGGCCAGCTCCCAGAAAAGCGAGTTGTAAAATGGAGGTTCAGGGCACTGCAATTCACAAACCTGCAGAGTTATAAATGATAACTCTCGTCCACAAATATATTGAGGGAAGGCAAAGAAGAGGATTTGAAATCAAGGCAGAATTGCAGGAAACAGATTTCAGGAGGTAGATACGAATCGCCTTTAAAGCACATGAAAAGCGGCAAAACGTTGACAATGATGCCCTTGGCCAAAAAGGGCGTATGCGTTTTTTCCTGAATATATTCAGGAAAAAACGCATACGCCCTTTTTGGCCAACCAAGCAACCTGGAAAGGCAAATCAGCGCTACAGAGAAGTCTTGCTTCCCATCGGTCAAAAGGGCCATGCTGAAAAAAGTGTCAAAACCAGAAATGCAGGACAGGCCATGGAGAAATGGGAGCCTTGCTACACTGATGGGCGGGATGTAAATTGCCAACAGCCACTCTGTAGAAGTGTACAGTGAGTCCTGAAACATCTAAAAAACAAAGCTTAGAGAGCATAGGGCACTTCCACTCATGGGGGTATAAATTGGGAAAATTAAAAATCAGCAAAACACAAGCACCCCAAAGTTTAGGGCTGCTCTGTTGACAAGGACCTCCACTTCATTCCACCTTAAATATCCCAGGAAAGAGAAAAATGGATAAAGAAGTTGTGGTCCTTATGTACAATGGAATATCACTCAGCCATGAAATCAATGTCATAAGGTTAGTAGCAGCATGATGAGTGGATTTAGGTACGACGATTCTAAGTGAAATAAGTCACACAGAAAAGGACACTTCTCATAAGGTATCACTTTTAGAGGGAATGTAAAAACCGTTACACTTGAACTGAATTACAAAACAGAACAGAGTCACACATGCAGAAAACAGACTATGGCTGCTTAACGGGAAAGGTGAGGTGGGGTGATACATAAAACAAGGGTATCAAATTAGCTCAGATACCGTTCCATAAACCCAATATGTAATAGACAAGACCTACTCCTTGCTCAGAGAACTGGACTCAACACGCCCTATTCACCGCACAAGAATATATCTGACTAGTAATAATCTTAAAACCTATGTATTGATATCTCTCTGTTAGTGTGTCAAGTGGGTGTAAAGCGGCATAAACACAGCAGTGAAAAGCAGCTAAACCCCATTATGAAAATAAATTACTTTGAAAAACCCATGAAACAACGACAGTGAAAGAGAGAGAAATTCTTACACAATGCGTTCAGGGGCTGTGATGCAACCTGGATTGACCATATCTAAACCCACAGCTGGATGAGACATAAGGGTGGACACTCTTGGGGCTGAGAGGTTTGGTGAGGTTGGGTGAGCAAACGCAGACCCTTTAAAGTAATACTGCGTGGTACCCATCGAATGGGTCCCAAATCTCCAGGTTCAAGGGCATCTTCCTACATCGAAAACATGCATGAGAAACCCAGAAGATAGTACACCGTGTGATGGGGAAAGGTTTCTAAAACGCACCTCATTTCTCATCTCCTTGTGCCCGGGTTCGCCATTCCAGCCGCTTTACTAGCAATCTCCCTACTTGGAAAATCAGCACCTTTAACCTCCTGTTCCGTACAGGTTGCAATTTGTCCTGAGGATGAACGGGAAGACGGGGAACCAACGAGAGACTAGCTCTTGGTGTTGGGACAGGCACAGGTCACTCTATTTTCCCATCAGGAAGAAGAATTAACCACAGGCTCAGCCTGCCCCCCGGAACCAGAACAGGGCCTGAAGCCATCCTGCGCTTTTGCGGCCAGCTCCCAAAAAAGCGAGTTGTAAAATGGAGGTCCAGGGCACTGCAATTCACAAACCTGCAGAGTTATAAATGATAAATCTCGTCCACAAATATATTGAGGGAAGGCAAAGAAGAGGATTTGAAATCAAGGCAGAATTGCACGAAACAGATTTCAGGAGGTAGATTCAAATCGCCTTTAAAGCACATGAAAAGCGGCAAAACGTTGACAATGATGCCCTTGGCCAAAAAGGGCGTATGCGTTTTTTCCTGAATATATTCAGGAAAAAACGCATACGCCCTTTTTGGCCAACCAAGCAACCTGGAAAGGCAAATCAGCGCTACAAAGAAGTCTCGCTTCCCATCGGTCAAAAGGGCCATGCTGAAAAAAGTGTCAAAACCAGAAATGCAGGACAGGCCATGGAGAAATGAGAGCCTTGCTACACTGATGGGCGGGATGTAAATTGCCAACAGCCACTCTGGAGAAGTGTACGGTGTGTCCTGAAACATCTGAAAAACACAGCTTAGAGAGCATAGGGCACTTCCACTCATGGGGGTATAAATTGGGAAAATGAAAAATCAGCAAGACACAAGCACCCCAAAGTTGAGGGCTGCTCTGTTGACAAGGACCTCCACTTCATTCCACCTTAAATATCCAAGGAAAGAGAAAAATGGATAAAGAAGTTGTGGTCCTTATGTACAATGGAATATCACTCAGCCATGAAATCAATGTCATAAGGTTAGTAGCAGCATGATGAGTGGATTTAGGTACGACGATTCTAACTGAAATAAGTCACACAGAAAAGGACACTTCTCATAAGGTATCACTTTTAGAGGGAATGTAAAAACCGTTACACTTGAACTGAATTACAAAACAGAACAGAGTCACACATGCAGAAAACAGACTATGGCTGCTTAACGGGAAAGGTGAGGTGGGGTGATACATAAAACAAGGGTATCAAATTAGCTCAGATACCGTTCCATAAACCCAATATGTAGTAGACAAGAACTACTCCTTGCTCAGAGAACTGGACTCAACACGCCCTATTCACCACACAAGAATATATCTGACTAGTAATAATCTTAAAACCTATGTATTGATATCTCTCTGTTAGTGTGTCAAGTGGGTGTAAAGCGGCATAAACACAGCCGTGAAAAGCAGCTAAACCCCATTATGAAAATAAATTACTTTGAAAAACCCATGAAACAACGACAGTGAAAGAGACAGAAATTCTTACACAATGAGTTCAGGGGCTGTGATGCAACCTGGATTGACCATATCTAGACCCACAGCTGGATGAGACATAAGGGTGGACACTCTTGGGGCTGAGAGGTTTGGTGAGGTTGGGTGAGCAAACGCAGACCCTTTAAAGTAATACTGCGTGGTACCCATCGCATGGGTCCCAAATCTCCAGGTTCAAGGGCATCTTCCTACATCGAAAACATGCATGAGAAACCCAGAAGATGGTACACCGTGTGATGGGGAAAGGTTTCTAAAACGCACCTCATTTCTCATCTCCTTGTGCCCGGGTTCGCCATTCCAGCCGATTTACTAGCAATCTCCCTACTTGGAGCATCAGCACCTTTAACCTCCTGTTCCGTACAGGTTGCAATTTGTCCTGAGGATGAACGGGAAGACGGGGAACCAACGAGAGACTAGCTCTTGGTGTCGGGACAGGCACAGGTCACTCTATTTTCCCATCAGGAAGAAGAATTAACCACAGGCTCAGCCTGCCCCCCGGAACCAGAACAGGGCCTGAAGCCATCCTGCGCTTTTGCGGCCAGCTCCCAGAAAAGCGAGTTGTAAAATGGAGGTTCAGGGCACTGCAATTCACAAACATGCAGAGTTATAAATGATAACTCTCGTCCACAAATATATTGAGGGAAGGCAAAGAAGAGGATTTGAAATCAAGGCAGAATTGCAGGAAACAGATTTCAGGAGGTAGATACGAATCGCCTTTAAAGCACATGAAAAGCGGCAAAACGTTGACAATGATGCCCTTGGCCAAAAAGGGCGTATGCGTTTTTTCCTGAATATATTCAGGAAAAAACGCATACGCCCTTTTTGGCCAACCAAGCAACCTGGAAAGGCAAATCAGCGCTACAGAGAAGTCTTGCTTCCCATCGGTCAAAAGGGCCATGCTGAAAAAAGTGTCAAAACCAGAAATGCAGGACAGGCCATGGAGAAATGGGAGCCTTGCTACACTGATGGGCGGGATGTAAATTGCCAACAGCCACTCTGTAGAAGTGTACAGTGAGTCCTGAAACATCTAAAAAACAAAGCTTAGAGAGCATAGGGCACTTCCACTCATGGGGGTATAAATTGGGAAAATTAAAAATCAGCAAGACACAAGCACCCCAAAGTTGAGGGCTGCTCTGTTGACAAGGACCTCCACTTCATTCCACCTTAAATATCCAAGGAAAGAGAAAAATGGATAAAGAAGTTGTGGTCCTTATGTACAATGGAATATCACTCAGCCATGAAATCAATGTCATAAGGTTAGTAGCAGCATGATGAGTGGATTTAGGTACGACGATTCTAAGTGAAATAAGTCACACAGAAAAGGACACTTCTCATAAGGTATCACTTTTAGAGGGAATGTAAAAACCGTTACACTTGAACTGAATTACAAAACAGAACAGAGTCACACATGCAGAAAACAGACTATGGCTGCTTAACGGGAAAGGTGAGGTGGGGTGATACATAAAACAAGGGTATCAAATTAGCTCAGATACCGTTCCATAAACCCAATATGTAATAGACAAGACCTACTCCTTGCTCAGAGAACTGGACTCAACACGCCGTATTCACCGCACAAGAATATATCTCACTAGTAATAATCTTAAAACCTATGTATTGATATCTCTCTGTTAGTGTGTCAAGTGGGTGTAAAGCGGCATAAACACAGCAGTGAAAAGCAGCTAAACCCCATTATGAAAATAAATTACTTTGAAAAACCCATGAAACAACGACAGTGAAAGAGACAGAAATTCTTACACAATGCGTTCAGGGGCTGTGATGCAACCTGGATTGACCATATCTAAACCCACAGCTGGATGAGACATAAGGGTGGACACTCTTGGGGCTGAGAGGTTTGGTGAGGTTGGGTGAGCAAACGCAGACCCTTTAAAGTAATACTGCGTGGTACCCATCGAATGGGTCCCAAATCTCCAGGTTCAAGGGCATCTTCCTACATCGAAAACATGCATGAGAAACCCAGAAGATAGTACACCGTGTGATGGGGAAAGGTTTCTAAAACGCACCTCATTTCTCATCTCCTTGTGCCCGGGTTCGCCATTCCAGCCGCTTTACTAGCAATCTCCCTACTTGGAAAATCAGCACCTTTAACCTCCTGTTCCGTACAGGTTGCAATTTGTCCTGAGGATGAACGGGAAGACGGGGAACCAACGAGAGACTAGCTCTTGGTGTTGGGACAGGCACAGGTCACTCTATTTTCCCATCAGGAAGAAGAATTAACCACAGGCTCAGCCTGCCCCCCGGAACCAGAACAGGGCCTGAAGCCATCCTGCGCTTTTGCGGCCAGCTCCCAAAAAAGCGAGTTGTAAAATGGAGGTCCAGGGCACTGCAATTCACAAACCTGCAGAGTTATAAATGATAACTCTCGTCCACAAATATATTGAGGGAAGGCAAAGAAGAGGATTTGAAATCAAGGCAGAATTGCACGAAACAGATTTCAGGAGGTAGATTCGAATCGCCTTTAAAGCACATGAAAAGCGGCAAAATGTTGACAATGATGCCCTTGGCCAAAAAGGGCGTATGCGTTTTTTCCTGAATATATTCAGGAAAAAACGCATACGCCCTTTTTGGCCAACCAAGCAACCTGGAAAGGCAAATCAGCGCTACAAAGAAGTCTCGCTTCCCATCGGTCAAAAGGGCCATGCTGAAAAAAGTGTCAAAACCAGAAATGCAGGACAGGCCATGGAGAAATGAGAGCCTTGCTACACTGATGGGCGGGATGTAAATTGCCAACAGCCACTCTGGAGAAGTGTACGGTGTGTCCTGAAACATCTGAAAAACACAGCTTAGAGAGCATAGGGCACTTCCACTCATGGGGGTATAAATTGGGAAAATGAAAAATCAGCAAGACACAAGCACCCCAAAGTTGAGGGCTGCTCTGTTGACAAGGACCTCCACTTCATTCCACCTTAAATATCCAAGGAAAGAGAAAAATGGATAAAGAAGTTGTGGTCCTTATGTACAATGGAATATCACTCAGCCATGAAATCAATGTCATAAGGTTAGTAGCAGCATGATGAGTGGATTTAGGTACGACGATTCTAACTGAAATAAGTCACACAGAAAAGGACACTTCTCATAAGGTATCACTTTTAGAGGGAATGTAAAAACCGTTACACTTGAACTGAATTACAAAACAGAACAGAGTCACACATGCAGAAAACAGACTATGGCTGCTTAACGGGAAAGGTGAGGTGGGGTGATACATAAAACAAGGGTATCAAATTAGCTCAGATACCGTTCCATAAACCCAATATGTAGTAGACAAGACCTACTCCTTGCTCAGAGAACTGGACTCAACACGCCCTATTCACCGCACAAGAATATATCTGACTAGTAATAATCTTAAAACCTATGTATTGATATCTCTCTGTTAGTGTGTCAAGTGGGTGTAAAGCGGCATAAACACAGCCGTGAAAAGCAGCTAAACCCCATTATGAAAATAAATTACTTTGAAAAACCCATGAAACAACGACAGTGAAAGAGACAGAAATTCTTACACAATGAGTTCAGGGGCTGTGATGCAACCTGGATTGACCATATCTAGACCCACAGCTGGATGAGACATAAGGGTGGACACTCTTGGGGCTGAGAGGTTTGGTGAGGTTGGGTGAGCAAACGCAGACCCTTTAAAGTAATACTGCGTGGTACCCATCGCATGGGTCCCAAATCTCCAGGTTCAAGGGCATCTTCCTACATCGAAAACATGCATGAGAAACCCAGAAGATGGTACACCGTGTGATGGGGAAAGGTTTCTAAAACGCACCTCATTTCTCATCTCCTTGTGCCCGGGTTCGCCATTCCAGCCGATTTACTAGCAATCTCCCTACTTGGAGCATCAGCACCTTTAACCTCCTGTTCCGTACAGGTTGCAATTTGTCCTGAGGATGAACGGGAAGACGGGGAACCAACGAGAGACTAGCTCTTGGTGTCGGGACAGGCACAGGTCACTCTATTTTCCCATCAGGAAGAAGAATTAACCACAGGCTCAGCCTGCCCCCCGGAACCAGAACAGGGCCTGAAGCCATCCTGCGCTTTTGCGGCCAGCTCCCAGAAAAGCGAGTTGTAAAATGGAGGTTCAGGGCACTGCAATTCACAAACCTGCAGAGTTATAAATGATAACTCTCGTCCACAAATATATTGAGGGAAGGCAAAGAAGAGGATTTGAAATCAAGGCAGAATTGCAGGAAACAGATTTCAGGAGGTAGATACGAATCGCCTTTAAAGCACATGAAAAGCGGCAAAACGTTGACAATGATGCCCTTGGCCAAAAAGGGCGTATGCGTTTTTTCCTGAATATATTCAGGAAAAAACGCATACGCCCTTTTTGGCCAACCAAGCAACCTGGAAAGGCAAATCAGCGCTACAGAGAAGTCTTGCTTCCCATCGGTCAAAAGGGCCATGCTGAAAAAAGTGTCAAAACCAGAAATGCAGGACAGGCCATGGAGAAATGGGAGCCTTGCTACACTGATGGGCGGGATGTAAATTGCCAACAGCCACTCTGTAGAAGTGTACAGTGAGTCCTGAAACATCTAAAAAACAAAGCTTAGAGAGCATAGGGCACTTCCACTCATGGGGGTATAAATTGGGAAAATTAAAAATCAGCAAAACACAAGCACCCCAAAGTTTAGGGCTGCTCTGTTGACAAGGACCTCCACTTCATTCCACCTTAAATATCCCAGGAAAGAGAAAAATGGATAAAGAAGTTGTGGTCCTTATGTACAATGGAATATCACTCAGCCATGAAATCAATGTCATAAGGTTAGTAGCAGCATGATGAGTGGATTTAGGTACGACGATTCTAAGTGAAATAAGTCACACAGAAAAGGACACTTCTCATAAGGTATCACTTTTAGAGGGAATGTAAAAACCGTTACACTTGAACTGAATTACAAAACAGAACAGAGTCACACATGCAGAAAACAGACTATGGCTGCTTAACGGGAAAGGTGAGGTGGGGTGATACATAAAACAAGGGTATCAAATTAGCTCAGATACCGTTCCATAAACCCAATATGTAATAGACAAGACCTACTCCTTGCTCAGAGAACTGGACTCAACACGCCGTATTCACCGCACAAGAATATATCTCACTAGTAATAATCTTAAAACCTATGTATTGATATCTCTCTGTTAGTGTGTCAAGTGGGTGTAAAGCGGCATAAACACAGCAGTGAAAAGCAGCTAAACCCCATTATGAAAATAAATTACTTTGAAAAAACCATGAAACAACGACAGTGAAAGAGAGAGAAATTCTTACACAATGCGTTCAGGGGCTGTGATGCAACCTGGATTGACCATATCTAAACCCACAGCTGGATGAGACATAAGGGTGGACACTCTTGGGGCTGAGAGGTTTGGTGAGGTTGGGTGAGCAAACGCAGACCCTTTAAAGTAATACTGCGTGGTACCCATCGAATGGGTCCCAAATCTCCAGGTTCAAGGGCATCTTCCTACATCGAAAACATGCATGAGAAACCCAGAAGATAGTACACCGTGTGATGGGGAAAGGTTTCTAAAACGCACCTCATTTCTCATCTCCTTGTGCCCGGGTTCGCCATTCCAGCCGCTTTACTAGCAATCTCCCTACTTGGAAAATCAGCACCTTTAACCTCCTGTTCCGTACAGGTTGCAATTTGTCCTGAGGATGAACGGGAAGACGGGGAACCAACGAGAGACTAGCTCTTGGTGTTGGGACAGGCACAGGTCACTCTATTTTCCCATCAGGAAGAAGAATTAACCACAGGCTCAGCCTGCCCCCCGGAACCAGAACAGGGCCTGAAGCCATCCTGCGCTTTTGCGGCCAGCTCCCAAAAAAGCGAGTTGTAAAATGGAGGTCCAGGGCACTGCAATTCACAAACCTGCAGAGTTATAAATGATAACTCTCGTCCACAAATATATTGAGGGAAGGCAAAGAAGAGGATTTGAAATCAAGGCAGAATTGCACGAAACAGATTTCAGGAGGTAGATTCGAATCGCCTTTAAAGCACATGAAAAGCGGCAAAATGTTGACAATGATGCCCTTGGCCAAAAAGGGCGTATGCGTTTTTTCCTGAATATATTCAGGAAAAAACGCATACGCCCTTTTTGGCCAACCAAGCAACCTGGAAAGGCAAATCAGCGCTACAAAGAAGTCTCGCTTCCCATCGGTCAAAAGGGCCATGCTGAAAAAAGTGTCAAAACCAGAAATGCAGGACAGGCCATGGAGAAATGAGAGCCTTGCTACACTGATGGGCGGGATGTAAATTGCCAACAGCCACTCTGGAGAAGTGTACGGTGTGTCCTGAAACATCTGAAAAACACAGCTTAGAGAGCATAGGGCACTTCCACTCATGGGGGTATAAATTGGGAAAATGAAAAATCAGCAAGACACAAGCACCCCAAAGTTGAGGGCTGCTCTGTTGACAAGGACCTCCACTTCATTCCACCTTAAATATCCCAGGAAAGAGAAAAATGGATAAAGAAGTTGTGGTCCTTATGTACAATGGAATATCACTCAGCCATGAAATCAATGTCATAAGGTTAGTAGCAGCATGATGAGTGGATTTAGGTACGACGATTCTAACTGAAATAAGTCACACAGAAAAGGACACTTCTCATAAGGTATCACTTTTAGAGGGAATGTAAAAACCGTTACACTTGAACTGAATTACAAAACAGAACAGAGTCACACATGCAGAAAACAGACTATGGCTGCTTAACGGGAAAGGTGAGGTGGGGTGATACATAAAACAAGGGTATCAAATTAGCTCAGATACCGTTCCATAAACCCAATATGTAGTAGACAAGACCTACTCCTTGCTCAGAGAACTGGACTCAACACGCCCTATTCACCGCACAAGAATATATCTGACTAGTAATAATCTTAAAACCTATGTATTGATATCTCTCTGTTAGTGTGTCAAGTGGGTGTAAAGCGGCATAAACACAGCCGTGAAAAGCAGCTAAACCCCATTATGAAAATAAATTACTTTGAAAAACCCATGAAACAACGACAGTGAAAGAGACAGAAATTCTTACACAATGAGTTCAGGGGCTGTGATGCAACCTGGATTGACCATATCTAGACCCACAGCTGGATGAGACATAAGGGTGGACACTCTTGGGGCTGAGAG
Source organism: Balaenoptera borealis (assembly GCF_965194805.1). Taxonomy (NCBI): domain Eukaryota; kingdom Metazoa; phylum Chordata; class Mammalia; order Artiodactyla; family Balaenopteridae; genus Balaenoptera; species Balaenoptera borealis. The sequence goes on from NW_028123837.1 coordinate 120,129, forward strand.
GTTTGGTGAGGTTGGGTGAGCAAACGCAGACCCTTTAAAGTAATACTGCGTGGTACCCATCGCATGGGTCCCAAATCTCCAGGTTCAAGGGCATCTTCCTACATCGAAAACATGCATGAGAAACCCAGAAGATGGTACACCGTGTGATGGGGAAAGGTTTCTAAAACGCACCTCATTTCTCATCTCCTTGTGCCCGGGTTCGCCATTCCAGCCGATTTACTAGCAATCTCCCTACTTGGAGCATCAGCACCTTTAACCTCCTGTTCCGTACAGGTTGCAATTTGTCCTGAGGATGAACGGGAAGACGGGGAACCAACGAGAGACTAGCTCTTGGTGTCGGGACAGGCACAGGTCACTCTATTTTCCCATCAGGAAGAAGAATTAACCACAGGCTCAGCCTGCCCCCCGGAACCAGAACAGGGCCTGAAGCCATCCTGCGCTTTTGCGGCCAGCTCCCAGAAAAGCGAGTTGTAAAATGGAGGTTCAGGGCACTGCAATTCACAAACCTGCAGAGTTATAAATGATAACTCTCGTCCACAAATATATTGAGGGAAGGCAAAGAAGAGGATTTGAAATCAAGGCAGAATTGCAGGAAACAGATTTCAGGAGGTAGATACGAATCGCCTTTAAAGCACATGAAAAGCGGCAAAACGTTGACAATGATGCCCTTGGCCAAAAAGGGCGTATGCGTTTTTTCCTGAATATATTCAGGAAAAAACGCATACGCCCTTTTTGGCCAACCAAGCAACCTGGAAAGGCAAATCAGCGCTACAGAGAAGTCTTGCTTCCCATCGGTCAAAAGGGCCATGCTGAAAAAAGTGTCAAAACCAGAAATGCAGGACAGGCCATGGAGAAATGGGAGCCTTGCTACACTGATGGGCGGGATGTAAATTGCCAACAGCCACTCTGTAGAAGTGTACAGTGAGTCCTGAAACATCTAAAAAACAAAGCTTAGAGAGCATAGGGCACTTCCACTCATGGGGGTATAAATTGGGAAAATTAAAAATCAGCAAAACACAAGCACCCCAAAGTTTAGGGCTGCTCTGTTGACAAGGACCTCCACTTCATTCCACCTTAAATATCCAAGGAAAGAGAAAAATGGATAAAGAAGTTGTGGTCCTTATGTACAATGGAATATCACTCAGCCATGAAATCAATGTCATAAGGTTAGTAGCAGCATGATGAGTGGATTTAGGTACGACGATTCTAAGTGAAATAAGTCACACAGAAAAGGACACTTCTCATAAGGTATCACTTTTAGAGGGAATGTAAAAACCGTTACACTTGAACTGAATTACAAAACAGAACAGAGTCACACATGCAGAAAACAGACTATGGCTGCTTAACGGGAAAGGTGAGGTGGGGTGATACATAAAACAAGGGTATCAAATTAGCTCAGATACCGTTCCATAAACCCAATATGTAATAGACAAGACCTACTCCTTGCTCAGAGAACTGGACTCAACACGCCCTATTCACCGCACAAGAATATATCTGACTAGTAATAATCTTAAAACCTATGTATTGATATCTCTCTGTTAGTGTGTCAAGTGGGTGTAAAGCGGCATAAACACAGCAGTGAAAAGCAGCTAAACCCCATTATGAAAATAAATTACTTTGAAAAACCCATGAAACAACGACAGTGAAAGAGAGAGAAATTCTTACACAATGCGTTCAGGGGCTGTGATGCAACCTGGATTGACCATATCTAAACCCACAGCTGGATGAGACATAAGGGTGGACACTCTTGGGGCTGAGAGGTTTGGTGAGGTTGGGTGAGCAAACGCAGACCCTTTAAAGTAATACTGCGTGGTACCCATCGAATGGGTCCCAAATCTCCAGGTTCAAGGGCATCTTCCTACATCGAAAACATGCATGAGAAACCCAGAAGATAGTACACCGTGTGATGGGGAAAGGTTTCTAAAACGCACCTCATTTCTCATCTCCTTGTGCCCGGGTTCGCCATTCCAGCCGCTTTACTAGCAATCTCCCTACTTGGAAAATCAGCACCTTTAACCTCCTGTTCCGTACAGGTTGCAATTTGTCCTGAGGATGAACGGGAAGACGGGGAACCAACGAGAGACTAGCTCTTGGTGTTGGGACAGGCACAGGTCACTCTATTTTCCCATCAGGAAGAAGAATTAACCACAGGCTCAGCCTGCCCCCCGGAACCAGAACAGGGCCTGAAGCCATCCTGCGCTTTTGCGGCCAGCTCCCAAAAAAGCGAGTTGTAAAATGGAGGTCCAGGGCACTGCAATTCACAAACCTGCAGAGTTATAAATGATAACTCTCGTCCACAAATATATTGAGGGAAGGCAAAGAAGAGGATTTGAAATCAAGGCAGAATTGCACGAAACAGATTTCAGGAGGTAGATTCGAATCGCCTTTAAAGCACATGAAAAGCGGCAAAACGTTGACAATGATGCCCTTGGCCAAAAAGGGCGTATGCGTTTTTTCCTGAATATATTCAGGAAAAAACGCATACGCCCTTTTTGGCCAACCAAGCAACCTGGAAAGGCAAATCAGCGCTACAAAGAAGTCTCGCTTCCCATCGGTCAAAAGGGCCATGCTGAAAAAAGTGTCAAAACCAGAAATGCAGGACAGGCCATGGAGAAATGAGAGCCTTGCTACACTGATGGGCGGGATGTAAATTGCCAACAGCCACTCTGGAGAAGTGTACGGTGTGTCCTGAAACATCTGAAAAACACAGCTTAGAGAGCATAGGGCACTTCCACTCATGGGGGTATAAATTGGGAAAATGAAAAATCAGCAAGACACAAGCACCCCAAAGTTGAGGGCTGCTCTGTTGACAAGGACCTCCACTTCATTCCACCTTAAATATCCAAGGAAAGAGAAAAATGGATAAAGAAGTTGTGGTCCTTATGTACAATGGAATATCACTCAGCCATGAAATCAATGTCATAAGGTTAGTAGCAGCATGATGAGTGGATTTAGGTACGACGATTCTAACTGAAATAAGTCACACAGAAAAGGACACTTCTCATAAGGTATCACTTTTAGAGGGAATGTAAAAACCGTTACACTTGAACTGAATTACAAAACAGAACAGAGTCACACATGCAGAAAACAGACTATGGCTGCTTAACGGGAAAGGTGAGGTGGGGTGATACATAAAACAAGGGTATCAAATTAGCTCAGATACCGTTCCATAAACCCAATATGTAGTAGACAAGACCTACTCCTTGCTCAGAGAACTGGACTCAACACGCCCTATTCACCACACAAGAATATATCTGACTAGTAATAATCTTAAAACCTATGTATTGATATCTCTCTGTTAGTGTGTCAAGTGGGTGTAAAGCGGCATAAACACAGCCGTGAAAAGCAGCTAAACCCCATTATGAAAATAAATTACTTTGAAAAACCCATGAAACAACGACAGTGAAAGAGACAGAAATTCTTACACAATGAGTTCAGGGGCTGTGATGCAACCTGGATTGACCATATCTAGACCCACAGCTGGATGAGACATAAGGGTGGACACTCTTGGGGCTGAGAGGTTTGGTGAGGTTGGGTGAGCAAACGCAGACCCTTTAAATTAATACTGCGTGGTACCCATCGCATGGGTCCCAAATCTCCAGGTTCAAGGGCATCTTCCTACATCGAAAACATGCATGAGAAACCCAGAAGATGGTACACCGTGTGATGGGGAAAGGTTTCTAAAACGCACCTCATTTCTCATCTCCTTGTGCCCGGGTTCGCCATTCCAGCCGATTTACTAGCAATCTCCCTACTTGGAGCATCAGCACCTTTAACCTCCTGTTCCGTACAGGTTGCAATTTGTCCTGAGGATGAACGGGAAGACGGGGAACCAACGAGAGACTAGCTCTTGGTGTCGGGACAGGCACAGGTCACTCTATTTTCCCATCAGGAAGAAGAATTAACCACAGGCTCAGCCTGCCCCCCGGAACCAGAACAGGGCCTGAAGCCATCCTGCGCTTTTGCGGCCAGCTCCCAGAAAAGCGAGTTGTAAAATGGAGTTTCAGGGCACTGCAATTCACAAACCTGCAGAGTTATAAATGATAACTCTCGTCCACAAATATATTGAGGGAAGGCAAAGAAGAGGATTTGAAATCAAGGCAGAATTGCAGGAAACAGATTTCAGGAGGTAGATACGAATCGCCTTTAAAGCACATGAAAAGCGGCAAAACGTTGACAATGATGCCCTTGGCCAAAAAGGGCGTATGCGTTTTTTCCTGAATATATTCAGGAAAAAACGCATACGCCCTTTTTGGCCAACCAAGCAACCTGGAAAGGCAAATCAGCGCTACAGAGAAGTCTTGCTTCCCATCGGTCAAAAGGGCCATGCTGAAAAAAGTGTCAAAACCAGAAATGCAGGACAGGCCATGGAGAAATGGGAGCCTTGCTACACTGATGGGCGGGATGTAAATTGCCAACAGCCACTCTGTAGAAGTGTACAGTGAGTCCTGAAACATCTAAAAAACAAAGCTTAGAGAGCATAGGGCACTTCCACTCATGGGGGTATAAATTGGGAAAATTAAAAATCAGCAAGACACAAGCACCCCAAAGTTGAGGGCTGCTCTGTTGACAAGGACCTCCACTTCATTCCACCTTAAATATCCAAGGAAAGAGAAAAATGGATAAAGAAGTTGTGGTCCTTATGTACAATGGAATATCACTCAGCCATGAAATCAATGTCATAAGGTTAGTAGCAGCATGATGAGTGGATTTAGGTACGACGATTCTAAGTGAAATAAGTCACACAGAAAAGGACACTTCTCATAAGGTATCACTTTTAGAGGGAATGTAAAAACCGTTACACTTGAACTGAATTACAAAACAGAACAGAGTCACACATGCAGAAAACAGACTATGGCTGCTTAACGGGAAAGGTGAGGTGGGGTGATACATAAAACAAGGGTATCAAATTAGCTCAGATACCGTTCCATAAACCCAATATGTAATAGACAAGACCTACTCCTTGCTCAGAGAACTGGACTCAACACGCCCTATTCACCGCACAAGAATATATCTGACTAGTAATAATCTTAAAACCTATGTATTGATATCTCTCTGTTAGTGTGTCAAGTGGGTGTAAAGCGGCATAAACACAGCAGTGAAAAGCAGCTAAACCCCATTATGAAAATAAATTACTTTGAAAAACCCATGAAACAACGACAGTGAAAGAGAGAGAAATTCTTACACAATGCGTTCAGGGGCTGTGATGCAACCTGGATTGACCATATCTAAACCCACAGCTGGATGAGACATAAGGGTGGACACTCTTGGGGCTGAGAGGTTTGGTGAGGTTGGGTGAGCAAACGCAGACCCTTTAAAGTAATACTGCGTGGTACCCATCGCATGGGTCCCAAATCTCCAGGTTCAAGGGCATCTTCCTACATCGAAAACATGCATGAGAAACCCAGAAGATAGTACACCGTGTGATGGGGAAAGGTTTCTAAAACGCACCTCATTTCTCATCTCCTTGTGCCCGGGTTCGCCATTCCAGCCGCTTTACTAGCAATCTCCCTACTTGGAAAATCAGCACCTTTAACCTCCTGTTCCGTACAGGTTGCAATTTGTCCTGAGGATGAACGGGAAGACGGGGAACCAACGAGAGACTAGCTCTTGGTGTTGGGACAGGCACAGGTCACTCTATTTTCCCATCAGGAAGAAGAATTAACCACAGGCTCAGCCTGCCCCCCGGAACCAGAACAGGGCCTGAAGCCATCCTGCGCTTTTGCGGCCAGCTCCCAAAAAAGCGAGTTGTAAAATGGAGGTCCAGGGCACTGCAATTCACAAACCTGCAGAGTTATAAATGATAACTCTCGTCCACAAATATATTGAGGGAAGGCAAAGAAGAGGATTTGAAATCAAGGCAGAATTGCACGAAACAGATTTCAGGAGGTAGATTCGAATCGCCTTTAAAGCACATGAAAAGCGGCAAAACGTTGACAATGATGCCCTTGGCCAAAAAGGGCGTATGCGTTTTTTCCTGAATATATTCAGGAAAAAACGCATACGCCCTTTTTGGCCAACCAAGCAACCTGGAAAGGCAAATCAGCGCTACAAAGAAGTCTCGCTTCCCATCGGTCAAAAGGGCCATGCTGAAAAAAGTGTCAAAACCAGAAATGCAGGACAGGCCATGGAGAAATGAGAGCCTTGCTACACTGATGGGCGGGATGTAAATTGCCAACAGCCACTCTGGAGAAGTGTACGGTGTGTCCTGAAACATCTGAAAAACACAGCTTAGAGAGCATAGGGCACTTCCACTCATGGGGGTATAAATTGGGAAAATGAAAAATCAGCAAGACACAAGCACCCCAAAGTTGAGGGCTGCTCTGTTGACAAGGACCTCCACTTCATTCCACCTTAAATATCCAAGGAAAGAGAAAAATGGATAAAGAAGTTGTGGTCCTTATGTACAATGGAATATCACTCAGCCATGAAATCAATGTCATAAGGTTAGTAGCAGCATGATGAGTGGATTTAGGTACGACGATTCTAAGTGAAATAAGTCACACAGAAAAGGACACTTCTCATAAGGTATCACTTTTAGAGGGAATGTAAAAACCGTTACACTTGAACTGAATTACAAAACAGAACAGAGTCACACATGCAGAAAACAGACTATGGCTGCTTAACGGGAAAGGTGAGGTGGGGTGATACATAAAACAAGGGTATCAAATTAGCTCAGATACCGTTCCATAAACCCAATATGTAGTAGACAAGACCTACTCCTTGCTCAGAGAACTGGACTCAACACGCCCTATTCACCACACAAGAATATATCTGACTAGTAATAATCTTAAAACCTATGTATTGATATCTCTCTGTTAGTGTGTCAAGTGGGTGTAAAGCGGCATAAACACAGCCGTGAAAAGCAGCTAAACCCCATTATGAAAATAAATTACTTTGAAAAACCCATGAAACAACGACAGTGAAAGAGACAGAAATTCTTACACAATGAGTTCAGGGGCTGTGATGCAACCTGGATTGACCATATCTAGACCCACAGCTGGATGAGACATAAGGGTGGACACTCTTGGGGCTGAGAGGTTTGGTGAGGTTGGGTGAGCAAACGCAGACCCTTTAAAGTAATACTGCGTGGTACCCATCGCATGGGTCCCAAATCTCCAGGTTCAAGGGCATCTTCCTACATCGAAAACATGCATGAGAAACCCAGAAGATGGTACACCGTGTGATGGGGAAAGGTTTCTAAAACGCACCTCATTTCTCATCTCCTTGTGCCCGGGTTCGCCATTCCAGCCGATTTACTAGCAATCTCCCTACTTGGAGCATCAGCACCTTTAACCTCCTGTTCCGTACAGGTTGCAATTTGTCCTGAGGATGAACGGGAAGACGGGGAACCAACGAGAGACTAGCTCTTGGTGTCGGGACAGGCACAGGTCACTCTATTTTCCCATCAGGAAGAAGAATTAACCACAGGCTCAGCCTGCCCCCCGGAACCAGAACAGGGCCTGAAGCCATCCTGCGCTTTTGCGGCCAGCTCCCAGAAAAGCGAGTTGTAAAATGGAGGTCCAGGGCACTGCAATTCACAAACCTGCAGAGTTATAAATGATAACTCTCGTCCACAAATATATTGAGGGAAGGCAAAGAAGAGGATTTGAAATCAAGGCAGAATTGCACGAAACAGATTTCAGGAGGTAGATTCGAATCGCCTTTAAAGCACATGAAAAGCGGCAAAATGTTGACAATGATGCCCTTGGCCAAAAAGGGCGTATGCGTTTTTTCCTGAATATATTCAGGAAAAAACGCATACGCCCTTTTTGGCCAACCAAGCAACCTGGAAAGGCAAATCAGCGCTACAAAGAAGTCTCGCTTCCCATCGGTCAAAAGGGCCATGCTGAAAAAAGTGTCAAAACCAGAAATGCAGGACAGGCCATGGAGAAATGAGAGCCTTGCTACACTGATGGGCGGGATGTAAATTGCCAACAGCCACTCTGGAGAAGTGTACGGTGTGTCCTGAAACATCTGAAAAACACAGCTTAGAGAGCATAGGGCACTTCCACTCATGGGGGTATAAATTGGGAAAATGAAAAATCAGCAAGACACAAGCACCCCAAAGTTGAGGGCTGCTCTGTTGACAAGGACCTCCACTTCATTCCACCTTAAATATCCAAGGAAAGAGAAAAATGGATAAAGAAGTTGTGGTCCTTATGTACAATGGAATATCACTCAGCCATGAAATCAATGTCATAAGGTTAGTAGCAGCATGATGAGTGGATTTAGGTACGACGATTCTAACTGAAATAAGTCACACAGAAAAGGACACTTCTCATAAGGTATCACTTTTAGAGGGAATGTAAAAACCGTTACACTTGAACTGAATTACAAAACAGAACAGAGTCACACATGCAGAAAACAGACTATGGCTGCTTAACGGGAAAGGTGAGGTGGGGTGATACATAAAACAAGGGTATCAAATTAGCTCAGATACCGTTCCATAAACCCAATATGTAGTAGACAAGACCTACTCCTTGCTCAGAGAACTGGACTCAACACGCCCTATTCACCGCACAAGAATATATCTGACTAGTAATAATCTTAAAACCTATGTATTGATATCTCTCTGTTAGTGTGTCAAGTGGGTGTAAAGCGGCATAAACACAGCCGTGAAAAGCAGCTAAACCCCATTATGAAAATAAATTACTTTGAAAAACCCATGAAACAACGACAGTGAAAGAGACAGAAATTCTTACACAATGAGTTCAGGGGCTGTGATGCAACCTGGATTGACCATATCTAGACCCACAGCTGGATGAGACATAAGGGTGGACACTCTTGGGGCTGAGAGGTTTGGTGAGGTTGGGTGAGCAAACGCAGACCCTTTAAAGTAATACTGCGTGGTACCCATCGCATGGGTCCCAAATCTCCAGGTTCAAGGGCATCTTCCTACATCGAAAACATGCATGAGAAACCCAGAAGATGGTACACCGTGTGATGGGGAAAGGTTTCTAAAACGCACCTCATTTCTCATCTCCTTGTGCCCGGGTTCGCCATTCCAGCCGATTTACTAGCAATCTCCCTACTTGGAGCATCAGCACCTTTAACCTCCTGTTCCGTACAGGTTGCAATTTGTCCTGAGGATGAACGGGAAGACGGGGAACCAACGAGAGACTAGCTCTTGGTGTCGGGACAGGCACAGGTCACTCTATTTTCCCATCAGGAAGAAGAATTAACCACAGGCTCAGCCTGCCCCCCGGAACCAGAACAGGGCCTGAAGCCATCCTGCGCTTTTGCGGCCAGCTCCCAGAAAAGCGAGTTGTAAAATGGAGGTTCAGGGCACTGCAATTCACAAACCTGCAGAGTTATAAATGATAACTCTCGTCCACAAATATATTGAGGGAAGGCAAAGAAGAGGATTTGAAATCAAGGCAGAATTGCAGGAAACAGATTTCAGGAGGTAGATACGAATCGCCTTTAAAGCACATGAAAAGCGGCAAAACGTTGACAATGATGCCCTTGGCCAAAAAGGGCGTATGCGTTTTTTCCTGAATATATTCAGGAAAAAACGCATACGCCCTTTTTGGCCAACCAAGCAACCTGGAAAGGCAAATCAGCGCTACAGAGAAGTCTTGCTTCCCATCGGTCAAAAGGGCCATGCTGAAAAAAGTGTCAAAACCAGAAATGCAGGACAGGCCATGGAGAAATGGGAGCCTTGCTACACTGATGGGCGGGATGTAAATTGCCAACAGCCACTCTGTAGAAGTGTACAGTGAGTCCTGAAACATCTAAAAAACAAAGCTTAGAGAGCATAGGGCACTTCCACTCATGGGGGTATAAATTGGGAAAATTAAAAATCAGCAAGACACAAGCACCCCAAAGTTGAGGGCTGCTCTGTTGACAAGGACCTCCACTTCATTCCACCTTAAATATCCCAGGAAAGAGAAAAATGGATAAAGAAGTTGTGGTCCTTATGTACAATGGAATATCACTCAGCCATGAAATCAATGTCATAAGGTTAGTAGCAGCATGATGAGTGGATTTAGGTACGACGATTCTAAGTGAAATAAGTCACACAGAAAAGGACACTTCTCATAAGGTATCACTTTTAGAGGGAATGTAAAAACCGTTACACTTGAACTGAATTACAAAACAGAACAGAGTCACACATGCAGAAAACAGACTATGGCTGCTTAACGGGAAAGGTGAGGTGGGGTGATACATAAAACAAGGGTATCAAATTAGCTCAGATACCGTTCCATAAACCCAATATGTAATAGACAAGACCTACTCCTTGCTCAGAGAACTGGACTCAACACGCCGTATTCACCGCACAAGAATATATCTCACTAGTAATAATCTTAAAACCTATGTATTGATATCTCTCTGTTAGTGTGTCAAGTGGGTGTAAAGCGGCATAAACACAGCAGTGAAAAGCAGCTAAACCCCATTATGAAAATAAATTACTTTGAAAAAACCATGAAACAACGACAGTGAAAGAGAGAGAAATTCTTACACAATGCGTTCAGGGGCTGTGATGCAACCTGGATTGACCATATCTAAACCCACAGCTGGATGAGACATAAGGGTGGACACTCTTGGGGCTGAGAGGTTTGGTGAGGTTGGGTGAGCAAACGCAGACCCTTTAAAGTAATACTGCGTGGTACCCATCGAATGGGTCCCAAATCTCCAGGTTCAAGGGCATCTTCCTACATCGAAAACATGCATGAGAAACCCAGAAGATAGTACACCGTGTGATGGGGAAAGGTTTCTAAAACGCACCTCATTTCTCATCTCCTTGTGCCCGGGTTCGCCATTCCAGCCGCTTTACTAGCAATCTCCCTACTTGGAAAATCAGCACCTTTAACCTCCTGTTCCGTACAGGTTGCAATTTGTCCTGAGGATGAACGGGAAGACGGGGAACCAACGAGAGACTAGCTCTTGGTGTTGGGACAGGCACAGGTCACTCTATTTTCCCATCAGGAAGAAGAATTAACCACAGGCTCAGCCTGCCCCCCGGAACCAGAACAGGGCCTGAAGCCATCCTGCGCTTTTGCGGCCAGCTCCCAAAAAAGCGAGTTGTAAAATGGAGGTCCAGGGCACTGCAATTCACAAACCTGCAGAGTTATAAATGATAACTCTCGTCCACAAATATATTGAGGGAAGGCAAAGAAGAGGATTTGAAATCAAGGCAGAATTGCACGAAACAGATTTCAGGAGGTAGATTCGAATCGCCTTTAAAGCACATGAAAAGCGGCAAAATGTTGACAATGATGCCCTTGGCCAAAAAGGGCGTATGCGTTTTTTCCTGAATATATTCAGGAAAAAACGCATACGCCCTTTTTGGCCAACCAAGCAACCTGGAAAGGCAAATCAGCGCTACAGAGAAGTCTTGCTTCCCATCGGTCAAAAGGGCCATGCTGAAAAAAGTGTCAAAACCAGAAATGCAGGACAGGCCATGGAGAAATGGGAGCCTTGCTACACTGATGGGCGGGATGTAAATTGCCAACAGCCACTCTGTAGAAGTGTACAGTGAGTCCTGAAACATCTAAAAAACAAAGCTTAGAGAGCATAGGGCACTTCCACTCATGGGGGTATAAATTGGGAAAATTAAAAATCAGCAAGACACAAGCACCCCAAAGTTGAGGGCTGCTCTGTTGACAAGGACCTCCACTTCATTCCACCTTAAATATCCAAGGAAAGAGAAAAATGGATAAAGAAGTTGTGGTCCTTATGTACAATGGAATATCACTCAGCCATGAAATCAATGTCATAAGGTTAGTAGCAGCATGATGAGTGGATTTAGGTACGACGATTCTAAGTGAAATAAGTCACACAGAAAAGGACACTTCTCATAAGGTATCACTTTTAGAGGGAATGTAAAAACCGTTACACTTGAACTGAATTACAAAACAGAACAGAGTCACACATGCAGAAAACAGACTATGGCTGCTTAACGGGAAAGGTGAGGTGGGGTGATACATAAAACAAGGGTATCAAATTAGCTCAGATACCGTTCCATAAACCCAATATGTAATAGACAAGACCTACTCCTTGCTCAGAGAACTGGACTCAACACGCCCTATTCACCGCACAAGAATATATCTGACTAGTAATAATCTTAAAACCTATGTATTGATATCTCTCTGTTAGTGTGTCAAGTGGGTGTAAAGCGGCATAAACACAGCAGTGAAAAGCAGCTAAACCCCATTATGAAAATAAATTACTTTGAAAAACCCATGAAACAACGACAGTGAAAGAGAGAGAAATTCTTACACAATGCGTTCAGGGGCTGTGATGCAACCTGGATTGACCATATCTAAACCCACAGCTGGATGAGACATAAGGGTGGACACTCTTGGGGCTGAGAGGTTTGGTGAGGTTGGGTGAGCAAACGCAGACCCTTTAAAGTAATACTGCGTGGTACCCATCGAATGGGTCCCAAATCTCCAGGTTCAAGGGCATCTTCCTACATCGAAAACATGCATGAGAAACCCAGAAGATAGTACACCGTGTGATGGGGAAAGGTTTCTAAAACGCACCTCATTTCTCATCTCCTTGTGCCCGGGTTCGCCATTCCAGCCGCTTTACTAGCAATCTCCCTACTTGGAAAATCAGCACCTTTAACCTCCTGTTCCGTACAGGTTGCAATTTGTCCTGAGGATGAACGGGAAGACGGGGAACCAACGAGAGACTAGCTCTTGGTGTTGGGACAGGCACAGGTCACTCTATTTTCCCATCAGGAAGAAGAATTAACCACAGGCTCAGCCTGCCCCCCGGAACCAGAACAGGGCCTGAAGCCATCCTGCGCTTTTGCGGCCAGCTCCCAAAAAAGCGAGTTGTAAAATGGAGGTCCAGGGCACTGCAATTCACAAACCTGCAGAGTTATAAATGATAACTCTCGTCCACAAATATATTGAGGGAAGGCAAAGAAGAGGATTTGAAATCAAGGCAGAATTGCACGAAACAGATTTCAGGAGGTAGATTCGAATCGCCTTTAAAGCACATGAAAAGCGGCAAAACGTTGACAATGATGCCCTTGGCCAAAAAGGGCGTATGCGTTTTTTCCTGAATATATTCAGGAAAAAACGCATACGCCCTTTTTGGCCAACCAAGCAACCTGGAAAGGCAAATCAGCGCTACAAAGAAGTCTCGCTTCCCATCGGTCAAAAGGGCCATGCTGAAAAAAGTGTCAAAACCAGAAATGCAGGACAGGCCATGGAGAAATGAGAGCCTTGCTACACTGATGGGCGGGATGTAAATTGCCAACAGCCACTCTGGAGAAGTGTACGGTGTGTCCTGAAACATCTGAAAAACACAGCTTAGAGAGCATAGGGCACTTCCACTCATGGGGGTATAAATTGGGAAAATGAAAAATCAGCAAGACACAAGCACCCCAAAGTTGAGGGCTGCTCTGTTGACAAGGACCTCCACTTCATTCCACCTTAAATATCCAAGGAAAGAGAAAAATGGATAAAGAAGTTGTGGTCCTTATGTACAATGGAATATCACTCAGCCATGAAATCAATGTCATAAGGTTAGTAGCAGCATGATGAGTGGATTTAGGTACGACGATTCTAAGTGAAATAAGTCACACAGAAAAGGACACTTCTCATAAGGTATCACTTTTAGAGGGAATGTAAAAACCGTTACACTTGAACTGAATTACAAAACAGAACAGAGTCACACATGCAGAAAACAGACTATGGCTGCTTAACGGGAAAGGTGAGGTGGGGTGATACATAAAACAAGGGTATCAAATTAGCTCAGATACCGTTCCATAAACCCAATATGTAGTAGACAAGACCTACTCCTTGCTCAGAGAACTGGACTCAACACGCCCTATTCACCACACAAGAATATATCTGACTAGTAATAATCTTAAAACCTATGTATTGATATCTCTCTGTTAGTGTGTCAAGTGGGTGTAAAGCGGCATAAACACAGCCGTGAAAAGCAGCTAAACCCCATTATGAAAATAAATTACTTTGAAAAACCCATGAAACAACGACAGTGAAAGAGACAGAAATTCTTACACAATGAGTTCAGGGGCTGTGATGCAACCTGGATTGACCATATCTAGACCCACAGCTGGATGAGACATAAGGGTGGACACTCTTGGGGCTGAGAGGTTTGGTGAGGTTGGGTGAGCAAACGCAGACCCTTTAAAGTAATACTGCGTGGTACCCATCGCATGGGTCCCAAATCTCCAGGTTCAAGGGCATCTTCCTACATCGAAAACATGCATGAGAAACCCAGAAGATGGTACACCGTGTGATGGGGAAAGGTTTCTAAAACGCACCTCATTTCTCATCTCCTTGTGCCCGGGTTCGCCATTCCAGCCGATTTACTAGCAATCTCCCTACTTGGAGCATCAGCACCTTTAACCTCCTGTTCCGTACAGGTTGCAATTTGTCCTGAGGATGAACGGGAAGACGGGGAACCAACGAGAGACTAGCTCTTGGTGTCGGGACAGGCACAGGTCACTCTATTTTCCCATCAGGAAGAAGAATTAACCACAGGCTCAGCCTGCCCCCCGGAACCAGAACAGGGCCTGAAGCCATCCTGCGCTTTTGCGGCCAGCTCCCAGAAAAGCGAGTTGTAAAATGGAGGTCCAGGGCACTGCAATTCACAAACCTGCAGAGTTATAAATGATAACTCTCGTCCACAAATATATTGAGGGAAGGCAAAGAAGAGGATTTGAAATCAAGGCAGAATTGCACGAAACAGATTTCAGGAGGTAGATTCGAATCGCCTTTAAAGCACATGAAAAGCGGCAAAATGTTGACAATGATGCCCTTGGCCAAAAAGGGCGTATGCGTTTTTTCCTGAATATATTCAGGAAAAAACGCATACGCCCTTTTTGGCCAACCAAGCAACCTGGAAAGGCAAATCAGCGCTACAAAGAAGTCTCGCTTCCCATCGGTCAAAAGGGCCATGCTGAAAAAAGTGTCAAAACCAGAAATGCAGGACAGGCCATGGAGAAATGAGAGCCTTGCTACACTGATGGGCGGGATGTAAATTGCCAACAGCCACTCTGGAGAAGTGTACGGTGTGTCCTGAAACATCTGAAAAACACAGCTTAGAGAGCATAGGGCACTTCCACTCATGGGGGTATAAATTGGGAAAATGAAAAATCAGCAAGACACAAGCACCCCAAAGTTGAGGGCTGCTCTGTTGACAAGGACCTCCACTTCATTCCACCTTAAATATCCAAGGAAAGAGAAAAATGGATAAAGAAGTTGTGGTCCTTATGTACAATGGAATATCACTCAGCCATGAAATCAATGTCATAAGGTTAGTAGCAGCATGATGAGTGGATTTAGGTACGACGATTCTAACTGAAATAAGTCACACAGAAAAGGACACTTCTCATAAGGTATCACTTTTAGAGGGAATGTAAAAACCGTTACACTTGAACTGAATTACAAAACAGAACAGAGTCACACATGCAGAAAACAGACTATGGCTGCTTAACGGGAAAGGTGAGGTGGGGTGATACATAAAACAAGGGTATCAAATTAGCTCAGATACCGTTCCATAAACCCAATATGTAGTAGACAAGACCTACTCCTTGCTCAGAGAACTGGACTCAACACGCCCTATTCACCGCACAAGAATATATCTGACTAGTAATAATCTTAAAACCTATGTATTGATATCTCTCTGTTAGTGTGTCAAGTGGGTGTAAAGCGGCATAAACACAGCCGTGAAAAGCAGCTAAACCCCATTATGAAAATAAATTACTTTGAAAAACCCATGAAACAACGACAGTGAAAGAGACAGAAATTCTTACACAATGAGTTCAGGGGCTGTGATGCAACCTGGATTGACCATATCTAGACCCACAGCTGGATGAGACATAAGGGTGGACACTCTTGGGGCTGAGAGGTTTGGTGAGGTTGGGTGAGCAAACGCAGACCCTTTAAAGTAATACTGCGTGGTACCCATCGCATGGGTCCCAAATCTCCAGGTTCAAGGGCATCTTCCTACATCGAAAACATGCATGAGAAACCCAGAAGATGGTACACCGTGTGATGGGGAAAGGTTTCTAAAACGCACCTCATTTCTCATCTCCTTGTGCCCGGGTTCGCCATTCCAGCCGATTTACTAGCAATCTCCCTACTTGGAGCATCAGCACCTTTAACCTCCTGTTCCGTACAGGTTGCAATTTGTCCTGAGGATGAACGGGAAGACGGGGAACCAACGAGAGACTAGCTCTTGGTGTCGGGACAGGCACAGGTCACTCTATTTTCCCATCAGGAAGAAGAATTAACCACAGGCTCAGCCTGCCCCCCGGAACCAGAACAGGGCCTGAAGCCATCCTGCGCTTTTGCGGCCAGCTCCCAGAAAAGCGAGTTGTAAAATGGAGGTTCAGGGCACTGCAATTCACAAACCTGCAGAGTTATAAATGATAACTCTCGTCCACAAATATATTGAGGGAAGGCAAAGAAGAGGATTTGAAATCAAGGCAGAATTGCAGGAAACAGATTTCAGGAGGTAGATACGAATCGCCTTTAAAGCACATGAAAAGCGGCAAAACGTTGACAATGATGCCCTTGGCCAAAAAGGGCGTATGCGTTTTTTCCTGAATATATTCAGGAAAAAACGCATACGCCCTTTTTGGCCAACCAAGCAACCTGGAAAGGCAAATCAGCGCTACAGAGAAGTCTTGCTTCCCATCGGTCAAAAGGGCCATGCTGAAAAAAGTGTCAAAACCAGAAATGCAGGACAGGCCATGGAGAAATGGGAGCCTTGCTACACTGATGGGCGGGATGTAAATTGCCAACAGCCACTCTGTAGAAGTGTACAGTGAGTCCTGAAACATCTAAAAAACAAAGCTTAGAGAGCATAGGGCACTTCCACTCATGGGGGTATAAATTGGGAAAATTAAAAATCAGCAAGACACAAGCACCCCAAAGTTGAGGGCTGCTCTGTTGACAAGGACCTCCACTTCATTCCACCTTAAATATCCCAGGAAAGAGAAAAATGGATAAAGAAGTTGTGGTCCTTATGTACAATGGAATATCACTCAGCCATGAAATCAATGTCATAAGGTTAGTAGCAGCATGATGAGTGGATTTAGGTACGACGATTCTAAGTGAAATAAGTCACACAGAAAAGGACACTTCTCATAAGGTATCACTTTTAGAGGGAATGTAAAAACCGTTACACTTGAACTGAATTACAAAACAGAACAGAGTCACACATGCAGAAAACAGACTATGGCTGCTTAACGGGAAAGGTGAGGTGGGGTGATACATAAAACAAGGGTATCAAATTAGCTCAGATACCGTTCCATAAACCCAATATGTAATAGACAAGACCTACTCCTTGCTCAGAGAACTGGACTCAACACGCCGTATTCACCGCACAAGAATATATCTCACTAGTAATAATCTTAAAACCTATGTATTGATATCTCTCTGTTAGTGTGTCAAGTGGGTGTAAAGCGGCATAAACACAGCAGTGAAAAGCAGCTAAACCCCATTATGAAAATAAATTACTTTGAAAAAACCATGAAACAACGACAGTGAAAGAGAGAGAAATTCTTACACAATGCGTTCAGGGGCTGTGATGCAACCTGGATTGACCATATCTAAACCCACAGCTGGATGAGACATAAGGGTGGACACTCTTGGGGCTGAGAGGTTTGGTGAGGTTGGGTGAGCAAACGCAGACCCTTTAAAGTAATACTGCGTGGTACCCATCGAATGGGTCCCAAATCTCCAGGTTCAAGGGCATCTTCCTACATCGAAAACATGCATGAGAAACCCAGAAGATAGTACACCGTGTGATGGGGAAAGGTTTCTAAAACGCACCTCATTTCTCATCTCCTTGTGCCCGGGTTCGCCATTCCAGCCGCTTTACTAGCAATCTCCCTACTTGGAAAATCAGCACCTTTAACCTCCTGTTCCGTACAGGTTGCAATTTGTCCTGAGGATGAACGGGAAGACGGGGAACCAACGAGAGACTAGCTCTTGGTGTTGGGACAGGCACAGGTCACTCTATTTTCCCATCAGGAAGAAGAATTAACCACAGGCTCAGCCTGCCCCCCGGAACCAGAACAGGGCCTGAAGCCATCCTGCGCTTTTGCGGCCAGCTCCCAAAAAAGCGAGTTGTAAAATGGAGGTCCAGGGCACTGCAATTCACAAACCTGCAGAGTTATAAATGATAACTCTCGTCCACAAATATATTGAGGGAAGGCAAAGAAGAGGATTTGAAATCAAGGCAGAATTGCACGAAACAGATTTCAGGAGGTAGATTCGAATCGCCTTTAAAGCACATGAAAAGCGGCAAAATGTTGACAATGATGCCCTTGGCCAAAAAGGGCGTATGCGTTTTTTCCTGAATATATTCAGGAAAAAACGCATACGCCCTTTTTGGCCAACCAAGCAACCTGGAAAGGCAAATCAGCGCTACAAAGAAGTCTCGCTTCCCATCGGTCAAAAGGGCCATGCTGAAAAAAGTGTCAAAACCAGAAATGCAGGACAGGCCATGGAGAAATGAGAGCCTTGCTACACTGATGGGCGGGATGTAAATTGCCAACAGCCACTCTGGAGAAGTGTACGGTGTGTCCTGAAACATCTGAAAAACACAGCTTAGAGAGCATAGGGCACTTCCACTCATGGGGGTATAAATTGGGAAAATGAAAAATCAGCAAGACACAAGCACCCCAAAGTTGAGGGCTGCTCTGTTGACAAGGACCTCCACTTCATTCCACCTTAAATATCCAAGGAAAGAGAAAAATGGATAAAGAAGTTGTGGTCCTTATGTACAATGGAATATCACTCAGCCATGAAATCAATGTCATAAGGTTAGTAGCAGCATGATGAGTGGATTTAGGTACGACGATTCTAACTGAAATAAGTCACACAGAAAAGGACACTTCTCATAAGGTATCACTTTTAGAGGGAATGTAAAAACCGTTACACTTGAACTGAATTACAAAACAGAACAGAGTCACACATGCAGAAAACAGACTATGGCTGCTTAACGGGAAAGGTGAGGTGGGGTGATACATAAAACAAGGGTATCAAATTAGCTCAGATACCGTTCCATAAACCCAATATGTAGTAGACAAGACCTACTCCTTGCTCAGAGAACTGGACTCAACACGCCCTATTCACCGCACAAGAATATATCTGACTAGTAATAATCTTAAAACCTATGTATTGATATCTCTCTGTTAGTGTGTCAAGTGGGTGTAAAGCGGCATAAACACAGCCGTGAAAAGCAGCTAAACCCCATTATGAAAATAAATTACTTTGAAAAACCCATGAAACAACGACAGTGAAAGAGACAGAAATTCTTACACAATGAGTTCAGGGGCTGTGATGCAACCTGGATTGACCATATCTAGACCCACAGCTGGATGAGACATAAGGGTGGACACTCTTGGGGCTGAGAGGTTTGGTGAGGTTGGGTGAGCAAACGCAGACCCTTTAAAGTAATACTGCGTGGTACCCATCGCATGGGTCCCAAATCTCCAGGTTCAAGGGCATCTTCCTACATCGAAAACATGCATGAGAAACCCAGAAGATGGTACACCGTGTGATGGGGAAAGGTTTCTAAAACGCACCTCATTTCTCATCTCCTTGTGCCCGGGTTCGCCATTCCAGCCGATTTACTAGCAATCTCCCTACTTGGAGCATCAGCACCTTTAACCTCCTGTTCCGTACAGGTTGCAATTTGTCCTGAGGATGAACGGGAAGACGGGGAACCAACGAGAGACTAGCTCTTGGTGTCGGGACAGGCACAGGTCACTCTATTTTCCCATCAGGAAGAAGAATTAACCACAGGCTCAGCCTGCCCCCCGGAACCAGAACAGGGCCTGAAGCCATCCTGCGCTTTTGCGGCCAGCTCCCAGAAAAGCGAGTTGTAAAATGGAGGTTCAGGGCACTGCAATTCACAAACCTGCAGAGTTATAAATGATAACTCTCGTCCACAAATATATTGAGGGAAGGCAAAGAAGAGGATTTGAAATCAAGGCAGAATTGCACGAAACAGATTTCAGGAGGTAGATACGAATCGCCTTTAAAGCACATGAAAAGCGGCAAAACGTTGACAATGATGCCCTTGGCCAAAAAGGGCGTATGCGTTTTTTCCTGAATATATTCAGGAAAAAACGCATACGCCCTTTTTGGCCAACCAAGCAACCTGGAAAGGCAAATCAGCGCTACAGAGAAGTCTTGCTTCCCATCGGTCAAAAGGGCCATGCTGAAAAAAGTGTCAAAACCAGAAATGCAGGACAGGCCATGGAGAAATGGGAGCCTTGCTACACTGATGGGCGGGATGTAAATTGCCAACAGCCACTCTGTAGAAGTGTACAGTGAGTCCTGAAACATCTAAAAAACAAAGCTTAGAGAGCATAGGGCACTTCCACTCATGGGGGTATAAATTGGGAAAATTAAAAATCAGCAAAACACAAGCACCCCAAAGTTTAGGGCTGCTCTGTTGACAAGGACCTCCACTTCATTCCACCTTAAATATCCCAGGAAAGAGAAAAATGGATAAAGAAGTTGTGGTCCTTATGTACAATGGAATATCACTCAGCCATGAAATCAATGTCATAAGGTTAGTAGCAGCATGATGAGTGGATTTAGGTACGACGATTCTAAGTGAAATAAGTCACACAGAAAAGGACACTTCTCATAAGGTATCACTTTTAGAGGGAATGTAAAAACCGTTACACTTGAACTGAATTACAAAACAGAACAGAGTCACACATGCAGAAAACAGACTATGGCTGCTTAACGGGAAAGGTGAGGTGGGGTGATACATAAAACAAGGGTATCAAATTAGCTCAGATACCGTTCCATAAACCCAATATGTAATAGACAAGACCTACTCCTTGCTCAGAGAACTGGACTCAACACGCCCTATTCACCGCACAAGAATATATCTGACTAGTAATAATCTTAAAACCTATGTATTGATATCTCTCTGTTAGTGTGTCAAGTGGGTGTAAAGCGGCATAAACACAGCAGTGAAAAGCAGCTAAACCCCATTATGAAAATAAATTACTTTGAAAAACCCATGAAACAACGACAGTGAAAGAGAGAGAAATTCTTACACAATGCGTTCAGGGGCTGTGATGCAACCTGGATTGACCATATCTAAACCCACAGCTAGATGAGACATAAGGGTGGACACTCTTGGGGCTGAGAGGTTTGGTGAGGTTGGGTGAGCAAACGCAGACCCTTTAAAGTAATACTGCGTGGTACCCATCGAATGGGTCCCAAATCTCCAGGTTCAAGGGCATCTTCCTACATCGAAAACATGCATGAGAAACCCAGAAGATAGTACACCGTGTGATGGGGAAAGGTTTCTAAAACGCACCTCATTTCTCATCTCCTTGTGCCCGGGTTCGCCATTCCAGCCGCTTTACTAGCAATCTCCCTACTTGGAAAATCAGCACCTTTAACCTCCTGTTCCGTACAGGTTGCAATTTGTCCTGAGGATGAACGGGAAGACGGGGAACCAACGAGAGACTAGCTCTTGGTGTTGGGACAGGCACAGGTCACTCTATTTTCCCATCAGGAAGAAGAATTAACCACAGGCTCAGCCTGCCCCCCGGAACCAGAACAGGGCCTGAAGCCATCCTGCGCTTTTGCGGCCAGCTCCCAAAAAAGCGAGTTGTAAAATGGAGGTCCAGGGCACTGCAATTCACAAACCTGCAGAGTTATAAATGATAACTCTCGTCCACAAATATATTGAGGGAAGGCAAAGAAGAGGATTTGAAATCAAGGCAGAATTGCACGAAACAGATTTCAGGAGGTAGATTCGAATCGCCTTTAAAGCACATGAAAAGCGGCAAAACGTTGACAATGATGCCCTTGGCCAAAAAGGGCGTATGCGTTTTTTCCTGAATATATTCAGGAAAAAACGCATACGCCCTTTTTGGCCAACCAAGCAACCTGGAAAGGCAAATCAGCGCTACAAAGAAGTCTCGCTTCCCATCGGTCAAAAGGGCCATGCTGAAAAAAGTGTCAAAACCAGAAATGCAGGACAGGCCATGGAGAAATGAGAGCCTTGCTACACTGATGGGCGGGATGTAAATTGCCAACAGCCACTCTGGAGAAGTGTACGGTGTGTCCTGAAACATCTGAAAAACACAGCTTAGAGAGCATAGGGCACTTCCACTCATGGGGGTATAAATTGGGAAAATGAAAAATCAGCAAGACACAAGCACCCCAAAGTTGAGGGCTGCTCTGTTGACAAGGACCTCCACTTCATTCCACCTTAAATATCCAAGGAAAGAGAAAAATGGATAAAGAAGTTGTGGTCCTTATGTACAATGGAATATCACTCAGCCATGAAATCAATGTCATAAGGTTAGTAGCAGCATGATGAGTGGATTTAGGTACGACGATTCTAACTGAAATAAGTCACACAGAAAAGGACACTTCTCATAAGGTATCACTTTTAGAGGGAATGTAAAAACCGTTACACTTGAACTGAATTACAAAACAGAACAGAGTCACACATGCAGAAAACAGACTATGGCTGCTTAACGGGAAAGGTGAGGTGGGGTGATACATAAAACAAGGGTATCAAATTAGCTCAGATACCGTTCCATAAACCCAATATGTAGTAGACAAGACCTACTCCTTGCTCAGAGAACTGGACTCAACACGCCCTATTCACCACACAAGAATATATCTGACTAGTAATAATCTTAAAACCTATGTATTGATATCTCTCTGTTAGTGTGTCAAGTGGGTGTAAAGCGGCATAAACACAGCCGTGAAAAGCAGCTAAACCCCATTATGAAAATAAATTACTTTGAAAAACCCATGAAACAACGACAGTGAAAGAGACAGAAATTCTTACACAATGCGTTCAGGGGCTGTGATGCAACCTGGATTGACCATATCTAGACCCACAGCTGGATGAGACATAAGGGTGGACACTCTTGGGGCTGAGAGGTTTGGTGAGGTTGGGTGAGCAAACGCAGACCCTTTAAAGTAATACTGCGTGGTACCCATCGCATGGGTCCCAAATCTCCAGGTTCAAGGGCATCTTCCTACATCGAAAACATGCATGAGAAACCCAGAAGATGGTACACCGTGTGATGGGGAAAGGTTTCTAAAACGCACCTCATTTCTCATCTCCTTGTGCCCGGGTTCGCCATTCCAGCCGATTTACTAGCAATCTCCCTACTTGGAGCATCAGCACCTTTAACCTCCTGTTCCGTACAGGTTGCAATTTGTCCTGAGGATGAACGGGAAGACGGGGAACCAACGAGAGACTAGCTCTTGGTGTCGGGACAGGCACAGGTCACTCTATTTTCCCATCAGGAAGAAGAATTAACCACAGGCTCAGCCTGCCCCCCGGAACCAGAACAGGGCCTGAAGCCATCCTGCGCTTTTGCGGCCAGCTCCCAGAAAAGCGAGTTGTAAAATGGAGGTTCAGGGCACTGCAATTCACAAACCTGCAGAGTTATAAATGATAACTCTCGTCCACAAATATATTGAGGGAAGGCAAAGAAGAGGATTTGAAATCAAGGCAGAATTGCAGGAAACAGATTTCAGGAGGTAGATACGAATCGCCTTTAAAGCACATGAAAAGCGGCAAAACGTTGACAATGATGCCCTTGGCCAAAAAGGGCGTATGCGTTTTTTCCTGAATATATTCAGGAAAAAACGCATACGCCCTTTTTGGCCAACCAAGCAACCTGGAAAGGCAAATCAGCGCTACAGAGAAGTCTTGCTTCCCATCGGTCAAAAGGGCCATGCTGAAAAAAGTGTCAAAACCAGAAATGCAGGACAGGCCATGGAGAAATGGGAGCCTTGCTACACTGATGGGCGGGATGTAAATTGCCAACAGCCACTCTGTAGAAGTGTACAGTGAGTCCTGAAACATCTAAAAAACAAAGCTTAGAGAGCATAGGGCACTTCCACTCATGGGGGTATAAATTGGGAAAATTAAAAATCAGCAAGACACAAGCACCCCAAAGTTGAGGGCTGCTCTGTTGACAAGGACCTCCACTTCATTCCACCTTAAATATCCAAGGAAAGAGAAAAATGGATAAAGAAGTTGTGGTCCTTATGTACAATGGAATATCACTCAGCCATGAAATCAATGTCATAAGGTTAGTAGCAGCATGATGAGTGGATTTAGGTACGACGATTCTAAGTGAAATAAGTCACACAGAAAAGGACACTTCTCATAAGGTATCACTTTTAGAGGGAATGTAAAAACCGTTACACTTGAACTGAATTACAAAACAGAACAGAGTCACACATGCAGAAAACAGACTATGGCTGCTTAACGGGAAAGGTGAGGTGGGGTGATACATAAAACAAGGGTATCAAATTAGCTCAGATACCGTTCCATAAACCCAATATGTAATAGACAAGACCTACTCCTTGCTCAGAGAACTGGACTCAACACGCCCTATTCACCGCACAAGAATATATCTGACTAGTAATAATCTTAAAACCTATGTATTGATATCTCTCTGTTAGTGTGTCAAGTGGGTGTAAAGCGGCATAAACACAGCAGTGAAAAGCAGCTAAACCCCATTATGAAAATAAATTACTTTGAAAAACCCATGAAACAACGACAGTGAAAGAGAGAGAAATTCTTACACAATGCGTTCAGGGGCTGTGATGCAACCTGGATTGACCATATCTAAACCCACAGCTGGATGAGACATAAGGGTGGACACTCTTGGGGCTGAGAGGTTTGGTGAGGTTGGGTGAGCAAACGCAGACCCTTTAAAGTAATACTGCGTGGTACCCATCGAATGGGTCCCAAATCTCCAGGTTCAAGGGCATCTTCCTACATCGAAAACATGCATGAGAAACCCAGAAGATAGTACACCGTGTGATGGGGAAAGGTTTCTAAAACGCACCTCATTTCTCATCTCCTTGTGCCCGGGTTCGCCATTCCAGCCGCTTTACTAGCAATCTCCCTACTTGGAAAATCAGCACCTTTAACCTCCTGTTCCGTACAGGTTGCAATTTGTCCTGAGGATGAACGGGAAGACGGGGAACCAACGAGAGACTAGCTCTTGGTGTTGGGACAGGCACAGGTCACTCTATTTTCCCATCAGGAAGAAGAATTAACCACAGGCTCAGCCTGCCCCCCGGAACCAGAACAGGGCCTGAAGCCATCCTGCGCTTTTGCGGCCAGCTCCCAAAAAAGCGAGTTGTAAAATGGAGGTCCAGGGCACTGCAATTCACAAACCTGCAGAGTTATAAATGATAACTCTCGTCCACAAATATATTGAGGGAAGGCAAAGAAGAGGATTTGAAATCAAGGCAGAATTGCACGAAACAGATTTCAGGAGGTAGATTCGAATCGCCTTTAAAGCACATGAAAAGCGGCAAAACGTTGACAATGATGCCCTTGGCCAAAAAGGGCGTATGCGTTTTTTCCTGAATATATTCAGGAAAAAACGCATACGCCCTTTTTGGCCAACCAAGCAACCTGGAAAGGCAAATCAGCGCTACAAAGAAGTCTCGCTTCCCATCGGTCAAAAGGGCCATGCTGAAAAAAGTGTCAAAACCAGAAATGCAGGACAGGCCATGGAGAAATGAGAGCCTTGCTACACTGATGGGCGGGATGTAAATTGCCAACAGCCACTCTGGAGAAGTGTACGGTGTGTCCTGAAACATCTGAAAAACACAGCTTAGAGAGCATAGGGCACTTCCACTCATGGGGGTATAAATTGGGAAAATGAAAAATCAGCAAGACACAAGCACCCCAAAGTTGAGGGCTGCTCTGTTGACAAGGACCTCCACTTCATTCCACCTTAAATATCCAAGGAAAGAGAAAAATGGATAAAGAAGTTGTGGTCCTTATGTACAATGGAATATCACTCAGCCATGAAATCAATGTCATAAGGTTAGTAGCAGCATGATGAGTGGATTTAGGTACGACGATTCTAAGTGAAATAAGTCACACAGAAAAGGACACTTCTCATAAGGTATCACTTTTAGAGGGAATGTAAAAACCGTTACACTTGAACTGAATTACAAAACAGAACAGAGTCACACATGCAGAAAACAGACTATGGCTGCTTAACGGGAAAGGTGAGGTGGGGTGATACATAAAACAAGGGTATCAAATTAGCTCAGATACCGTTCCATAAACCCAATATGTAGTAGACAAGACCTACTCCTTGCTCAGAGAACTGGACTCAACACGCCCTATTCACCACACAAGAATATATCTGACTAGTAATAATCTTAAAACCTATGTATTGATATCTCTCTGTTAGTGTGTCAAGTGGGTGTAAAGCGGCATAAACACAGCCGTGAAAAGCAGCTAAACCCCATTATGAAAATAAATTACTTTGAAAAACCCATGAAACAACGACAGTGAAAGAGACAGAAATTCTTACACAATGAGTTCAGGGGCTGTGATGCAACCTGGATTGACCATATCTAGACCCACAGCTGGATGAGACATAAGGGTGGACACTCTTGGGGCTGAGAGGTTTGGTGAGGTTGGGTGAGCAAACGCAGACCCTTTAAAGTAATACTGCGTGGTACCCATCGCATGGGTCCCAAATCTCCAGGTTCAAGGGCATCTTCCTACATCGAAAACATGCATGAGAAACCCAGAAGATGGTACACCGTGTGATGGGGAAAGGTTTCTAAAACGCACCTCATTTCTCATCTCCTTGTGCCCGGGTTCGCCATTCCAGCCGATTTACTAGCAATCTCCCTACTTGGAGCATCAGCACCTTTAACCTCCTGTTCCGTACAGGTTGCAATTTGTCCTGAGGATGAACGGGAAGACGGGGAACCAACGAGAGACTAGCTCTTGGTGTCGGGACAGGCACAGGTCACTCTATTTTCCCATCAGGAAGAAGAATTAACCACAGGCTCAGCCTGCCCCCCGGAACCAGAACAGGGCCTGAAGCCATCCTGCGCTTTTGCGGCCAGCTCCCAGAAAAGCGAGTTGTAAAATGGAGGTTCAGGGCACTGCAATTCACAAACCTGCAGAGTTATAAATGATAACTCTCGTCCACAAATATATTGAGGGAAGGCAAAGAAGAGGATTTGAAATCAAGGCAGAATTGCAGGAAACAGATTTCAGGAGGTAGATACGAATCGCCTTTAAAGCACATGAAAAGCGGCAAAACGTTGACAATGATGCCCTTGGCCAAAAAGGGCGTATGCGTTTTTTCCTGAATATATTCAGGAAAAAACGCATACGCCCTTTTTGGCCAACCAAGCAACCTGGAAAGGCAAATCAGCGCTACAGAGAAGTCTTGCTTCCCATCGGTCAAAAGGGCCATGCTGAAAAAAGTGTCAAAACCAGAAATGCAGGACAGGCCATGGAGAAATGGGAGCCTTGCTACACTGATGGGCGGGATGTAAATTGCCAACAGCCACTCTGTAGAAGTGTACAGTGAGTCCTGAAACATCTAAAAAACAAAGCTTAGAGAGCATAGGGCACTTCCACTCATGGGGGTATAAATTGGGAAAATTAAAAATCAGCAAGACACAAGCACCCCAAAGTTGAGGGCTGCTCTGTTGACAAGGACCTCCACTTCATTCCACCTTAAATATCCAAGGAAAGAGAAAAATGGATAAAGAAGTTGTGGTCCTTATGTACAATGGAATATCACTCAGCCATGAAATCAATGTCATAAGGTTAGTAGCAGCATGATGAGTGGATTTAGGTACGACGATTCTAAGTGAAATAAGTCACACAGAAAAGGACACTTCTCATAAGGTATCACTTTTAGAGGGAATGTAAAAACCGTTACACTTGAACTGAATTACAAAACAGAACAGAGTCACACATGCAGAAAACAGACTATGGCTGCTTAACGGGAAAGGTGAGGTGGGGTGATACATAAAACAAGGGTATCAAATTAGCTCAGATACCGTTCCATAAACCCAATATGTAATAGACAAGACCTACTCCTTGCTCAGAGAACTGGACTCAACACGCCCTATTCACCGCACAAGAATATATCTCACTAGTAATAATCTTAAAACCTATGTATTGATATCTCTCTGTTAGTGTGTCAAGTGGGTGTAAAGCGGCATAAACACAGCAGTGAAAAGCAGCTAAACCCCATTATGAAAATAAATTACTTTGAAAAAACCATGAAACAACGACAGTGAAAGAGAGAGAAATTCTTACACAATGCGTTCAGGGGCTGTGATGCAACCTGGATTGACCATATCTAAACCCACAGATGGATGAGACATAAGGGTGGACACTCTTGGGGCTGAGAGGTTTGGTGAGGTTGGGTGAGCAAACGCAGACCCTTTAAAGTAATACTGCGTGGTACCCATCGCATGGGTCCCAAATCTCCAGGTTCAAGGGCATCTTCCTACATCGAAAACATGCATGAGAAACCCAGAAGATAGTACACCGTGTGATGGGGAAAGGTTTCTAAAACGCACCTCATTTCTCATCTCCTTGTGCCCGGGTTCGCCATTCCAGCCGCTTTACTAGCAATCTCCCTACTTGGAAAATCAGCACCTTTAACCTCCTGTTCCGTACAGGTTGCAATTTGTCCTGAGGATGAACGGGAAGACGGGGAACCAACGAGAGACTAGCTCTTGGTGTTGGGACAGGCACAGGTCACTCTATTTTCCCATCAGGAAGAAGAATTAACCACAGGCTCAGCCTGCCCCCCGGAACCAGAACAGGGCCTGAAGCCATCCTGCGCTTTTGCGGCCAGCTCCCAAAAAAGCGAGTTGTAAAATGGAGGTCCAGGGCACTGCAATTCACAAACCTGCAGAGTTATAAATGATAACTCTCGTCCACAAATATATTGAGGGAAGGCAAAGAAGAGGATTTGAAATCAAGGCAGAATTGCACGAAACAGATTTCAGGAGGTAGATTCGAATCGCCTTTAAAGCACATGAAAAGCGGCAAAACGTTGACAATGATGCCCTTGGCCAAAAAGGGCGTATGCGTTTTTTCCTGAATATATTCAGGAAAAAACGCATACGCCCTTTTTGGCCAACCAAGCAACCTGGAAAGGCAAATCAGCGCTACAAAGAAGTCTCGCTTCCCATCGGTCAAAAGGGCCATGCTGAAAAAAGTGTCAAAACCAGAAATGCAGGACAGGCCATGGAGAAATGAGAGCCTTGCTACACTGATGGGCGGGATGTAAATTGCCAACAGCCACTCTGGAGAAGTGTACGGTGTGTCCTGAAACATCTGAAAAACACAGCTTAGAGAGCATAGGGCACTTCCACTCATGGGGGTATAAATTGGGAAAATGAAAAATCAGCAAGACACAAGCACCCCAAAGTTGAGGGCTGCTCTGTTGACAAGGACCTCCACTTCATTCCACCTTAAATATCCAAGGAAAGAGAAAAATGGATAAAGAAGTTGTGGTCCTTATGTACAATGGAATATCACTCAGCCATGAAATCAATGTCATAAGGTTAGTAGCAGCATGATGAGTGGATTTAGGTACGACGATTCTAACTGAAATAAGTCACACAGAAAAGGACACTTCTCATAAGGTATCACTTTTAGAGGGAATGTAAAAACCGTTACACTTGAACTGAATTACAAAACAGAACAGAGTCACACATGCAGAAAACAGACTATGGCTGCTTAACGGGAAAGGTGAGGTGGGGTGATACATAAAACAAGGGTATCAAATTAGCTCAGATACCGTTCCATAAACCCAATATGTAGTAGACAAGACCTACTCCTTGCTCAGAGAACTGGACTCAACACGCCCTATTCACCACACAAGAATATATCTGACTAGTAATAATCTTAAAACCTATGTATTGATATCTCTCTGTTAGTGTGTCAAGTGGGTGTAAAGCAGCATAAACACAGCCGTGAAAAGCAGCTAAACCCCATTATGAAAATAAATTACTTTGAAAAACCCATGAAACAACGACAGTGAAAGAGACAGAAATTCTTACACAATGAGTTCAGGGGCTGTGATGCAACCTGGATTGACCATATCTAGACCCACAGCTGGATGAGACATAAGGGTGGACACTCTTGGGGCTGAGAGGTTTGGTGAGGTTGGGTGAGCAAACGCAGACCCTTTAAAGTAATACTGCGTGGTACCCATCGCATGGGTCCCAAATCTCCAGGTTCAAGGGCATCTTCCTACATCGAAAACATGCATGAGAAACCCAGAAGATGGTACACCGTGTGATGGGGAAAGGTTTCTAAAACGCACCTCATTTCTCATCTCCTTGTGCCCGGGTTCGCCATTCCAGCCGATTTACTAGCAATCTCCCTACTTGGAGCATCAGCACCTTTAACCTCCTGTTCCGTACAGGTTGCAATTTGTCCTGAGGATGAACGGGAAGACGGGGAACCAACGAGAGACTAGCTCTTGGTGTCGGGACAGGCACAGGTCACTCTATTTTCCCATCAGGAAGAAGAATTAACCACAGGCTCAGCCTGCCCCCCGGAACCAGAACAGGGCCTGAAGCCATCCTGCGCTTTTGCGGCCAGCTCCCAGAAAAGCGAGTTGTAAAATGGAGGTTCAGGGCACTGCAATTCACAAACCTGCAGAGTTATAAATGATAACTCTCGTCCACAAATATATTGAGGGAAGGCAAAGAAGAGGATTTGAAATCAAGGCAGAATTGCAGGAAACAGATTTCAGGAGGTAGATACGAATCGCCTTTAAAGCACATGAAAAGCGGCAAAACGTTGACAATGATGCCCTTGGCCAAAAAGGGCGTATGCGTTTTTTCCTGAATATATTCAGGAAAAAACGCATACGCCCTTTTTGGCCAACCAAGCAACCTGGAAAGGCAAATCAGCGCTACAGAGAAGTCTTGCTTCCCATCGGTCAAAAGGGCCATGCTGAAAAAAGTGTCAAAACCAGAAATGCAGGACAGGCCATGGAGAAATGGGAGCCTTGCTACACTGATGGGCGGGATGTAAATTGCCAACAGCCACTCTGTAGAAGTGTACAGTGAGTCCTGAAACATCTAAAAAACAAAGCTTAGAGAGCATAGGGCACTTCCACTCATGGGGGTATAAATTGGGAAAATTAAAAATCAGCAAAACACAAGCACCCCAAAGTTTAGGGCTGCTCTGTTGACAAGGACCTCCACTTCATTCCACCTTAAATATCCCAGGAAAGAGAAAAATGGATAAAGAAGTTGTGGTCCTTATGTACAATGGAATATCACTCAGCCATGAAATCAATGTCATAAGGTTAGTAGCAGCATGATGAGTGGATTTAGGTACGACGATTCTAAGTGAAATAAGTCACACAGAAAAGGACACTTCTCATAAGGTATCACTTTTAGAGGGAATGTAAAAACCGTTACACTTGAACTGAATTACAAAACAGAACAGAGTCACACATGCAGAAAACAGACTATGGCTGCTTAACGGGAAAGGTGAGGTGGGGTGATACATAAAACAAGGGTATCAAATTAGCTCAGATACCGTTCCATAAACCCAATATGTAATAGACAAGACCTACTCCTTGCTCAGAGAACTGGACTCAACACGCCCTATTCACCGCACAAGAATATATCTCACTAGTAATAATCTTAAAACCTATGTATTGATATCTCTCTGTTAGTGTGTCAAGTGGGTGTAAAGCGGCATAAACACAGCAGTGAAAAGCA
Organism: Balaenoptera borealis; assembly: GCF_965194805.1. Taxonomy (NCBI): domain Eukaryota; kingdom Metazoa; phylum Chordata; class Mammalia; order Artiodactyla; family Balaenopteridae; genus Balaenoptera; species Balaenoptera borealis. The sequence continues at coordinate 151,637 of NW_028123837.1, forward strand.
GCTAAACCCCATTATGAAAATAAATTACTTTGAAAAAACCATGAAACAACGACAGTGAAAGAGAGAGAAATTCTTACACAATGCGTTCAGGGGCTGTGATGCAACCTGGATTGACCATATCTAAACCCACAGCTGGATGAGACATAAGGGTGGACACTCTTGGGGCTGAGAGGTTTGGTGAGGTTGGGTGAGCAAACGAAGACCCTTTAAAGTAATACTGCGTGGTACCCATCGAATGGGTCCCAAATCTCCAGGTTCAAGGGCATCTTCCTACATCGAAAACATGCATGAGAAACCCAGAAGATAGTACACCGTGTGATGGGGAAAGGTTTCTAAAACGCACCTCATTTCTCATCTCCTTGTGCCCGGGTTCGCCATTCCAGCCGCTTTACTAGCAATCTCCCTACTTGGAAAATCAGCACCTTTAACCTCCTGTTCCGTACAGGTTGCAATTTGTCCTGAGGATGAACGGGAAGACGGGGAACCAACGAGAGACTAGCTCTTGGTGTTGGGACAGGCACAGGTCACTCTATTTTCCCATCAGGAAGAAGAATTAACCACAGGCTCAGCCTGCCCCCCGGAACCAGAACAGGGCCTGAAGCCATCCTGCGCTTTTGCGGCCAGCTCCCAAAAAAGCGAGTTGTAAAATGGAGGTCCAGGGCAATGCAATTCACAAACCTGCAGAGTTATAAATGATAACTCTCGTCCACAAATATATTGAGGGAAGGCAAAGAAGAGGATTTGAAATCAAGGCAGAATTGCAGGAAACAGATTTCAGGAGGTAGATTCGAATCGCCTTTAAAGCACATGAAAAGCGGCAAAATGTTGACAATGATGCCCTTGGCCAAAAAGGGCGTATGCGTTTTTTCCTGAATATATTCAGGAAAAAACGCATACGCCCTTTTTGGCCAACCAAGCAACCTGGAAAGGCAAATCAGCGCTACAAAGAAGTCTCGCTTCCCATCGGTCAAAAGGGCCATGCTGAAAAAAGTGTCAAAACCAGAAATGCAGGACAGGCCATGGAGAAATGGGAGCCTTGCTACACTGATGGGCGGGATGTAAATTGCCAACAGCCACTCTGGAGAAGTGTACGGTGTGTCCTGAAACATCTGAAAAACACAGCTTAGAGAGCATAGGGCACTTCCACTCATGGGGGTATAAATTGGGAAAATGAAAAATCAGCAAGACACAAGCACCCCAAAGTTTAGGGCTGCTCTGTTGACAAGGACCTCCACTTCATTCCACTTTAAATATCCAAGGAAAGAGAAAAATGGATAAAGAAGTTGTGGTCCTTATGTACAATGGAATATCACTCAGCCATGAAATCAATGTCATAAGGTTAGTAGCAGCATGATGAGTGGATTTAGGTACGACGATTTTAAGTGAAATAAGTCACACAGAAAAGGACACTTCTCATAAGGTATCACTTTTAGAGGGAATGTAAAAACCGTTACACTTGAACTGAATTACAAAACAGAACAGAGTCACACATGCAGAAAACAGACTATGGCTGCTTAACGGGAAAGGTGAGGTGGGGTGATACATAAAACAAGGGTATCAAATTAGCTCAGATACCGTTCCATAAACCCAATATGTAGTAGACAAGACCTACTCCTTGCTCAGAGAACTGGACTCAACACGCCCTATTCACCGCACAAGAATATATCTGACTAGTAATAATCTTAAAACCTATGTATTGATATCTCTCTGTTAGTGTGTCAAGTGGGTGTAAAGCGGCATAAACACAGCCGTGAAAAGCAGCTAAACCCCATTATGAAAATAAATTACTTTGAAAAACCCATGAAACAACGACAGTGAAAGAGATAGAAATTCTTACACAATGAGTTCAGGGGCTGTGATGCAACCTGGATTGACCATATCTAGACCCACAGCTGGATGAGACATAAGGGTGGACACTCTTGGGGCTGAGAGGTTTGGTGAGGTTGGGTGAGCAAACGCAGACCCTTTAAAGTAATACTGCGTGGTACCCATCGCATGGGTCCCAAATCTCCAGGTTCAAGGGCATCTTCCTACATCGAAAACATGCATGAGAAACCCAGAAGATGGTACACCGTGTGATGGGGAAAGGTTTCTAAAACGCACCTCATTTCTCATCTCCTTGTGCCCGGGTTCGCCATTCCAGCCGATTTACTAGCAATCTCCCTACTTGGAGCATCAGCACCTTTAACCTCCTGTTCCGTACAGGTTGCAATTTGTCCTGAGGATGAACGGGAAGACGGGGAACCAACGAGAGACTAGCTCTTGGTGTCGGGACAGGCACAGGTCACTCTATTTTCCCATCAGGAAGAAGAATTAACCACAGGCTCAGCCTGCCCCCCGGAACCAAAACAGGGCTTGAAGCCATCCTGCGCTTTTGCGGCCAGCTCCCAAAAAAGCGAGTTGTAAAATGGAGGTTCAGGGCACTGCAATTCACAAACCTGCAGAGTTATAAATGATAACTCTCGTCCACAAATATATTGAGGGAAGGCAAAGAAGAGGATTTGAAATCAAGGCAGAATTGCACGAAACAGATTTCAGGAGGTAGATACGAATCGCCTTTAAAGCACATGAAAAGCGACAAAACGTTGACAATGATGCCCTTGGCCAAAAAGGGCGTATGCGTTTTTTCCTGAATATATTCAGGAAAAAACGCATACGCCCTTTTTGGCCAACCAAGCAACCTGGAAAGGCAAATCAGCGCTACAGAGAAGTCTAGCTTCCCATCCGTCAAAAGGCCCATGCTGAAAAAAGTGTCAAAACCAGAAATGCAGGACAGGCCATGGAGAAATGGGAGCCTTGCTACACTGATGGGCGGGATGTAAATTGCCAACAGCCACTCTGGAGAAGTGTACGGTGAGTCCTGAAACATCTAAAAAACACAGCTTAGAGAGCATAGGGCACTTCCACTCATGGGGGTATAAATTGGGAAAATGAAAAATCAGCAAGACACAAGCACCCCAAAGTTTAGGGCTGCTCTGTTGACAAGGACCTCCACTTCATTCCACCTTAAATATCCAAGGAAAGAGAAAAATGGATAAAGAAGTTGTGGTCCTTATGTACAATGGAATATCACTCAGCCATGAAATCAATGTCATAAGGTTAGTAGCAGCATGATGAGTGGATTTAGGTACGACGATTCTAAGTGAAATATGTCACACAGAAAAGGACACTTCTCATAAGGTATCACTTTTAGAGGGAATGTAAAAACCGTTACACTTGAACTGAATTACAAAACAGAACAGAGTCACACATGCAGAAAACAGACTATGGCTGCTTAACGGGAAAGGTGAGGTGGGGTGATACATAAAACAAGGGTATCAAATTAGCTCAGATACCATTCCATAAACCCAATATGTAGTAGACAAGACCTACTCCTTGCTCAGAGAACTGGACTCAACACGCCCTATTCACCGCACAAGAATATATCTGACTAGTAATAATCTTAAAACCTATGTATTGATATCTCTCTGTTAGTGTGTCAAGTGGGTGTGAAGCGGCATAAACACAGCCGTGAAAAGCAGCTAAACCCCATTATGAAAATAAATTACTTTGAAAAACCCATGAAACAACGACAGTGAAAGAGATAGAAATTCTTACACAATGAGTTCAGGGGCTGTGATGCAACCTGGATTGACCATATCTAGACCCACAGCTGGATGAGACATAAGGGTGGACACTCTTGGGGCTGAGAGGTTTGGTGAGGTTGGGTGAGCAAAGGCAGACCCTTTAAAGTAATACTGCGTGGTACCCATCGCATGGGTCCCAAATCTCCAGGTTCAAGGGCATCTTCCTACATCGAAAACATGCATGAGAAACCCAGAAGATGGTACAACGTGTGATGGGGAAAGGTTTCTAAAACGCACCTCATTTCTCATCTCCTTGTGCCCGGGTTCGCCATTCCAGCCGATTTACTAGCAATCTCCCTACTTGGAGCATCAGCACCTTTAACCTCCTGTTCCGTACAGGTTGCAATTTGTCCTGAGGATGAACGGGAAGACGGGGAACCAACGAGAGACTAGCTCTTGGTGTCGGGACAGGCACAGGTCACTCTATTTTCCCATCAGGAAGAAGAATTAACCACAGGCTCAGCCTGCCCCCCGGAACCAGAACAGGGCTTGAAGCCATCCTGCGCTTTTGCGGCCAGCTCCCAAAAAAGCGAGTTGTAAAATGGAGGTTCAGGGCACTGCAATTCACAAACCTGCAGAGTTATAAATGATAACTCTCGTCCACAAATATATTGAGGGAAGGCAAAGAAGAGGATTTGAAATCAAGGCAGAATTGCAGGAAACAGATTTCAGGAGGTAGATACGAATCGCCTTTAAAGCACATGAAAAGCGACAAACCGTTGACAATGATGCCCTTGGCCAAAAAGGGCGTATGCGTTTTTTCCTGAATATATTCAGGAAAAAACGCATACGCCCTTTTTGGCCAACCAAGCAACCTGGAAAGGCAAATCAGCGCTACAGAGAAGTCTAGCTTCCCATCCGTCAAAAGGGCCATGCTGAAAAAAGTGTCAAAACCAGAAATGCAGGACAGGCCATGGAGAAATGGGAGCCTTGCTACACTGATGGGCGGGATGTAAATTGCCAACAGCCACTCTGGAGAAGTGTACGGTGAGTCCTGAAACATCTAAAAAACACAGCTTAGAGAGCATAGGGCACTTCCACTCATGGGGGTATAAATTGGGAAAATGAAAAATCAGCAAGACACAAGCACCCCAAAGTTGAGGGCTGCTCTGTTGACAAGGACCTCCACTTCATTCCACCTTAAATATCCAAGGAAAGAGAAAAATGGATAAAGAAGTTGTGGTCCTTATGTACAATGGAATATCACTCAGCCATGAAATCAATGTCATAAGGTTAGTAGCAGCATGATGAGTGGATTTAGGTACGACGATTCTAAGTGAAATATGTCACACAGAAAAGGACACTTCTCATAAGGTATCACTTTTAGAGGGAATGTAAAAACCGTTACACTTGAACTGAATTACAAAACAGAACAGAGTCACACATGCAGAAAACAGACTATGGCTGCTTAACGGGAAAGGTGAGGTGGGGTGATACATAAAACAAGGGTATCAAATTAGTTCAGATACCATTCCATAAACCCAATATGTAGTAGACAAGACCTACTCCTTGCTCAGAGAACTGGACTCAACACGCCCTATTCACCGCACAAGAATATATCTGACTAGTAATAATCTTAAAACCTATGTATTGATATCTCTCTGTTAGTGTGTCAATTGGGTGTAAAGCGGAATAAACACAGCCGTGAAAAGCAGCTAAACCCCATTATGAAAATAAATTACTTTGAAAAACCCATGAAACAACGACAGTGAAAGAGATAGAAATTCTTACACAATGAGTTCAGGGGCTGTGATGCAACCTGGATTGACCATATCTAGACCCACAGCTGGATGAGACATAAGGGTGGACACTCTTGGGGCTGAGAGGTTTGGTGAGGTTGGGTGAGCAAACGCAGACCCTTTAAAGTAATACTGCGTGGTACCCATCGCATGGGTCCCAAATCTCCAGGTTCAAGGGCATCTTCCTACATCGAAAACATGCATGAGAAACCCAGAAGATGGTACACCGTGTGATGGGGAAAGGTTTCTAAAACGCACCTCATTTCTCATCTCCTTGTGCCCGGGTTCGCCATTCCAGCCGCGTTACTAGCAATCTCCCTACTTGGAGCATCAGCACCTTTAACCTCCTGTTCCGTACAGGTTGCAATTTGTCCTGAGGATGAACGGGAAGACGGGGAACCAACGAGAGACTAGCTCTTGGTGTCGGGACAGGCACAGGTCACTCTATTTTCCCATCAGGAAGAAGAATTAACCACAGGCTCAGCCTGCCCCCCGGAACCAGAACAGGGCCTGAAGCCATCCTGCGCTTTTGCGGCCAGCTCCCAAAAAAGCGAGTTGTAAAATGGAGGTTCAGGGCACTGCAATTCACAAACCTGCAGAGTTATAAATGATAACTCTCGTCCACAAATATATTGAGGGAAGGCAAAGAAGAGGATTTGAAATCAAGGCAGAATTGCACGAAACAGATTTCAGGAGGTAGATACGAATCGCCTTTAAAGCACATGAAAAGCGGCAAAACGTTGACAATGATGCCCTTGGCCAAAAAGGGTGTATGCGTTCTTTCCTGAATATATTCAGGAAAAAACGCATACGCCCTTTTTGGCCAACCAAGCAACCTGGAAAGGCAAATCAGCGCTACAGAGAAGTCTCGCTTCCCATCCGTCAAAAGGGCCATGCTGAAAAAAGTGTCAAAACCAGAAATGCAGGACAGGCCATGGAGAAATGGGAGCCTTGCTACACTGATGGGCGGGATGTAAATTGCCAACAGCCACTCTGGAGAAGTGTACGGTGAGTCCTGAAACATCTAAAAAACACAGCTTAGAGAGCATAGGGCACTTCCACTCATGGGGGTATAAATTGGGAAAATGAAAAATCAGCAAGACACAAGCACCCCAAATTTGAGGGCTGCTCTGTTGACAAGGACCTCCACTTCATTCCACCTTAAATATCCCAGGAAAGAGAAAAATGGATAAAGAAGTTGTGGTCCTTATGTACAATGGAATATCACTCAGCCATGAAATCAATGTCATAAGGTTAGTAGCAGCATGATGAGTGGATTTAGGTACGACGATTCTAAGTGAAATAAGTCACACAGAAAAGGACACTTCTCATAAGGTATCACTTTTAGAGGGAATGTAAAAACCGTTACACTTGAACTGAATTACAAAACAGAACAGAGTCACACATGCAGAAAACACACTATGGCTGCTTAACGGGAAAGGTGAGGTGGGGTGATACATAAAACAAGGGTATCAAATTAGCTCAGATACCGTTCCATAAACCCAATATGTAGTAGACAAGACCTACCCCTTGCTCAGAGAACTTGACTCAACACGCCTTATTCACCGCACAAGAATATATCTGACTAGTAATAATCTTAAAACCTATGTATTGATATCTCTCTGTTAGTGTGTCAAGTGGGTGTGAAACGGCATAAACACAGCCGTGAAAAGCAGCTAAACCCCATTATGAAAATAAATTACTTTGAAAAACCCATGAAACAACGACAGTGAAAGAGATAGAAATTCTTACACAATGAGTTCAGGGGCTGTGATGCAACCTGGATTGACCATATCTAGACCCACAGCTGGATGAGACATAAGGGTGGACACTCTTGGGGCTGAGAGGTTTGGTGAGGTTGGGTGAGCAAACGCAGACCCTTTAAAGTAATACTGCGTGGTACCCATCGCATGGGTCCCAAATCTCCAGGTTCAAGGGCATCTTCCTACATCAAAAACATGCATGAGAAACCCAGAAGATGGTACACCGTGTGATGGGGAAAGGTTTCTAAAACGCACCTCATTTCTCATCTCCTTGTGCCCGGGTTCGCCATTCCAGCCACTTTACTAGCAATCTCCCTACTTGGAGCATCAGCACCTTTAACCTCCTGTTCCGTACATGTTGCAATTTGTCCTGAGGATGAACGGGAAGACGGGGAACCAACGAGAGACTAGCTCTTGGTGTCGGGACAGGCACAGGTCACTCTATTTTCCCATCAGGAAGAAGAATTAACCACAGGCTCAGCCTGCCCCCCGGAACCAGAACAGGGCCTGAAGCCATCCTGCGCTTTTGCGGCCAGCTCCCAAAAAAGCGAGTTGTAAAATGGAGGTTCAGGGCACTGCAATTCACAAACCTGCAGAGTTATAAATGATAACTCTCGTCCACAAATATATTGAGGGAAGGCAAAGAAGAGGATTTGAAATCAAGGCAGAATTGCACGAAACAGATTTCAGGAGGTAGATACGAATCGCCTTTAAAGCACATGAAAAGCGGCAAAACGTTGACAATGATGCCCTTGGCCAAAAAGGGCGTATGCGTTTTTTCCTGAATATATTCAGGAAAAAACGCATACGCCCTTTTTGGCCAACCAAGCAACCTGGAAAGGCAAATCAGCGCTACAGAGAAGTCTCGCTTCCCATCGGTCAAAAGGGCCATCCTGAAAAAAGTGTCAAAACCAGAAATGCAGGACAGGCCATGGAGAAATGGGAGCCTTGCTACACTGATGGGCGGGATGTAAATTGCCAACAGCCACTCTGGAGAAGTGTACGGTGTGTCCTGAAACATCTGAAAAACACAGCTTAGAGAGCATAGGGCACTTCCACTCATGGGGGTATAAATTGGGAAAATGAAAAATCAGCAAGACACAAGCACCCCAAAGTTGAGGGCTGCTCTGTTGACAAGGACCTCCACTTCATTCCACCTTCAATATCCCAGGAAAGAGAAAAATGGATAAAGAAGTTGTGGTCCTTATGTACAATGGAATATCACTCAGCCATGAAATCAATGTCATAAGGTTAGTAGCAGCATGATGAGTGGATTTAGGTACGACGATTCTAAGTGAAATAAGTCACACAGAAAAGGACACTTCTCATAAGGTATCACTTATAGAGGGAATGTAAAAACCGTTACACTTGAACTGAATTACAAAACAGAACAGAGTCACACATGCAGAAAACACACTATGGCTGCTTAACGGGAAAGGTGAGGTGGGGTGATACATAAAACAAGGGTATCAAATTAGCTCAGATACCGTTCCATCAACCCAATATGTAGTAGACAAGACCTACTCCTTGCTCAGAGAACTTGACTCAACACGCCCTATTCACCGCACAAGAATATATCTGACTAGTAATAATCTTGAAACCTATGTATTGATATCTCTCTGTTAGTGTGTCAAGTGGGTGTAAAGCGGCATAAACACAGCCGTGAAAAGCAGCTAAACCCCATTATGAAAATAAATTACTTTGAAAAACCCATGAAACAATGACAGTGAAAGAGATAGAAATTCTTACACAATGAGTTCAGGGGCTGAGATGCAACCTGGATTGACCATATCTAGACCCACAGCTGGATGAGACATAAGGGTGGACACTCTTGGGGCTGAGAGGTTTGGTGAGGTTGGGTGAGCAATCACAGACCTTTAAAGTAATACTGCGTGGTACCCATCGCATGGGTCCCAAATCTCCAGCTTCAAGGGCATCTTCCTACATCGAAAACATGCATGAGAAACCCAGAAGATGGTACACCGTGTGATGGGGAAAGGTTTCTAAAACGCACCTCATTTCTCATCTCCTTGTGCCCGGGTTCGCCATTCCAGCCACTTTACTAGCAATCTCCCTACTTGGAGCATCAGCACCTTTAACCTCCTGTTCCGTACAGGTTGCAATTTGTCCTGAGGATGAACGGGAAGACGGGGAACCAACGAGAGACTAGCTCTTGGTGTTGGGACAGGCACAGGTCACTCTATTTTCCCATCAGGAAGAAGAATTAACCACAGGCTCAGCCTGCCCCCCGGAACCAGAACAGGGCCTGAAGCCATCCTGCGCTTTTGCGGCCAGCTCCCAAAAAAGCGAGTTGTAAAATGGAGGTTCAGGGCACTGCAATTCACAAACCTGCAGAGTTATAAATGATAACTCTCGTCCACAAATATATTGAGGGAAGGCAAAGAAGAGGATTTGAAATCAAGGCAGAATTTCACGAAACAGATTTCAGGAGGTAGATACGAATCGCCTTTAAAGCACATGAAAAGCGGCAAAACGTTGACAATGATGCCCTTGGCCAAAAAGGGCGTATGCGTTTTTTCCTGAATATATTCAGGAAAAAACGCATACGCCCTTTTTGGCCAACCAAGCAACCTGGAAAGGCAAATCAGCGCTACAGAGAAGTCTCGCTTCCCATCGGTCAAAATGGCCATCCTGAAAAAAGTGTCAAAACCAGAAATGCAGGACAGGCCATGGAGAAATGGGAGCCTTGCTACACTGATGGGCGGGATGTAAATTGCCAACAGCCACTCTGGAGAAGTGTACGGTGTGTCCTGAAACATCTGAAAAACACAGCTTAGAGAGCATAGGGCACTTCCACTCATGGGGGTATAAATTGGGAAAATGAAAAATCAGCAAGACACAAGCACCCCAAAGTTGAGGGCTGCTCTGTTGACAAGGACCTCCACTTCATTCCACCTTCAATATCCCAGGAAAGAGAAAAATGGATAAAGAAGTTGTGGTCCTTATGTACAATGGAATATCACTCAGCCATGAAATCAATGTCATAAGGTTAGTAGCAGCATGATGAGTGGATTTAGGTACGACGATTCTAAGAGAAATAAGTCACACAGAAAAGGACACTTCTCATAAGGTATCACTTATAGAGGGAATGTAAAAACTATTACACTTGAACTGAATTACAAAACAGAACAGAGTCACACATGCAGAAAACACACTATGGCTGCTTAACGGGAAAGGTGAGGTGGGGTGATACATAAAACAAGGGTATCAAATTAGCTCAGATACCTTTCCATAAACCCAATATGTAATAGACAAGACCTACTCCTTGCTCAGAGAACTGGACTCAACACGCCCTATTCACCGCACAAGAATATATCTGACTAGTAATAATCTTAAAACCTATGTATTGATATCTCTCTGTTAGTGTGTCAAGTGGGTGTAAAGCGGCATAAACACAGCAGTGAAAAGCAGCTAAACCCCATTATGAAAATAAATTACTTTGTAAAACCCATGAAACAACGACAGTGAAAGAGATAGAAATTCTTACACAATGAGTTCAGGGGCTGTGATGCAACCTGGATTGACCATATCTAGACCCACAGCTGGATGAGACATAAGGGTGGACACTCTTGGGGCTGAGAGGTTTGGTGAGGTTGGGTGAGCAAACGCAGACCCTTTAAAGTAATACTGCGTGGTACCCATCGCATGGGTCCCAAATCTCCAGGTTCAAGGGCATCTTCCTACATCGAAAACATGCATGAGAAACCCAGAAGATGGTACTCCGTGTGATGGGGAAAGGTTTCTAAAACGCACCTCATTTCTCATCTCCTTGTGCCCGGGTTCGCCATTCCAGCCACTTTACTAGCAATCTCCCTACTTGGAGCATCAGCACCTTTAACCTCCTGTTCCGTACAGGTTGCAATTTGTCCTGAGGATGAACGGGAAGACGGGGAACCAACGAGAGACTAGCTCTTGGTGTCGGGACAGGCACAGGTCACTCTATTTTCCCATCAGGAAGAAGAATTAACCACAGGCTCAGCCTGCCCCCCGGAACCAGAACAGGGCCTGAAGCCATCCTGCGCTTTTGCGGCCAGCTCCCAAAAAAGCGAGTTGTAAAATGGAGGTTCAGGGCACTGCAATTCACAAACCTGCAGAGTTATAAATGATAACTCTCGTCCACAAATATATTGAGGGAAGGCAAAGAAGAGGATTTGAAATCAAGGCAGAATTGCACGAAACAGATTTCAGGAGGTAGATACGAATCGCCTTTAAAGCACATGAAAAGCGGCAAAACGTTGACAATGATGCCCTTGGCCAAAAAGGGCGTATGCGTTTTTTCCTGAATATATTCAGGAAAAAACGCATACGCCCTTTTAGGCCAACCAAGCAACCTGGAAAGGCAAATCAGCGCTACAGAGAAGTCTCGCTTCCCATCGGTCAAAAGGGCCATGCTGAAAAAAGTGTCAAAACCAGAAATGCAGGACAGGCCATGGAGAAATGGGAGCCTTGCTACACTGATGGGCGGGATGTAAATTGCCAACAGCCACTCTGGAGAAGTGTACGGTGAGTCCTGAAACATCTAAAAAACACAGCTTAGAGAGCATAGGGCACTTCCACTCATGGGGGTATAAATTGGGAAAATGAAAAATCAGCAAGACACAAGCACCCCAAAGTTGAGGGCTGCTCTGTTGACAAGGACCTCCACTTCATTCCACCTTAAATATCCCAGGAAAGAGAAAAATGGATAAAGAAGTTGTGGTCCTTATGTACAATGGAATATCACTCAGCCATGAAATCAATGTCATAAGGTTAGTAGCAGCATGATGAGTGGATTTAGGTACGACGATTCTAAGTGAAATAAGTCACACAGAAAAGGACACTTCTCATAAGGTATCACTTTTAGAGGGAATGTAAAAACCGTTACACTTGAACTGAATTACAAAACAGAACAGAGTCACACATGCAGAAAACACACTATGGCTGCTTAACGGGAAAGGTGAGGTGGGGTGATACATAAAACAAGGGTATCAAATTAGCTCAGATACTGTTCCATAAACCCAATATGTAGTAGACAAGACCTACTCCTTGCTCAGAGAACTGGACTCAACACGCCCTATTCACCGCACAAGAATATATCTGACTAGTAATAATCTTAAAACCTATGTATTGATATCTCTTTGTTAGTGTGTCAAGGGGGTGTGAAGCGGCATAAACACAGCCATGAAAAGCAGCTAAACCCCATTATGAAAATAAATTACTTTGAAAAACCCATGAAACAACGACAGTGAAAGAGATAGAAATTCTTACACAATGAGTTCAGGGGCTGTGATGCAACCTGGATTGACCATATCTAGACCCACAGCTGGATGAGACATAAGGGTGGACACTCTTGGGGCTGAGAGATTTGGTGAGGTTGGGTGAGCAAACGCAGACCCTTTAAAGTAATACAGCGTGGTACCCATCGCATGGGTTCCAAATCTCCAGGTTCAAGGGCATCTTCCTACATCGAAAACATGCATGAGAAACCCAGAAGATGGTACACCGTGTGATGGGGAAAGGTTTCTAAAACGCACCTCATTTCTCATCTCCTTGTGCCCGGGTTCGCCATTCCAGCCGATTTACTAGCAATCTCCCTACTTGGAGCATCAGCACCTTTAACCTCCTGTTCCGTACAGGTTGCAATTTGTCCTGAGGATGAACGGGAAGACGGGGAACCAACGAGAGACTAGCTCTTGGTGTTGGGACAGGCACAGGTCACTCTATTTTCCCATCAGGAAGAAGAATTAACCACAGGCTCAGCCTGCCCCCCGGAACCAGGACAGGGCCTGAAGCCATCCTGCGCTTTTGCGGCCAGCTCCCAAAAAAGCGAGTTGTAAAATGGAGGTTCAGGGCACTGCAATTCACAAACCTGCAGAGTTATAAATGATAACTCTCGTCCACAAATATATTGAGGGAAGGCAAAGAAGAGGATTTGAAATCAAGGCAGAATTGCACGAAACAGATTTCAGGAGGTAGATACGAATCGCCTTTAAAGCACATGAAAAGCGGCAAAACGTTGACAATGATGCCCTTGGCCAAAAAGGGCGTATGCGTTTTTTCCTGAATATATTCAGGAAAAAACGCATACGCCCTTTTTGGCCAACCAAGCAACCTGGAAAGGCAAATCAGCGCTACAGAGAAGTCTCGCTTCCCATCGGTCAAAAGGGCCATGCTGAAAAAAGTGTCAAAACCAGAAATGCAGGACAGGCCATGGAGAAATGGGAGCCTTGCTACACTGATGGGCGGGATGTAAATTGCCAACAGCCACTCTGGAGAAGTGTACGGTGAGTCCTGAAACATCTAAAAAACACAGCTTAGAGAGCATAGGGCACTTCCACTCATGGGGGTATAAATTGGGAAAATGAAAAATCAGCAAGACACAAGCACCCCAAAGTTGAGGGCTGCTCTGTTGACAAGGACCTCCACTTCATTCCACCTTAAATATCCCAGGAAAGAGAAAAATGGATAAAGAAGTTGTGGTCCTTATGTACAATGGAATATCACTCAGCCATGAAATCAATGTCATAAGGTTAGTAGCAGCATGATGAGTGGATTTAGGTACGACGATTCTAAGTGAAATAAGTCACACAGAAAAGGACACTTCTCATAAGGTATCACTTTTAGAGGGAATGTAAAAACCGTTACACTTGAACTGAATTACAAAACAGAACAGAGTCACACATGCAGAAAACACACTATGGCTGCTTAACGGGAAAGGTGAGGTGGGGTGATACATAAAACAAGGGTATCAAATTAGCTCAGATACTGTTCCATAAACCCAATATGTAGTAGACAAGACCTACTCCTTGCTCAGAGAACTGGACTCAACACGCCCTATTCACCGCACAAGAATATATCTGACTAGTAATAATCTTAAAACCTATGTATTGATATCTCTCTGTTAGTGTGTCAAGGGGGTGTGAAGCGGCATAAACACAGCCGTGAAAAGCAGCTAAACCCCATTATGAAAATAAATTACTTTGAAAAACCCATGAAACAACGACAGTGAAAGAGATAGAAATTCTTACACAATGAGTTCAGGGGCTGTGATGCAACCTGGATTGACCATATCTAGACCCACAGCTGGATGAGACATAAGGGTGGACACTCTTGGGGCTGAGAGGTTTGGTGAGGTTGGGTGAGCAAACGCAGACCCTTTAAAGTAATACAGCGTGGTACCCATCGCATGGGTTCCAAATCTCCAGGTTCAAGGGCATCTTCCTACATCGAAAACATGCATGAGAAACCCAGAAGATGGTACACCGTGTGATGGGGAAAGGTTTCTAAAACGCACCTCATTTCTCATCTCCTTGTGCCCGGGTTCGCCATTCCAGCCGATTTACTAGCAATCTCCCTACTTGGAGCATCAGCACCTTTAACCTCCTGTTCCGTACAGGTTGCAATTTGTCCTGAGGATGAACGGGAAGACGGGGAACCAACGAGAGACTAGCTCTTGGTGTTGGGACAGGCACAGGTCACTCTATTTTCCCATCAGGAAGAAGAATTAACCACAGGCTCAGCCTGCCCCCCGGAACCAGAACAGGGCCTGAAGCCATCCTGCGCTTTTGCGGCCAGCTCCCAAAAAAGCGAGTTGTAAAATGGAGGTTCAGGGCACTGCAATTCACAAACCTGCAGAGTTATAAATGATAACTCTCGTCCACAAATATATTGAGGGAAGGCAAAGAAGAGGATTTGAAATCAAGGCAGAATTGCAGGAAACAGATTTCAGGAGGTAGATACGAATCGCCTTTAAAGCACATGAAAAGCGGCAAAACGTTGACAATGATGCCCTTGGCCAAAAAGGGCGTATGCGTTTTTTCCTGAATATATTCAGGAAAAAACGCATACGCACTTTTTGGCCAACCAAGCAACCTGGAAAGGCAAAT
This sequence comes from Balaenoptera borealis, assembly GCF_965194805.1. Classification (NCBI taxonomy): domain Eukaryota; kingdom Metazoa; phylum Chordata; class Mammalia; order Artiodactyla; family Balaenopteridae; genus Balaenoptera; species Balaenoptera borealis. Next base: position 166,651 of record NW_028123837.1, read on the forward strand.
CAGCGCTACAGAGAAGTCTCGCTTCCCATCCGTCAAAAGGGCCATGCTGAAAAAAGTGTCAAAACCAGAAATGCAGGACAGGCCATGGAGAAATGGGAGCCTTGCTACACTGATGGGCGGGATGTAAATTGCCAACAGCCACTCTGGAGAAGTGTACGGTGAGTCCTGAAACATCTAAAAAACACAGCTTAGAGAGCATAGGGCACTTCCACTCATGGGGGTATAAATTGGGAAAATGAAAAATCAGCAAGACACAAGCACCCCAAAGTTGAGGGCTGCTCTGTTGACAAGGACCTCCACTTCATTCCACCTTAAATATCCCAGGAAAGAGAAAAATGGATAAAGAAGTTGTGGTCCTTATGTACAATGGAATATCACTCAGCCATGAAATCAATGTCATAAGGTTAGTAGCAGCATGATGAGTGGATTTAGGTACGACGATTCTAAGTGAAATAAGTCACACAGAAAAGGACACTTCTCATAAGGTATCACTTTTAGAGGGAATGTAAAAACCGTTACACTTGAACTGAATTACAAAACAGAACAGAGTCACACATGCAGAAAACAGACTATGGCTGCTTAACGGGAAAGGTGAGGTGGGGTGATACATAAAACAAGGGTATCAAATTAGCTCAGATACCGTTCCATAAACCCAATATGTAGTAGACAAGACCTACCCCTTGCTCAGAGAACTTGACTCAACACGCCTTATTCACCGCACAAGAATATATCTGACTAGTAATAATCTTAAAACCTATGTATTGATATCTCTCTGTTAGTGTGTCAAGTGGGTGTGAAGTGGCATAAACACAGCCGTGAAAAGCAGCTAAACCCCATTATGAAAATAAATTACTTTGAAAAACCCATGAAACAACGACAGTGAAAGAGATAGAAATTCTTACACAATGAGTTCAGGGGCTGTGATGCAACCTGGATTGACCATATCTAGACCCACAGCTGGATGAGACATAAGGGTGGACACTCTTGGGGCTGAGAGGTTTGGTGAGGTTGGGTGAGCAAACGCAGACCCTTTAAAGTAATACTGCGTGGTACCCATCGCATGGGTCCCAAATCTCCAGGTTCAAGGGCATCTTCCTAAATCAAAAACATGCATGAGAAACCCAGAAGATGGTACACCGTGTGATGGGGAAAGGTTTCTAAAACGCACCTCATTTCTCATCTCCTTGTGCCCGGGTTCGCCATTCCAGCCGCTTTACTAGCAATCTCCCTACTTGGAGCATCAGCACCTTTAACCTCCTGTTCCGTACAGGTTGCAATTTGTCCTGAGGATGAACGGGAAGACGGGGAACCAACGAGAGACTAGCTCTTGGTGTTGGGACAGGCACAGGTCACTCTATTTTCCCATCAGGAAGAAGAATTAACCACAGGCTCAGCCTGCCCCCCAGAACTAGAACAGGGACTGAAGCCATCCTGCGCTTTTGCGGCCAGCTCCCAAAAAAGCGAGTTGTAAAATGGAGGTTCAGGGCCCTGCAATTCACAAACCTGCAGAGTTATAAATGATAACTCTCGTCCACAAATATATTGAGGGAAGGCAAAGAAGAGGATTTGAAATCAAGGCAGAATTGCACGAAACAGATTTCAGGAGGTAGATACGAATCGCCTTTAAAGCACATGAAAAGCGGCAAAACGTTGACAATGATGCCCTTGGCCAAAAAGGGCGTATGCGTTTTTTCCTGAATATATTCAGGAAAAAACGCATACGCCCTTTTTGGCCAACCAAGCAACCTGGAAAGGCAAATCAGCGCTACAGAGAAGTCTCGCTTCCCATCGGTCAAAAGGGCCATCCTGAAAAAAGTGTCAAAACCAGAAATGCAGGACAGGCCATGGAGAAATGGGAGCCTTGCTACACTGATGGGCGGGATGTAAATTGGCAACAGCCACTCTGGAGAAGTGTACGGTGTGTCCTGAAACATCTGAAAAACACAGCTTAGAGAGCATAGGGCACTTCCACTCATGGGGGTATAAATTGGGAAAATGAAAAATCAGCAAGACACAAGCACCCCAAAGTTGAGGGCTGCTCTGTTGACAAGGACCTCCACTTCATTCCACCTTCAATATCCCAGGAAAGAGAAAAATGGATAAAGAAGTTGTGGTCCTTATGTACAATGGAATATCACTCAGCCATGAAATCAATGTCATAAGGTTAGTAGCAGCATGATGAGTAGATTTAGGTACGACGATTCTAAGTGAAATAAGTCACACAGAAAAGGACACTTCTCATAAGGTATCACTTATAGAGGGAATGTAAAAACCGTTACACTTGAACTGAATTACAAAACAGAACAGAGTCACACATGCAGAAAACACACTATGGCTGCTTAACGGGAAAGGTGAGGTGGGGTGATACATAAAACAAGGGTATCAAATTAGCTCAGATACCGTTCCATAAACCCAATATGTAGTAGACAAGACCTACTCCTTGCTCAGAGAACTGGACTCAACACGCCCTATTCACCGCACAAGAATATATCTGACTAGTAATAATCTTGAAACCTATGTAGTGATATCTCTTTGTTAGTGTGTCAAGTGGGTGTAAAGCGGCATAAACACAGCCGTGAAAAGCAGCTAAACCCCATTATGAAAATAAATTACTTTGAAAAACCCATGAAACAACGACAGTGAAAGAGATAGAAATTCTTACACAATGAGTTCAGGGGCTGTGATGCAACCTGGATTGACCATATCTAGACCCACAGCTGGATGAGACATAAGGGTGGACACTCTTGGGGCTGAGAGGTTTGGTGAGGTTGGGTGAGCAAACCCAGACCCTTTAAAGTAATACTGCGTGGTACCCATCGCATGGGTCCCAAATCTCCAGCTTCAAGGGCATCTTCCTACATCGAAAACATGCATGAGAAACCCAGAAGATGGTACACCGTGTGATGGGGAAAGGTTTCTAAAACGCACCTCATTTCTCATCTCCTTGTGCCCGGGTTCGCCATTCCAGCCACTTTACTAGCAATCTCCCTACTTGGAGCATCAGCACCTTTAACCTCCTGTTCCGTACAGGTTGCAATTTGTCCTGAGGATGAACGGGAAGACGGGGAACCAACGAGAGACTAGCTCTTGGTGTTGGGACAGGCACAGGTCACTCTATTTTCCCATCAGGAAGAAGAATTAACCACAGGCTCAGCCTGCCCCCCGGAACCAGAACAGGGCCTGAAGCCATCCTGCGCTTTTGCGGCCAGCTCCCAAAAAAGCGAGTTGTAAAATGGAGGTTCAGGGCACTGCAATTCACAAACCTGCAGAGTTATAAATGATAACTCTCGTCCACAAATATATTGAGGGAAGGCAAAGAAGAGGATTTGAAATCAAGGCAGAATTGCACGAAAAAGATTTCAGGAGGTAGATACGAATCGCCTTTAAAGCACATGAAAAGCGGCAAAACGTTGACAATGATGCCCTTGGCCAAAAAGGGCGTATGCGTTTTTTCCTGAATATATTCAGGAAAAAACGCATACGCCCTTTTTGGCCAACCAAGCAACCTGGAAAGGCAAATCAGCGCTACAGAGAAGTCTCGCTTCCCATCGGTCAAAAGGGCCATGCTGAAAAAAGTGTCAAAACCAGAAATGCAGGACAGGCCATGGAGAAATGGGAGCCTTGCTACACTGATGGGCGGGATGTAAATTGCCAACAGCCACTCTGGAGAAGTGTACGGTGTGTCCTGAAACATCTGAAAAACACAGCTTAGAGAGCATAGGGCACTTCCACTCATGGGGGTATAAATTGGGAAAATGAAAAATCAGCAAGACACAAGCACCCCAAAGTTGAGGGCTGCTCTGTTGACAAGGACCTCCACTTCATTCCACCTTCAATATCCCAGGAAAGAGAAAAATGGATAAAGAAGTTGTGGTCCTTATGTACAATGGAATATCACTCAGCCATGAAATCAATGTCATAAGGTTAGTAGCAGCATGATGAGTGGATTTAGGTACGACGATTCTAAGAGAAATAAGTCACACAGAAAAGGACACTTCTCATAAGGTATCACTTATAGAGGGAATGTAAAAACCGTTACACTTGAACTGAATTACAAAACAGAACAGAGTCACACATGCAGAAAACACACTATGGCTGCTTAACGGGAAAGGTGAGGTGGGGTGATACATAAAACAAGGGTATCAAATTAGCTCAGATACCGTTCCATAAACCCAATATGTAATAGACAAGACCTACTCCTTGCTCAGAGAACTGGACTCAACACGCCCTATTCACCGCACAAGAATATATCTGACTAGTAATAATCTTAAAACCTATGTATTGATATCTCTCTGTTAGTGTGTCAAGTGGGTGTAAAGCGGCATAAACACAGCCGTGAAAAGCGGCTAAACCCCATTATGAAAATAAATTACTTTGTAAAACCCATGAAACAACGACAGTGAAAGAGATAGAAATTCTTACACAATGAGTTCAGGGGCTGTGATGCAACCTGGATTGACCATATCTAGACCCACAGCTGGATGAGACATAAGGGTGGACACTCTTGGGGCTGAGAGGTTTGGTGAGGTTGGGTGAGCAAACGCAGACCCTTTAAAGTAATACTGCGTGGTACCCATCGCATGGGTCCCAAATCTCCAGGATCAAGGGCATCTTCCTACATCGAAAACATGCATGAGAAACCCAGAAGATGGTATACCGTGTGATGGGGAAAGGTTTCTAAAACGCACCTAATTTCTCATCTCCTTGTGCCCGGGTTCGCCATTCCAGCCGCTTTACTAGCAATCTCCCTACTTGGAGCATTAGCACCTTTAACCTCCTGTTCCGTACAGGTTGCAATTTGTCCTGAGGATGAACGGGAAGACGGGGAACCAACGAGAGACTAGCTCTTGGTGTTGGGACAGGCACAGGTCACTCTATTTTCCCATCAGGAAGAAGAATTAACCACAGGCTCAGCCTGCCCCCCAGAACCAGAACAGGGCCTGAAGCCATCCTGCGCTTTTGCGGCCAGCTCCCAAAAAAGCGAGTTGTAAAATGGAGGTTCAGGGCACTGCAATTCACAAACCTGCAGAGTTATAAATGATAACTCTCGTCCACAAATATATTGAGGGAAGGCAAAGAAGAGGATTTGAAATCAAGGCAGAATTGCACGAAACAGATTTCAGGAGGTAGATACGAATCGCCTTTAAAGCACATGAAAAGCGACAAAACGTTGACAATGATGCCCTTGGCCAAAAAGGGCGTATGCGTTTTTTCCTGAATATATTCAGGAAAAAACGCATACGCCCTTTTTGGCCAACCAAGCAACCTGGAAAGGCAAATCAGCGCTACAGAGAAGTCTAGCTTCCCATCCGTCAAAAGGCCCATGCTGAAAAAAGTGTCAAAACCAGAAATGCAGGACAGGCCATGGAGAAATGGGAGCCTTGCTACACTGATGGGCGGGATGTAAATTGCCAACAGCCACTCTGGAGAAGTGTACGGTGAGTCCTGAAACATCTAAAAAACACAGCTTAGAGAGCATAGGGCACTTCCACTCATGGGGGTATAAATTGGGAAAATGAAAAATCAGCAAGACACAAGCACCCCAAAGTTTAGGGCTGCTCTGTTGACAAGGACCTCCACTTCATTCCACCTTAAATATCCAAGGAAAGAGAAAAATGGATAAAGAAGTTGTGGTCCTTATGTACAATGGAATATCACTCAGCCATGAAATCAATGTCATAAGGTTAGTAGCAGCATGATGAGTGGATTTAGGTACGACGATTCTAAGTGAAATATGTCACACAGAAAAGGACACTTCTCATAAGGTATCACTTTTAGAGGGAATGTAAAAACCGTTACACTTGAACTGAATTACAAAACAGAACAGAGTCACACATGCAGAAAACAGACTATGGCTGCTTAACGGGAAAGGTGAGGTGGGGTGATACATAAAACAAGGGTATCAAATTAGCTCAGATACCATTCCATAAACCCAATATGTAGTAGACAAGACCTACTCCTTGCTCAGAGAACTGGACTCAACACGCCCTATTCACCGCACAAGAATATATCTGACTAGTAATAATCTTAAAACCTATGTATTGATATCTCTCTGTTAGTGTGTCAAGTGGGTGTGAAGCGGCATAAACACAGCCGTGAAAAGCAGCTAAACCCCATTATGAAAATAAATTACTTTGAAAAACCCATGAAACAACGACAGTGAAAGAGATAGAAATTCTTACACAATGAGTTCAGGGGCTGTGATGCAACCTGGATTGACCATATCTAGACCCACAGCTGGATGAGACATAAGGGTGGACACTCTTGGGGCTGAGAGGTTTGGTGAGGTTGGGTGAGCAAAGGCAGACCCTTTAAAGTAATACTGCGTGGTACCCATCGCATGGGTCCCAAATCTCCAGGTTCAAGGGCATCTTCCTACATCGAAAACATGCATGAGAAACCCAGAAGATGGTACAACGTGTGATGGGGAAAGGTTTCTAAAACGCACCTCATTTCTCATCTCCTTGTGCCCGGGTTCGCCATTCCAGCCGATTTACTAGCAATCTCCCTACTTGGAGCATCAGCACCTTTAACCTCCTGTTCCGTACAGGTTGCAATTTGTCCTGAGGATGAACGGGAAGACGGGGAACCAACGAGAGACTAGCTCTTGGTGTCGGGACAGGCACAGGTCACTCTATTTTCCCATCAGGAAGAAGAATTAACCACAGGCTCAGCCTGCCCCCCGGAACCAGAACAGGGCTTGAAGCCATCCTGCGCTTTTGCGGCCAGCTCCCAAAAAAGCGAGTTGTAAAATGGAGGTTCAGGGCACTGCAATTCACAAACCTGCAGAGTTATAAATGATAACTCTCGTCCACAAATATATTGAGGGAAGGCAAAGAAGAGGATTTGAAATCAAGGCAGAATTGCAGGAAACAGATTTCAGGAGGTAGATACGAATCGCCTTTAAAGCACATGAAAAGCGACAAACCGTTGACAATGATGCCCTTGGCCAAAAAGGGCGTATGCGTTTTTTCCTGAATATATTCAGGAAAAAACGCATACGCCCTTTTTGGCCAACCAAGCAACCTGGAAAGGCAAATCAGCGCTACAGAGAAGTCTAGCTTCCCATCCGTCAAAAGGGCCATGCTGAAAAAAGTGTCAAAACCAGAAATGCAGGACAGGCCATGGAGAAATGGGAGCCTTGCTACACTGATGGGCGGGATGTAAATTGCCAACAGCCACTCTGGAGAAGTGTACGGTGAGTCCTGAAACATCTAAAAAACACAGCTTAGAGAGCATAGGGCACTTCCACTCATGGGGGTATAAATTGGGAAAATGAAAAATCAGCAAGACACAAGCACCCCAAAGTTGAGGGCTGCTCTGTTGACAAGGACCTCCACTTCATTCCACCTTAAATATCCAAGGAAAGAGAAAAATGGATAAAGAAGTTGTGGTCCTTATGTACAATGGAATATCACTCAGCCATGAAATCAATGTCATAAGGTTAGTAGCAGCATGATGAGTGGATTTAGGTACGACGATTCTAAGTGAAATATGTCACACAGAAAAGGACACTTCTCATAAGGTATCACTTTTAGAGGGAATGTAAAAACCGTTACACTTGAACTGAATTACAAAACAGAACAGAGTCACACATGCAGAAAACAGACTATGGCTGCTTAACGGGAAAGGTGAGGTGGGGTGATACATAAAACAAGGGTATCAAATTAGTTCAGATACCATTCCATAAACCCAATATGTAGTAGACAAGACCTACTCCTTGCTCAGAGAACTGGACTCAACACGCCCTATTCACCGCACAAGAATATATCTGACTAGTAATAATCTTAAAACCTATGTATTGATATCTCTCTGTTAGTGTGTCAATTGGGTGTAAAGCGGAATAAACACAGCCGTGAAAAGCAGCTAAACCCCATTATGAAAATAAATTACTTTGAAAAACCCATGAAACAACGACAGTGAAAGAGATAGAAATTCTTACACAATGAGTTCAGGGGCTGTGATGCAACCTGGATTGACCATATCTAGACCCACAGCTGGATGAGACATAAGGGTGGACACTCTTGGGGCTGAGAGGTTTGGTGAGGTTGGGTGAGCAAACGCAGACCCTTTAAAGTAATACTGCGTGGTACCCATCGCATGGGTCCCAAATCTCCAGGTTCAAGGGCATCTTCCTACATCGAAAACATGCATGAGAAACCCAGAAGATGGTACACCGTGTGATGGGGAAAGGTTTCTAAAACGCACCTCATTTCTCATCTCCTTGTGCCCGGGTTCGCCATTCCAGCCGCGTTACTAGCAATCTCCCTACTTGGAGCATCAGCACCTTTAACCTCCTGTTCCGTACAGGTTGCAATTTGTCCTGAGGATGAACGGGAAGACGGGGAACCAACGAGAGACTAGCTCTTGGTGTCGGGACAGGCACAGGTCACTCTATTTTCCCATCAGGAAGAAGAATTAACCACAGGCTCAGCCTGCCCCCCGGAACCAGAACAGGGCCTGAAGCCATCCTGCGCTTTTGCGGCCAGCTCCCAAAAAAGCGAGTTGTAAAATGGAGGTTCAGGGCACTGCAATTCACAAACCTGCAGAGTTATAAATGATAACTCTCGTCCACAAATATATTGAGGGAAGGCAAAGAAGAGGATTTGAAATCAAGGCAGAATTGCACGAAACAGATTTCAGGAGGTAGATACGAATCGCCTTTAAAGCACATGAAAAGCGGCAAAACGTTGACAATGATGCCCTTGGCCAAAAAGGGTGTATGCGTTCTTTCCTGAATATATTCAGGAAAAAACGCATACGCCCTTTTTGGCCAACCAAGCAACCTGGAAAGGCAAATCAGCGCTACAGAGAAGTCTCGCTTCCCATCCGTCAAAAGGGCCATGCTGAAAAAAGTGTCAAAACCAGAAATGCAGGACAGGCCATGGAGAAATGGGAGCCTTGCTACACTGATGGGCGGGATGTAAATTGCCAACAGCCACTCTGGAGAAGTGTACGGTGAGTCCTGAAACATCTAAAAAACACAGCTTAGAGAGCATAGGGCACTTCCACTCATGGGGGTATAAATTGGGAAAATGAAAAATCAGCAAGACACAAGCACCCCAAATTTGAGGGCTGCTCTGTTGACAAGGACCTCCACTTCATTCCACCTTAAATATCCCAGGAAAGAGAAAAATGGATAAAGAAGTTGTGGTCCTTATGTACAATGGAATATCACTCAGCCATGAAATCAATGTCATAAGGTTAGTAGCAGCATGATGAGTGGATTTAGGTACGACGATTCTAAGTGAAATAAGTCACACAGAAAAGGACACTTCTCATAAGGTATCACTTTTAGAGGGAATGTAAAAACCGTTACACTTGAACTGAATTACAAAACAGAACAGAGTCACACATGCAGAAAACACACTATGGCTGCTTAACGGGAAAGGTGAGGTGGGGTGATACATAAAACAAGGGTATCAAATTAGCTCAGATACCGTTCCATAAACCCAATATGTAGTAGACAAGACCTACCCCTTGCTCAGAGAACTTGACTCAACACGCCTTATTCACCGCACAAGAATATATCTGACTAGTAATAATCTTAAAACCTATGTATTGATATCTCTCTGTTAGTGTGTCAAGTGGGTGTGAAACGGCATAAACACAGCCGTGAAAAGCAGCTAAACCCCATTATGAAAATAAATTACTTTGAAAAACCCATGAAACAACGACAGTGAAAGAGATAGAAATTCTTACACAATGAGTTCAGGGGCTGTGATGCAACCTGGATTGACCATATCTAGACCCACAGCTGGATGAGACATAAGGGTGGACACTCTTGGGGCTGAGAGGTTTGGTGAGGTTGGGTGAGCAAACGCAGACCCTTTAAAGTAATACTGCGTGGTACCCATCGCATGGGTCCCAAATCTCCAGGTTCAAGGGCATCTTCCTACATCAAAAACATGCATGAGAAACCCAGAAGATGGTACACCGTGTGATGGGGAAAGGTTTCTAAAACGCACCTCATTTCTCATCTCCTTGTGCCCGGGTTCGCCATTCCAGCCACTTTACTAGCAATCTCCCTACTTGGAGCATCAGCACCTTTAACCTCCTGTTCCGTACATGTTGCAATTTGTCCTGAGGATGAACGGGAAGACGGGGAACCAACGAGAGACTAGCTCTTGGTGTCGGGACAGGCACAGGTCACTCTATTTTCCCATCAGGAAGAAGAATTAACCACAGGCTCAGCCTGCCCCCCGGAACCAGAACAGGGCCTGAAGCCATCCTGCGCTTTTGCGGCCAGCTCCCAAAAAAGCGAGTTGTAAAATGGAGGTTCAGGGCACTGCAATTCACAAACCTGCAGAGTTATAAATGATAACTCTCGTCCACAAATATATTGAGGGAAGGCAAAGAAGAGGATTTGAAATCAAGGCAGAATTGCACGAAACAGATTTCAGGAGGTAGATACGAATCGCCTTTAAAGCACATGAAAAGCGGCAAAACGTTGACAATGATGCCCTTGGCCAAAAAGGGCGTATGCGTTTTTTCCTGAATATATTCAGGAAAAAACGCATACGCCCTTTTTGGCCAACCAAGCAACCTGGAAAGGCAAATCAGCGCTACAGAGAAGTCTCGCTTCCCATCGGTCAAAAGGGCCATCCTGAAAAAAGTGTCAAAACCAGAAATGCAGGACAGGCCATGGAGAAATGGGAGCCTTGCTACACTGATGGGCGGGATGTAAATTGCCAACAGCCACTCTGGAGAAGTGTACGGTGTGTCCTGAAACATCTGAAAAACACAGCTTAGAGAGCATAGGGCACTTCCACTCATGGGGGTATAAATTGGGAAAATGAAAAATCAGCAAGACACAAGCACCCCAAAGTTGAGGGCTGCTCTGTTGACAAGGACCTCCACTTCATTCCACCTTCAATATCCCAGGAAAGAGAAAAATGGATAAAGAAGTTGTGGTCCTTATGTACAATGGAATATCACTCAGCCATGAAATCAATGTCATAAGGTTAGTAGCAGCATGATGAGTGGATTTAGGTACGACGATTCTAAGTGAAATAAGTCACACAGAAAAGGACACTTCTCATAAGGTATCACTTATAGAGGGAATGTAAAAACCGTTACACTTGAACTGAATTACAAAACAGAACAGAGTCACACATGCAGAAAACACACTATGGCTGCTTAACGGGAAAGGTGAGGTGGGGTGATACATAAAACAAGGGTATCAAATTAGCTCAGATACCGTTCCATCAACCCAATATGTAGTAGACAAGACCTACTCCTTGCTCAGAGAACTTGACTCAACACGCCCTATTCACCGCACAAGAATATATCTGACTAGTAATAATCTTGAAACCTATGTATTGATATCTCTCTGTTAGTGTGTCAAGTGGGTGTAAAGCGGCATAAACACAGCCGTGAAAAGCAGCTAAACCCCATTATGAAAATAAATTACTTTGAAAAACCCATGAAACAATGACAGTGAAAGAGATAGAAATTCTTACACAATGAGTTCAGGGGCTGAGATGCAACCTGGATTGACCATATCTAGACCCACAGCTGGATGAGACATAAGGGTGGACACTCTTGGGGCTGAGAGGTTTGGTGAGGTTGGGTGAGCAATCACAGACCTTTAAAGTAATACTGCGTGGTACCCATCGCATGGGTCCCAAATCTCCAGCTTCAAGGGCATCTTCCTACATCGAAAACATGCATGAGAAACCCAGAAGATGGTACACCGTGTGATGGGGAAAGGTTTCTAAAACGCACCTCATTTCTCATCTCCTTGTGCCCGGGTTCGCCATTCCAGCCACTTTACTAGCAATCTCCCTACTTGGAGCATCAGCACCTTTAACCTCCTGTTCCGTACAGGTTGCAATTTGTCCTGAGGATGAACGGGAAGACGGGGAACCAACGAGAGACTAGCTCTTGGTGTTGGGACAGGCACAGGTCACTCTATTTTCCCATCAGGAAGAAGAATTAACCACAGGCTCAGCCTGCCCCCCGGAACCAGAACAGGGCCTGAAGCCATCCTGCGCTTTTGCGGCCAGCTCCCAAAAAAGCGAGTTGTAAAATGGAGGTTCAGGGCACTGCAATTCACAAACCTGCAGAGTTATAAATGATAACTCTCGTCCACAAATATATTGAGGGAAGGCAAAGAAGAGGATTTGAAATCAAGGCAGAATTTCACGAAACAGATTTCAGGAGGTAGATACGAATCGCCTTTAAAGCACATGAAAAGCGGCAAAACGTTGACAATGATGCCCTTGGCCAAAAAGGGCGTATGCGTTTTTTCCTGAATATATTCAGGAAAAAACGCATACGCCCTTTTTGGCCAACCAAGCAACCTGGAAAGGCAAATCAGCGCTACAGAGAAGTCTCGCTTCCCATCGGTCAAAATGGCCATCCTGAAAAAAGTGTCAAAACCAGAAATGCAGGACAGGCCATGGAGAAATGGGAGCCTTGCTACACTGATGGGCGGGATGTAAATTGCCAACAGCCACTCTGGAGAAGTGTACGGTGTGTCCTGAAACATCTGAAAAACACAGCTTAGAGAGCATAGGGCACTTCCACTCATGGGGGTATAAATTGGGAAAATGAAAAATCAGCAAGACACAAGCACCCCAAAGTTGAGGGCTGCTCTGTTGACAAGGACCTCCACTTCATTCCACCTTCAATATCCCAGGAAAGAGAAAAATGGATAAAGAAGTTGTGGTCCTTATGTACAATGGAATATCACTCAGCCATGAAATCAATGTCATAAGGTTAGTAGCAGCATGATGAGTGGATTTAGGTACGACGATTCTAAGAGAAATAAGTCACACAGAAAAGGACACTTCTCATAAGGTATCACTTATAGAGGGAATGTAAAAACTATTACACTTGAACTGAATTACAAAACAGAACAGAGTCACACATGCAGAAAACACACTATGGCTGCTTAACGGGAAAGGTGAGGTGGGGTGATACATAAAACAAGGGTATCAAATTAGCTCAGATACCTTTCCATAAACCCAATATGTAATAGACAAGACCTACTCCTTGCTCAGAGAACTGGACTCAACACGCCCTATTCACCGCACAAGAATATATCTGACTAGTAATAATCTTAAAACCTATGTATTGATATCTCTCTGTTAGTGTGTCAAGTGGGTGTAAAGCGGCATAAACACAGCAGTGAAAAGCAGCTAAACCCCATTATGAAAATAAATTACTTTGTAAAACCCATGAAACAACGACAGTGAAAGAGATAGAAATTCTTACACAATGAGTTCAGGGGCTGTGATGCAACCTGGATTGACCATATCTAGACCCACAGCTGGATGAGACATAAGGGTGGACACTCTTGGGGCTGAGAGGTTTGGTGAGGTTGGGTGAGCAAACGCAGACCCTTTAAAGTAATACTGCGTGGTACCCATCGCATGGGTCCCAAATCTCCAGGTTCAAGGGCATCTTCCTACATCGAAAACATGCATGAGAAACCCAGAAGATGGTACTCCGTGTGATGGGGAAAGGTTTCTAAAACGCACCTCATTTCTCATCTCCTTGTGCCCGGGTTCGCCATTCCAGCCACTTTACTAGCAATCTCCCTACTTGGAGCATCAGCACCTTTAACCTCCTGTTCCGTACAGGTTGCAATTTGTCCTGAGGATGAACGGGAAGACGGGGAACCAACGAGAGACTAGCTCTTGGTGTCGGGACAGGCACAGGTCACTCTATTTTCCCATCAGGAAGAAGAATTAACCACAGGCTCAGCCTGCCCCCCGGAACCAGAACAGGGCCTGAAGCCATCCTGCGCTTTTGCGGCCAGCTCCCAAAAAAGCGAGTTGTAAAATGGAGGTTCAGGGCACTGCAATTCACAAACCTGCAGAGTTATAAATGATAACTCTCGTCCACAAATATATTGAGGGAAGGCAAAGAAGAGGATTTGAAATCAAGGCAGAATTGCACGAAACAGATTTCAGGAGGTAGATACGAATCGCCTTTAAAGCACATGAAAAGCGGCAAAACGTTGACAATGATGCCCTTGGCCAAAAAGGGCGTATGCGTTTTTTCCTGAATATATTCAGGAAAAAACGCATACGCCCTTTTAGGCCAACCAAGCAACCTGGAAAGGCAAATCAGCGCTACAGAGAAGTCTCGCTTCCCATCGGTCAAAAGGGCCATGCTGAAAAAAGTGTCAAAACCAGAAATGCAGGACAGGCCATGGAGAAATGGGAGCCTTGCTACACTGATGGGCGGGATGTAAATTGCCAACAGCCACTCTGGAGAAGTGTACGGTGAGTCCTGAAACATCTAAAAAACACAGCTTAGAGAGCATAGGGCACTTCCACTCATGGGGGTATAAATTGGGAAAATGAAAAATCAGCAAGACACAAGCACCCCAAAGTTGAGGGCTGCTCTGTTGACAAGGACCTCCACTTCATTCCACCTTAAATATCCCAGGAAAGAGAAAAATGGATAAAGAAGTTGTGGTCCTTATGTACAATGGAATATCACTCAGCCATGAAATCAATGTCATAAGGTTAGTAGCAGCATGATGAGTGGATTTAGGTACGACGATTCTAAGTGAAATAAGTCACACAGAAAAGGACACTTCTCATAAGGTATCACTTTTAGAGGGAATGTAAAAACCGTTACACTTGAACTGAATTACAAAACAGAACAGAGTCACACATGCAGAAAACACACTATGGCTGCTTAACGGGAAAGGTGAGGTGGGGTGATACATAAAACAAGGGTATCAAATTAGCTCAGATACTGTTCCATAAACCCAATATGTAGTAGACAAGACCTACTCCTTGCTCAGAGAACTGGACTCAACACGCCCTATTCACCGCACAAGAATATATCTGACTAGTAATAATCTTAAAACCTATGTATTGATATCTCTTTGTTAGTGTGTCAAGGGGGTGTGAAGCGGCATAAACACAGCCATGAAAAGCAGCTAAACCCCATTATGAAAATAAATTACTTTGAAAAACCCATGAAACAACGACAGTGAAAGAGATAGAAATTCTTACACAATGAGTTCAGGGGCTGTGATGCAACCTGGATTGACCATATCTAGACCCACAGCTGGATGAGACATAAGGGTGGACACTCTTGGGGCTGAGAGATTTGGTGAGGTTGGGTGAGCAAACGCAGACCCTTTAAAGTAATACAGCGTGGTACCCATCGCATGGGTTCCAAATCTCCAGGTTCAAGGGCATCTTCCTACATCGAAAACATGCATGAGAAACCCAGAAGATGGTACACCGTGTGATGGGGAAAGGTTTCTAAAACGCACCTCATTTCTCATCTCCTTGTGCCCGGGTTCGCCATTCCAGCCGATTTACTAGCAATCTCCCTACTTGGAGCATCAGCACCTTTAACCTCCTGTTCCGTACAGGTTGCAATTTGTCCTGAGGATGAACGGGAAGACGGGGAACCAACGAGAGACTAGCTCTTGGTGTTGGGACAGGCACAGGTCACTCTATTTTCCCATCAGGAAGAAGAATTAACCACAGGCTCAGCCTGCCCCCCGGAACCAGGACAGGGCCTGAAGCCATCCTGCGCTTTTGCGGCCAGCTCCCAAAAAAGCGAGTTGTAAAATGGAGGTTCAGGGCACTGCAATTCACAAACCTGCAGAGTTATAAATGATAACTCTCGTCCACAAATATATTGAGGGAAGGCAAAGAAGAGGATTTGAAATCAAGGCAGAATTGCACGAAACAGATTTCAGGAGGTAGATACGAATCGCCTTTAAAGCACATGAAAAGCGGCAAAACGTTGACAATGATGCCCTTGGCCAAAAAGGGCGTATGCGTTTTTTCCTGAATATATTCAGGAAAAAACGCATACGCCCTTTTTGGCCAACCAAGCAACCTGGAAAGGCAAATCAGCGCTACAGAGAAGTCTCGCTTCCCATCGGTCAAAAGGGCCATGCTGAAAAAAGTGTCAAAACCAGAAATGCAGGACAGGCCATGGAGAAATGGGAGCCTTGCTACACTGATGGGCGGGATGTAAATTGCCAACAGCCACTCTGGAGAAGTGTACGGTGAGTCCTGAAACATCTAAAAAACACAGCTTAGAGAGCATAGGGCACTTCCACTCATGGGGGTATAAATTGGGAAAATGAAAAATCAGCAAGACACAAGCACCCCAAAGTTGAGGGCTGCTCTGTTGACAAGGACCTCCACTTCATTCCACCTTAAATATCCCAGGAAAGAGAAAAATGGATAAAGAAGTTGTGGTCCTTATGTACAATGGAATATCACTCAGCCATGAAATCAATGTCATAAGGTTAGTAGCAGCATGATGAGTGGATTTAGGTACGACGATTCTAAGTGAAATAAGTCACACAGAAAAGGACACTTCTCATAAGGTATCACTTTTAGAGGGAATGTAAAAACCGTTACACTTGAACTGAATTACAAAACAGAACAGAGTCACACATGCAGAAAACACACTATGGCTGCTTAACGGGAAAGGTGAGGTGGGGTGATACATAAAACAAGGGTATCAAATTAGCTCAGATACTGTTCCATAAACCCAATATGTAGTAGACAAGACCTACTCCTTGCTCAGAGAACTGGACTCAACACGCCCTATTCACCGCACAAGAATATATCTGACTAGTAATAATCTTAAAACCTATGTATTGATATCTCTCTGTTAGTGTGTCAAGGGGGTGTGAAGCGGCATAAACACAGCCGTGAAAAGCAGCTAAACCCCATTATGAAAATAAATTACTTTGAAAAACCCATGAAACAACGACAGTGAAAGAGATAGAAATTCTTACACAATGAGTTCAGGGGCTGTGATGCAACCTGGATTGACCATATCTAGACCCACAGCTGGATGAGACATAAGGGTGGACACTCTTGGGGCTGAGAGGTTTGGTGAGGTTGGGTGAGCAAACGCAGACCCTTTAAAGTAATACAGCGTGGTACCCATCGCATGGGTTCCAAATCTCCAGGTTCAAGGGCATCTTCCTACATCGAAAACATGCATGAGAAACCCAGAAGATGGTACACCGTGTGATGGGGAAAGGTTTCTAAAACGCACCTCATTTCTCATCTCCTTGTGCCCGGGTTCGCCATTCCAGCCGATTTACTAGCAATCTCCCTACTTGGAGCATCAGCACCTTTAACCTCCTGTTCCGTACAGGTTGCAATTTGTCCTGAGGATGAACGGGAAGACGGGGAACCAACGAGAGACTAGCTCTTGGTGTTGGGACAGGCACAGGTCACTCTATTTTCCCATCAGGAAGAAGAATTAACCACAGGCTCAGCCTGCCCCCCGGAACCAGAACAGGGCCTGAAGCCATCCTGCGCTTTTGCGGCCAGCTCCCAAAAAAGCGAGTTGTAAAATGGAGGTTCAGGGCACTGCAATTCACAAACCTGCAGAGTTATAAATGATAACTCTCGTCCACAAATATATTGAGGGAAGGCAAAGAAGAGGATTTGAAATCAAGGCAGAATTGCAGGAAACAGATTTCAGGAGGTAGATACGAATCGCCTTTAAAGCACATGAAAAGCGGCAAAACGTTGACAATGATGCCCTTGGCCAAAAAGGGCGTATGCGTTTTTTCCTGAATATATTCAGGAAAAAACGCATACGCACTTTTTGGCCAACCAAGCAACCTGGAAAGGCAAATCAGCGCTACAGAGAAGTCTCGCTTCCCATCCGTCAAAAGGGCCATGCTGAAAAAAGTGTCAAAACCAGAAATGCAGGACAGGCCATGGAGAAATGGGAGCCTTGCTACACTGATGGGCGGGATGTAAATTGCCAACAGCCACTCTGGAGAAGTGTACGGTGAGTCCTGAAACATCTAAAAAACACAGCTTAGAGAGCATAGGGCACTTCCACTCATGGGGGTATAAATTGGGAAAATGAAAAATCAGCAAGACACAAGCACCCCAAAGTTGAGGGCTGCTCTGTTGACAAGGACCTCCACTTCATTCCACCTTAAATATCCCAGGAAAGAGAAAAATGGATAAAGAAGTTGTGGTCCTTATGTACAATGGAATATCACTCAGCCATGAAATCAATGTCATAAGGTTAGTAGCAGCATGATGAGTGGATTTAGGTACGACGATTCTAAGTGAAATAAGTCACACAGAAAAGGACACTTCTCATAAGGTATCACTTTTAGAGGGAATGTAAAAACCGTTACACTTGAACTGAATTACAAAACAGAACAGAGTCACACATGCAGAAAACAGACTATGGCTGCTTAACGGGAAAGGTGAGGTGGGGTGATACATAAAACAAGGGTATCAAATTAGCTCAGATACCGTTCCATAAACCCAATATGTAGTAGACAAGACCTACCCCTTGCTCAGAGAACTTGACTCAACACGCCTTATTCACCGCACAAGAATATATCTGACTAGTAATAATCTTAAAACCTATGTATTGATATCTCTCTGTTAGTGTGTCAAGTGGGTGTGAAGTGGCATAAACACAGCCGTGAAAAGCAGCTAAACCCCATTATGAAAATAAATTACTTTGAAAAACCCATGAAACAACGACAGTGAAAGAGATAGAAATTCTTACACAATGAGTTCAGGGGCTGTGATGCAACCTGGATTGACCATATCTAGACCCACAGCTGGATGAGACATAAGGGTGGACACTCTTGGGGCTGAGAGGTTTGGTGAGGTTGGGTGAGCAAACGCAGACCCTTTAAAGTAATACTGCGTGGTACCCATCGCATGGGTCCCAAATCTCCAGGTTCAAGGGCATCTTCCTAAATCAAAAACATGCATGAGAAACCCAGAAGATGGTACACCGTGTGATGGGGAAAGGTTTCTAAAACGCACCTCATTTCTCATCTCCTTGTGCCCGGGTTCGCCATTCCAGCCGCTTTACTAGCAATCTCCCTACTTGGAGCATCAGCACCTTTAACCTCCTGTTCCGTACAGGTTGCAATTTGTCCTGAGGATGAACGGGAAGACGGGGAACCAACGAGAGACTAGCTCTTGGTGTTGGGACAGGCACAGGTCACTCTATTTTCCCATCAGGAAGAAGAATTAACCACAGGCTCAGCCTGCCCCCCAGAACTAGAACAGGGACTGAAGCCATCCTGCGCTTTTGCGGCCAGCTCCCAAAAAAGCGAGTTGTAAAATGGAGG
The DNA here is from genome assembly GCF_965194805.1 of Balaenoptera borealis. Taxonomy (NCBI): domain Eukaryota; kingdom Metazoa; phylum Chordata; class Mammalia; order Artiodactyla; family Balaenopteridae; genus Balaenoptera; species Balaenoptera borealis. Next base: position 185,729 of record NW_028123837.1, read on the forward strand.
TTCAGGGCCCTGCAATTCACAAACCTGCAGAGTTATAAATGATAACTCTCGTCCACAAATATATTGAGGGAAGGCAAAGAAGAGGATTTGAAATCAAGGCAGAATTGCACGAAACAGATTTCAGGAGGTAGATACGAATCGCCTTTAAAGCACATGAAAAGCGGCAAAACGTTGACAATGATGCCCTTGGCCAAAAAGGGCGTATGCGTTTTTTCCTGAATATATTCAGGAAAAAACGCATACGCCCTTTTTGGCCAACCAAGCAACCTGGAAAGGCAAATCAGCGCTACAGAGAAGTCTCGCTTCCCATCGGTCAAAAGGGCCATCCTGAAAAAAGTGTCAAAACCAGAAATGCAGGACAGGCCATGGAGAAATGGGAGCCTTGCTACACTGATGGGCGGGATGTAAATTGGCAACAGCCACTCTGGAGAAGTGTACGGTGTGTCCTGAAACATCTGAAAAACACAGCTTAGAGAGCATAGGGCACTTCCACTCATGGGGGTATAAATTGGGAAAATGAAAAATCAGCAAGACACAAGCACCCCAAAGTTGAGGGCTGCTCTGTTGACAAGGACCTCCACTTCATTCCACCTTCAATATCCCAGGAAAGAGAAAAATGGATAAAGAAGTTGTGGTCCTTATGTACAATGGAATATCACTCAGCCATGAAATCAATGTCATAAGGTTAGTAGCAGCATGATGAGTAGATTTAGGTACGACGATTCTAAGTGAAATAAGTCACAAAGAAAAGGACACTTCTCATAAGGTATCACTTATAGAGGGAATGTAAAAACCGTTACACTTGAACTGAATTACAAAACAGAACAGAGTCACACATGCAGAAAACACACTATGGCTGCTTAACGGGAAAGGTGAGGTGGGGTGATACATAAAACAAGGGTATCAAATTAGCTCAGATACCGTTCCATAAACCCAATATGTAGTAGACAAGACCTACTCCTTGCTCAGAGAACTGGACTCAACACGCCCTATTCACCGCACAAGAATATATCTGACTAGTAATAATCTTGAAACCTATGTATTGATATCTCTTTGTTAGTGTGTCAAGTGGGTGTAAAGCGGCATAAACACAGCCGTGAAAAGCAGCTAAACCCCATTATGAAAATAAATTACTTTGAAAAACCCATGAAACAACGACAGTGAAAGAGATAGAAATTCTTACACAATGAGTTCAGGGGCTGTGATGCAACCTGGATTGACCATATCTAGACCCACAGCTGGATGAGACATAAGGGTGGACACTCTTGGGGCTGAGAGGTTTGGTGAGGTTGGGTGAGCAAACCCAGACCCTTTAAAGTAATACTGCGTGGTACCCATCGCATGGGTCCCAAATCTCCAGCTTCAAGGGCATCTTCCTACATCGAAAACATGCATGAGAAACCCAGAAGATGGTACACCGTGTGATGGGGAAAGGTTTCTAAAACGCACCTCATTTCTCATCTCCTTGTGCCCGGGTTCGCCATTCCAGCCACTTTACTAGCAATCTCCCTACTTGGAGCATCAGCACCTTTAACCTCCTGTTCCGTACAGGTTGCAATTTGTCCTGAGGATGAACGGGAAGACGGGGAACCAACGAGAGACTAGCTCTTGGTGTTGGGACAGGCACAGGTCACTCTATTTTCCCATCAGGAAGAAGAATTAACCACAGGCTCAGCCTGCCCCCCGGAACCAGAACAGGGCCTGAAGCCATCCTGCGCTTTTGCGGCCAGCTCCCAAAAAAGCGAGTTGTAAAATGGAGGTTCAGGGCACTGCAATTCACAAACCTGCAGAGTTATAAATGATAACTCTCGTCCACAAATATATTGAGGGAAGGCAAAGAAGAGGATTTGAAATCAAGGCAGAATTGCACGAAAAAGATTTCAGGAGGTAGATACGAATCGCCTTTAAAGCACATGAAAAGCGGCAAAACGTTGACAATGATGCCCTTGGCCAAAAAGGGCGTATGCGTTTTTTCCTGAATATATTCAGGAAAAAACGCATACGCCCTTTTTGGCCAACCAAGCAACCTGGAAAGGCAAATCAGCGCTACAGAGAAGTCTCGCTTCCCATCGGTCAAAAGGGCCATGCTGAAAAAAGTGTCAAAACCAGAAATGCAGGACAGGCCATGGAGAAATGGGAGCCTTGCTACACTGATGGGCGGGATGTAAATTGCCAACAGCCACTCTGGAGAAGTGTACGGTGTGTCCTGAAACATCTGAAAAACACAGCTTAGAGAGCATAGGGCACTTCCACTCATGGGGGTATAAATTGGGAAAATGAAAAATCAGCAAGACACAAGCACCCCAAAGTTGAGGGCTGCTCTGTTGACAAGGACCTCCACTTCATTCCACCTTCAATATCCCAGGAAAGAGAAAAATGGATAAAGAAGTTGTGGTCCTTATGTACAATGGAATATCACTCAGCCATGAAATCAATGTCATAAGGTTAGTAGCAGCATGATGAGTGGATTTAGGTACGACGATTCTAAGAGAAATAAGTCACACAGAAAAGGACACTTCTCATAAGGTATCACTTATAGAGGGAATGTAAAAACCGTTACACTTGAACTGAATTACAAAACAGAACAGAGTCACACATGCAGAAAACACACTATGGCTGCTTAACGGGAAAGGTGAGGTGGGGTGATACATAAAACAAGGGTATCAAATTAGCTCAGATACCGTTCCATAAACCCAATATGTAATAGACAAGACCTACTCCTTGCTCAGAGAACTGGACTCAACACGCCCTATTCACCGCACAAGAATATATCTGACTAGTAATAATCTTAAAACCTATGTATTGATATCTCTCTGTTAGTGTGTCAAGTGGGTGTAAAGCGGCATAAACACAGCCGTGAAAAGCGGCTAAACCCCATTATGAAAATAAATTACTTTGTAAAACCCATGAAACAACGACAGTGAAAGAGATAGAAATTCTTACACAATGAGTTCAGGGGCTGTGATGCAACCTGGATTGACCATATCTAGACCCACAGCTGGATGAGACATAAGGGTGGACACTCTTGGGGCTGAGAGGTTTGGTGAGGTTGGGTGAGCAAACGCAGACCCTTTAAAGTAATACTGCGTGGTACCCATCGCATGGGTCCCAAATCTCCAGGATCAAGGGCATCTTCCTACATCGAAAACATGCATGAGAAACCCAGAAGATGGTATACCGTGTGATGGGGAAAGGTTTCTAAAACGCACCTAATTTCTCATCTCCTTGTGCCCGGGTTCGCCATTCCAGCCGCTTTACTAGCAATCTCCCTACTTGGAGCATTAGCACCTTTAACCTCCTGTTCCGTACAGGTTGCAATTTGTCCTGAGGATGAACGGGAAGACGGGGAACCAACGAGAGACTATCTCTTGGTGTTGGGACAGGCACAGGTCACTCTATTTTCCCATCAGGAAGAAGAATTAACCACAGGCTCAGCCTGCCCCCCAGAACCAGAACAGGGCCTGAAGCCATCCTGCGCTTTTGCGGCCAGCTCCCAAAAAAGCGAGTTGTAAAATGGAGGTTCAGGGCACTGCAATTCACAAACCTGCAGAGTTATAAATGATAACTCTCGTCCACAAATATATTGAGGGAAGGCAAAGAAGAGGATTTGAAATCAAGGCAGAATTGCGCGAAACAGATTTCAGGAGGTAGATACGAATCGCCTTTAAAGCACATGAAAAGCGGCAAAACGTTGACAATGATGCCCTTGGCCAAAAAGGGCGTATGCGTTTTTTCCTGAATATATTCAGGAAAAAACGCATACGCCCTTTTTGGCCAACCAAGCAACCTGGAAAGGCAAATCAGCGCTACAGAGAAGTCTCGCTTCCCATCGGTCAAAAGGGCCATGCTGAAAAAAGTGTCAAAACCAGAAATGCAGGACAGGCCATGGAGAAATGGGACCCTTGCTACACTGATGGGCGGGATGTAAATTGCCAACAGCCACTCTGGAGAAGTGTACGGTGTGTCCTGAAACATCTGAAAAACACAGCTTAGAGAGCATAGGGCACTTCCACTCATGGGGGTATAAATTGGGAAAATGAAAAATCAGCAAGCCACAAGCACCCCAAAGTTGAGGGCTGCTCTGTTGACAAGGACCTCCACTTCATTCCACCTTCAATATCCCAGGAAAGAGAAAAATGGATAAAGAAGTTGTGGTCCTTATGTACAATGGAATATCACTCAGCCATGAAATCAATGTCATAAGGTTAGTAGCAGCATGATGAGTGGATTTAGGTACGACGATTCTAAGAGAAATAAATCACACAGAAAAGGACACTTCTCATAAGGTATCACTTATAGAGGGAATGTAAAAACCGTTACACTTGAACTGAATTACAAAACAGAACAGAGTCACACATGCAGAAAACAGACTATGGCTGCTTAACGGGAAAGGTGAGGTGGGGTGATACATAAAACAAGGGTTTCAAATTAGCTTAGATACCGTTCCATAAACCCAATATGTAATAGACAAGACCTACTCCTTGCTCAGAGAACTGGACTCAACACGCCCTATTCACCGCACAAGAATATATCTGACTAGTAATAATCTTAAAACCTATGTATTGATATCTCTCTGTTAGTGTGTCAAGTGGGTGTAAAGTGGCATAAACACAGCCGTGAAAAGCAGCTAAACCCCAATATGAAAATAAATTACTTTGTAAAACCCATGAAACAACGACAGTGAAAGAGATAGAAATTCTTACACAATGAGTTCAGGGGCTGTGATGCAACCTGGATTGACCATATCTAGACCCACAGCTGGATGAGACATAAGGGTGGACACTCTTGGGGCTGAGAGGTTTGGTGAGGTTGGGTGAGCAAACGCAGACCCTTTAAAGTAATACTGCGTGGTACCCATCGCATGGGTCCCAAATCTCCAGGTTCAAGGGCATCTTCCTACATCGAAAACATGCATGAGAAACCCAGAAGATGGTACTCCGTGTGATGGGGAAAGGTTTCTAAAACGCACCTCATTTCTCATCTCCTTGTGCCCGGGTTCGCCATTCCAGCCACTTTACTAGCAATCTCCCTACTTGGAGCATCAGCACCTTTAACCTCCTGTTCCGTACAGGTTGCAATTTGTCCTGAGGATGAACGGGAAGACGGGGAACCAACGAGAGACTAGCTCTTGGTGTTGGGACAGGCACAGGTCACTCTATTTTCCCATCAGGAAGAAGAATTAACCACAGGCTCAGCCTGCCCCCCGGAACCAGAACAGGGCCTGAAGCCATCCTGCGCTTTTGCGGCCAGCTCCCAAAAAAGCGAGTTGTAAAATGGAGGTTCAGGGCACTGCAATTCACAAACCTGCAGAGTTATAAATGATAACTCTCGTCCACAAATATATTGAGGGAAGGCAAAGAAGAGGATTTGAAATCAAGGCAGAATTGCACGAAACAGATTTCAGGAGGTAGATACGAATCGCCTTTAAAGCACATGAAAAGCGGCAAAACGTTGACAATGATGCCCTTGGCCAAAAAGGGCGTATGCGTTTTTTCCTGAATATATTCAGGAAAAAACGCATACGCCCTTTTTGGCCAACCAAGCAACCTGGAAAGGCAAATCAGCGCTACAGAGAAGTCTCGCTTCCCATCGGTCAAAAGGGCCATCCTGAAAAAAGTGTCAAAACCAGAAATGCAGGACAGGCCATGGAGAAATGGGAGCCTTGCTACACTGATGGGCGGGATGTAAATTGCCAACAGCCACTCTGGAGAAGTGTACGGTGAGTCCTGAAACATCTAAAAAACACAGCTTAGAGAGCATAGGGCACTTCCACTCATGGGGGTATAAATTGGGAAAATGAAAAATCAGCAAGACACAAGCACCCCAAAGTTGAGGGCTGCTCTGTTGACAAGGACCTCCACTTCATTCCACCTTAAATATCCCAGGAAAGAGAAAAATGGATAAAGAAGTTGTGGTCCTTATGTACAATGGAATATCACTCAGCCATGAAATCAATGTCATAAGGTTAGTAGCAGCATGATGAGTGGATTTAGGTACGACGATTCTAAGTGAAATAAGTCACACAGAAAAGGACACTTCTCATAAGGTATCACTTTTAGAGGGAATGTAAAAACCGTTACACTTGAACTGAATTACAAAACAGAACAGAGTCACACATGCAGAAAACACACTATGGCTGCTTAACGGGAAAGGTGAGGTGGGGTGATACATAAAACAAGGGTATCAAATTAGCTCAGATACTGTTCCATAAACCCAATATGTAGTAGACAAGACCTACTCCTTGCTCAGAGAACTGGACTCAACACGCCCTATTCACCACACAAGAATATATCTGACTAGTAATAATCTTAAAACCTATGTATTGATATCTCTCTGTTAGTGTGTCAAGGGGGTGTGAAGCGGCATAAACACAGCCATGAAAAGCAGCTAAACCCCATTATGAAAATAAATTACTTTGAAAAACCCATGAAACAACGACAGTGAAAGAGATAGAAATTCTTACACAATGAGTTCAGGGGCTGTGATGCAACCTGGATTGACCATATCTAGACCCACAGCTGGATGAGACATAAGGGTGGACACTCTTGGGGCTGAGAGATTTGGTGAGGTTGGGTGAGCAAACGCAGACCCTTTAAAGTAATACAGCGTGGTACCCATCGCATGGGTTCCAAATCTCCAGGTTCAAGGGCATCTTCCTACATCGAAAACATGCATGAGAAACCCAGAAGATGGTACACCGTGTGATGGGGAAAGGTTTCTAAAACGCACCTCATTTCTCATCTCCTTGTGCCCGGGTTCGCCATTCCAGCCGATTTACTAGCAATCTCCCTACTTGGAGCATCAGCACCTTTAACCTCCTGTTCCGTACAGGTTGCAATTTGTCCTGAGGATGAACGGGAAGACGGGGAACCAACGAGAGACTAGCTCTTGGTGTTGGGACAGGCACAGGTCACTCTATTTTCCCATCAGGAAGAAGAATTAACCACAGGCTCAGCCTGCCCCCCGGAACCAGAACAGGGCCTGAAGCCATCCTGCGCTTTTGCGGCCAGCTCCCAAAAAAGCGAGTTGTAAAATGGAGGTTCAGGGCACTGCAATTCACAAACCTGCAGAGTTATAAATGATAACTCTCGTCCACAAATATATTGAGGGAAGGCAAAGAAGAGGATTTGAAATCAAGGCAGAATTGCACGAAACAGATTTCAGGAGGTAGATACGAATCGCCTTTAAAGCACATGAAAAGCGGCAAAACGTTGACAATGATGCCCTTGGCCAAAAAGGGCGTATGCGTTTTTTCCTGAATATATTCAGGAAAAAACGCATACGCCCTTTTTGGCCAACCAAGCAACCTGGAAAGGCAAATCAGCGCTACAGAGAAGTCTCGCTTCCCATCGGTCAAAAGGGCCATGCTGAAAAAAGTGTCAAAACCAGAAATGCAGGACAGGCCATGGAGAAATGGGAGCCTTGCTACACTGATGGGCGGGATGTAAATTGCCAACAGCCACTCTGGAGAAGTGTACGGTGAGTCCTGAAACATCTAAAAAACACAGCTTAGAGAGCATAGGGCACTTCCACTCATGGGGGTATAAATTGGGAAAATGAAAAATCAGCAAGACACAAGCACCCCAAAGTTGAGGGCTGCTCTGTTGACAAGGACCTCCACTTCATTCCACCTTAAATATCCCAGGAAAGAGAAAAATGGATAAAGAAGTTGTGGTCCTTATGTACAATGGAATATCACTCAGCCATGAAATCAATGTCATAAGGTTAGTAGCAGCATGATGAGTGGATTTAGGTACGACGATTCTAAGTGAAATAAGTCACACAGAAAAGGACACTTCTCATAAGGTATCACTTTTAGAGGGAATGTAAAAACCGTTACACTTGAACTGAATTACAAAACAGAACAGAGTCACACATGCAGAAAACACACTATGGCTGCTTAACGGGAAAGGTGAGGTGGGGTGATACATAAAACAAGGGTATCAAATTAGCGCAGATACTGTTCCATAAACCCAATATGTAGTAGACAAGACCTACTCCTTGCTCAGAGAACTGGACTCAACACGCCCTATTCACCGCACAAGAATATATCTGACTAGTAATAATCTTAAAACCTATGTATTGATATCTCTCTGTTAGTGTGTCAAGGGGGTGTGAAGCGGCATAAACACAGCCGTGAAAAGCAGCTAAACCCCATTATGAAAATAAATTACTTTGAAAAACCCATGAAACAACGACAGTGAAAGAGATAGAAATTCTTACACAATGAGTTCAGGGGCTGTGATGCAACCTGGATTGACCATATCTAGACCCACAGCTGGATGAGACATAAGGGTGGACACTCTTGGGGCTGAGAGGTTTGGTGAGGTTGGGTGAGCAAACGCAGACCCTTTAAAGTAATACAGCGTGGTACCCATCGCATGGGTTCCAAATCTCCAGGTTCAAGGGCATCTTCCTACATCGAAAACATGCATGAGAAACCCAGAAGATGGTACACCGTGTGATGGGGAAAGGTTTCGAAAACGCACCTCATTTCTCATCTCCTTGTGCCCGGGTTCGCCATTCCAGCCGCTTTACTAGCAATCTCCCTACTTGGAGCATCAGCACCTTTAACCTCCTGTTCCGTACAGGTTGCAATTTGTCCTGAGGATGAACGGGAAGACGGGGAACCAACGAGAGACTAGCTCTTGGTGTTGGGACAGGCACAGGTCACTCTATTTTCCCATCAGGAAGAAGAATTAACCACAGGCTCAGCCTGCCCCCCGGAACCAGAACAGGGCCTGAAGCCATCCTGCGCTTTTGCGGCCAGCTCCCAAAAAAGCGAGTTGTAAAATGGAGGTTCAGGGCACTGCAATTCACAAACCTGCAGAGTTATAAATGATAACTCTCGTCCACAAATATATTGAGGGAAGGCAAAGAAGAGGATTTGAAATCAAGGCAGAATTGCAGGAAACAGATTTCAGGAGGTAGATACGAATCGCCTTTAAAGCACATGAAAAGCGGCAAAACGTTGACAATGATGCCCTTGGCCAAAAAGGGCGTATGCGTTTTTTCCTGAATATATTCAGGAAAAAACGCATACGCCCTTTTTGGCCAACCAAGCAACCTGGAAAGGCAAATCAGCGCTACAGAGAAGTCTCGCTTCCCATCCGTCAAAAGGGCCATGCTGAAAAAAGTGTCAAAACCAGAAATGCAGGACAGGCCATGGAGAAATGGGAGCCTTGCTACACTGATGGGCGGGATGTAAATTGCCAACAGCCACTCTGGAGAAGTGTACGGTGAGTCCTGAAACATCTAAAAAACACAGCTTAGAGAGCATAGGGCACTTCCACTCATGGGGGTATAAATTGGGAAAATGAAAAATCAGCAAGACACAAGCACCCCAAAGTTGAGGGCTGCTCTGTTGACAAGGACCTCCACTTCATTCCACCTTAAATATCCCAGGAAAGAGAAAAATGGATAAAGAAGTTGTGGTCCTTATGTACAATGGAATATCACTCAGCCATGAAATCAATGTCATAAGGTTAGTAGCAGCATGATGAGTGGATTTAGGTACGACGATTCTAAGTGAAATAAGTCACACAGAAAAGGACACTTCTCATAAGGTATCACTTTTAGAGGGAATGTAAAAACCGTTACACTTGAACTGAATTACAAAACAGAACAGAGTCACACATGCAGAAAACAGACTATGGCTGCTTAACGGGAAAGGTGAGGTGGGGTGATACATAAAACAAGGGTATCAAATTAGCTCAGATACCGTTCCATAAACCCAATATGTAGTAGACAAGACCTACCCCTTGCTCAGAGAACTTGACTCAACACGCCTTATTCACCGCACAAGAATATATCTGACTAGTAATAATCTTAAAACCTATGTATTGATATCTCTCTGTTAGTGTGTCAAGTGGGTGTGAAGTGGCATAAACACAGCCGTGAAAAGCAGCTAAACCCCATTATGAAAATAAATTACTTTGAAAAACCCATGAAACAACGACAGTGAAAGAGATAGAAATTCTTACACAATGAGTTCAGGGGCTGTGATGCAACCTGGATTGACCATATCTAGACCCACAGCTGGATGAGACATAAGGGTGGACACTCTTGGGGCTGAGAGGTTTGGTGAGGTTGGGTGAGCAAACGCAGACCCTTTAAAGTAATACTGCGTGGTACCCATCGCATGGGTCCCAAATCTCCAGGTTCAAGGGCATCTTCCTAAATCAAAAACATGCATGAGAAACCCAGAAGATGGTACACCGTGTGATGGGGAAAGGTTTCTAAAACGCACCTCATTTCTCATCTCCTTGTGCCCGGGTTCGCCATTCCAGCCGCTTTACTAGCAATCTCCCTACTTGGAGCATCAGCACCTTTAACCTCCTGTTCCGTACAGGTTGCAATTTGTCCTGAGGATGAACGGGAAGACGGGGAACCAACGAGAGACTAGCTCTTGGTGTTGGGACAGGCACAGGTCACTCTATTTTCCCATCAGGAAGAAGAATTAACCACAGGCTCAGCCTGCCCCCCAGAACTAGAACAGGGACTGAAGCCATCCTGCGCTTTTGCGGCCAGCTCCCAAAAAAGCGAGTTGTAAAATGGAGGTTCAGGGCACTGCAATTCACAAACCTGCAGAGTTATAAATGATAACTCTCGTCCACAAATATATTGAGGGAAGGCAAAGAAGAGGATTTGAAATCAAGGCAGAATTGCACGAAACAGATTTCAGGAGGTAGATACGAATCGCCTTTAAAGCACATGAAAAGCGGCAAAACGTTGACAATGATGCCCTTGGCCAAAAAGGGCGTATGCGTTTTTTCCTGAATATATTCAGGAAAAAACGCATACGCCCTTTTTGGCCAACCAAGCAACCTGGAAAGGCAAATCAGCGCTACAGAGAAGTCTCGCTTCCCATCGGTCAAAAGGGCCATCCTGAAAAAAGTGTCAAAACCAGAAATGCAGGACAGGCCATGGAGAAATGGGAGCCTTGCTACACTGATGGGCGGGATGTAAATTGCCAACAGCCACTCTGGAGAAGTGTACGGTGTGTCCTGAAACATCTGAAAAACACAGCTTAGAGAGCATAGGGCACTTCCACTCATGGGGGTATAAATTGGGAAAATGAAAAATCAGCAAGACACAAGCACCCCAAAGTTGAGGGCTGCTCTGTTGACAAGGACCTCCACTTCATTCCACCTTCAATATCCCAGGAAAGAGAAAAATGGATAAAGAAGTTGTGGTCCTTATGTACAATGGAATATCACTCAGCCATGAAATCAATGTCATAAGGTTAGTAGCAGCATGATGAGTGGATTTAGGTACGACGATTCTAAGTGAAATAAGTCACACAGAAAAGGACACTTCTCATAAGGTATCACTTATAGAGGGAATGTAAAAACCGTTACACTTGAACTGAATTACAAAACAGAACAGAGTCACACATGCAGAAAACACACTATGGCTGCTTAACGGGAAAGGTGAGGTGGGGTGATACATAAAACAAGGGTATCAAATTAGCTCAGATACCGTTCCATAAACCCAATATGTAGTAGACAAGACCTACTCCTTGCTCAGAGAACTTGACTCAACACGCCCTATTCACCGCACAAGAATATATCTGACTAGTAATAATCTTGAAACCTATGTATTGATATCTCTCTGTTAGTGTGTCAAGTGGGTGTAAAGCGGCATAAACACAGCCGTGAAAAGCAGCTAAACCCCATTATGAAAATAAATTACTTTGAAAAACCCATGAAACAATGACAGTGAAAGAGATAGAAATTCTTACACAATGAGTTCAGGGGCTGAGATGCAACCTGGATTGACCATATCTAGACCCACAGCTGGATGAGACATAAGGGTGGACACTCTTGGGGCTGAGAGGTTTGGTGAGGTTGGGTGAGCAAACGCAGACCCTTTAAAGTAATACTGCGTGGTACCCATCGCATGGGTCCCAAATCTCCAGCTTCAAGGGCATCTTCCTACATCGAAAACATGCATGAGAAACCCAGAAGATGGTACACCGTGTGATGGGGAAAGGTTTCTAAAACGCACCTCATTTCTCATCTCCTTGTGCCCGGGTTCGCCATTCCAGCCACTTTACTAGCAATCTCCCTACTTGGAGCATCAGCACCTTTAACCTCCTGTTCCGTACAGGTTGCAATTTGTCCTGAGGATGAACGGGAAGACGGGGAACCAACGAGAGACTAGCTCTTGGTGTTGGGACAGGCACAGGTCACTCTATTTTCCCATCAGGAAGAAGAATTAACCACAGGCTCAGCCTGCCCCCCGGAACCAGAACAGGGCCTGAAGCCATCCTGCGCTTTTGCGGCCAGCTCCCAAAAAAGCGAGTTGTAAAATGGAGGTTCAGGGCACTGCAATTCACAAACCTGCAGAGTTATAAATGATAACTCTCGTCAACAAATATATTGAGGGAAGGCAAAGAAGAGGATTTGAAATCAAGGCAGAATTGCACGAAACAGATTTCAGGAGGTAGATACGAATCGCCTTTAAAGCACATGAAAAGCGGCAAAACGTTGACAATGATGCCCTTGGCCAAAAAGGGCGTATGCGTTTTTTCCTGAATATATTCAGGAAAAAACGCATACGCCCTTTTTGGCCAACCAAGCAACCTGGAAAGGCAAATCAGCGCTACAGAGAAGTCTCGCTTCCCATCGGTCAAAAGGGCCATCCTGAAAAAAGTGTCAAAACCAGAAATGCAGGACAGGCCATGGAGAAATGGGAGCCTTGCTACACTGATGGGCGGGATGTAAATTGCCAACAGCCACTCTGGAGAAGTGTACGGTGTGTCCTGAAACATCTGAAAAACACAGCTTAGAGAGCATAGGGCACTTCCACTCATGGGGGTATAAATTGGGAAAATGAAAAATCAGCAAGACACAAGCACCCCAAAGTTGAGGGCTGCTCTGTTGACAAGGACCTCCACTTCATTCCACCTTCAATATCCCAGGAAAGAGAAAAATGGATAAAGAAGTTGTGGTCCTTATGTACAATGGAATATCACTCAGCCATGAAATCAATGTCATAAGGTTAGTAGCAGCATGATGAGTAGATTTAGGTACGACGATTCTAAGTGAAATAAGTCACACAGAAAAGGACACTTCTCATAAGGTATCACTTATAGAGGGAATGTAAAAACCGTTACACTTGAACTGAATTACAAAACAGAACAGAGTCACACATGCAGAAAACACACTATGGCTGCTTAACGGGAAAGGTGAGGTGGGGTGATACATAAAACAAGGGTATCAAATTAGCTCAGATACCGTTCCATAAACCCAATATGTAGTAGACAAGACCTACTCCTTGCTCAGAGAACTGGACTCAACACGCCCTATTCACCGCACAAGAATATATCTGACTAGTAATAATCTTGAAACCTATGTATTGATATCTCTTTGTTAGTGTGTCAAGTGGGTGTAAAGCGGCATAAACACAGCCGTGAAAAGCAGCTAAACCCCATTATGAAAATAAATTACTTTGAAAAACCCATGAAACAACGACAGTGAAAGAGATGGAAATTCTTACACAATGAGTTCAGGGGCTGTGATGCAACCTGGATTGACCATATCTAGACCCACAGCTGGATGAGACATAAGGGTGGACACTCTTGGGGCTGAGAGGTTTGGTGAGGTTGGGTGAGCAAACGCAGACCCTTTAAAGTAATACTGCATGGTACCCATCGCATGGGTCCCAAATCTCCAGCTTCAAGGGCATCTTCCTACGTCAAAAACTTGCATGAAAAACCCAGAAGATGGTACACAGTGTGATGGGGAAACGTTTCTAAAACGCACCTCATTTCTCATCGCCTTGTGCCCGGGTTCGCCATTCCAGCCGCTTTACTAGCAATCTCCCTACTTGGAGCATCAGCACCTTTAACCTCCTGTTCCGTACAGGTTGCAATTTGTCCTGAGGATGAACGGGAAGACGGGGAACCAACGAGAGACTAGCTCTTGGTGTTGGGACAGGCACAGGTCACTCTATTTTCCCATCAGGAAGAAGAATTAACCACAGGCTCAGCCTGCCCCCCAGAACCAGAACAGGGCCTGAAGCCATCCTGCGCTTTTGCGGCCAGCTCCCAAAAAAGCGAGTTGTAAAATGGAGGTTCAGGGCACTGCAATTCACAAACCTGCAGAGTTATAAATGATAACTCTCGTCCACAAATATATTGAGGGAAGGCAAAGAAGAGGATTTGAAATCAAGGCAGAATTGCACGAAAAAGATTTCAGGAGGTAGATACGAATCGCCTTTAAAGCACATGAAAAGCGGCAAAACGTTGACAATGATGCCCTTGGCCAAAAAGGGCGTATGCGTTTTTTCCTGAATATATTCAGGAAAAAACGCATACGCCCTTTTTGGCCAACCAAGCAACCTGGAAAGGCAAATCAGCGCTACAGAGAAGTCTCGCTTCCCATCGGTCAAAAGGGCCATGCTGAAAAAAGTGTCAAAACCAGAAATGCAGGACAGGCCATGGAGAAATGGGAGCCTTGCTACACTGATGGGCGGGATGTAAATTGCCAACAGCCACTCTGGAGAAGTGTACGGTGTGTCCTGAAACATCTGAAAAACACAGCTTAGAGAGCATAGGGCACTTCCACTCATGGGGGTATAAATTGGGAAAATGAAAAATCAGCAAGACACAAGCACCCCAAAGTTGAGGGCTGCTCTGTTGACAAGGACCTCCACTTCATTCCACCTTCAATATCCCAGGAAAGAGAAAAATGGATAAAGAAGTTGTGGTCCTTATGTACAATGGAATATCACTCAGCCATGAAATCAATGTCATAAGGTTAGTAGCAGCATGATGAGTGGATTTAGGTACGACGATTCTAAGAGAAATAAGTCACACAGAAAAGGACACTTCTCATAAGGTATCACTTTTAGAGGGAATGTAAAAACCGTTACACTTGAACTGAATTACAAAACAGAACAGAGTCACACATGCAGAAAACACACTATGGCTGCTTAACGGGAAAGGTGAGGTGGGGTGATACATAAAACAAGGGTATCAAATTAGCTCAGATACCGTTCCATAAACCCAATATGTAATAGACAAGACCTACTCCTTGCTCAGAGAACTGGACTCAACACGCCCTATTCACCGCACAAGAATATATCTGACTAGTAATAATCTTAAAACCTATGTATTGATATCTCTCTGTTAGTGTGTCAAGGGGGTGTGAAGCGGCATAAACACAGCCATGAAAAGCAGCTAAACCCCATTATGAAAATAAATTACTTTGAAAAACCCATGAAACAACGACAGTGAAAGAGATAGAAATTCTTACACAATGAGTTCAGGGGCTGTGATGCAACCTGGATTGACCATATCTAGACCCACAGCTGGATGAGACATAAGGGTGGACACTCTTGGGGCTGAGAGATTTGGTGAGGTTGGGTGAGCAAACGCAGACCCTTTAAAGTAATACAGCGTGGTACCCATCGCATGGGTTCCAAATCTCCAGGTTCAAGGGCATCTTCCTACATCGAAAACATGCATGAGAAACCCAGAAGATGGTACACCGTGTGATGGGGAAAGGTTTCTAAAACGCACCTCATTTCTCATCTCCTTGTGCCCGGGTTCGCCATTCCAGCCGATTTACTAGCAATCGCCCTACTTGGAGCATCAGCACCTTTAACCTCCTGTTCCGTACAGGTTGCAATTTGTCCTGAGGATGAACGGGAAGACGGGGAACCAACGAGAGACTAGCTCTTGGTGTTGGGACAGGCACAGGTCACTCTATTTTCCCATCAGGAAGAAGAATTAACCACAGGCTCAGCCTGCCCCCCGGAACCAGAACAGGGCCTGAAGCCATCCTGCGCTTTTGCGGCCAGCTCCCAAAAAAGCGAGTTGTAAAATGGAGGTTCAGGGCACTGCAATTCACAAACCTGCAGAGTTATAAATGATAACTCTCGTCCACAAATATATTGAGGGAAGGCAAAGAAGAGGATTTGAAATCAAGGCAGAATTGCACGAAACAGATTTCAGGAGGTAGATACGAATCGCCTTTAAAGCACATGAAAAGCGGCAAAACGTTGACAATGATGCCCTTGGCCAAAAAGGGCGTATGCGTTTTTTCCTGAATATATTCAGGAAAAAACGCATACGCCCTTTTTGGCCAACCAAGCAACCTGGAAAGGCAAATCAGCGCTACAGAGAAGTCTCGCTTCCCATCGGTCAAAAGGGCCATGCTGAAAAAAGTGTCAAAACCAGAAATGCAGGACAGGCCATGGAGAAATGGGAGCCTTGCTACACTGATGGGCGGGATGTAAATTGCCAACAGCCACTCTGGAGAAGTGTACGGTGAGTCCTGAAACATCTAAAAAACACAGCTTAGAGAGCATAGGGCACTTCCACTCATGGGGGTATAAATTGGGAAAATGAAAAATCAGCAAGACACAAGCACCCCAAAGTTGAGGGCTGCTCTGTTGACAAGGACCTCCACTTCATTCCACCTTAAATATCCCAGGAAAGAGAAAAATGGATAAAGAAGTTGTGGTCCTTATGTACAATGGAATATCACTCAGCCATGAAATCAATGTCATAAGGTTAGTAGCAGCATGATGAGTGGATTTAGGTACGACGATTCTAAGAGAAATAAGTCACACAGAAAAGGACACTTCTCATAAGGTATCACTTTTAGAGGGAATGTAAAAACCGTTACACTTGAACTGAATTACAAAACAGAACAGAGTCACACATGCAGAAAACACACTATGGCTGCTTAACGGGAAAGGTGAGGTGGGGTGATACATAAAACAAGGGTATCAAATTAGCTCAGATACTGTTCCATAAACCCAATATGTAGTAGACAAGACCTACTCCTTGCTCAGAGAACTGGACTCAACACGCCCTATTCACCGCACAAGAATATATCTGACTAGTAATAATCTTAAAACCTATGTATTGATATCTCTCTGTTAGTGTGTCAAGGGGGTGTGAAGCGGCATAAACACAGCCGTGAAAAGCAGCTAAACCCCATTATGAAAATAAATTACTTTGAAAAACCCATGAAACAACGACAGTGAAAGAGATAGAAATTCTTACACAATGAGTTCAGGGGCTGTGATGCAACCTGGATTGACCATATCTAGACCCACAGCTGGATGAGACATAAGGGTGGACACTCTTTGGGCTGAGAGGTTTGGTGAGGTTGGGTGAGCAAACGCAGACCCTTTAAAGTAATACTGCGTGGTACCCATCGCATGGGTCCCAAATCTCCAGGTTCAAGGGCATCTTCCTAAATCAAAAACATGCATGAGAAACCCAGAAGATGGTACACCGTGTGATGGGGAAAGGTTTCTAAAACGCACCTCATTTCTCATCTCCTTGTGCCCGGGTTCGCCATTCCAGCCGCTTTACTAGCAATCTCCCTACTTGGAGCATCAGCACCTTTAACCTCCTGTTCCGTACAGGTTGCAATTTGTCCTGAGGATGAACGGGAAGACGGGGAACCAACGAGAGACTAGCTCTTGGTGTTGGGACAGGCACAGGTCACTCTATTTTCCCATCAGGAAGAAGAATTAACCACAGGCTCAGCCTGCCCCCCAGAACTAGAACAGGGACTGAAGCCATCCTGCGCTTTTGCGGCCAGCTCCCAAAAAAGCGAGTTGTAAAATGGAGGTTCAGGGCACTGCAATTCACAAACCTGCAGAGTTATAAATGATAACTCTCGTCCACAAATATATTGAGGGAAGGCAAAGAAGAGGATTTGAAATCAAGGCAGAATTGCACGAAACAGATTTCAGGAGGTAGATACGAATCGCCTTTAAAGCACATGAAAAGCGGCAAAACGTTGACAATGATGCCCTTGGCCAAAAAGGGCGTATGCGTTTTTTCCTGAATATATTCAGGAAAAAACGCATACGCCCTTTTTGGCCAACCAAGCAACCTGGAAAGGCAAATCAGCGCTACAGAGAAGTCTCGCTTCCCATCGGTCAAAAGGGCCATCCTGAAAAAAGTGTCAAAACCAGAAATGCAGGACAGGCCATGGAGAAATGGGAGCCTTGCTACACTGATGGGCGGGATGTAAATTGCCAACAGCCACTCTGGAGAAGTGTACGGTGTGTCCTGAAACATCTGAAAAACACAGCTTAGAGAGCATAGGGCACTTCCACTCATGGGGGTATAAATTGGGAAAATGAAAAATCAGCAAGACACAAGCACCCCAAAGTTGAGGGCTGCTCTGTTGACAAGGACCTCCACTTCATTCCACCTTCAATATCCCAGGAAAGAGAAAAATGGATAAAGAAGTTGTGGTCCTTATGTACAATGGAATATCACTCAGCCATGAAATCAATGTCATAAGGTTAGTAGCAGCATGATGAGTGGATTTAGGTACGACGATTCTAAGAGAAATAAGTCACACAGAAAAGGACACTTCTCATAAGGTATCACTTATAGAGGGAATGTAAAAACCGTTACACTTGAACTGAATTACAAAACAGAACAGAGTCACACATGCAGAAAACACACTATGGCTGCTTAACGGGAAAGGTGAGGTGGGGTGATACATAAAACAAGGGTATCAAATTAGCTCAGATACCGTTCCATAAACCCAATATGTAATAGACAAGACCTACTCCTTGCTCAGAGAACTGGACTCAACACGCCCTATTCACCGCACAAGAATATATCTGACTAGTAATAATCTTAAAACCTATGTATTGATATCTCTCTGTTAGTGTGTCAAGGGGGTGTGAAGCGGCATAAACACAGCCATGAAAAGCAGCTAAACCCCATTATGAAAATAAATTACTTTGAAAAACCCATGAAACAACGACAGTGAAAGAGATAGAAATTCTTACACAATGAGTTCAGGGGCTGTGATGCAACCTGGATTGACCATATCTAGACCCACAGCTGGATGAGACATAAGGGTGGACACTCTTGGGGCTGAGAGATTTGGTGAGGTTGGGTGAGCAAACGCAGACCCTTTAAAGTAATACAGCGTGGTACCCATCGCATGGGTTCCAAATCTCCAGGTTCAAGGGCATCTTCCTACATCGAAAACATGCATGAGAAACCCAGAAGATGGTACACCGTGTGATGGGGAAAGGTTTCTAAAACGCACCTCATTTCTCATCTCCTTGTGCCCGGGTTCGCCATTCCAGCCGATTTACTAGCAATCTCCCTACTTGGAGCATCAGCACCTTTAACCTCCTGTTCCGTACAGGTTGCAATTTGTCCTGAGGATGAACGGGAAGACGGGGAACCAACGAGAGACTAGCTCTTGGTGTTGGGACAGGCACAGGTCACTCTATTTTCCCATCAGGAAGAAGAATTAACCACAGGCTCAGCCTGCCCCCCGGAACCAGAACAGGGCCTGAAGCCATCCTGCGCTTTTGCGGCCAGCTCCCAAAAAAGCGAGTTGTAAAATGGAGGTTCAGGGCACTGCAATTCACAAACCTGCAGAGTTATAAATGATAACTCTCGTCCACAAATATATTGAGGGAAGGCAAAGAAGAGGATTTGAAATCAAGGCAGAATTGCACGAAACAGATTTCAGGAGGTAGATACGAATCGCCTTTAAAGCACATGAAAAGCGGCAAAACGTTGACAATGATGCCCTTGGCCAAAAAGGGCGTATGCGTTTTTTCCTGAATATATTCAGGAAAAAACGCATACGCCCTTTTTGGCCAACCAAGCAACCTGGAAAGGCAAATCAGCGCTACAGAGAAGTCTCGCTTCCCATCGGTCAAAAGGGCCATGCTGAAAAAAGTGTCAAAACCAGAAATGCAGGACAGGCCATGGAGAAATGGGAGCCTTGCTACACTGATGGGCGGGATGTAAATTGCCAACAGCCACTCTGGAGAAGTGTACGGTGAGTCCTGAAACATCTAAAAAACACAGCTTAGAGAGCATAGGGCACTTCCACTCATGGGGGTATAAATTGGGAAAATGAAAAATCAGCAAGACACAAGCACCCCAAAGTTGAGGGCTGCTCTGTTGACAAGGACCTCCACTTCATTCCACCTTAAATATCCCAGGAAAGAGAAAAATGGATAAAGAAGTTGTGGTCCTTATGTACAATGGAATATCACTCAGCCATGAAATCAATGTCATAAGGTTAGTAGCAGCATGATGAGTGGATTTAGGTACGACGATTCTAAGAGAAATAAGTCACACAGAAAAGGACACTTCTCATAAGGTATCACTTTTAGAGGGAATGTAAAAACCGTTACACTTGAACTGAATTACAAAACAGAACAGAGTCACACATGCAGAAAACACACTATGGCTGCTTAACGGGAAAGGTGAGGTGGGGTGATACATAAAACAAGGGTATCAAATTAGCTCAGATACTGTTCCATAAACCCAATATGTAGTAGACAAGACCTACTCCTTGCTCAGAGAACTGGACTCAACACGCCCTATTCACCGCACAAGAATATATCTGACTAGTAATAATCTTAAAACCTATGTATTGATATCTCTCTGTTAGTGTGTCAAGGGGGTGTGAAGCGGCATAAACACAGCCGTGAAAAGCAGCTAAACCCCATTATGAAAATAAATTACTTTGAAAAACCCATGAAACAACGACAGTGAAAGAGATAGAAATTCTTACACAATGAGTTCAGGGGCTGTGATGCAACCTGGATTGACCATATCTAGACCCACAGCTGGATGAGACATAAGGGTGGACACTCTTGGGGCTGAGAGGTTTGGTGAGGTTGGGTGAGCAAACGCAGACCCTTTAAAGTAATACAGCGTGGTACCCATCGCATGGGTTCCAAATCTCCAGGTTCAAGGGCATCTTCCTACATCGAAAACATGCATGAGAAACCCAGAAGATGGTACACCGTGTGATGGGGAAAGGTTTCTAAAACGCACCTCATTTCTCATCTCCTTGTGCCCGGGTTCGCCATTCCAGCCGATTTACTAGCAATCTCCCTACTTGGAGCATCAGCACCTTTAACCTCCTGTTCCGTACAGGTTGCAATTTGTCCTGAGGATGAACGGGAAGACGGGGAACCAACGAGAGACTAGCTCTTGGTGTTGGGACAGGCACAGGTCACTCTATTTTCCCATCAGGAAGAAGAATTAACCACAGGCTCAGCCTGCCCCCCGGAACCAGAACAGGGCCTGAAGCCATCCTGCGCTTTTGCGGCCAGCTCCCAAAAAAGCGAGTTGTAAAATGGAGGTTCAGGGCACTGCAATTCACAAACCTGCAGAGTTATAAATGATAACTCTCGTCCACAAATATATTGAGGGAAGGCAAAGAAGAGGATTTGAAATCAAGGCAGAATTGCACGAAACAGATTTCAGGAGGTAGATACGAATCGCCTTTAAAGCACATGAAAAGCGGCAAAACGTTGACAATGATGCCCTTGGCCAAAAAGGGCGTATGCGTTTTTTCCTGAATATATTCAGGAAAAAACGCATACGCCCTTTTTGGCCAACCAAGCAACCTGGAAAGGCAAATCAGCGCTACAGAGAAGTCTCGCTTCCCATCCGTCAAAAGGGCCATGCTGAAAAAAGTGTCAAAACCAGAAATGCAGGACAGGCCATGGAGAAATGGGAGCCTTGCTACACTGATGGGCGGGATGTAAATTGCCAACAGCCACTCTGGAGAAGTGTACGGTGAGTCCTGAAACATCTAAAAAACACAGCTTAGAGAGCATAGGGCACTTCCACTCATGGGGGTATAAATTGGGAAAATGAAAAATCAGCAAGACACAAGCACCCCAAAGTTGAGGGCTGCTCTGTTGACAAGGACCTCCACTTCATTCCACCTTAAATATCCCAGGAAAGAGAAAAATGGATAAAGAAGTTGTGGTCCTTATGTACAATGGAATATCACTCAGCCATGAAATCAATGTCATAAGGTTAGTAGCAGCATGATGAGTGGATTTAGGTACGACGATTCTAAGTGAAATAAGTCACACAGAAAAGGACACTTCTCATAAGGTATCTCTTTTAGAGGGAATGTAAAAACTGTTACACTTGAACTGAATTACAAAACAGAACAGAGTCACACATGCAGAAAACAGACTATGGCTGCTTAACGGGAAAGGTGAGGTGGGGTGATACATAAAACAAGGGTATCAAATTAGCTCAGATACCGTTCCATAAACCCAATATGTAGTAGACAAGACCTACCCCTTGCTCAGAGAACTTGACTCAACACGCCTTATTCACCGCACAAGAATATATCTGACTACTAATAATCTTAAAACCTATGTATTGATATCTCTCTGTTAGTGTGTCAAGTGGGTGTGAAGTGGCATAAACACAGCCGTGAAAAGCAGCTAAACCCCATTATGAAAATAAATTACTTTGAAAAACCCATGAAACAACGACAGTGAAAGAGATAGAAATTCTTACACAATGAGTTCAGGGGCTGTGATGCAACCTGGATTGACCATATCTAGACCCACAGCTGGATGAGACATAAGGGTGGACACTCTTGGGGCTGAGAGGTTTGGTGAGGTTGGGTGAGCAAACTCAGACCCTTTAAAGTAATACTGCGTGGTACCCATCGCATGGGTCCCAAATCTCCAGGTTCAAGGGCATCTTCCTAAATCAAAAACATGCATGAGAAACCCAGAAGATGGTACACCGTGTGATGGGGAAAGGTTTCTAAAACGCACCTCATTTCTCATCTCCTTGTGCCCGGGTTCGCCATTCCAGCCGCTTTACTAGCAATCTCCCTACTTGGAGCATCAGCACCTTTAACCTCCTGTTCCGTACAGGTTGCAATTTGTCCTGAGGATGAACGGGAAGACGGGGAACCAACGAGAGACTAGCTCTTGGTGTTGGGACAGGCACAGGTCACTCTATTTTCCCATCAGGAAGAAGAATTAACCACAGGCTCAGCCTGCCCCCCAGAACTAGAACAGGGACTGAAGCCATCCTGCGCTTTTGCGGCCAGCTCCCAAAAAAGCGAGTTGTAAAATGGAGGTTCAGGGCACTGCAATTCACAAACCTGCAGAGTTATAAATGATAACTCTCGTCCACAAATATATTGAGGGAAGGCAAAGAAGAGGATTTGAAATCAAGGCAGAATTGCACGAAACAGATTTCAGGAGGTAGATACGAATCGCCTTTAAAGCACATGAAAAGCGGCAAAACGTTGACAATGATGCCCTTGGCCAAAAAGGGCGTATGCGTTTTTTCCTGAATATATTCAGGAAAAAACGCATACGCCCTTTTTGGCCAACCAAGCAACCTGGAAAGGCAAATCAGCGCTACAGAGAAGTCTCGCTTCCCATCGGTCAAAAGGGCCATCCTGAAAAAAGTGTCAAAACCAGAAATGCAGGACAGGCCATGGAGAAATGGGAGCCTTGCTACACTGATGGGCGGGATGTAAATTGCCAACAGCCACTCTGGAGAAGTGTACGGTGTGTCCTGAAACATCTGAAAAACACAGCTTAGAGAGCATAGGGCACTTCCACTCATGGGGGTATAAATTGGGAAAATGAAAAATCAGCAAGACACAAGCACCCCAAAGTTGAGGGCTGCTCTGTTGACAAGGACCTCCACTTCATTCCACCTTCAATATCCCAGGAAAGAGAAAAATGGATAAAGAAGTTGTGGTCCTTATGTACAATGGAATATCACTCAGCCATGAAATCAATGTCATAAGGTTAGTAGCAGCATGATGAGTGGATTTAGGTACGACGATTCTAAGTGAAATAAGTCACACAGAAAAGGACACTTCTCATAAGGTATCACTTATAGAGGGAATGTAAAAACCGTTACACTTGAACTGAATTACAAAACAGAACAGAGTCACACATGCAGAAAACACACTATGGCTGCTTAACGGGAAAGGTGAGGTGGGGTGATACATAAAACAAGGGTATCAAATTAGCTCAGATACCGTTCCATAAACCCAATATGTAGTAGACAAGACCTACTCCTTGCTCAGAGAACTTGACTCAACACGCCCTATTCACCGCACAAGAATATATCTGACTAGTAATAATCTTGAAACCTATGTATTGATATCTCTCTGTTAGTGTGTCAAGTGGGTGTAAAGCGGCATAAACACAGCCGTGAAAAGCAGCTAAACCCCATTATGAAAATAAATTACTTTGAAAAACCCATGAAACAATGACAGTGAAAGAGATAGAAATTCTTACACAATGAGTTCAGGGGCTGAGATGCAACCTGGATTGACCATATCTAGACCCACAGCTGGATGAGACATAAGGGTGGACACTCTTGGGGCTGAGAGGTTTGGTGAGGTTGGGTGAGCAAACACAGACCCTTTAAAGTAATACTGCGTGGTACCCATCGCATGGGTCCCAAATCTCCAGCTTCAAGGGCATCTTCCTACATCGAAAACATGCATGAGAAACCCAGAAGATGGTACACCGTGTGATGGGGAAAGGTTTCTAAAACGCACCTCATTTCTCATCTCCTTGTGCCCGGGTTCGCCATTCCAGCCACTTTACTAGCAATCTCCCTACTTGGAGCATCAGCACCTTTAACCTCCTGTTCCGTACAGGTTGCAATTTGTCCTGAGGATGAACGGGAAGACGGGGAACCAACGAGATACTAGCTCTTGGTGTTGGGACAGGCACAGGTCACTCTATTTTCCCATCAGGAAGAAGAATTAACCACAGGCTCAGCCTGCCCCCCGGAACCAGAACAGGGCCTGAAGCCATCCTGCGCTTTTGCGGCCAGCTCCCAAAAAAGCGAGTTGTAAAATGGAGGTTCAGGGCACTGCAATTCACAAACCTGCAGAGTTATAAATGATAACTCTCGTCAACAAATATATTGAGGGAAGGCAAAGAAGAGGATTTGAAATCAAGGCAGAATTGCACGAAACAGATTTCAGGAGGTAGATACGAATCGCCTTTAAAGCACATGAAAAGCGGCAAAACGTTGACAATGATGCCCTTGGCCAAAAAGGGCGTATGCGTTTTTTCCTGAATATATTCAGGAAAAAACGCATACGCCCTTTTTGGCCAACCAAGCAACCTGGAAAGGCAAATCAGCGCTACAGAGAAGTCTCGCTTCCCATCGGTCAAAAGGGCCATCCTGAAAAAAGTGTCAAAACCAGAAATGCAGGACAGGCCATGGAGAAATGGGAGCCTTGCTACACTGATGGGCGGGATGTAAATTGCCAACAGCCACTCTGGAGAAGTGTACGGTGTGTCCTGAAACATCTGAAAAACACAGCTTAGAGAGCATAGGGCACTTCCACTCATGGGGGTATAAATTGGGAAAATGAAAAATCAGCAAGACACAAGCACCCCAAAGTTGAGGGCTGCTCTGTTGACAAGGACCTCCACTTCATTCCACCTTCAATATCCCAGGAAAGAGAAAAATGGATAAAGAAGTTGTGGTCCTTATGTACAATGGAATATCACTCAGCCATGAAATCAATGTCATAAGGTTAGTAGCAGCATGATGAGTAGATTTAGGTACGACGATTCTAAGTGAAATAAGTCACACAGAAAAGGACACTTCTCATAAGGTATCACTTATAGAGGGAATGTAAAAACCGTTACACTTGAACTGAATTACAAAACAGAACAGAGTCACACATGCAGAAAACACACTATGGCTGCTTAACGGGAAAGGTGAGGTGGGGTGATACATAAAACAAGGGTATCAAATTAGCTCAGATACCGTTCCATAAACCCAATATGTAATAGACAAGACCTACTCCTTGCTCAGAGAACTGGACTCAACACGCCCTATTCACCGCACAGGAATATATCTGACTAGTAATAATCTTAAAACCTATGTATTGATATCTCTCTGTTAGTGTGTCAAGTGGGTGTAAAGCGGCATAAACACAGCCGTGAAAAGCGGCTAAACCCCATTATGAAAAGAAATTACTTTGTAAAACCCATGAAACAACGACAGTGAAAGAGATAGAAATTCTTACACAATGAGTTCAGGGGCTGTGATGCAACCTGGATTGACCATATCTAGACCCACAGCTGGATGAGACATAAGGGTGGACACTCTTGGGGCTGAGAGGTTTGGTGAGGTTGGGTGAGCAAACGCAGACCCTTTAAAGTAATACTGCGTGGTACCCATCGCATGGGTCCCAAATCTCCAGGATCAAGGGCATCTTCCTACATCGAAAACATGCATGAGAAACCCAGAAGATGGTATACCGTGTGATGGGGAAAGGTTTCTAAAACGCACCTAATTTCTCATCTCCTTGTGCCCGGGTTCGCCATTCCAGCCGCTTTACTAGCAATCTCCCTACTTGGAGCATTAGCACCTTTAACCTCCTGTTCCGTACAGGTTGCAATTTGTCCTGAGGATGAACGGGAAGACGGGGAACCAACGAGAGACTAGCTCTTGGTGTTGGGACAGGCACAGGTCACTCTATTTTCCCTTCAGGAAGAAGAATTAACCACAGGCTCAGCCTGCCCCCCAGAACCAGAACAGGGCCTGAAGCCATCCTGCGCTTTTGCGGCCAGCTCCCAAAAAAGCGAGTTGTAAAATGAAGGTTCAGGGCACTGCAATTCACAAACCTGCAGAGTTATAAATGATAACTCTCGTCCACAAATATATTGAGGGAAGGCAAAGAAGAGGATTTGAAATCAAGGCAGAATTGCGCGAAACAGATTTCAGGAGGTAGATACGAATCGCCTTTAAAGCACATGAAAAGCGGCAAAACGTTGACAATGATGCCCTTGGCCAAAAAGGGCGTATGCGTTTTTTCCTGAATATATTCAGGAAAAAACGCATACGCCCTTTTTGGCCAACCAAGCAACCTGGAAAGGCAAATCAGCGCTACAGAGAAGTCTCGCTTCCCATCGGTCAAAAGGGCCATGCTGAAAAAAGTGTCAAAACCAGAAATGCAGGACAGGCCATGGAGAAATGGGAGCCTTGCTACACTGATGGGCGGGATGTAAATTGCCAACAGCCACTCTGGAGAAGTGTACGGTGTGTCCTGAAACATCTGAAAAACACAGCTTAGAGAGCATAGGGCACTTCCACTCATGGGGGTATAAATTGGGAAAATGAAAAATCAGCAAGCCACAAGCACCCCAAAGTTGAGGGCTGCTCTGTTGACAAGGACCTCCACTTCATTCCACCTTCAATATCCCAGGAAAGAGAAAAATGGATAAAGAAGTTGTGGTCCTTATGTACAATGGAATATCACTCAGCCATGAAATCAATGTCATAAGGTTAGTAGCAGCATGATGAGTGGATTTAGGTACGACGATTCTAAGAGAAATAAATCACACAGAAAAGGACACTTCTCATAAGGTATCACTTATAGAGGGAATGTAAAAACCGTTACACTTGAACTGAATTACAAAACAGAACAGAGTCACACATGCAGAAAACAGACTATGGCTGCTTAACAGGAAAGGTGAGGTGGGGTGATACATAAAACAAGGGTTTCAAATTAGCTTAGATACCGTTCCATAAACCCAATATGTAATAGACAAGACCTACTCCTTGCTCAGAGAACTGGACTCAACACGCCCTATTCACCGCACAAGAATATATCTGACTAGTAATAATCTTAAAACCTATGTATTGATATCTCTCTGTTAGTGTGTCAAGTGGGTGTAAAGTGGCATAAACACAGCCGTGAAAAGCAGCTAAACCCCATTATGAAAATAAATTACTTTGTAAAACCCATGAAACAACGACAGTGAAAGAGATAGAAATTCTTACACAATGAGTTCAGGGGCTGTGATGCAACCTGGATTGACCATATCTAGACCCACAGCTGGATGAGACATAAGGGTGGACACTCTTGGGGCTGAGAGGTTTGGTGAGGTTGGGTGAGCAAACGCAGACCCTTTAAAGTAATACTGCGTGGTACCCATCGCATGGGTCCCAAATCTCCAGGTTCAAGGGCATCTTCCTACATCGAAAACATGCATGAGAAACCCAGAAGATGGTACACCGTGTGATGGGGAAAGGTTTCGAAAACGCACCTCATTTCTCATCTCCTTGTGCCCGGGTTCGCCATTCCAGCCGCTTTACTAGCAATCTCCCTACTTGGAGCATCAGCACCTTTAACCTCCTGTTCCGTACAGGTTGCAATTTGTCCTGAGGATGAACGGGAAGACGGGGAACCAACGAGAGACTAGCTCTTGGTGTTGGGACAGGCACAGGTCACTCTATTTTCCCATCAGGAAGAAGAATTAACCACAGGCTCAGCCTGTCCCCCAGAACCAGAACAGGGCCTGAAGCCATCCTGCGCTTTTGCGGCCAGCTCCCAAAAAAGCGAGTTGTAAAATGGAGGTTCAGGGCACTGCAATTCACAAACCTGCAGAGTTATAAATGATAACTCTCGTCCACAAATATATTGAGGGAAGGCAAAGAAGAGGATTTGAAATCAAGGCAGAATTGCACGAAACAGATTTCAGGAGGTAGATACGAATCGCCTTTAAAGCACATGAAAAGCGGCAAAACGTTGACAATGATGCCCTTGGCCAAAAAGGGCGTATGCGTTTTTTCCTGAATATATTCAGGAAAAAACGCATACGCCCTTTTTGGCCAACCAAGCAACCTGGAAAGGCAAATCAGCGCTACAGAGAAGTCTCGCTTCCCATCGGTCAAAAGGGCCATGCTGAAAAAAGTGTCAAAACCAGAAATGCAGGACAGGCCATGGAGAAATGGGAGCCTTGCTACACTGATGGGCGGGATGTAAATTGCCAACAGCCACTCTGGAGAAGTGTCCGGTGAGTCCTGAAACATCTGAAAAACACAGCTTAGAGAGCATAGGGCACTTCCACTCATGGGGGTATGAATTGGGAAAATGAAAAATCAGCAAGACACAAGCACCCCAAAGTTTAGGGCTGCTCTGTTGACCAGGACCTCCACTTCATTCCACCTTAAATATCCCAGGAAAGAGAAAAATGGGTAAAGAAGTTGTGGTCCTTATGTACAATGGAATATCACTCAGCCATGAAATCAATGTCATAAGGCTAGTAGCAGCATGATGAGTGGATTTAGGTACGACGATTCTAAGTGAAATAAGTCACACAGAAAAGGACACTTCTCATAAGGTATCACTGATAGAGGGAATGTAAAAACCGTTACACTTGAACTGAATTACAAAACAGAACAGAGTCACACATGCAGAAAACAGACTATGGCTGCTTAACGGGAAAGGTGAGGTGGGGTGATACATAAAACAAGGGTATCAAATTAGCTCAGATACCGTTCCATAAACCCAATATGTAATAGACAAGACCTACTCCTTGCTCAGAGAACTGGACTCAACACGCCCTATTCACCGCACAAGAATATATCTGACTAATAATAATCGTAAAACCTATGTATTGATATCTCTCTGTTAGTGTGTCAAGTGGGTGTAAAGCAGCATAAACACAGCAGTGAAAAGCAGCTAAACCCCATTATAAAAATAAATTACTTTGAAACACCCATGAAACAAAGACAGTGAAAGAGAGAGAAATTCTTACACAATGCCTTCAGGGGCTGTGATGCAACCTGGATTGACCATATCTAGACGCACAGCTGGATGAGACATAAGGGTGGACACTCTTGGGCCTGAGAGGTTTGGTGAGGTTGGGTGAGCAAACGCAGACCCTTTAAAGTAATACTGCATGATACCCATCGCATGGGTCCCAAATCTCCAGGTTCAAGGGCATCTTCCTACATCAAAAACATGCATGAGAAACCCAGAAGATGGTACACCGTGTGATGGGGAAAGGTTTCTAAAACGCACCTCATTTCTCATCGCCTTGTGCCCGGGTTCGCCATTCCAGCCGCTTTACTAGCAAGCTCCCTACTTGGAGCATCAGCACCTTTAACCTCCTGTTCCGTACAGGTTGAAATTTGTCCTGAGGATAAACGGGAAGACGTGGAACCAACAAGAGACTAGCTCTTGGTGTTGGGACAGGCACAGGTCACTCTATTTTCCCATCAGAAAGAAGAATTAACCACAGGCTCAGCCTGCCCCCCGGAACCAGAACAGGGCCTGAAGCCATTCTGCGATTTTGCGGCCAGCTCCCATAAAAACGAGTTGTAAAATGGAGGTTCAGGGCACTGCAATTCACAAACCTGCAGAGTTATAAATGATAACTCTCGTCCACAAATATATTGAGGGAAGGCAAAGAAGAGGAGTTGAAATCAAGGCAGAATTGCAGGAAAGAGATTTCAGGAGGTAGATTCGAATCGCATTTAAAGCACATGAAAAGCGGCAAAACGTTGACAATGATGCCCTTGGCCAAAAAGGGCGTATGCGTTTTTTCCTGAATATATTCAGGAAAAAACGCATACGCCCTTTTTGGCCAACCAAGCAACCTGGAAAGGCAAATCAGCGCTACAAACAAGTCTCGCTTCCCATCGGTCAAAAGGGCCATGCTGAAAAAAGTGTCAAAACCAGAAATGCAGGACAGGCCATGGAGAAATGGGAGCCTTGCTACACTGATGGGCGGGATGTAAATTGCCAACAGCCACTCTGGAGAAGTGTACGGTGAGTCCTGAAACATCTAAAAAACACAGCTTAGAGAGCATAGGGCACTTCCAGTCATGGGGGTATGAATTGGGAAAATGAAAAATCAGCAAGACACAAGCACCCCAAAGTTTAGGGTTGCTCTGTTGACAAGGACCTCCACTTCATTCCACCTTAAATATCCCAGGAAAGAGAAAAATGGGTAAAGAAGTTGTGGTCCTTATGTACAATGGAATATCACTCAGCCATGAAATCAATGTCATAAGGCTAGTAGCAGCATGATGAGTGGATTTAGGTACGACGATTCTAAGTGAAATAAGTCACACAGAAAAGGACACTTCTCATAAGGTATCACTGATAGAGGGAATGTAAAAACCGTTACACTTGAACTGAATTACAAAACAGAACAGAGTCACACATGCAGAAAACACACTATGGCTGCTTAACGGGAAAGGTGAGGTGGGGTGATACATAAAACAAGGGTTTCAAATTAGCTCAGATACCATTCCATAAACCCAATATGTAATAGACAAGACCTACTCCTTGCTCAGAGAACTGGACTCAACACGCCCTATTCACCGCACAAGAATATATCTGACTAATAATAATCGTAAAACCTATGTATTGATATCTCTCTGTTAGTGTGTCAAGTGGGTGTAAAGCGGCATAAACACAGCAGTGAAAAGCAGCTAAACCCCATTATAAAAATAAATTACTTTGAAACACCCATGAAACAAAGACAGTGAAAGAGAGAGAAATTCTTACACAATGCGTTCAGGGGCTGTGATGCAACCTGGATTGACCATATCTAGACGCACAGCTGGATGAGACATAAGGGTGGACACTCTTGGGCCTGAGAGGTTTGGTGAGGTTGGGTGAGCAAACGCAGACCCTTTAAAGTAATACTGCATGATACCCATCGCATGGGTCCCAAATCTCCAGGTTCAAGGGCATCTTCCTACATCAAAAACATGCATGAGAAACCCAGAAGATGGTACACCGTGTGATGGGGAAAGGTTTCTAAAACGCACCTCATTTCTCATCTCCTTGTGCCCGGGTTCGCCATTCCAGCCGCTTTACTAGCAAGCTCCCTACTTGGAGCATCAGCACCTTTAACCTCCTGTTCCGTACAGGTTGCAATTTGTCCTGAGGATAAACGGGAAGACGTGGAACCAACGAGAGACTAGCTCTTGGTGTTGGGACAGGCACAGGTCACTCTATTTTCCCATCAGAAAGAAGAATTAACCACAGGCTCAGCCTGCCCCCCGGAACCAGAACAGGGCCTGAAGACATTCTGTGATTTTGCCGCCAGCTCCCATAAAAACGAGTTGTAAAATGGAGGTTCAGGGCACTGCAATTCACAAACCTGCAGAGTTATAAATGATAACTCTCGTCCACAAATATATTGAGGGAAGGCAAAGAAGAGGATTTGAAATCAAGGCAGAATTGCAGGAAAGAGATTTCAGGAGGTAGATTCGAATGGCCTTTAAAGCACATGAAAAGCGGCAAAACGTTGACAATGATGCCCTTGGCCAAAAAGGGCGTATGCGTTTTTTCCTGAATATATTCAGGAAAAAACGCATACGCCCTTTTTGGCCAACCAAGCAACCTGGAAAGGCAAATCAGCGCTACAAACAAGTCTCGCTTCCCATCGGTCAAAAGGGCCATGCTGAAAAAAGTGTCAAAACCAGAAATGCAGGACAGGCCATGGAGAAATGGGAGCCTTGCTACACAGATGGGCGGGATGTAAATTGCCAACAGCCACTCTGGAGAAGTGTACGGTGAGTCCTGAAACATCTGAAAAACACAGCTTAGAGAGCATAGGGCACTTCCACTCATGGGGGTATGAATTGGGAAAATGAAAAATCAGCAAGACACAAGCACCCCAAAGTTGAGGGCTGCTCTGTTGACAAGGACCTCCACTTCATTCCACCTTAAATATCCCAGGAAAGAGAAAAATGGGTAAAGAAGTTGTGGTCCTTATGTACAATGGAATATCACTCAGCCAGGAAATCAATGTCATAAGGCTAGTAGCAGCATGATGAGTGGATTTAGGTACGACGATTCTAAGTGAAATAAGTCACACAGAAAAGGACACTTCTCATAAGGTATCACTGATAGAGGGAATGTAAAAACCGTTACACTTGAACTGAATTACAAAACAGAACAGAGTCACACATGCAGAAAACAGACTATGGCTGCTTAACGGGAAAGGTGAGGTGGGGTGATACATAAAAGAAGGGTATCAAATTAGCTCAGATACCGTTCCATAAACCCAATATGTAATAGACAAGACCTACTCCTTGCTCAGAGAACTGGACTCAACACGCCCTATTCACCGCACAAGATTATATCTGACTAGTAATAATCGTAAAGCCTATGTATTGATATCTCTCTGTTAGTGTGTCAAGTGGGTGTAAAGTGGCATAAACACAGCAGTGAAAAGCAGCTAAATCCCATTATGAAAATAAATTACTTTGAAAAACCCATGAAACAAAGACAGTGAACGAGAGAGGAATTCTTACACAATGCGTTCAGGGGCTGTGATGCAACCTGGATTGACCATATCTAGACCCACAGCTGGATGAGACATAAGGGTGGATACTCTTGGGGCTGAGAGGTTTGGTGAGGTTGGGTGAGCAAACGCAGACCCTTTAAAGTAATACTGCGTGGTACCCATCGCATGGGTCCCAAATCTCCAGGTTCAAGGGCATCTTCCTACATCGAAAACATGCATGAGAAACCCAGAAGATGGTACACCGTGTGATGGGGAAAGGTTTCGAAAACGCACCTCATTTCTCATCTCCTTGTGCCCGGGTTCGCCATTCCAGCCGCTTTACTAGCAATCTCCCTACTTGGAGCATCAGCACCTTTAACCTCCTGTTCCGTACAGGTTGCAATTTGTCCTGAGGATGAACGGGAAGACGGGGAACCAACGAGAGACTAGCTCTTGGTGTTGGGACAGGCACAGGTCACTCTATTTTCCCATCAGGAAGAAGAATTAACCACAGGCTCAGCCTGCCCCCCAGAACCAGAACAGGGCCTGAAGCCATCCTGCGCTTTTGCGGCCAGCTCCCAAAAAAGCGAGTTGTAAAATGGAGGTTCAGGGCACTGCAATTCACAAACCTACAGAGTTATAAATGATAACTCTCGTCCACAAATATATTGAGGGAAGGCAAAGAAGAGGATTTGAAATCAAGGCAGAATTGCAGGAAAGAGATTTCAGGAGGTAGATTCGAATCGCCTTTAAAGCACATGAAAAGCGGCAAAACGTTGACAATGATGCCCTTGGCCAAAAAGGGCGTATGCGTTTTTTCCTGAATATATTCAGGAAAAAACGCATACGCCCTTTTTGGCCAACCAAGCAACCTGGAAAGGCAAATCAGCGCTACAAAGAAGTCTCGCTTCCCATCGGTCAAAAGGGCCATGCTGAAAAAAGTGTCAAAACCAGAAATGCAGGACAGGCCATGGAGAAATGGGAGCCTTGCTACACTGATGGGCGGGATGTAAATTGCCAACAGCCACTCTGGAGAAGTGTACGGTGAGTCCTGAAACATCTAAAAAACACAGCTTAGAGAGCATAGGGCACTTCCACTCATGGGGGTATGAATTGGGAAAATGAAAAATCAGCAAGACACAAGCACCCCAAAGTTTAGGGCTGCTCTGTTGACAAGGACCTCCACTTCATTCCACCTTAAATATCCCAGGAAAGAGAAACATGGGTAAAGAAGTTGTGGTCCTTATGTACAATGGAATATCACTCAGCCATGAAATCAATGTCATAAGGCTAGTAGCAGCATGATGAGTGGATTTAGGTACGACGATTCTAAGTGAAATAAGTCACACAGAAAAGGACACTTCTCATAAGGTATCACTGATAGAGGGAATGTAAAAACCGTTACACTTGAACTGAATTACAAAACAGAACAGAGTCACACATGCAGAAAACACACTATGGCTGCTTAACGGGAAAGGTGAGGTGGGGTGATACATAAAACAAGGGTTTCAAATTAGCTCAGATACCGTTCCATAAACCCAATATGTAATAGACAAGACCTACTCCTTGCTCAGAGAACTGGACTCAACACGCCCTATTCACCGCACAAGAATATATCTGACTAGTAATAATCGTAAAGCCTATGTATTGATATCTCTCTGTTAGTGTGTCAAGTGGGTGTAAAGCGGCATAAACACAGCAGTGAAAAGCAGCTAAATCCCATTATGAAAATAAATTACTTTGAAAAACCCATGAAACAAAGACAGTGAACGAGAGAGGAATTCTTACACAATGCGTTCAGGGGCTGTGATGCAACCTGGATTGACCATATCTAGACCCACAGCTGGATGAGACATAAGGGTGGACACTCTTGGGGCTGAGAGGTTTGGTGAGGTTGGGTGAGCAAACGCAGACCCTTTAAAGTAATACTGCATGGTACCCATCGCATGGGTCCCAAATCTCCAGCTTCAAGGGCATCTTCCTACATCAAAAACATGCATGAGAAACCCAGAAGATGGTACACCGTGTGATGGGGAAAGGTTTCTAAAACGCACCTCATTTCTCATCTCCTTGTGCCCGGGTTCGCCATTCCAGCCGCTTTACTAGCAAGCTCCCTACTTGGAGCATCAGCACCTTTAACCTCCTGTTCCGTACAGGTTGCAATTTGTCCTGAGGATAAACGGGAAGACGTGGAACCAACGAGAGACTAGCTCTTGGTGTTGGGACAGGCACAGGTCACTCTATTTTCCCATCAGAAAGAAGAATTAACCACAGGCTCAGCCTGCCAACCGGAACCAGAACAGGGCCTGAATCCATTCTGTGATTTTGCGGCCAGCTCCCATAAAAACGAGTTGTAAAATGGAGGTTCAGGGCACTGCAATTCACAAACCTGCAGTTATAAATGATAACTCTCGTCCACAAATATATTGAGGGAAGGCAACGAAGAGGATTTGAAATCAAGGCAGAATTGCAGGAAACAGATTTCAGGAAGTAGATTCGAATCGCATTTAAAGCACATGAAAAGTGGCAAAACGTTGACAATGATGCCCTTGGCCAAAAAGGGCGTATGCGTTTTTTCCTGAATATATTCAGGAAAAAACGCATACGCCCTTTTTGGCCAACCAAGCAACCTGGAAAGGCAAATCAGCGCTACAAACAAGTCTCGCTTCCCATCGGTCAAAAGGGCCATGCTGAAAAAAGTGTCAAAACCAGAAATGCAGGACAGGCCATGGAGAAATGGGAGCCTTGCTACACTGATGGGCGGTATGTAAATTGCCAAGAGCCACTCTGGAGAAGTGTCCGGTGAGTCCTGAAACATCTGAAAAACACAGCTTAGAGAGCATAGGGCACTTCCACTCATGGGGGTATAAATTGGGAAAATTAAAAATCAGCAAGACACAAGCACCCCAAAGTTGAGGGCTGCTCTGTTGACAAGGACCTCCACTTCATTCCACCTTCAATATCCCAGGAAAGAGAAAAATGGATAAAGAAGTTGTGGTCCTTATGTACAATGGAATATCACTCAGCCATGAAATCAATGTCATAAGGCTAGTAGCAGCATGATGAGTGGATTAAGGTACGACGATTCTAAGTGAAATAAGTCACACAGAAAAGGACACTTCTCATAAGGTATCACTGATAGAGGGAATGTAAAAACCGTTACACTTGAACTGAATTACAAAACAGAACAGAGTCACACATGCAGAAAACACACTATGGCTGCTTAACGGGAAAGGTGAGGTGGGGTGATACATAAAACAAGGGTTTCAAATTAGCTCAGATACCGTTCCATAAACCCAATATGTAATAGACAAGACCTACTCCTTGCTCAGAGAACTGGACTCAACACGCCCTATTCACCGCACAAGAATATATCTGACTAGTAATAATCGTAAAGCCTATGTATTGATATCTCTCTGTTAGTGTGTCAAGTGGGTGTAAAGCGGCATAAACACAGCAGTGAAAAGCAGCTAAATCCCATTATGAAAATAAATTACTTTGAAAAACCCATGAAACAAAGACAGTGAACGAGAGAGGAATTCTTACACAATGCGTTCAGGGGCTGTGATGCAACCTGGATTGACCATATCTAGACCCACAGCTGGATGAGACATAAGGGTGGACACTCTTGGGGCTGAGAGGTTTGGTGAGGTTGGGTGAGCAAACGCAGACCCTTTAAAGTAATACTGCATGATACCCATCGCATGGGTCCCAAATCTCCAGGTTCAAGGGCATCTTCCTACATCAAAAACATGCATGAGAAACCCAGAAGATGGTACACCGTGTGATGGGGAAAGGTTTCTAAAACGCACCTCATTTCTCATCGCCTTGTGCCCGGGTTCGCCATTCCAGCCGCTTTACTAG
The DNA here is from genome assembly GCF_965194805.1 of Balaenoptera borealis. Lineage (NCBI taxonomy): Eukaryota > Metazoa > Chordata > Mammalia > Artiodactyla > Balaenopteridae > Balaenoptera > Balaenoptera borealis. Next base: position 222,428 of record NW_028123837.1, read on the forward strand.
CAAGCTCCCTACTTGGAGCATCAGCACCTTTAACCTCCTGTTCCGTACAGGTTGCAATTTGTCCTGAGGATAAACGGGAAGACGTGGAACCAACGAGAGACTAGCTCTTGGTGTTGGGACAGGCACAGGTCACTCTATTTTCCCATCAGGAAGAAGAATTAACCACAGGCTCAGCCTGCCCCCCGGAACCAGAACAGGGCCTGAAGCCATTCTGCGATTTTGCCGCCAGCTCCCATAAAAACGAGTTGTAAAATGGAGGTTCAGGGCACTGCAATTCACAAACCTGCAGAGTTATAAATGATAACTCTCGTCCACAAATATATTGAGGGAAGGCAAAGAAGAGGATTTGAAATCAAGGCAGAATTGCAGGAAAGAGATTTCAGGAGGTAGATTCGAATCGCCTTTAAAGCACATGAAAAGCGGCAAAACGTTGACAATGATGCCCTTGGCCAAAAAGGGCGTATGCGTTTTTTCCTGAATATATTCAGGAAAAAACGCATACGCCCTTTTTGGCCAACCAAGCAACCTGGAAAGGCAAATCAGCGCTACAAACAAGTCTCGCTTCCCATCGGTCAAAAGGGCCATGCTGAAAAAAGTGTCAAAACCAGAAATGCAGGACAGGCCATGGAGAAATGGGAGCCTTGCTACACTGATGGGCGGGATGTAAATTGCCAACAGCCACTCTGGAGAAGTGTCCGGTGAGTCCTGAAACATCTGAAAAACACAGCTTAGAGAGCATAGGGCACTTCCACTCATGGGGGTATGAATTGGGAAAATGAAAAATCAGCAAGACACAAGCACCCCAAAGTTTAGGGCTGCTCTGTTGACCAGGACCTCCACTTCATTCCACCTTCAATATCCCAGGAAAGAGAAAAATGGGTAAAGAAGTTGTGGTCCTTATGTACAATGGAATATCACTCAGCCATGAAATCAATGTCATAAGGCTAGTAGCAGCATGATGAGTGGATTTAGGTACGACGATTCTAAGTGAAATAAGTCACACAGAAAAGGACACTTCTCATAAGGTATCACTGATAGAGGGAATGTAAAAACCGTTACACTTGAACTGAATTACAAAACAGAACAGAGTCACACATGCAGAAAACACACTATGGCTGCTTAACGGGAAAGGTGAGGTGGGGTGATACATAAAACAAGGGTATCAAATTAGCTCAGATACCGTTCCATAAACCCAATATGTAATAGACAAGACCTACTCCTTGCTCAGAGAACTGGACTCAACACGCCCTATTCACCGCACAAGAATATATCTGACTAGTAATAATCGTAAAGCCTATGTATTGATATCTCTCTGTTAGTGTGTCAAGTGGGTGTAAAGCGGCATAAACACAGCAGTGAAAAGCAGCTAAATCCCATTATGAAAATAAATTACTTTGAAAAACCCATGAAACAAAGACAGTGAACGAGAGAGGAATTCTTACACAATGCGTTCAGGGGCTGTGATGCAACCTGGATTGACCATATCTAGACCCACAGCTGGATGAGACATAAGGGTGGACACTCTTGGGGCTGAGAGGTTTGGTGAGGTTGGGTGAGCAAACGCAGACCCTTTAAAGTAATACTGCATGGTACCCATCGCATGGGTCCCAAATCTCCAGCTTCAAGGGCATCTTCCTACGTCAAAAACTTGCATGAAAAACCCAGAAGATGGTACACAGTGTGATGGGGAAAGGTTTCTAAAACGCACCTCATTTCTCATCGCCTTGTGCCCGGGTTCGCCATTCCAGCCGCTTTACTAGCAAGCTCCCTACTTGGAGCATCAGCACCTTTAACCTCCTGTTCCGTAGAGGTTGCAATTTGTCCTGAGGATAAACGGGAAGACGTGGAACCAACGAGAGACTAGCTCTTGGTGTTGGGACAGGCACAGGTCACTCTATTTTCCCATCAGAAAGAAGAATTAACCACAGGCTCAGCCTGCCCCCCGGAACCAGAACAGGGCCTGAAGCCATTCTGCGATTTTGCGGCCAGCTCCCATAAAAACGAGTTGTAAAATGGAGGTTCAGGGCACTGCAATTCACAAACCTGCAGAGTTATAAATGATAACTCTCGTCCACAAATATATTGAGGGAAGGCAAAGAAGAGGATTTGAAATCAAGGCAGAATTGCAGGAAAGAGATTTCAGGAGGTAGATTCGAATCGCATTTAAAGCACATGAAAAGCGGCAAAACGTTGACAATGATGCCCTTGGCCAAAAAGGGCGTATGCGTTTTTTCCTGAATATATTCAGGAAAAAACGCATACGCCCTTTTTGGCCAACCAAGCAACCTGGAAAGGCAAATCAGCGCTACAAACAAGTCTCGCTTCCCATCGGTCAAAAGGGCCATGCTGAAAAAAGTGTCAAAACCAGAAATGCAGGACAGGCCATGGAGAAATGGGAGCCTTGCTACACTGATGGGCGGTATGTAAATTGCCAAGAGCCACTCTGGAGAAGTGTCCGGTGAGTCCTGAAACATCTGAAAAACACAGCTTAGAGAGCATAGGGCACTTCCACTCATGGGGGTATAAATTGGGAAAATTAAAAATCAGCAAGACACAAGCACCCCAAAGTTGAGGGCTGCTCTGTTGACAAGGACCTCCACTTCATTCCACCTTCAATATCCCAGGAAAGAGAAAAATGGATAAAGAAGTTGTGGTCCTTATGTACAATGGAATATCACTCAGCCATGAAATCAATGTCATAAGGCTAGTAGCAGCATGATGAGTGGATTAAGGTACGACGATTCTAAGTGAAATAAGTCACACAGAAAAGGACACTTCTCATAAGGTATCACTGATAGAGGGAATGTAAAAACCGTTACACTTGAACTGAATTACAAAACAGAACAGAGTCACACATGCAGAAAACACACTATGGCTGCTTAACGGGAAAGGTGAGGTGGGGTGATACATAAAACAAGGGTTTCAAATTAGCTCAGATACCGTTCCATAAACCCAATATGTAATAGACAAGACCTACTCCTTGCTCAGAGAACTGGACTCAACACGCCCTATTCACCGCACAAGAATATATCTGACTAGTAATAATCGTAAAGCCTATGTATTGATATCTCTCTGTTAGTGTGTCAAGTGGGTGTAAAGCGGCATAAACACAGCAGTGAAAAGCAGCTAAATCCCATTATGAAAATAAATTACTTTGAAAAACCCATGAAACAAAGACAGTGAACGAGAGAGGAATTCTTACACAATGCGTTCAGGGGCTGTGATGCAACCTGGATTGACCATATCTAGACCCACAGCTGGATGAGACATAAGGGTGGACACTCTTGGGGCTGAGAGGTTTGGTGAGGTTGGGTGAGCAAACGCAGACCCTTTAAAGTAATACTGCATGATACCCATCGCATGGGTCCCAAATCTCCAGGTTCAAGGGCATCTTCCTACATCAAAAACATGCATGAGAAACCCAGAAGATGGTACACCGTGTGATGGGGAAAGGTTTCTAAAACGCACCTCATTTCTCATCGCCTTGTGCCCGGGTTCGCCATTCCAGCCGCTTTACTAGCAAGCTCCCTACTTGGAGCATCAGCACCTTTAACCTCCTGTTCCGTACAGGTTGCAATTTGTCCTGAGGATAAACGGGAAGACGTGGAACCAACGAGAGACTAGCTCTTGGTGTTGGGACAGGCACAGGTCACTCTATTTTCCCATCAGGAAGAAGAATTAACCACAGGCTCAGCCTGCCCCCCGGAACCAGAACAGGGCCTGAAGCCATTCTGCGATTTTGCCGCCAGCTCCCATAAAAACGAGTTGTAAAATGGAGGTTCAGGGCACTGCAATTCACAAACCTGCAGAGTTATAAATGATAACTCTCGTCCACAAATATATTGAGGGAAGGCAAAGAAGAGGATTTGAAATCAAGGCAGAATTGCAGGAAAGAGATTTCAGGAGGTAGATTCGAATCGCCTTTAAAGCACATGAAAAGCGGCAAAACGTTGACAATGATGCCCTTGGCCAAAAAGGGCGTATGCGTTTTTTCCTGAATATATTCAGGAAAAAACGCATACGCCCTTTTTGGCCAACCAAGCAACCTGGAAAGGCAAATCAGCGCTACAAACAAGTCTCGCTTCCCATCGGTCAAAAGGGCCATGCTGAAAAAAGTGTCAAAACCAGAAATGCAGGACAGGCCATGGAGAAATGGGAGCCTTGCTACACTGATGGGCGGGATGTAAATTGCCAACAGCCACTCTGGAGAAGTGTCCGGTGAGTCCTGAAACATCTGAAAAACACAGCTTAGAGAGCATAGGGCACTTCCACTCATGGGGGTATGAATTGGGAAAATGAAAAATCAGCAAGACACAAGCACCCCAAAGTTTAGGGCTGCTCTGTTGACCAGGACCTCCACTTCATTCCACCTTCAATATCCCAGGAAAGAGAAAAATGGGTAAAGAAGTTGTGGTCCTTATGTACAATGGAATATCACTCAGCCATGAAATCAATGTCATAAGGCTAGTAGCAGCATGATGAGTGGATTTAGGTACGACGATTCTAAGTGAAATAAGTCACACAGAAAAGGACACTTCTCATAAGGTATCACTGATAGAGGGAATGTAAAAACCGTTACACTTGAACTGAATTACAAAACAGAACAGAGTCACACATGCAGAAAACACACTATGGCTGCTTAACGGGAAAGGTGAGGTGGGGTGATACATAAAACAAGGGTATCAAATTAGCTCAGATACCGTTCCATAAACCCAATATGTAATAGACAAGACCTACTCCTTGCTCAGAGAACTGGACTCAACACGCCCTATTCACCGCACAAGAATATATCTGACTAGTAATAATCGTAAAGCCTATGTATTGATATCTCTCTGTTAGTGTGTCAAGTGGGTGTAAAGCGGCATAAACACAGCAGTGAAAAGCAGCTAAATCCCATTATGAAAATAAATTACTTTGAAAAACCCATGAAACAAAGACAGTGAACGAGAGAGGAATTCTTACACAATGCGTTCAGGGGCTGTGATGCAACCTGGATTGACCATATCTAGACCCACAGCTGGATGAGACATAAGGGTGGACACTCTTGGGGCTGAGAGGTTTGGTGAGGTTGGGTGAGCAAACGCAGACCCTTTAAAGTAATACTGCATGGTACCCATCGCATGGGTCCCAAATCTCCAGCTTCAAGGGCATCTTCCTACGTCAAAAACTTGCATGAAAAACCCAGAAGATGGTACACAGTGTGATGGGGAAAGGTTTCTAAAACGCACCTCATTTCTCATCGCCTTGTGCCCGGGTTCGCCATTCCAGCCGCTTTACTAGCAAGCTCCCTACTTGGAGCATCAGCACCTTTAACCTCCTGTTCCGTAGAGGTTGCAATTTGTCCTGAGGATAAACGGGAAGACGTGGAACCAACGAGAGACTAGCTCTTGGTGTTGGGACAGGCACAGGTCACTCTATTTTCCCATCAGAAAGAAGAATTAACCACAGGCTCAGCCTGCCCCCCGGAACCAGAACAGGGCCTGAAGCCATTCTGCGATTTTGCGGCCAGCTCCCATAAAAACGAGTTGTAAAATGGAGGTTCAGGGCACTGCAATTCACAAACCTGCAGAGTTATAAATGATAACTCTCGTCCACAAATATATTGAGGGAAGGCAAAGAAGAGGATTTGAAATCAAGGCAGAATTGCAGGAAAGAGATTTCAGGAGGTAGATTCGAATCGCATTTAAAGCACATGAAAAGCGGCAAAACGTTGACAATGATGCCCTTGGCCAAAAAGGGCGTATGCGTTTTTTCCTGAATATATTCAGGAAAAAACGCATACGCCCTTTTTGGCCAACCAAGCAACCTGGAAAGGCAAATCAGCGCTACAAACAAGTCTCGCTTCCCATCGGTCAAAAGGGCCATGCTGAAAAAAGTGTCAAAACCAGAAATGCAGGACAGGCCATGGAGAAATGGGAGCCTTGCTACACTGATGGGCGGGATGTAAATTGCGAACAGCCACTCTGGAGAAGTGTCCGGTGAGTCCTGAAACATCTGAAAAACACAGCTTAGAGAGCATAGGGCACTTCCACTCATGGGGGTATGAATTGGGAAAATGAAAAATCAGCAAGACACAAGCACCCCAAAGTTTAGGGCTGCTCTGTTGACCAGGACCTCCACTTCATTCCACCTTCAATATCCCAGGAAAGAGAAAAATGGGTAAAGAAGTTGTGGTCCTTATGTACAATGGAATATCACTCAGCCATGAAATCAATGTCATAAGGCTAGTAGCAGCATGATGAGTGGATTTAGGTACGACGATTCTAAGTGAAATAAGTCACACAGAAAAGGACACTTCTCATAAGGTATCACTGATAGAGGGAATGTAAAAACCGTTACACTTGAACTGAATTACAGAACAGAACAGAGTCACACATGCAGAAAACACACTATGGCTGCTTAACGGGAAAGGTGAGGTGGGGTGATACATAAAACAAGGGTATCAAATTAGCTCAGATACCGTTCCATAAACCCAATATGTAATAGACAAGACCTACTCCTTGCTCAGAGAACTGGACTCAACACGCCCTATTCACCGCACAAGAATATATCTGACTAGTAATAATCGTAAAGCCTATGTATTGATATCTCTCTGTTAGTGTGTCAAGTGGGTGTAAAGCGGCATAAACACAGCAGTGAAAAGCAGCTAAATCCCATTATGAAAATAAATTACTTTGAAAAACCCATGAAACAAAGACAGTGAACGAGAGAGGAATTCTTACACAATGCGTTCAGGGGCTGTGATGCAACCTGGATTGACCATATCTAGACCCACAGCTGGATGAGACATAAGGGTGGACACTCTTGGGGCTGAGAGGTTTGGTGAGGTTGGGTGAGCAAACGCAGACCCTTTAAAGTAATACTGCATGGTACCCATCGCATGGGTCCCAAATCTCCAGCTTCAAGGGCATCTTCCTACATCAAAAACATGCATGAAAAACCCAGAAGATGGTACACAGTGTGATGGGGAAAGGTTTCTAAAACGCACCTCATTTCTCATCGCCTTGTGCCCGGGTTCGCCATTCCAGCCGCTTTACTAGCAAGCTCCCTACTTGGAGCATCAGCACCTTTAACCTCCTGTTCCGTACAGGTTGCAATTTGTCCTGAGGATAAACGGGAAGACGTGGAACCAACGAGAGACTAGCTCTTGGTGTTGGGACAGGCACAGGTCACTCTATTTTACCATCAGAAAGAAGAATTAACCACAGGCTCAGCCTGCCCCCCGGAACCAAAACAGGGCCTGAAGCCATTCTGCGATTTTGCGGCCAGCTCCCATAAAAACGAGTTGTAAAATGGAGGTTCAGGGCACTGCAATTCACAAACCTGCAGAGTTATAAATGATAACTCTCGTCCACAAATATATTGAGGGAAGGCAAAGAAGAGGATTTGAAATCAAGGCAGAATTGCAGGAAAGAGATTTCAGGAGGTAGATTCGAATCGCATTTAAAGCACATGAAAAGCGGCAAAACGTTGACAATGATGCCCTTGGCCAAAAAGGGCGTATGCGTTTTTTCCTGAATATATTCAGGAAAAAACGCATACGCCCTTTTTGGCCAACCAAGCAACCTGGAAAGGCAAATCAGCGCTACAAACAAGTCTCGCTTCCCATCGGTCAAAAGGGCCATGCTGAAAAAAGTGTCAAAACCAGAAATGCAGGACAGGCCATGGAGAAATGGGAGCCTTGCTACACTGATGGGCGGGATGTAAATTGCCAACAGCCACTCTGGAGAAGTGTACGGTGAGTCCCGAAACATCTGAAAAACACAGCTTAGAGAGCATAGGGCACTTCCACTCATGGGGGTATGAATTGGGAAAATGAAAAATCAGCAAGACACAAGCACCCCAAAGTTGAGGGCTGCTCTGTTGACAAGGACCTCCACTTCATTCCACCTTAAATATCCCAGGAAAGAGAAAAATGGGTAAAGAAGTTGTGGTCCTTATGTACAATGGAATATCACTCAGCCATGAAATCAATGTCATAAGGCTAGTAGCAGCATGATGAGTGGATTTAGGTACGACGATTCTAAGTGAAATAAGTCACACAGAAAAGGACACTTCTCATAAGGTATCACTGATAGAGGGAATGTAAAAACCGTTACACTTGAACTGAATTACAAAACAGAACAGAGTCACACATGCAGAAAACACACTATGGCTGCTTAACGGGAAAGGTGAGGTGGGGTGATACATAAAACAAGGGTTTCAAATTAGCTCAGATACCGTTCCATAAACCCAATATGTAATAGACAAGACCTACTCCTTGCTCAGAGAACTGGACTCAACACGCCCTATTCACCGCACAAGAATATATCTGACTAGTAATAATCGTAAAGCCTATGTATTGATATCTCTCTGTTAGTGTGTCAAGTGGGTGTAAAGCGGCATAAACACAGCAGTGAAAAGCAGCTAAATCCCATTATGAAAATAAATTACTTTGAAAAACCCATGAAACAAAGACAGTGAACGAGAGAGGAATTCTTACACAATGCGTTCAGGGGCTGTGATGCAACCTGGATTGACCATATCTAGACCCACAGCTGGATGAGACATAAGGGTGGACACTCTTGGGGCTGAGAGGTTTGGTGAGGTTGGGTGAGCAAACGCAGACCCTTTAAAGTAATACTGCATGGTACCCATCGCATGGGTCCCAAATCTCCAGCTTCAAGGGCATCTTCCTACATCAAAAACATGCATGAGAAACCCAGAAGATGGTACACCGTGTGATGGGGAAAGGTTTCTAAAACGCACCTCATTTCTCATCTCCTTGTGCCCGGGTTCGCCATTCCAGCCGCTTTACTAGCAAGCTCCCTACTTGGAGCATCAGCACCTTTAACCTCCTGTTCCGTACAGGTTGCAATTTGTCCTGAGGATAAACGGGAAGACGTGGAACCAACGAGAGACTAGCTCTTGGTGTTGGGACAGGCACAGGTCACTCTATTTTCCCATCAGAAAGAAGAATTAACCACAGGCTCAGCCTGCCAACCGGAACCAGAACAGGGCCTGAATCCATTCTGTGATTTTGCGGCCAGCTCCCATAAAAACGAGTTGTAAAATGGAGGTTCAGGGCACTGCAATTCACAAACCTGCAGTTATAAATGATAACTCTCGTCCACAAATATATTGAGGGAAGGCAACGAAGAGGATTTGAAATCAAGGCAGAATTGCAGGAAACAGATTTCAGGAAGTAGATTCGAATCGCATTTAAAGCACATGAAAAGTGGCAAAACGTTGACAATGATGCCCTTGGCCAAAAAGGGCGTATGCGTTTTTTCCTGAATATATTCAGGAAAAAACGCATACGCCCTTTTTGGCCAACCAAGCAACCTGGAAAGGCAAATCAGCGCTACAAACAAGTCTCGCTTCCCATCGGTCAAAAGGGCCATGCTGAAAAAAGTGTCAAAACCAGAAATGCAGGACAGGCCATGGAGAAATGGGAGCCTTGCTACACTGATGGGCGGTATGTAAATTGCCAAGAGCCACTCTGGAGAAGTGTCCGGTGAGTCCTGAAACATCTGAAAAACACAGCTTAGAGAGCATAGGGCACTTCCACTCATGGGGGTATAAATTGGGAAAATGAAAAATCAGCAAGACACAAGCACCCCAAAGTTGAGGGCTGCTCTGTTGACAAGGACCTCCACTTCATTCCACCTTCAATATCCCAGGAAAGAGAAAAATGGATAAAGAAGTTGTGGTCCTTATGTACAATGGAATATCACTCAGCCATGAAATCAATGTCATAAGGCTAGTAGCAGCATGATGAGTGGATTAAGGTACGACGATTCTAAGTGAAATAAGTCACACAGAAAAGGACACTTCTCATAAGGTATCACTGATAGAGGGAATGTAAAAACCGTTACACTTGAACTGAATTACAAAACAGAACAGAGTCACACATGCAGAAAACACACTATGGCTGCTTAACGGGAAAGGTGAGGTGGGGTGATACATAAAACAAGGGTTTCAAATTAGCTCAGATACCGTTCCATAAACCCAATATGTAATAGACAAGACCTACTCCTTGCTCAGAGAACTGGACTCAACACGCCCTATTCACCGCACAAGAATATATCTGACTAGTAATAATCGTAAAGCCTATGTATTGATATCTCTCTGTTAGTGTGTCAAGTGGGTGTAAAGCGGCATAAACACAGCAGTGAAAAGCAGCTAAATCCCATTATGAAAATAAATTACTTTGAAAAACCCATGAAACAAAGACAGTGAACGAGAGAGGAATTCTTACACAATGCGTTCAGGGGCTGTGATGCAACCTGGATTGACCATATCTAGACCCACAGCTGGATGAGACATAAGGGTGGACACTCTTGGGGCTGAGAGGTTTGGTGAGGTTGGGTGAGCAAACGCAGACCCTTTAAAGTAATACTGCATGATACCCATCGCATGGGTCCCAAATCTCCAGGTTCAAGGGCATCTTCCTACATCAAAAACATGCATGAGAAACCCAGAAGATGGTACACCGTGTGATGGGGAAAGGTTTCTAAAACGCACCTCATTTCTCATCGCCTTGTGCCCGGGTTCGCCATTCCAGCCGCTTTACTAGCAAGCTCCCTACTTGGAGCATCAGCACCTTTAACCTCCTGTTCCGTACAGGTTGCAATTTGTCCTGAGGATAAACGGGAAGACGTGGAACCAACGAGAGACTAGCTCTTGGTGTTGGGACAGGAACAGGTCACTCTATTTTCCCATCAGAAAGAAGAATTAACCACAGGCTCAGCCTGCCCCCCGGAACCAGAACAGGGCCTGAAGCCATTCTGCGATTTTGCCGCCAGCTCCCATAAAAACGAGTTGTAAAATGGAGGTTCAGGGCACTGCAATTCACAAACCTGCAGAGTTATAAATGATAACTCTCGTCCACAAATATATTGAGGGAAGGCAAAGAAGAGGATTTGAAATCAAGGCAGAATTGCAGGAAAGAGATTTCAGGAGGTAGATTCGAATCGCCTTTAAAGCACATGAAAAGCGGCAAAACGTTGACAATGATGCCCTTGGCCAAAAAGGGCGTATGCGTTTTTTCCTGAATATATTCAGGAAAAAACGCATACGCCCTTTTTGGCCAACCAAGCAACCTGGAAAGGCAAATCAGCGCTACAAACAAGTCTCGCTTCCCATCGGTCAAAAGGGCCATGCTGAAAAAAGTGTCAAAACCAGAAATGCAGGACAGGCCATGGAGAAATGGGAGCCTTGCTACACTGATGGGCGGGATGTAAATTGCCAACAGCCACTCTGGAGAAGTGTCCGGTGAGTCCTGAAACATCTGAAAAACACAGCTTAGAGAGCATAGGGCACTTCCACTCATGGGGGTATGAATTGGGAAAATGAAAAATCAGCAAGACACAAGCACCCCAAAGTTTAGGGCTGCTCTGTTGACCAGGACCTCCACTTCATTCCACCTTCAATATCCCAGGAAAGAGAAAAATGGGTAAAGAAGTTGTGGTCCTTATGTACAATGGAATATCACTCAGCCATGAAATCAATGTCATAAGGCTAGTAGCAGCATGATGAGTGGATTTAGGTACGACGATTCTAAGTGAAATAAGTCACACAGAAAAGGACACTTCTCATAAGGTATCACTGATAGAGGGAATGTAAAAACCGTTACACTTGAACTGAATTACAAAACAGAACAGAGTCACACATGCAGAAAACACACTATGGCTGCTTAACGGGAAAGGTGAGGTGGGGTGATACATAAAACAAGGGTATCAAATTAGCTCAGATACCGTTCCATAAACCCAATATGTAATAGACAAGACCTACTCCTTGCTCAGAGAACTGGACTCAACACGCCCTATTCACCGCACAAGAATATATCTGACTAGTAATAATCGTAAAGCCTATGTATTGATATCTCTCTGTTAGTGTGTCAAGTGGGTGTAAAGCGGCATAAACACAGCAGTGAAAAGCAGCTAAATCCCATTATGAAAATAAATTACTTTGAAAAACCCATGAAACAAAGACAGTGAACGAGAGAGGAATTCTTACACAATGCGTTCAGGGGCTGTGATGCAACCTGGATTGACCATATCTAGACCCACAGCTGGATGAGACATAAGGGTGGACACTCTTGGGGCTGAGAGGTTTGGTGAGGTTGGGTGAGCAAACGCAGACCCTTTAAAGTAATACTGCATGGTACCCATCGCATGGGTCCCAAATCTCCAGCTTCAAGGGCATCTTCCTACGTCAAAAACTTGCATGAAAAACCCAGAAGATGGTACACAGTGTGATGGGGAAAGGTTTCTAAAACGCACCTCATTTCTCATCGCCTTGTGCCCGGGTTCGCCATTCCAGCCGCTTTACTAGCAAGCTCCCTACTTGGAGCATCAGCACCTTTAACCTCCTGTTCCGTACAGGTTGCAATTTGTCCTGAGGATAAACGGGAAGACGTGGAACCAACGAGAGACTAGCTCTTGGTGTTGGGACAGGCACAGGTCACTCTATTTTACCATCAGAAAGAAGAATTAACCACAGGCTCAGCCTGCCCCCCGGAACCAGAACAGGGCCTGAAGCCATTCTGCGATTTTGCGGCCAGCTCCCATAAAAACGAGTTGTAAAATGGAGGTTCAGGGCACTGCAATTCACAAACCTGCAGAGTTATAAATGATAACTCTCGTCCACAAATATATTGAGGGAAGGCAAAGAAGAGGATTTGAAATCAAGGCAGAATTGCAGGAAAGAGATTTCAGGAGGTAGATTCGAATCGCATTTAAAGCACATGAAAAGCGGCAAAACGTTGACAATGATGCCCTTGGCCAAAAAGGGCGTATGCGTTTTTTCCTGAATATATTCAGGAAAAAACGCATACGCCCTTTTTGGCCAACCAAGCAACCTGGAAAGGCAAATCAGCGCTACAAACAAGTCTCGCTTCCCATCGGTCAAAAGGGCCATGCTGAAAAAAGTGTCAAAACCAGAAATGCAGGACAGGCCATGGAGAAATGGGAGCCTTGCTACACTGATGGGCGGGATGTAAATTGCCAACAGCCACTCTGGAGAAGTGTACGGTGAGTCCTGAAACATCTGAAAAACACAGCTTAGAGAGCATAGGGCACTTCCACTCATGGGGGTATGAATTGGGAAAATGAAAAATCAGCAAGACACAAGCACCCCAAAGTTGAGGGCTGCTCTGTTGACAAGGACCTCCACTTCATTCCACCTTAAATATCCCAGGAAAGAGAAAAATGGGTAAAGAAGTTGTGGTCCTTATGTACAATGGAATATCACTCAGCCATGAAATCAATGTCATAAGGCTAGTAGCAGCATGATGAGTGGATTTAGGTACGACGATTCTAAGTGAAATAAGTCACACAGAAAAGGACACTTCTCATAAGGTATCACTGATAGAGGGAATGTAAAAACCGTTACACTTGGACTGAATTACAAAACAGAACAGAGTCACACATGCAGAAAACACACTATGGCTGCTTAACGGGAAAGGTGAGGTGGGGTGATACATAAAACAAGGGTTTCAAATTAGCTCAGATACCGTTCCATAAACCCAATATGTAATAGACAAGACCTACTCCTTGCTCAGAGAACTGGACTCAACACGCCCTATTCACCGCACAAGAATATATCTGACTAGTAATAATCGTAAAGCCTATGTATTGATATCTCTCTGTTAGTGTGTCAAGTGGGTGTAAAGCGGCATAAACACAGCAGTGAAAAGCAGCTAAATCCCATTATGAAAATAAATTACTTTGAAAAACCCATGAAACAAAGACAGTGAACGAGAGAGGAATTCTTACACAATGCGTTCAGGGGCTGTGATGCAACCTGGATTGACCATATCTAGACCCACAGCTGGATGAGACATAAGGGTGGACACTCTTGGGGCTGAGAGGTTTGGTGAGGTTGGGTGAGCAAACGCAGACCCTTTAAAGTAATACTGCATGATACCCATCGCATGGGTCCCAAATCTCCAGCTTCAAGGGCATCTTCCTACATCAAAAACATGCATGAGAAACCCAGAAGATGGTACACCGTGTGATGGGGAAAGGTTTCTAAAACGCACCTCATTTCTCATCTCCTTGTGCCCGGGTTCGCCATTCCAGCCGCTTTACTAGCAAGCTCCCTACTTGGAGCATCAGCACCTTTAACCTCCTGTTCCGTACAGGTTGCAATTTGTCCTGAGGATAAACGGGAAGACGTGGAACCAACGAGAGACTAGCTCTTGGTGTTGGGACAGGCACAGGTCACTCTATTTTCCCATCAGAAAGAAGAATTAACCACAGGCTCAGCCTGCCAACCGGAACCAGAACAGGGCCTGAATCCATTCTGTGATTTTGCGGCCAGCTCCCATAAAAACGAGTTGTAAAATGGAGGTTCAGGGCACTGCAATTCACAAACCTGCAGTTATAAATGATAACTCTCGTCCACAAATATATTGAGGGAAGGCAACGAAGAGGATTTGAAATCAAGGCAGAATTGCAGGAAACAGATTTCAGGAAGTAGATTCGAATCGCATTTAAAGCACATGAAAAGTGGCAAAACGTTGACAATGATGCCCTTGGCCAAAAAGGGCGTATGCGTTTTTTCCTGAATATATTCAGGAAAAAACGCATACGCCCTTTTTGGCCAACCAAGCAACCTGGAAAGGCAAATCAGCGCTACAAACAAGTCTCGCTTCCCATCGGTCAAAAGGGCCATGCTGAAAAAAGTGTCAAAACCAGAAATGCAGGACAGGCCATGGAGAAATGGGAGCCTTGCTACACTGATGGGCGGTATGTAAATTGCCAAGAGCCACTCTGGAGAAGTGTCCGGTGAGTCCTGAAACATCTGAAAAACACAGCTTAGAGAGCATAGGGCACTTCCACTCATGGGGGTATAAATTGGGAAAATTAAAAATCAGCAAGACACAAGCACCCCAAAGTTGAGGGCTGCTCTGTTGACAAGGACCTCCACTTCATTCCACCTTCAATATCCCAGGAAAGAGAAAAATGGATAAAGAAGTTGTGGTCCTTATGTACAATGGAATATCACTCAGCCATGAAATCAATGTCATAAGGCTAGTAGCAGCATGATGAGTGGATTAAGGTACGACGATTCTAAGTGAAATAAGTCACACAGAAAAGGACACTTCTCATAAGGTATCACTGATAGAGGGAATGTAAAAACCGTTACACTTGAACTGAATTACAAAACAGAACAGAGTCACACATGCAGAAAACACACTATGGCTGCTTAACGGGAAAGGTGAGGTGGGGTGATACATAAAACAAGGGTTTCAAATTAGCTCAGATACCGTTCCATAAACCCAATATGTAATAGACAAGACCTACTCCTTGCTCAGAGAACTGGACTCAACACGCCCTATTCACCGCACAAGAATATATCTGACTAGTAATAATCGTAAAGCCTATGTATTGATATCTCTCTGTTAGTGTGTCAAGTGGGTGTAAAGCGGCATAAACACAGCAGTGAAAAGCAGCTAAATCCCATTATGAAAATAAATTACTTTGAAAAACCCATGAAACAAAGACAGTGAACGAGAGAGGAATTCTTACACAATGCGTTCAGGGGCTGTGATGCAACCTGGATTGACCATATCTAGACCCACAGCTGGATGAGACATAAGGGTGGACACTCTTGGGGCTGAGAGGTTTGGTGAGGTTGGGTGAGCAAACGCAGACCCTTTAAAGTAATACTGCATGATACCCATCGCATGGGTCCCAAATCTCCAGGTTCAAGGGCATCTTCCTACATCAAAAACATGCATGAGAAACCCAGAAGATGGTACACCGTGTGATGGGGAAAGGTTTCTAAAACGCACCTCATTTCTCATCGCCTTGTGCCCGGGTTCGCCATTCCAGCCGCTTTACTAGCAAGCTCCCTACTTGGAGCATCAGCACCTTTAACCTCCTGTTCCGTACAGGTTGCAATTTGTCCTGAGGATAAACGGGAAGACGTGGAACCAACGAGAGACTAGCTCTTGGTGTTGGGACAGGAACAGGTCACTCTATTTTCCCATCAGAAAGAAGAATTAACCACAGGCTCAGCCTGCCCCCCGGAACCAGAACAGGGCCTGAAGCCATTCTGCGATTTTGCCGCCAGCTCCCATAAAAACGAGTTGTAAAATGGAGGTTCAGGGCACTGCAATTCACAAACCTGCAGAGTTATAAATGATAACTCTCGTCCACAAATATATTGAGGGAAGGCAAAGAAGAGGATTTGAAATCAAGGCAGAATTGCAGGAAAGAGATTTCAGGAGGTAGATTCGAATCGCCTTTAAAGCACATGAAAAGCGGCAAAACGTTGACAATGATGCCCTTGGCCAAAAAGGGCGTATGCGTTTTTTCCTGAATATATTCAGGAAAAAACGCATACGCCCTTTTTGGCCAACCAAGCAACCTGGAAAGGCAAATCAGCGCTACAAACAAGTCTCGCTTCCCATCGGTCAAAAGGGCCATGCTGAAAAAAGTGTCAAAACCAGAAATGCAGGACAGGCCATGGAGAAATGGGAGCCTTGCTACACTGATGGGCGGGATGTAAATTGCCAACAGCCACTCTGGAGAAGTGTCCGGTGAGTCCTGAAACATCTGAAAAACACAGCTTAGAGAGCATAGGGCACTTCCACTCATGGGGGTATGAATTGGGAAAATGAAAAATCAGCAAGACACAAGCACCCCAAAGTTTAGGGCTGCTCTGTTGACCAGGACCTCCACTTCATTCCACCTTCAATATCCCAGGAAAGAGAAAAATGGGTAAAGAAGTTGTGGTCCTTATGTACAATGGAATATCACTCAGCCATGAAATCAATGTCATAAGGCTAGTAGCAGCATGATGAGTGGATTTAGGTACGACGATTCTAAGTGAAATAAGTCACACAGAAAAGGACACTTCTCATAAGGTATCACTGATAGAGGGAATGTAAAAACCGTTACACTTGAACTGAATTACAAAACAGAACAGAGTCACACATGCAGAAAACACACTATGGCTGCTTAACGGGAAAGGTGAGGTGGGGTGATACATAAAACAAGGGTATCAAATTAGCTCAGATACCGTTCCATAAACCCAATATGTAATAGACAAGACCTACTCCTTGCTCAGAGAACTGGACTCAACACGCCCTATTCACCGCACAAGAATATATCTGACTAGTAATAATCGTAAAGCCTATGTATTGATATCTCTCTGTTAGTGTGTCAAGTGGGTGTAAAGCGGCATAAACACAGCAGTGAAAAGCAGCTAAATCCCATTATGAAAATAAATTACTTTGAAAAACCCATGAAACAAAGACAGTGAACGAGAGAGGAATTCTTACACAATGCGTTCAGGGGCTGTGATGCAACCTGGATTGACCATATCTAGACCCACAGCTGGATGAGACATAAGGGTGGACACTCTTGGGGCTGAGAGGTTTGGTGAGGTTGGGTGAGCAAACGCAGACCCTTTAAAGTAATACTGCATGATACCCATCGCATGGGTCCCAAATCTCCAGGTTCAAGGGCATCTTCCTACATCAAAAACATGCATGAGAAACCCAGAAGATGGTACACCGTGTGATGGGGAAAGGTTTCTAAAACGCACCTCATTTCTCATCGCCTTGTGCCCGGGTTCGCCATTCCAGCCACTTTACTAGCAAGCTCCCTACTTGGAGCATCAGCACCTTTAACCTCCTGTTCCGTACAGGTTGCAATTTGTCCTGAGGATAAACGGGAAGACGTGGAACCAACGAGAGACTAGCTCTTGGTGTTGGGACAGGAACAGGTCACTCTATTTTCCCATCAGAAAGAAGAATTAACCACAGGCTCAGCCTGCCCCCCGGAACCAGAACAGGGCCTGAAGCCATTCTGCGATTTTGCCGCCAGCTCCCATAAAAACGAGTTGTAAAATGGAGGTTCAGGGCACTGCAATTCACAAACCTGCAGAGTTATAAATGATAACTCTCGTCCACAAATATATTGAGGGAAGGCAAAGAAGAGGATTTGAAATCAAGGCAGAATTGCAGGAAAGAGATTTCAGGAGGTAGATTCGAATCGCCTTTAAAGCACATGAAAAGCGGCAAAACGTTGACAATGATGCCCTTGGCCAAAAAGGGCGTATGCGTTTTTTCCTGAATATATTCAGGAAAAAACGCATACGCCCTTTTTGGCCAACCAAGCAACCTGGAAAGGCAAATCAGCGCTACAAACAAGTCTCGCTTCCCATCGGTCAAAAGGGCCATGCTGAAAAAAGTGTCAAAACCAGAAATGCAGGACAGGCCATGGAGAAATGGGAGCCTTGCTACACTGATGGGCGGGATGTAAATTGCCAACAGCCACTCTGGAGAAGTGTCCGGTGAGTCCTGAAACATCTGAAAAACACAGCTTAGAGAGCATAGGGCACTTCCACTCATGGGGGTATGAATTGGGAAAATGAAAAATCAGCAAGACACAAGCACCCCAAAGTTTAGGGCTGCTCTGTTGACCAGGACCTCCACTTCATTCCACCTTCAATATCCCAGGAAAGAGAAAAATGGGTAAAGAAGTTGTGGTCCTTATGTACAATGGAATATCACTCAGCCATGAAATCAATGTCATAAGGCTAGTAGCAGCATGATGAGTGGATTTAGGTACGACGATTCTAAGTGAAATAAGTCACACAGAAAAGGACACTTCTCATAAGGTATCACTGATAGAGGGAATGTAAAAACCGTTACACTTGAACTGAATTACAAAACAGAACAGAGTCACACATGCAGAAAACACACTATGGCTGCTTAACGGGAAAGGTGAGGTGGGGTGATACATAAAACAAGGGTATCAAATTAGCTCAGATACCGTTCCATAAACCCAATATGTAATAGACAAGACCTACTCCTTGCTCAGAGAACTGGACTCAACACGCCCTATTCACCGCACAAGAATATATCTGACTAGTAATAATCGTAAAGCCTATGTATTGATATCTCTCTGTTAGTGTGTCAAGTGGGTGTAAAGCGGCATAAACACAGCAGTGAAAAGCAGCTAAATCCCATTATGAAAATAAATTACTTTGAAAAACCCATGAAACAAAGACAGTGAACGAGAGAGGAATTCTTACACAATGCGTTCAGGGGCTGTGATGCAACCTGGATTGACCATATCTAGACCCACAGCTGGATGAGACATAAGGGTGGACACTCTTGGGGCTGAGAGGTTTGGTGAGGTTGGGTGAGCAAACGCAGACCCTTTAAAGTAATACTGAATGGTACCCATCGCATGGGTCCCAAATCTCCAGCTTCAAGGGCATCTTCCTACGTCAAAAACTTGCATGAAAAACCCAGAAGATGGTACACAGTGTGATGGGGAAAGGTTTCTAAAACGCACCTCATTTCTCATCGCCTTGTGCCCGGGTTCGCCATTCCAGCCGCTTTACTAGCAAGCTCCCTACTTGGAGCATCAGCACCTTTAACCTCCTGTTCCGTAGAGGTTGCAATTTGTCCTGAGGATAAACGGGAAGACGTGGAACCAACGAGAGACTAGCTCTTGGTGTTGGGACAGGCACAGGTCACTCTATTTTACCATCAGAAAGAAGAATTAACCACAGGCTCAGCCTGCCCCCCGGAACCAGAACAGGGCCTGAAGCCATTCTGCGATTTTGCGGCCAGCTCCCATAAAAACGAGTTGTAAAATGGAGGTTCAGGGCACTGCAATTCACAAACCTGCAGAGTTATAAATGATAACTCTCGTCCACAAATATATTGAGGGAAGGCAAAGAAGAGGATTTGAAATCAAGGCAGAATTGCAGGAAAGAGATTTCAGGAGGTAGATTCGAATCGCATTTAAAGCACATGAAAAGCGGCAAAACGTTGACAACGATGCCCTTGGCCAAAAAGGGCGTATGCGTTTTTTCCTGAATATATTCAGGAAAAAACGCATACGCCCTTTTTGGCCAACCAAGCAACCTGGAAAGGCAAATCAGCGCTACAAACAAGTCTCGCTTCCCATCGGTCAAAAGGGCCATGCTGAAAAAAGTGTCAAAACCAGAAATGCAGGACAGGCCATGGAGAAATGGGAGCCTTGCTACACTGATGGGCGGGATGTAAATTGCCAACAGCCACTCTGGAGAAGTGTACGGTGAGTCCTGAAACATCTAAAAAACACAGCTTAGAGAGCATAGGGCACTTCCAGTCATGGGGGTATGAATTGGGAAAATGAAAAATCAGCAAGACACAAGCACCCCAAAGTTGAGGGCTGCTCTGTTGACAAGGACCTCCACTTCATTCCACCTTAAATATCCCAGGAAAGAGAAAAATGGGTAAAGAAGTTGTGGTCCTTATGTACAATGGAATATCACTCAGCCATGAAATCAATGTCATAAGGCTAGTAGCAGCATGATGAGTGGATTTAGGTACGACGATTCTAAGTGAAATAAGTCACACAGAAAAGGACACTTCTCATAAGGTATCACTGATAGAGGGAATGTAAAAACCGTTACACTTGAACTGAATTACAAAACAGAACAGAGTCACACATGCAGAAAACACACTATGGCTGCTTAACGGGAAAGGTGAGGTGGGGTGATACATAAAACAAGGGTATCAAATTAGCTCAGATACCATTCCATAAACCCAATATGTAATAGACAAGACCTACTCCTTGCTCAGAGAACTGGACTCAACACGCCCTATTCACCGCACAAGAATATATCTGACTAATAATAATCGTAAAACCTATGTATTGATATCTCTCTGTTAGTGTGTCAAGTGGGTGTAAAGCGGCATAAACACAGCAGTGAAAAGCAGCTAAACCCCATTATAAAAATAAATTACTTTGAAACACCCATGAAACAAAGACAGTGAAAGAGAGAGAAATTCTTACACAATGCGTTCAGGGGCTGTGATGCAACCTGGATTGACCATATCTAGACGCACAGTTGGATGAGACATAAGGGTGGACACTCTTGGGCCTGAGAGGTTTGGTGAGGTTGGGTGAGCAAACGCAGACCCTTTAAAGTAATACTGCATGATACCCATCGCATGGGTCCCAAATCTCCAGGTTCAAGGGCATCTTCCTACATCAAAAACATGCATGAGAAACCCAGAAGATGGTACACCGTGTGATGGGGAAAGGTTTCTAAAAGGCACCTCATTTCTCATCGCCTTGTGCCCGGGTTCGCCATTCCAGCCGCTTTACTAGCAAGCTCCCTACTTGGAGCATCAGCACCTTTAACCTCCTGTTCCGTACAGGTTGCAATTTGTCCTGAGGATAAACGGGAAGACGTGGAACCAACGAGAGAGTAGCTCTTGGTGTTGGGACAGGCACAGG
This sequence comes from Balaenoptera borealis, assembly GCF_965194805.1. Taxonomy (NCBI): domain Eukaryota; kingdom Metazoa; phylum Chordata; class Mammalia; order Artiodactyla; family Balaenopteridae; genus Balaenoptera; species Balaenoptera borealis. The sequence continues at coordinate 243,673 of NW_028123837.1, forward strand.
TCACTCTATTTTCCCATCAGAAAGAAGAATTAACCACAGGCTCAACCTGCCCCCCGGAACCAGAACAGGGCCTGAAGCCATTCTGCGATTTTGCCGCCAGCTCCCATAAAAACGAGTTGTAAAATGGAGGTTCAGGGCACTGCAATTCACAAACCTGCAGAGTTATAAATGATAACTCTCGTCCACAAATATATTGAGGGAAGGCAAAGAAGAGGATTTGAAATCAAGGCAGAATTGCAGGAAAGAGATTTCAGGAGGTAGATTCGAATCGCCTTTAAAGCACATGAAAAGCGGCAAAACGTTGACAATGATGCCCTTGGCCAAAAAGGGCGTATGCGTTTTTTCCTGAATATATTCAGGAAAAAACGCATACGCCCTTTTTGGCCAACCAAGCAACCTGGAAAGGCAAATCAGCGCTACAAACAAGTCTCGCTTCCCATCGGTCAAAAGGGCCATGCTGAAAAAAGTGTCAAAACCAGAAATGCAAGACAGGCCATGGAGAAATGGGAGCCTTGCTACACTGATGGGCGGGATGTAAATTGCCAACAGCCACTCTGGAGAAGTGTACGGTGAGTCCTGAAACATCTGAAAAACACAGCTTAGAGAGCATAGGGCACTTCCACTCATGGGGGTATGAATTGGGAAAATGAAAAATCAGCAAGACACAAGCACCCCAAAGTTGAGGGCTGCTCTGTTGACAAGGACCTCCACTTCATTCCACCTTCAATATCCCAGGAAAGAGAAAAATGGGTAAAGAAGTTGTGGTCCTTATGTACAATGGAATATCACTCAGCCATGAAATCAATGTCATAAGGCTAGTAGCAGCATGATGAGTGGATTTAGGTACGACGATTCTAAGTGAAATAAGTCACACAGAAAAGGACACTTCTCATAAGGTATCACTGATAGAGGGAATGTAAAAACCGTTACACTTGAACTGAATTACAAAACAGAACAGAGTCACACATGCAGAAAACACACTATGGCTGCTTAACGGGAAAGGTGAGGTGGGGTGATACATAAAACAAGGGTATCAAATTAGCTCAGATACCGTTCCATAAACCCAATATGTAATAGACAAGACCTACTCCTTGCTCAGAGAACTGGACTCAACACGCCCTATTCACCGCACAAGAATATATCTGACTAGTAATAATCGTAAAGCCTATGTATTGATATCTCTCTGTTAGTGTGTCAAGTGGGTGTAAAGCGGCATAAACACAGCAGTGAAAAGCAGCTAAATCCCATTATGAAAATAAATTACTTTGAAAAACCCATGAAACAAAGACAGTGAACGAGAGAGGAATTCTTACACAATGCGTTCAGGGGCTGTGATGCAACCTGGATTGACCATATCTAGACCCACAGCTGGATGAGACATAAGGGTGGACACTCTTGGGGCTGAGAGGTTTGGTGAGGTTGGGTGAGCAAACGCAGACCCTTTAAAGTAATACTGCATGGTACCCATCGCATGGGTCCCAAATCTCCAGCTTCAAGGGCATCTTCCTACGTCAAAAACTTGCATGAAAAACCCAGAAGATGGTACACAGTGTGATGGGGAAAGGTTTCTAAAACGCACCTCATTTCTCATCGCCTTGTGCCCGGGTTCGCCATTCCAGCCGCTTTACTAGCAAGCTCCCTACTTGGAGCATCAGCACCTTTAACCTCCTGTTCCGTAGAGGTTGCAATTTGTCCTGAGGATAAACGGGAAGACGTGGAACCAACGAGAGACTAGCTCTTGGTGTTGGGACAGGCACAGGTCACTCTATTTTACCATCAGAAAGAAGAATTAACCACAGGCTCAGCCTGCCCCCCGGAACCAGAACAGGGCCTGAAGCCATTCTGCGATTTTGCGGCCAGCTCCCATAAAAACGAGTTGTAAAATGGAGGTTCAGGGCACTGCAATTCACAAACCTGCAGAGTTATAAATGATAACTCTCGTCCACAAATATATTGAGGGAAGGCAAAGAAGAGGATTTGAAATCAAGGCAGAATTGCAGGAAAGAGATTTCAGGAGGTAGATTCGAATCGCATTTAAAGCACATGAAAAGCGGCAAAACGTTGACAACGATGCCCTTGGCCAAAAAGGGCGTATGCGATTTTTCCTGAATATATTCAGGAAAAAACGCATACGCCCTTTTTGGCCAACCAAGCAACCTGGAAAGGCAAATCAGCGCTACAAACAAGTCTCGCTTCCCATCGGTCAAAAGGGCCATGCTGAAAAAAGTGTCAAAACCAGAAATGCAGGACAGGCCATGGAGAAATGGGAGCCTTGCTACACTGATGGGCGGGATGTAAATTGCCAACAGCCACTCTGGAGAAGTGTACGGTGAGTCCTGAAACATCTAAAAAACACAGCTTAGAGAGCATAGGGCACTTCCAGTCATGGGGGTATGAATTGGGAAAATGAAAAATCAGCAAGACACAAGCACCCCAAAGTTGAGGGCTGCTCTGTTGACAAGGACCTCCACTTCATTCCACCTTAAATATCCCAGGAAAGAGAAAAATGGGTAAAGAAGTTGTGGTCCTTATGTACAATGGAATATCACTCAGCCATGAAATCAATGTCATAAGGCTAGTAGCAGCATGATGAGTGGATTTAGGTACGACGATTCTAAGTGAAATAAGTCACACAGAAAAGGACACTTCTCATAAGGTATCACTGATAGAGGGAATGTAAAAACCGTTACACTTGAACTGAATTACAAAACAGAACAGAGTCACACATGCAGAAAACACACTACGGCTGCTTAACGGGAAAGGTGAGGTGGGGTGATACATAAAACAAGGGTATCAAATTAGCTCAGATACCATTCCATAAACCCAATATGTAATAGACAAGACCTACTCCTTGCTCAGAGAACTGGACTCAACACGCCCTATTCACCGCACAAGAATATATCTGACTAATAATAATCGTAAAACCTATGTATTGATATCTCTCTGTTAGTGTGTCAAGTGGGTGTAAAGCGGCATAAACACAGCAGTGAAAAGCAGCTAAACCCCATTATAAAAATAAATTACTTTGAAACACCCATGAAACAAAGACAGTGAAAGAGAGAGAAATTCTTACACAATGCGTTCAGGGGCTGTGATGCAACCTGGATTGACCATATCTAGACGCACAGCTGGATGAGACATAAGGGTGGACACTCTTGGGCCTGAGAGGTTTGGTGAGGTTGGGTGAGCAAACGCAGACCCTTTAAAGTAATGCTGCATGATACCCATCGCATGGGTCCCAAATCTCCAGGTTCAAGGGCATCTTCCTACATCAAAAACATGCATGAGAAACCCAGAAGATGGTACACCGTGTGATGGGGAAAGGTTTCTAAAACGCACCTCATTTCTCATCGCCTTGTGCCCGGGTTCGCCATTCCAGCCACTTTACTAGCAAGCTCCCTACTTGGAGCATCAGCACCTTTAACCTCCTGTTCCGTACAGGTTGCAATTTGTCCTGAGGATAAACGGGAAGACGTGGAACCAACGAGAGACTAGCTCTTGGTGTTGGGACAGGCACAGGTCACTCTATTTTCCCATCAGAAAGAAGAATTAACCACAGGCTCAGCCTGCCCCCCGGAACCAGAACAGGGCCTGAAGCCATTCTGCGATTTTGCCGCCAGCTCCCATAAAAACGAGTTGTAAAATGGAGGTTCAGGGCACTGCAATTCACAAACCTGCAGAGTTATAAATGATAACTCTCGTCCACAAATATATTGAGGGAAGGCAAAGAAGAGGATTTGAAATCAAGGCAGAATTGCAGGAAAGAGATTTCAGGAGGTAGATTCGAATCGCCTTTAAAGCACATGAAAAGCGGCAAAACGTTGACAATGATGCCCTTGGCCAAAAAGGGCGTATGCGTTTTTTCCTGAATATATTCAGGAAAAAACGCATACGCCCTTTTTGGCCAACCAAGCAACCTGGAAAGGCAAATCAGCGCTACAAACAAGTCTCGCTTCCCATCGGTCAAAAGGGCCATGCTGAAAAAAGTGTCAAAACCAGAAATGCAGGACAGGCCATGGAGAAATGGGAGCCTTGCTACACTGATGGGCGGGATGTAAATTGCCAACAGCCACTCTGGAGAAGTGTACGGTGAGTCCTGAAACATCTGAAAAACACAGCTTAGAGAGCATAGGGCACTTCCACTCATGGGGGTATGAATTGGGAAAATGAAAAATCAGCAAGACACAAGCACCCCAAAGTTGAGGGCTGCTCTGTTGACAAGGACCTCCACTTCATTCCACCTTCAATATCCCAGGAAAGAGAAAAATGGGTAAAGAAGTTGTGGTCCTTATGTACAATGGAATATCACTCAGCCATGAAATCAATGTCATAAGGCTAGTAGCAGCATGATGAGTGGATTTAGGTACGACGATTCTAAGTGAAATAAGTCACACAGAAAAGGACACTTCTCATAAGGTATCACTTTTAGAGGGAATGTAAAAACCGTTACACTTGAACTGAATTACAAAACAGAACAGAGTCACACATGCAGAAAACACACTATGGCTGCTTAACGGGAAAGGTGAGGTGGGGTGATACATAAAACAAGGGTATCAAATTAGCTCAGATACCGTTCCATAAACCCAATATGTAATAGACAAGACCTACTCCTTGCTCAGAGAACTGGACTCAACACGCCCTATTCACCGCACAAGAATATATCTGACTAGTAATAATCGTAAAGCCTATGTATTGATATCTCTCTGTTAGTGTGTCAAGTGGGTGTAAAGCGGCATAAACACAGCAGTGAAAAGCAGCTAAATCCCATTATGAAAATAAATTACTTTGAAAAACCCATGAAACAAAGACAGTGAACAAGAGAGGAATTCTTACACAATGCGTTCAGGGGCTGTGATGCAACCTGGATTGACCATATCTAGACCCACAGCTGGATGAGACATAAGGGTGGACACTCTTGGGGCTGAGAGGTTTGGTGAGGTTGGGTGAGCAAACGCAGACCCTTTAAAGTAATACTGCATGGTACCCATCGCATGGGTCCCAAATCTCCAGCTTCAAGGGCATCTTCCTACGTCAAAAACTTGCATGAAAAACCCAGAAGATGGTACACAGTGTGATGGGGAAACGTTTCTAAAACGCACCTCATTTCTCATCGCCTTGTGCCCGGGTTCGCCATTCCAGCCGCTTTACTAGCAAGCTCCCTACTTGGAGCATCAGCACCTTTAACCTCCTGTTCCGTAGAGGTTGCAATTTGTCCTGAGGATAAACGGGAAGACGTGGAACCAACGAGAGACTAGCTCTTGGTGTTGGGACAGGCACAGGTCACTCTATTTTACCATCAGAAAGAAGAATTAACCACAGGCTCAGCCTGCCCCCCGGAACCAGAACAGGGCCTGAAGCCATTCTGCGATTTTGCGGCCAGCTCCCATAAAAACGAGTTGTAAAATGGAGGTTCAGGGCACTGCAATTCACAAACCTGCAGAGTTATAAATGATAACTCTCGTCCACAAATATATTGAGGGAAGGCAAAGAAGAGGATTTGAAATCAAGGCAGAATTGCAGGAAAGAGATTTCAGGAGGTAGATTCGAATCGCATTTAAAGCACATGAAAAGCGGCAAAACGTTGACAATGATGCCCTTGGCCAAAAAGGGCGTATGCGTTTTTTCCTGAATATATTCAGGAAAAAACGCATACGCCCTTTTTGGCCAACCAAGCAACCTGGAAAGGCAAATCAGCGCTACAAACAAGTCTCGCTTCCCATCGGTCAAAAGGGCCATGCTGAAAAAAGTGTCAAAACCAGAAATGCAGGACAGGCCATGGAGAAATGGGAGCCTTGCTACACTGATGGGCGGGATGTAAATTGCCAACAGCCACTCTGGAGAAGTGTACGGTGAGTCCTGAAACATCTAAAAAACACAGCTTAGAGAGCATAGGGCACTTCCAGTCATGGGGGTATGAATTGGGAAAATGAAAAATCAGCAAGACACAAGCACCCCAAAGTTGAGGGCTGCTCTGTTGACAAGGACCTCCACTTCATTCCACCTTAAATATCCCAGGAAAGAGAAAAATGGGTAAAGAAGTTGTGGTCCTTATGTACAATGGAATATCACTCAGCCATGAAATCAATGTCATAAGGCTAGTAGCAGCATGATGAGTGGATTTAGGTACGACGATTCTAAGTGAAATAAGTCACACAGAAAAGGACACTTCTCATAAGGTATCACTGATAGAGGGAATGTAAAAACCGTTACACTTGAACTGAATTACAAAACAGAACAGAGTCACACATGCAGAAAACACACTATGGCTGCTTAACGGGAAAGGTGAGGTGGGGTGATACATAAAACAAGGGTATCAAATTAGCTCAGATACCATTCCATAAACCCAATATGTAATAGACAAGACCTACTCCTTGCTCAGAGAACTGGACTCAACACGCCCTATTCACCGCACAAGAATATATCTGACTAATAATAATCGTAAAACCTATGTATTGATATCTCTCTGTTAGTGTGTCAAGTGGGTGTAAAGCGGCATAAACACAGCAGTGAAAAGCAGCTAAACCCCATTATAAAAATAAATTACTTTGAAACACCCATGAAACAAAGACAGTGAAAGAGAGAGAAATTCTTACACAATGCGTTCAGGGGCTGTGATGCAACCTGGATTGACCATATCTAGACGCACAGTTGGATGAGACATAAGGGTGGACACTCTTGGGCCTGAGAGGTTTGGTGAGGTTGGGTGAGCAAACGCAGACCCTTTAAAGTAATACTGCATGATACCCATCGCATGGGTCCCAAATCTCCAGGTTCAAGGGCATCTTCCTACATCAAAAACATGCATGAGAAACCCAGAAGATGGTACACCGTGTGATGGGGAAAGGTTTCTAAAACGCACCTCATTTCTCATCGCCTTGTGCCCGGGTTCGCCATTCCAGCCGCTTTACTAGCAAGCTCCCTACTTGGAGCATCAGCACCTTTAACCTCCTGTTCCGTACAGGTTGCAATTTGTCCTGAGGATAAACGGGAAGACGTGGAACCAACGAGAGAGTAGCTCTTGGTGTTGGGACAGGCACAGGTCACTCTATTTTCCCATCAGAAAGAAGAATTAACCACAGGCTGAACCTGCCCCCCGGAACCAGAACAGGGCCTGAAGCCATTCTGCGATTTTGCCGCCAGCTCCCATAAAAACGAGTTGTAAAATGGAGGTTCAGGGCACTGCAATTCACAAACCTGCAGAGTTATAAATGATAACTCTCGTCCACAAATATATTGAGGGAAGGCAAAGAAGAGGATTTGAAATCAAGGCAGAATTGCAGGAAAGAGATTTCAGGAGGTAGATTCGAATCGCCTTTAAAGCACATGAAAAGCGGCAAAACGTTGACAATGATGCCCTTGGCCAAAAAGGGCGTATGCGTTTTTTCCTGAATATATTCAGGAAAAAACGCATACGCCCTTTTTGGCCAACCAAGCAACCTGGAAAGGCAAATCAGCGCTACAAACAAGTCTCGCTTCCCATCGGTCAAAAGGGCCATGCTGAAAAAAGTGTCAAAACCAGAAATGCAGGACAGGCCATGGAGAAATGGGAGCCTTGCTACACTGATGGGCGGGATGTAAATTGCCAACAGCCACTCTGGAGAAGTGTACGGTGAGTCCTGAAACATCTGAAAAACACAGCTTAGAGAGCATAGGGCACTTCCACTCATGGGGGTATGAATTGGGAAAATGAAAAATCAGCAAGACACAAGCACCCCAAAGTTGAGGGCTGCTCTGTTGACAAGGACCTCCACTTCATTCCACCTTCAATATCCCAGGAAAGAGAAAAATGGGTAAAGAAGTTGTGGTCCTTATGTACAATGGAATATCACTCAGCCATGAAATCAATGTCATAAGGCTAGTAGCAGCATGATGAGTGGATTTAGGTACGACGATTCTAAGTGAAATAAGTCACACAGAAAAGGACACTTCTCATAAGGTATCACTGATAGAGGGAATGTAAAAACCGTTACACTTGAACTGAATTACAAAACAGAACAGAGTCACACATGCAGAAAACACACTATGGCTGCTTAACGGGAAAGGTGAGGTGGGGTGATACATAAAACAAGGGTTTCAAATTAGCTCAGATACCGTTCCATAAACCCAATATGTAATAGACAAGACCTACTCCTTGCTCAGAGAACTGGACTCAACACGCCCTATTCACCGCACAAGAATATATCTGACTAGTAATAATCGTAAAGCCTATGTATTGATATCTCTCTGTTAGTGTGTCAAGTGGGTGTAAAGCGGCATAAACACAGCAGTGAAAAGCAGCTAAATCCCATTATGAAAATAAATTACTTTGAAAAACCCATGAAACAAAGACAGTGAACAAGAGAGGAATTCTTACACAATGCGTTCAGGGGCTGTGATGCAACCTGGATTGACCATATCTAGACCCACAGCTGGATGAGACATAAGGGTGGACACTCTTGGGGCTGAGAGGTTTGGTGAGGTTGGGTGAGCAAACGCAGACCCTTTAAAGTAATACTGCATGATACCCATCGCATGGGTCCCAAATCTCCAGGTTCAAGGGCATCTTCCTACATCAAAAACATGCATGAGAAACCCAGAAGATGGTACACCGTGTGATGGGGAAAGGTTTCTAAAACGCACCTCATTTCTCATCGCCTTGTGCCCGGGTTCGCCATTCCAGCCGCTTTACTAGCAAGCTCCCTACTTGGCGCATCAGCACCTTTAACCTCCTGTTCCGTACAGGTTGCAATTTGTCCTGAGGATAAATGGGAAGACGTGGAACCAACGAGAGACTAGCTCTTGGTGTTGGGACAGGCACAGGTCACTCTATTTTCCCATCAGAAAGAAGAATTAACCACAGGCTCAGCCTGCCCCCCGGAACCAGAACAGGGCCTGAAGCCATTCTGCGATTTTGCGGCCAGCTCCCATAAAAACGAGTTGTAAAATGGAGGTTCAGGGCACTGCAATTCACAAACCTGCAGAGTTATAAATGATAACTCTCGTCCACAAATATATTGAGGGAAGGCAAAGAAGAGGATTTGAAATCAAGGCAGAATTGCAGGAAAGAGATTTCAGGAGGTAGATTCGAATCGCCTTTAAAGCACATGAAAAGCGGCAAAACGTTGACAATGATGCCCTTGGCCAAAAAGGGCGTATGCGTTTTTTCCTGAATATATTCAGGAAAAAACGCATACGCCCTTTTTGGCCAACCAAGCAACCTGGAAAGGCAAATCAGCGCTACAAACAAGTCTCGCTTCCCATCGGTCAAAAGGGCCATGCTGAAAAAAGTGTCAAAACCAGAAATGCAGGACAGGCCATGGAGAAATGGGAGCCTTGCTACACTGATGGGCGGGATGTAAATTGCCAACAGCCACTCTGGAGAAGTGTCCGGTGAGTCCTGAAACATCTGAAAAACACAGCTTAGAGAGCATAGGGCACTTCCACTCATGGGGGTATGAATTGGGAAAATGAAAAATCAGCAAGACACAAGCACTCCAAAGTTTAGGGCTGCTCTGTTGACCAGGACCTCCACTTCATTCCACCTTCAATATCCCAGGAAAGAGAAAAATGGGTAAAGAAGTTGTGGTCCTTATGTACAATGGAATATCACTCAGCCATGAAATCAATGTCATAAGGCTAGTAGCAGCATGATGAGTGGATTTAGGTACGACGATTCTAAGTGAAATAAGTCACACAGAAAAGGACACTTCTCATAAGGTATCACTGATAGAGGGAATGTAAAAACCGTTACACTTGAACTGAATTACAAAACAGAACAGAGTCACACATGCAGAAAACACACTATGGCTGCTTAACGGGAAAGGTGAGGTGGGGTGATACATAAAACAAGGGTATCAAATTAGCTCAGATACCGTTCCATAAACCCAATATGTAATAGACAAGACCTACTCCTTGCTCAGAGAACTGGACTCAACACGCCCTATTCACCGCACAAGAATATATCTGACTAGTAATAATCGTAAAGCCTATGTATTGATATCTCTCTGTTAGTGTGTCAAGTGGGTGTAAAGCGGCATAAACACAGCAGTGAAAAGCAGCTAAATCCCATTATGAAAATAAATTACTTTGAAAAACCCATGAAACAAAGACAGTGAACGAGAGAGGAATTCTTACACAATGCGTTCAGGGGCTGTGATGCAACCTGGATTGACCATATCTAGACCCACAGCTGGATGAGACATAAGGGTGGACACTCTTGGGGCTGAGAGGTTTGGTGAGGTTGGGTGAGCAAACGCAGACCCTTTAAAGTAATACTGCATGGTACCCATCGCATGGGTCCCAAATCTCCAGCTTCAAGGGCATCTTCCTACGTCAAAAACTTGCATGAAAAACCCAGAAGATGGTACACAGTGTGATGGGGAAAGGTTTCTAAAACGCACCTCATTTCTCATCGCCTTGTGCCCGGGTTCGCCATTCCAGCCGCTTTACTAGCAAGCTCCCTACTTGGAGCATCAGCACCTTTAACCTCCTGTTCCGTAGAGGTTGCAATTTGTCCTGAGGATAAACGGGAAGACGTGGAACCAACGAGAGACTAGCTCTTGGTGTTGGGACAGGCACAGGTCACTCTATTTTACCATCAGAAAGAAGAATTAACCACAGGCTCAGCCTGCCCCCCGGAACCAGAACAGGGCCTGAAGCCATTCTGCGATTTTGCGGCCAGCTCCCATAAAAACGAGTTGTAAAATGGAGGTTCAGGGCACTGCAATTCACAAACCTGCAGAGTTATAAATGATAACTCTCGTCCACAAATATATTGAGGGAAGGCAAAGAAGAGGATTTGAAATCAAGGCAGAATTGCAGGAAAGAGATTTCAGGAGGTAGATTCGAATCGCATTTAAAGCACATGAAAAGCGGCAAAACGTTGACAACGATGCCCTTGGCCAAAAAGGGCGTATGCGTTTTTTCCTGAATATATTCAGGAAAAAACGCATACGCCCTTTTTGGCCAACCAAGCAACCTGGAAAGGCAAATCAGCGCTACAAACAAGTCTCGCTTCCCATCGGTCAAAAGGGCCATGCTGAAAAAAGTGTCAAAACCAGAAATGCAGGACAGGCCATGGAGAAATGGGAGCCTTGCTACACTGATGGGCGGGATGTAAATTGCCAACAGCCACTCTGGAGAAGTGTACGGTGAGTCCTGAAACATCTAAAAAACACAGCTTAGAGAGCATAGGGCACTTCCAGTCATGGGGGTATGAATTGGGAAAATGAAAAATCAGCAAGACACAAGCACCCCAAAGTTGAGGGCTGCTCTGTTGACAAGGACCTCCACTTCATTCCACCTTAAATATCCCAGGAAAGAGAAAAATGGGTAAAGAAGTTGTGGTCCTTATGTACAATGGAATATCACTCAGCCATGAAATCAATGTCATAAGGCTAGTAGCAGCATGATGAGTGGATTTAGGTACGATGATTCTAAGTGAAATAAGTCACACAGAAAAGGACACTTCTCATAAGGTATCACTGATAGAGGGAATGTAAAAACCGTTACACTTGAACTGAATTACAAAACAGAACAGAGTCACACATGCAGAAAACACACTATGGCTGCTTAACGGGAAAGGTGAGGTGGGGTGATACATAAAACAAGGGTATCAAATTAGCTCAGATACCATTCCATAAACCCAATATGTAATAGACAAGACCTACTCCTTGCTCAGAGAACTGGACTCAACACGCCCTATTCACCGCACAAGAATATATCTGACTAATAATAATCGTAAAACCTATGTATTGATATCTCTCTGTTAGTGTGTCAAGTGGGTGTAAAGCGGCATAAACACAGCAGTGAAAAGCAGCTAAACCCCATTATAAAAATAAATTACTTTGAAACACCCATGAAACAAAGACAGTGAAAGAGAGAGAAATTCTTACACAATGCGTTCAGGGGCTGTGATGCAACCTGGATTGACCATATCTAGACGCACAGCTGGATGAGACATAAGGGTGGACACTCTTGGGCCTGAGAGGTTTGGTGAGGTTGGGTGAGCAAACGCAGACCCTTTAAAGTAATACTGCATGATACCCATCGCATGGGTCCCAAATCTCCAGGTTCAAGGGCATCTTCCTACATCAAAAACATGCATGAGAAACCCAGAAGATGGTACACCGTGTGATGGGGAAAGGTTTCTAAAACGCACCTCATTTCTCATCGCCTTGTGCCCGGGTTCGCCATTCCAGCCACTTTACTAGCAAGCTCCCTACTTGGAGCATCAGCACCTTTAACCTCCTGTTCCGTACAGGTTGCAATTTGTCCTGAGGATAAACGGGAAGACGTGGAACCAACGAGAGACTAGCTCTTGGTGTTGGGACAGGCACAGGTCACTCTATTTTCCCATCAGAAAGAAGAATTAACCACAGGCTCAGCCTGCCCCCCGGAACCAGAACAGGGCCTGAAGCCATTCTGCGATTTTGCCGCCAGCTCCCATAAAAACGAGTTGTAAAATGGAGGTTCAGGGCACTGCAATTCACAAACCTGCAGAGTTATAAATGATAACTCTCGTCCACAAATATATTGAGGGAAGGCAAAGAAGAGGATTTGAAATCAAGGCAGAATTGCAGGAAAGAGATTTCAGGAGGTAGATTCGAATCGCCTTTAAAGCACATGAAAAGCGGCAAAACGTTGACAATGATGCCCTTGGCCAAAAAGGGCGTATGCGTTTTTTCCTGAATATATTCAGGAAAAAACGCATACGCCCTTTTTGGCCAACCAAGCAACCTGGAAAGGCAAATCAGCGCTACAAACAAGTCTCGCTTCCCATCGGTCAAAAGGGCCATGCTGAAAAAAGTGTCAAAACCAGAAATGCAGGACAGGCCATGGAGAAATGGGAGCCTTGCTACACTGATGGGCGGGATGTAAATTGCCAACAGCCACTCTGGAGAAGTGTACGGTGAGTCCTGAAACATCTGAAAAACACAGCTTAGAGAGCATAGGGCACTTCCACTCATGGGGGTATGAATTGGGAAAATGAAAAATCAGCAAGACACAAGCACCCCAAAGTTGAGGGCTGCTCTGTTGACAAGGACCTCCACTTCATTCCACCTTCAATATCCCAGGAAAGAGAAAAATGGGTAAAGAAGTTGTGGTCCTTATGTACAATGGAATATCACTCAGCCATGAAATCAATGTCATAAGGCTAGTAGCAGCATGATGAGTGGATTTAGGTACGACGATTCTAAGTGAAATAAGTCACACAGAAAAGGACACTTCTCATAAGGTATCACTTTTAGAGGGAATGTAAAAACCGTTACACTTGAACTGAATTACAAAACAGAACAGAGTCACACATGCAGAAAACACACTATGGCTGCTTAACGGGAAAGGTGAGGTGGGGTGATACATAAAACAAGGGTTTCAAATTAGCTCAGATACCGTTCCATAAACCCAATATGTAATAGACAAGACCTACTCCTTGCTCAGAGAACTGGACTCAACACGCCCTATTCACCGCACAAGAATATATCTGACTAGTAATAATCGTAAAGCCTATGTATTGATATCTCTCTGTTAGTGTGTCAAGTGGGTGTAAAGCGGCATAAACACAGCAGTGAAAAGCAGCTAAATCCCATTATGAAAATAAATTACTTTGAAAAACCCATGAAACAAAGACAGTGAACAAGAGAGGAATTCTTACACAATGCGTTCAGGGGCTGTGATGCAACCTGGATTGACCATATCTAGACCCACAGCTGGATGAGACATAAGGGTGGACACTCTTGGGGCTGAGAGGTTTGGTGAGGTTGGGTGAGCAAACGCAGACCCTTTAAAGTAATACTGCATGGTACCCATCGCATGGGTCCCAAATCTCCAGCTTCAAGGGCATCTTCCTACGTCAAAAACTTGCATGAAAAACCCAGAAGATGGTACACAGTGTGATGGGGAAACGTTTCTAAAACGCACCTCATTTCTCATCGCCTTGTGCCCGGGTTCGCCATTCCAGCCGCTTTACTAGCAAGCTCCCTACTTGGAGCATCAGCACCTTTAACCTCCTGTTCCATAGAGGTTGCAATTTGTCCTGAGGATAAACGGGAAGACGTGGAACCAACGAGAGACTAGCTCTTGGTGTTGGGACAGGCACAGGTCACTCTATTTTACCATCAGAAAGAAGAATTAACCACAGGCTCAGCCTGCCCCCCGGAACCAGAACAGGGCCTGAAGCCATTCTGCGATTTTGCGGCCAGCTCCCATAAAAACGAGTTGTAAAATGGAGGTTCAGGGCACTGCAATTCACAAACCTGCAGAGTTATAAATGATAACTCTCGTCCACAAATATATTGAGGGAAGGCAAAGAAGAGGATTTGAAATCAAGGCAGAATTGCAGGAAAGAGATTTCAGGAGGTAGATTCGAATCGCATTTAAAGCACATGAAAAGCGGCAAAACGTTGACAATGATGCCCTTGGCCAAAAAGGGCGTATGCGTTTTTTCCTGAATATATTCAGGAAAAAACGCATACGCCCTTTTTGGCCAACCAAGCAACCTGGAAAGGCAAATCAGCGCTACAAACAAGTCTCGCTTCCCATCGGTCAAAAGGGCCATGCTGAAAAAAGTGTCAAAACCAGAAATGCAGGACAGGCCATGGAGAAATGGGAGCCTTGCTACACTGATGGGCGGGATGTAAATTGCCAACAGCCACTCTGGAGAAGTGTACGGTGAGTCCTGAAACATCTAAAAAACACAGCTTAGAGAGCATAGGGCACTTCCAGTCATGGGGGTATGAATTGGGAAAATGAAAAATCAGCAAGACACAAGCACCCCAAAGTTGAGGGCTGCTCTGTTGACAAGGACCTCCACTTCATTCCACCTTAAATATCCCAGGAAAGAGAAAAATGGGTAAAGAAGTTGTGGTCCTTATGTACAATGGAATATCACTCAGCCATGAAATCAATGTCATAAGGCTAGTAGCAGCATGATGAGTGGATTTAGGTACGACGATTCTAAGTGAAATAAGTCACACAGAAAAGGACACTTCTCATAAGGTATCACTGATAGAGGGAATGTAAAAACCGTTACACTTGAACTGAATTACAAAACAGAACAGAGTCACACATGCAGAAAACACACTATGGCTGCTTAACGGGAAAGGTGAGGTGGGGTGATACATAAAACAAGGGTATCAAATTAGCTCAGATACCATTCCATAAACCCAATATGTAATAGACAAGACCTACTCCTTGCTCAGAGAACTGGACTCAACACGCCCTATTCACCGCACAAGAATATATCTGACTAATAATAATCGTAAAACCTATGTATTGATATCTCTCTGTTAGTGTGTCAAGTGGGTGTAAAGCGGCATAAACACAGCAGTGAAAAGCAGCTAAACCCCATTATAAAAATAAATTACTTTGAAACACCCATGAAACAAAGACAGTGAAAGAGAGAGAAATTCTTACACAATGCGTTCAGGGGCTGTGATGCAACCTGGATTGACCATATCTAGACGCACAGCTGGATGAGACATAAGGGTGGACACTCTTGGGCCTGAGAGGTTTGGTGAGGTTGGGTGAGCAAACGCAGACCCTTTAAAGTAATACTGCATGATACCCATCGCATGGGTCCCAAATCTCCAGGTTCAAGGGCATCTTCCTACATCAAAAACATGCATGAGAAACCCAGAAGATGGTACACCGTGTGATGGGGAAAGGTTTCTAAAACGCACCTCATTTCTCATCGCCTTGTGCCCGGGTTCGCCATTCCAGCCGCTTTACTAGCAAGCTCCCTACTTGGAGCATCAGCACCTTTAACCTCCTGTTCCGTACAGGTTGCAATTTGTCCTGAGGATAAACGGGAAGACGTGGAACCAACGAGAGACTAGCTCTTGGTGTTGGGACAGGCACAGGTCACTCTATTTTCCCATCAGAAAGAAGAATTAACCACAGGCTCAGCCTGCCCCCCGGAACCAGAACAGGGCCTGAAGCCATTCTGCGATTTTGCCGCCAGCTCCCATAAAAACGAGTTGTAAAATGGAGGTTCAGGGCACTGCAATTCACAAACCTGCAGAGTTATAAATGATAACTCTCGTCCACAAATATATTGAGGGAAGGCAACGAAGAGGATTTGAAATCAAGGCAGAATTGCAGGAAAGAGATTTCAGGAGGTAGATTCGAATCGCCTTTAAAGCACATGAAAAGCGGCAAAACGTTGACAATGATGCCCTTGGCCAAAAAGGGCGTATGCGTTTTTTCCTGAATATATTCAGGAAAAAACGCATACGCCCTTTTTGGCCAACCAAGCAACCTGGAAAGGCAAATCAGCGCTACAAACAAGTCTCGCTTCCCATCGGTCAAAAGGGCCATGCTGAAAAAAGTGTCAAAACCAGAAATGCAGGACAGGCCATGGAGAAATGGGAGCCTTGCTACACTGATGGGCGGGATGTAAATTGCCAACAGCCACTCTGGAGAAGTGTACGGTGAGTCCTGAAACATCTGAAAAACACAGCTTAGAGAGCATAGGGCACTTCCACTCATGGGGGTATGAATTGGGAAAATGAAAAATCAGCAAGACACAAGCACCCCAAAGTTGAGGGCTGCTCTGTTGACAAGGACCTCCACTTCATTCCACCTTCAATATCCCAGGAAAGAGAAAAATGGGTAAAGAAATTGTGGTCCTTATGTACAATGGAATATCACTCAGCCATGAAATCAATGTCATAAGGCTAGTAGCAGCATGATGAGTGGATTTAGGTACGACGATTCTAAGTGAAATAAGTCACACAGAAAAGGACACTTCTCATAAGGTATCACTGATAGAGGGAATGTAAAAACCGTTACACTTGAACTGAATTACAAAACAGAACAGAGTCACACAGGCAGAAAACACACTATGGCTGCTTAACGGGAAAGGTGAGGTGGGGTGATACATAAAACAAGGGTTTCAAATTAGCTCAGATACCGTTCCATAAACCCAATATGTAATAGACAAGACCTACTCCTTGCTCAGAGAACTGGACTCAACACGCCCTATTCACCGCACAAGAATATATCTGACTAGTAATAATCGTAAAGCCTATGTATTGATATCTCTCTGTTAGTGTGTCAAGTGGGTGTAAAGCGGCATAAACACAGCAGTGAAAAGCAGCTAAATCCCATTATGAAAATAAATTACTTTGAAAAACCCATGAAACAAAGACAGTGAACGAGAGAGGAATTCTTACACAATGCGTTCAGGGGCTGTGATGCAACCTGGATTGACCATATCTAGACCCACAGCTGGATGAGACATAAGGGTGGACACTCTTGGGGCTGAGAGGTTTGGTGAGGTTGGGTGAGCAAACGCAGACCCTTTAAAGTAATACTGCATGGTACCCATCGCATGGGTCCCAAATCTCCAGCTTCAAGGGCATCTTCCTACGTCAAAAACTTGCATGAAAAACCCAGAAGATGGTACACAGTGTGATGGGGAAAGGTTTCTAAAACGCACCTCATTTCTCATCTCCTTGTGCCCGGGTTCGCCATTCCAGCCGCTTTACTAGCAAGCTCCCTACTTGGAGCATCAGCACCTTTAACCTCCTGTTCCGTAGAGGTTGCAATTTGTCCTGAGGATAAACGGGAAGACGTGGAACCAACGAGAGACTAGCTCTTGGTGTTGGGACAGGCACAGGTCACTCTATTTTCCCATCAGAAAGAAGAATTAACCACAGGCTCAGCCTGCCCCCCGGAACCAGAACAGGGCCTGAAGCCATTCTGCGATTTTGCGGCCAGCTCCCATAAAAACGAGTTGTAAAATGGAGGTTCAGGGCACTGCAATTCACAAACCTGCAGAGTTATAAATGATAACTCTCGTCCACAAATATATTGACGGAAGGCAAAGAAGAGGATTTGAAATCAAGGCAGAATTGCAGGAAAGAGATTTCAGGAGGTAGATTCGAATCGCATTTAAAGCACATGAAAAGCGGCAAAACGTTGACAATGATGCCCTTGGCCAAAAAGGGCGTATGCGTTTTTTCCTGAATATATTCAGGAAAAAACGCATACGCCCTTTTTGGCCAACCAAGCAACCTGGAAAGGCAAATCAGCGCTACAAACAAGTCTCGCTTCCCATCGGTCAAAAGGGCCATGCTGAAAAAAGTGTCAAAACCAGAAATGCAGGACAGGCCATGGAGAAATGGGAGCCTTGCTACACTGATGGGCGGGATGTAAATTGCCAACAGCCACTCTGGAGAAGTGTACGGTGAGTCCTGAAACATCTAAAAAACACAGCTTAGAGAGCATAGGGCACTTCCAGTCATGGGGGTATGAATTGGGAAAATGAAAAATCAGCAAGACACAAGCACCCCAAAGTTGAGGGCTGCTCTGTTGACAAGGACCTCCACTTCATTCCACCTTAAATATCCCAGGAAAGAGAAAAATGGGTAAAGAAGTTGTGGTCCTTATGTACAATGGAATATCACTCAGCCATGAAATCAATGTCATAAGGCTAGTAGCAGCATGATGAGTGGATTTAGGTACGACGATTCTAAGAGAAATAAGTCACACAGAAAAGGACACTTCTCATAAGGTATCACTGATAGAGGGAATGTAAAAACCGTTACACTTGAACTGAATTACAAAACAGAACAGAGTCACACATGCAGAAAACACACTATGGCTGCTTAACGGGAAAGGTGAGGTGGGGTGATACATAAAACAAGGGTATCAAATTAGCTCAGATACCATTCCATAAACCCAATATGTAATAGACAAGACCTACTCCTTGCTCAGAGAACTGGACTCAACACGCCCTATTCACCGCACAAGAATATATCTGACTAATAATAATCGTAAAACCTATGTATTGATATCTCTCTGTTAGTGTGTCAAGTGGGTGTAAAGCGGCATAAACACAGCAGTGAAAAGCAGCTAAACCCCATTATAAAAATAAATTACTTTGAAACACCCATGAAACAAAGACAGTGAAAGAGAGAGAAATTCTTACACAATGCGTTCAGGGGCTGTGATGCAACCTGGATTGACCATATCTAGACGCACAGCTGGATGAGACATAAGGGTGGACACTCTTGGGCCTGAGAGGTTTGGTGAGGTTGGGTGAGCAAACGCAGACCCTTTAAAGTAATACTGCATGATACCCATCGCATGGGTCCCAAATCTCCAGGTTCAAGGGCATCTTCCTACATCAAAAACATGCATGAGAAACCCAGAAGATGGTACACCGTGTGATGGGGAAAGGTTTCTAAAACGCACCTCATTTCTCATCGCCTTGTGCCCGGGTTCGCCATTCCAGCCGCTTTACTAGCAAGCTCCCTACTTGGAGCATCAGCACCTTTAACCTCCTGTTCCGTACAGGTTGCAATTTGTCCTGAGGATAAACGGGAAGACGTGGAACCAACGAGAGACTAGCTCTTGGTGTTGGGACAGGCACAGGTCACTCTATTTTCCCATCAGAAAGAAGAATTAACCACAGGCTCAGCCTGCCCCCCGGAACCAGAACAGGGCCTGAAGACATTCTGCGATTTTGCCGCCAGCTCCCATAAAAACGAGTTGTAAAATGGAGGTTCAGGGCACTGCAATTCACAAACCTGCAGAGTTATAAATGATAACTCTCGTCCACAAATATATTGAGGGAAGGCAACGAAGAGGATTTGAAATCAAGGCAGAATTGCAGGAAAGAGATTTCAGGAGGTAGATTCGAATCGCCTTTAAAGCACATGAAAAGCGGCAAAACGTTGACAATGATGCCCTTGGCCAAAAAGGGCGTATGCGTTTTTTCCTGAATATATTCAGGAAAAAACGCATACGCCCTTTTTGGCCAACCAAGCAACCTGGAAAGGCAAATCAGCGCTACAGAGAAGACTCGCTTCCCATCGGTCAAAAGGGCCATGCTGAAAAAAGTGTCAAAACCAGAAATGCAGGACAGGCCATGGAGAAATGGGAGCCTTGCTACACTGATGGGCAGGATGTAAATTGCCAACAGCCACTCTGGAGAAGTGTACGGTGAGTCCTGAAACATCTGAAAAACACAGCTTAGAGAGCATAGGGCACTTCCACTCATGGGGGTATAAATTGGGAAAATTAAAAATCAGCAAGACACAAGCACCCCAAAGTTGAGAACTGCTATGTTGACAAGGACCTCCACTTCATTCCACCTTAAATATCCCAGGAAAGAGAAAAATGGGTAAAGAAGTTGTGGTCCTTATGTACAATGGAATATCACTCAGCCATGAAATCAATGTCATAAGGCTAGTAGCAGCATGATGAGTGGATTTAGGTACGACGATTCTAAGTGAAATAAGTCACACAGAAAAGGACACTTCTCATAAGGTATCACTGATAGAGGGAATGTAAAAACCGTTACACTTGAACTGAATTACAAAACAGAACAGAGTCACACATGCAGAAAACAGACTATGGCTGCTTAACGGGAAAGGTGAGGTGGGGTGATACATAAAACAAGGGTATCAAATTAGCTCAGATACCGTTCCATAAACCCAATATGTAATAGACAAGACCTACTCCTTGCTCAGAGAACTGGACTCAACACGCCCTATTCACCGCACAAGAATATATCTGACTAATAATAATCGTAAAACCTATGTATTGATATCTCTCTGTTAGTGTGTCAAGTGGGTGTAAAGCAGCATAAACACAGCAGTGAAAAGCAGCTAAACCCCATTATAAAAATAAATTACTTTGAAACACCCATGAAACAAAGACAGTGAAAGAGAGAGAAATTCTTACACTATGCCTTCAGGGGCTGTGATGCAACCTGGATTGACCATATCTAGACGCACAGCTGGATGAGACATAAGGGTGGACACTCTTGGGCCTGAGAGGTTTGGTGAGGTTGGGTGAGCAAACGCAGACCCTTTAAAGTAATACTGCATGATACCCATCGCATGGGTCCCAAATCTCCAGGTTCAAGGGCATCTTCCTACATCAAAAACATGCATGAGAAACCCAGAAGATGGTACACCGTGTGATGGGGAAAGGTTTCTAAAACGCACCTCATTTCTCATCGCCTTGTGCCCGGGTTCGCCATTCCAGCCGCTTTACTAGCAAGCTCCCTACTTGGAGCATCAGCACCTTTAACCTCCTGTTCCGTACAGGTTGAAATTTGTCCTGAGGATAAACGGGAAGACGTGGAACCAACAAGAGACTAGCTCTTGGTGTTGGGACAGGCACAGGTCACTCTATTTTCCCATCAGAAAGAAGAATTAACCACAGGCTCAGCCTGCCCCCCGGAACCAGAACAGGGCCTGAAGCCATTCTGCGATTTTGCGGCCAGCTCCCATAAAAACGAGTTGTAAAATGGAGGTTCAGGGCACTGCAATTCACAAACCTGCAGAGTTATAAATGATAACTCTCGTCCACAAATATATTGAGGGAAGGCAAAGAAGAGGAGTTGAAATCAAGGCAGAATTGCAGGAAAGAGATTTCAGGAGGTAGATTCGAATCGCATTTAAAGCACATGAAAAGCGGCAAAACGTTGACAATGATGCCCTTGGCCAAAAAGGGCGTATGCGTTTTTTCCTGAATATATTCAGGAAAAAACGCATACGCCCTTTTTGGCCAACCAAGCAACCTGGAAAGGCAAATCAGCGCTACAAACAAGTCTCGCTTCCCATCGGTCAAAAGGGCCATGCTGAAAAAAGTGTCAAAACCAGAAATGCAGGACAGGCCATGGAGAAATGGGAGCCTTGCTACACTGATGGGCGGGATGTAAATTGCCAACAGCCACTCTGGAGAAGTGTACGGTGAGTCCTGAAACATCTAAAAAACACAGCTTAGAGAGCATAGGGCACTTCCAGTCATGGGGGTATGAATTGGGAAAATGAAAAATCAGCAAGACACAAGCACCCCAAAGTTTAGGGTTGCTCTGTTGACAAGGACCTCCACTTCATTCCACCTTAAATATCCCAGGAAAGAGAAAAATGGGTAAAGAAGTTGTGGTCCTTATGTACAATGGAATATCACTCAGCCATGAAATCAATGTCATAAGGCTAGTAGCAGCATGATGAGTGGATTTAGGTACGACGATTCTAACTGAAATAAGTCACACAGAAAAGGACACTTCTCATAAGGTATCACTGATAGAGGGAATGTAAAAACCGTTACACTTGAACTGAATTACAAAACAGAACAGAGTCACACATGCAGAAAACACACTATGGCTGCTTAACGGGAAAGGTGAGGTGGGGTGATACATAAAACAAGGGTTTCAAATTAGCTCAGATACCATTCCATAAACCCAATATGTAATAGACAAGACCTACTCCTTGCTCAGAGAACTGGACTCAACACGCCCTATTCACCGCACAAGAATATATCTGACTAATAATAATCGTAAAACCTATGTATTGATATCTCTCTGTTAGTGTGTCAAGTGGGTGTAAAGCGGCATAAACACAGCAGTGAAAAGCAGCTAAACCCCATTATAAAAATAAATTACTTTGAAACACCCATGAAACAAAGACAGTGAAAGAGAGAGAAATTCTTACACAATGCGTTCAGGGGCTGTGATGCAACCTGGATTGACCATATCTAGACGCACAGCTGGATGAGACATAAGGGTGGACACTCTTGGGCCTGAGAGGTTTGGTGAGGTTGGGTGAGCAAACGCAGACCCTTTAAAGTAATACTGCATGATACCCATCGCATGGGTCCCAAATCTCCAGGTTCAAGGGCATCTTCCTACATCAAAAACATGCATGAGAAACCCAGAAGATGGTACACCGTGTGATGGGGAAAGGTTTCTAAAACGCACCTCATTTCTCATCTCCTTGTGCCCGGGTTCGCCATTCCAGCCGCTTTACTAGCAAGCTCCCTACTTGGAGCATCAGCACCTTTAACCTCCTGTTCCGTACAGGTTGCAATTTGTCCTGAGGATAAACGGGAAGACGTGGAACCAACGAGAGACTAGCTCTTGGTGTTGGGACAGGCACAGGTCACTCTATTTTCCCATCAGAAAGAAGAATTAACCACAGGCTCAGCCTGCCCCCCGGAACAGAACAGGGCCTGAAGACATTCTGCGATTTTGCCGCCAGCTCCCATAAAAACGAGTTGTAAAATGGAGGTTCAGGGCACTGCAATTCACAAACCTGCAGAGTTATAAATGATAACTCTCGTCCACAAATATATTGAGGGAAGGCAAAGAAGAGGATTTGAAATCAAGGCAGAATTGCAGGAAAGAGATTTCAGGAGGTAGATTCGAATCGCCTTTAAAGCACATGAAAAGCGGCAAAACGTTGACAATGATGCCCTTGGCCAAAAAGGGCGTATGCGTTTTTTCCTGAATATATTCAGGAAAAAACGCATACGCCCTTTTTGGCCAACCAAGCAACCTGGAAAGGCAAATCAGCGCTACAAACAAGTCTCGCTTCCCATCGGTCAAAAGGGCCATGCTGAAAAAAGTGTCAAAACCAGAAATGCAGGACAGGCCATGGAGAAATGGGAGCCTTGCTACACAGATGGGCGGGATGTAAATTGCCAACAGCCACTCTGGAGAAGTGTACGGTGAGTCCTGAAACATCTGAAAAACACAGCTTAGAGAGCATAGGGCACTTCCACTCATGGGGGTATGAATTGGGAAAATGAAAAATCAGCAAGACACAAG
The DNA here is from genome assembly GCF_965194805.1 of Balaenoptera borealis. NCBI lineage: Eukaryota > Metazoa > Chordata > Mammalia > Artiodactyla > Balaenopteridae > Balaenoptera > Balaenoptera borealis. The sequence continues at coordinate 267,221 of NW_028123837.1, forward strand.
CACCCCAAAGTTGAGGGCTGCTCTGTTGACAAGGACCTCCACTTCATTCCACCTTAAATATCCCAGGAAAGAGAAAAATGGGTAAAGAAGTTGTGGTCCTTATGTACAATGGAATATCACTCAGCCAGGAAATCAATGTCATAAGGCTAGTAGCAGCATGATGAGTGGATTTAGGTACGACGATTCTAAGTGAAATAAGTCACACAGAAAAGGACACTTCTCATAAGGTATCACTTATAGAGGGAATGTAAAAACCGTTACACTTGAACTGAATTACAAAACAGAACAGAGTCACACATGCAGAAAACACACTATGGCTGCTTAACGGGAAAGGTGAGGTGGGGTGATACATAAAACAAGGGTATCAAATTAGCTCAGATACCGTTCCATAAACCCAATATGTAATAGACAAGACCTACTCCTTGCTCAGAGAACTGGACTCAACACGCCCTATTCACCGCACAAGATTATATCTGACTAGTAATAATCGTAAAGCCTATGTATTGATATCTCTCTGTTAGTGTGTCAAGTGGGTGTAAAGTGGCATAAACACAGCAGTGAAAAGCAGCTAAATCCCATTATGAAAATAAATTACTTTGAAAAACCCATGAAACAAAGACAGTGAACGAGAGAGGAATTCTTACACAATGCGTTCAGGGGCTGTGATGCAACCTGGATTGACCATATCTAGACCCACAGCTGGATGAGACATAAGGGTGGATACTCTTGGGGCTGAGAGGTTTGGTGAGGTTGGGTGAGCAAACGCAGACCCTTTAAAGTAATACTGCGTGGTACCCATCGCATGGGTCCCAAATCTCCAGGTTCAAGGGCATCTTCCTACATCGAAAACATGCATGAGAAACCCAGAAGATGGTACACCGTGTGATGGGGAAAGGTTTCGAAAACGCACCTCATTTCTCATCGCCTTGTGCCCGGGTTCGCCATTCCAGCCGCTTTACTAGCAATCTCCCTACTTGGAGCATCAGCACCTTTAACCTCCTGTTCCGTACAGGTTGCAATTTGTCCTGAGGATGAACGGGAAGACGGGGAACCAACGAGAGACTAGCTCTTGGTGTTGGGACAGGCACAGGTCACTCTATTTTCCCATCAGGAAGAAGAATTAACCACAGGCTCAGCCTGCCCCCCAGAACCAGAACAGGGCCTGAAGCCATCCTGCGCTTTTGCGGCCAGCTCCCAAAAAAGCGAGTTGTAAAATGGAGGTTCAGGGCACTGCAATTCACAAACCTGCAGAGTTATAAATGATAACTCTCGTCCACAAATATATTGAGGGAAGGCAAAGAAGAGGATTTGAAATCAAGGCAGAATTGCAGGAAACAGATTTCAGGAGGTAGATTCGAATCGCCTTTAAAGCACATGAAAAGCGGCAAAACGTTGACAATGATGCCCTTGGCCAAAAAGGGCGTATGCGTTTTTTCCTGAATATATTCAGGAAAAAACGCATACGCCCTTTTTGGCCAACCAAGCAACCTGGAAAGGCAAATCAGCGCTACAGAGAAGTCTTGCTTCCCATCGGTCAAAAGGGCCATGCTGAAAAAAGTGTCAAAACCAGAAATGCAGGACAGGCCATGGAGAAATGGGAGCCTTGCTACACTGATGGGCGGGATGTAAATTGCCAACAGCCACTCTGGAGAAGTGTACGGTGAGTCCTGAAACATCTGAAAAACACAGCTTAGAGAGCATAGGGCACTTCCACTCATGGGGGTATAAATTGGGAAAATGAAAAATCAGCAAGACACAAGCACCCCAAAGTTTAGGGCTGCTCTGTTGACAAGGACCTCCACTTCATTCCACCTTAAATATCCCAGGAAAGAGAAACATGGGTAAAGAAGTTGTGGTCCTTATGTACAATGGAATATCACTCAGCCATGAAATCAATGTCATAAGGCTAGTAGCAGCATGATGAGTGGATTTAGGTACGACGATTCTAAGTGAAATAAGTCACACAGAAAAGGACACTTCTCATAAGGTATCACTGATAGAGGGAATGTAAAAACCGTTACACTTGAACTGAATTACAAAACAGAACAGAGTCACACATGCAGAAAACACACTATGGCTGCTTAACGGGAAAGGTGAGGTGGGGTGATACATAAAACAAGGGTATCAAATTAGCGCAGATACCATTCCATAAACCCAATATGTAATAGACAAGACCTACTCCTTGCTCAGAGAACTGGACTCAACACGCCCTATTCACCGCACAAGAATATATCTGACTAATAATAATCGTAAAACCTATGTATTGATATCTCTCTGTTAGTGTGTCAAGTGGGTGTAAAGCGGCATAAACACAGCAGTGAAAAGCAGCTAAACCCCATTATAAAAATAAATTACTTTGAAACACCCATGAAACAAAGACAGTGAAAGAGAGAGAAATTCTTACACTATGCCTTCAGGGGCTGTGATGCAACCTGGATTGACCATATCTAGACGCACAGCTGGATGAGACATAAGGGTGGACACTCTTGGGCCTGAGAGGTTTGGTGAGGTTGGGTGAGCAAACGCAGACCCTTTAAAGTAATACTGCATGATACCCATCGCATGGGTCCCAAATCTCCAGGTTCAAGGGCATCTTCCTACATCAAAAACATGCATGAGAAACCCAGAAGATGGTACACCGTGTGATGGGGAAAGGTTTCTAAAACGCACCTCATTTCTCATCGCCTTGTGCCCGGGTTCGCCATTCCAGCCGCTTTACTAGCAAGCTCCCTACTTGGAGCATCAGCACCTTTAACCTCCTGTTCCGTACAGGTTGAAATTTGTCCTGAGGATAAACGGGAAGACGTGGAACCAACAAGAGACTAGCTCTTGGTGTTGGGACAGGCACAGGTCACTCTATTTTCCCATCAGAAAGAAGAATTAACCACAGGCTCAGCCTGCCCCCCGGAACCAGAACAGGGCCTGAAGCCATTCTGCGATTTTGCGGCCAGCTCCCATAAAAACGAGTTGTAAAATGGAGGTTCAGGGCACTGCAATTCACAAACCTGCAGAGTTATAAATGATAACTCTCGTCCACAAATATATTGAGGGAAGGCAAAGAAGAGGAGTTGAAATCAAGGCAGAATTGCAGGAAAGAGATTTCAGGAGGTAGATTCGAATCGCATTTAAAGCACATGAAAAGCGGCAAAACGTTGACAATGATGCCCTTGGCCAAAAAGGGCGTATGCGTTTTTTCCTGAATATATTCAGGAAAAAACGCATACGCCCTTTTTGGCCAACCAAGCAACCTGGAAAGGCAAATCAGCGCTACAAACAAGTCTCGCTTCCCATCGGTCAAAAGGGCCATGCTGAAAAAAGTGTCAAAACCAGAAATGCAGGACAGGCCATGGAGAAATGGGAGCCTTGCTACACTGATGGGCGGGATGTAAATTGCCAACAGCCACTCTGGAGAAGTGTACGGTGAGTCCTGAAACATCTAAAAAACACAGCTTAGAGAGCATAGGGCACTTCCAGTCATGGGGGTATGAATTGGGAAAATGAAAAATCAGCAAGACACAAGCACCCCAAAGTTTAGGGTTGCTCTGTTGACAAGGACCTCCACTTCATTCCACCTTAAATATCCCAGGAAAGAGAAAAATGGGTAAAGAAGTTGTGGTCCTTATGTACAATGGAATATCACTCAGCCATGAAATCAATGTCATAAGGCTAGTAGCAGCATGATGAGTGGATTTAGGTACGACGATTCTAACTGAAATAAGTCACACAGAAAAGGACACTTCTCATAAGGTATCACTGATAGAGGGAATGTAAAAACCGTTACACTTGAACTGAATTACAAAACAGAACAGAGTCACACATGCAGAAAACACACTATGGCTGCTTAACGGGAAAGGTGAGGTGGGGTGATACATAAAACAAGGGTTTCAAATTAGCTCAGATACCATTCCAAAAACCCAATATGTAATAGACAAGACCTACTCCTTGCTCAGAGAACTGGACTCAACACGCCCTATTCACCGCACAAGAATATATCTGACTAATAATAATCGTAAAACCTATGTATTGATATCTCTCTGTTAGTGTGTCAAGTGGGTGTAAAGCGGCATAAACACAGCAGTGAAAAGCAGCTAAACCCCATTATAAAAATAAATTACTTTGAAACACCCATGAAACAAAGACAGTGAAAGAGAGAGAAATTCTTACACAATGCGTTCAGGGGCTGTGATGCAACCTGGATTGACCATATCTAGACGCACAGCTGGATGAGACATAAGGGTGGACACTCTTGGGCCTGAGAGGTTTGGTGAGGTTGGGTGAGCAAACGCAGACCCTTTAAAGTAATACTGCATGATACCCATCGCATGGGTCCCAAATCTCCAGGTTCAAGGGCATCTTCCTACATCAAAAACATGCATGAGAAACCCAGAAGATGGTACACCGTGTGATGGGGAAAGGTTTCTAAAACGCACCTCATTTCTCATCTCCTTGTGCCCGGGTTCGCCATTCCAGCCGCTTTACTAGCAAGCTCCCTACTTGGAGCATCAGCACCTTTAACCTCCTGTTCCGTACAGGTTGCAATTTGTCCTGAGGATAAACGGGAAGACGTGGAACCAACGAGAGACTAGCTCTTGGTGTTGGGACAGGCACAGGTCACTCTATTTTCCCATCAGAAAGAAGAATTAACCACAGGCTCAGCCTGCCCCCCGGAACCAGAACAGGGCCTGAAGACATTCTGCGATTTTGCCGCCAGCTCCCATAAAAACGAGTTGTAAAATGGAGGTTCAGGGCACTGCAATTCACAAACCTGCAGAGTTATAAATGATAACTCTCGTCCACAAATATATTGAGGGAAGGCAAAGAAGAGGATTTGAAATCAAGGCAGAATTGCAGGAAAGAGATTTCAGGAGGTAGATTCGAATCGCCTTTAAAGCACATGAAAAGCGGCAAAACGTTGACAATGATGCCCTTGGCCAAAAAGGGCGTATGCGTTTTTTCCTGAATATATTCAGGAAAAAACGCATACGCCCTTTTTGGCCAACCAAGCAACCTGGAAAGGCAAATCAGCGCTACAAACAAGTCTCGCTTCCCATCGGTCAAAAGGGCCATGCTGAAAAAAGTGTCAAAACCAGAAATGCAGGACAGGCCATGGAGAAATGGGAGCCTTGCTACACAGATGGGCGGGATGTAAATTGCCAACAGCCACTCTGGAGAAGTGTACGGTGAGTCCTGAAACATCTGAAAAACACAGCTTAGAGAGCATAGGGCACTTCCACTCATGGGGGTATGAATTGGGAAAATGAAAAATCAGCAAGACACAAGCACCCCAAAGTTGAGGGCTGCTCTGTTGACAAGGACCTCCACTTCATTCCACCTTAAATATCCCAGGAAAGAGAAAAATGGGTAAAGAAGTTGTGGTCCTTATGTACAATGGAATATCACTCAGCCATGAAATCAATGTCATAAGGCTAGTAGCAGCATGATGAGTGGATTTAGGTACGACGATTCTAAGTGAAATAAGTCACACAGAAAAGGACACTTCTCATAAGGTATCACTGATAGAGGGAATGTAAAAACCGTTACACTTGAACTGAATTACAAAACAGAACAGAGTCACACATGCAGAAAACACACTATGGCTGCTTAACGGGAAAGGTGAGGTGGGGTGATACATAAAACAAGGGTATCAAATTAGCTCAGATACCGTTCCATAAACCCAATATGTAATAGACAAGACCTACTCCTTGCTCAGAGAACTGGACTCAACACGCCCTATTCACCGCACAAGATTATATCTGACTAGTAATAATCGTAAAGCCTATGTATTGATATCTCTCTGTTAGTGTGTCAAGTGGGTGTAAAGTGGCATAAACACAGCAGTGAAAAGCAGCTAAATCCCATTATGAAAATAAATTACTTTGAAAAACCCATGAAACAAAGACAGTGAACGAGAGAGGAATTCTTACACAATGCGTTCAGGGGCTGTGATGCAACCTGGATTGACCATATCTAGACCCACAGCTGGATGAGACATAAGGGTGGATACTCTTGGGGCTGAGAGGTTTGGTGAGGTTGGGTGAGCAAACGCAGACCCTTTAAAGTAATACTGCGTGGTACCCATCGCATGGGTCCCAAATCTCCAGGTTCAAGGGCATCTTCCTACATCGAAAACATGCATGAGAAACCCAGAAGATGGTACACCGTGTGATGGGGAAAGGTTTCGAAAACGCACCTCATTTCTCATCGCCTTGTGCCCGGGTTCGCCATTCCAGCCGCTTTACTAGCAAGCTCCCTACTTGGAGCATCAGCACCTTTAACCTCCTGTTCCGTACAGGTTGCAATTTGTCCTGAGGATGAACGGGAAGACGGGGAACCAACGAGAGACTAGCTCTTGGTGTTGGGACAGGCACAGGTCACTCTATTTTCCCATCAGAAAGAAGAATTAACCACAGGCTCAGCCTGCCCCCCGGAACCAGAACAGGGCCTGAAGCCATTCTGCGATTTTGCCGCCAGCTCCCATAAAAACGAGTTGTAAAATGGAGGTTCAGGGCACTGCAATTCACAAACCTGCAGAGTTATAAATGATAACTCTCGTCCACAAATATATTGAGGGAAGGCAAAGAAGAGGATTTGAAATCAAGGCAGAATTGCAGGAAAGAGATTTCAGGAGGTAGATTCGAATCGCATTTAAAGCACATGAAAAGCGGCAAAACGTTGACAATGATGCCCTTGGCCAAAAAGGGCGTATGCGTTTTTTCCTGAATATATTCAGGAAAAAACGCATACGCCCTTTTTGGCCAACCAAGCAACCTGGAAAGGCAAATCAGCGCTACAAAGAAGTCTCGCTTCCCATCGGTCAAAAGGGCCATGCTGAAAAAAGTGTCAAAACCAGAAATGCAGGACAGGCCATGGAGAAATGGGAGCCTTGCTACACTGATGGGCGGGATGTAAATTGCCAACAGCCACTCTGGAGAAGTGTACGGTGAGTCCTGAAACATCTAAAAAACACAGCTTAGAGAGCATAGGGCACTTCCACTCATGGGGGTATGAATTGGGAAAATGAAAAATCAGCAAGACACAAGCACCCCAAAGTTGAGGGCTGCTCTGTTGACAAGGACCTCCACTTCATTCCACCTTCAATATCCCAGGAAAGAGAAAAATGGGTAAAGAAGTTGTGGTCCTTATGTACAATGGAATATCACTCAGCCATGAAATCAATGTCATAAGGCTAGTAGCAGCATGATGAGTGGATTTAGGTACGACGATTCTAAGTGAAATAAGTCACACAGAAAAGGACACTTCTCATAAGGTATCACTGATAGAGGGAATGTAAAAACCGTTACACTTGAACTGAATTACAAAACAGAACAGAGTCACACATGCAGAAAACACACTATGGCTGCTTAACGGGAAAGGTGAGGTGGGGTGATACATAAAACAAGGGTTTCAAATTAGCTCAGATACCGTTCCATAAACCCAATATGTAATAGACAAGACCTACTCCTTGCTCAGAGAACTGGACTCAACACGCCCTATTCACCGCACAAGAATATATCTGACTAGTAATAATCGTAAAGCCTATGTATTGATATCTCTCTGTTAGTGTGTCAAGTGGGTGTAAAGCGGCATAAACACAGCAGTGAAAAGCAGCTAAATCCCATTATGAAAATAAATTACTTTGAAAAACCCATGAAACAAAGACAGTGAACAAGAGAGGAATTCTTACACAATGCGTTCAGGGGCTGTGATGCAACCTGGATTGACCATATCTAGACCCACAGCTGGATGAGACATAAGGGTGGACACTCTTGGGGCTGAGAGGTTTGGTGAGGTTGGGTGAGCAAACGCAGACCCTTTAAAGTAATACTGCATGATACCCATCGCATGGGTCCCAAATCTCCAGGTTCAAGGGCATCTTCCTACATCAAAAACATGCATGAGAAACCCAGAAGATGGTACACCGTGTGATGGGGAAAGGTTTCTAAAACGCACCTCATTTCTCATCGCCTTGTGCCCGGGTTCGCCATTCCAGCCGCTTTACTAGCAAGCTCCCTACTTGGCGCATCAGCACCTTTAACCTCCTGTTCCGTACAGGTTGCAATTTGTCCTGAGGATAAATGGGAAGACGTGGAACCAACGAGAGACTAGCTCTTGGTGTTGGGACAGGCACAGGTCACTCTATTTTCCCATCAGAAAGAAGAATTAACCACAGGCTCAGCCTGCCCCCCGGAACCAGAACAGGGCCTGAAGCCATTCTGCGATTTTGCGGCCAGCTCCCATAAAAACGAGTTGTAAAATGGAGGTTCAGGGCACTGCAATTCACAAACCTGCAGAGTTATAAATGATAACTCTCGTCCACAAATATATTGAGGGAAGGCAAAGAAGAGGATTTGAAATCAAGGCAGAATTGCAGGAAAGAGATTTCAGGAGGTAGATTCGAATCGCCTTTAAAGCACATGAAAAGCGGCAAAACGTTGACAATGATGCCCTTGGCCAAAAAGGGCGTATGCGTTTTTTCCTGAATATATTCAGGAAAAAACGCATACGCCCTTTTTGGCCAACCAAGCAACCTGGAAAGGCAAATCAGCGCTACAAACAAGTCTCGCTTCCCATCGGTCAAAAGGGCCATGCTGAAAAAAGTGTCAAAACCAGAAATGCAGGACAGGCCATGGAGAAATGGGAGCCTTGCTACACTGATGGGCGGGATGTAAATTGCCAACAGCCACTCTGGAGAAGTGTCCGGTGAGTCCTGAAACATCTGAAAAACACAGCTTAGAGAGCATAGGGCACTTCCACTCATGGGGGTATGAATTGGGAAAATGAAAAATCAGCAAGACACAAGCACTCCAAAGTTTAGGGCTGCTCTGTTGACCAGGACCTCCACTTCATTCCACCTTCAATATCCCAGGAAAGAGAAAAATGGGTAAAGAAGTTGTGGTCCTTATGTACAATGGAATATCACTCAGCCATGAAATCAATGTCATAAGGCTAGTAGCAGCATGATGAGTGGATTTAGGTACGACGATTCTAAGTGAAATAAGTCACACAGAAAAGGACACTTCTCATAAGGTATCACTGATAGAGGGAATGTAAAAACCGTTACACTTGAACTGAATTACAAAACAGAACAGAGTCACACATGCAGAAAACACACTATGGCTGCTTAACGGGAAAGGTGAGGTGGGGTGATACATAAAACAAGGGTATCAAATTAGCTCAGATACCGTTCCATAAACCCAATATGTAATAGACAAGACCTACTCCTTGCTCAGAGAACTGGACTCAACACGCCCTATTCACCGCACAAGAATATATCTGACTAGTAATAATCGTAAAGCCTATGTATTGATATCTCTCTGTTAGTGTGTCAAGTGGGTGTAAAGCGGCATAAACACAGCAGTGAAAAGCAGCTAAATCCCATTATGAAAATAAATTACTTTGAAAAACCCATGAAACAAAGACAGTGAACGAGAGAGGAATTCTTACACAATGCGTTCAGGGGCTGTGATGCAACCTGGATTGACCATATCTAGACCCACAGCTGGATGAGACATAAGGGTGGACACTCTTGGGGCTGAGAGGTTTGGTGAGGTTGGGTGAGCAAACGCAGACCCTTTAAAGTAATACTGCATGGTACCCATCGCATGGGTCCCAAATCTCCAGCTTCAAGGGCATCTTCCTACGTCAAAAACTTGCATGAAAAACCCAGAAGATGGTACACAGTGTGATGGGGAAAGGTTTCTAAAACGCACCTCATTTCTCATCGCCTTGTGCCCGGGTTCGCCATTCCAGCCGCTTTACTAGCAAGCTCCCTACTTGGAGCATCAGCACCTTTAACCTCCTGTTCCGTAGAGGTTGCAATTTGTCCTGAGGATAAACGGGAAGACGTGGAACCAACGAGAGACTAGCTCTTGGTGTTGGGACAGGCACAGGTCACTCTATTTTACCATCAGAAAGAAGAATTAACCACAGGCTCAGCCTGCCCCCCGGAACCAGAACAGGGCCTGAAGCCATTCTGCGATTTTGCGGCCAGCTCCCATAAAAACGAGTTGTAAAATGGAGGTTCAGGGCACTGCAATTCACAAACCTGCAGAGTTATAAATGATAACTCTCGTCCACAAATATATTGAGGGAAGGCAAAGAAGAGGATTTGAAATCAAGGCAGAATTGCAGGAAAGAGATTTCAGGAGGTAGATTCGAATCGCATTTAAAGCACATGAAAAGCGGCAAAACGTTGACAACGATGCCCTTGGCCAAAAAGGGCGTATGCGTTTTTTCCTGAATATATTCAGGAAAAAACGCATACGCCCTTTTTGGCCAACCAAGCAACCTGGAAAGGCAAATCAGCGCTACAAACAAGTCTCGCTTCCCATCGGTCAAAAGGGCCATGCTGAAAAAAGTGTCAAAACCAGAAATGCAGGACAGGCCATGGAGAAATGGGAGCCTTGCTACACTGATGGGCGGGATGTAAATTGCCAACAGCCACTCTGGAGAAGTGTACGGTGAGTCCTGAAACATCTAAAAAACACAGCTTAGAGAGCATAGGGCACTTCCAGTCATGGGGGTATGAATTGGGAAAATGAAAAATCAGCAAGACACAAGCACCCCAAAGTTGAGGGCTGCTCTGTTGACAAGGACCTCCACTTCATTCCACCTTAAATATCCCAGGAAAGAGAAAAATGGGTAAAGAAGTTGTGGTCCTTATGTACAATGGAATATCACTCAGCCATGAAATCAATGTCATAAGGCTAGTAGCAGCATGATGAGTGGATTTAGGTACGATGATTCTAAGTGAAATAAGTCACACAGAAAAGGACACTTCTCATAAGGTATCACTGATAGAGGGAATGTAAAAACCGTTACACTTGAACTGAATTACAAAACAGAACAGAGTCACACATGCAGAAAACACACTATGGCTGCTTAACGGGAAAGGTGAGGTGGGGTGATACATAAAACAAGGGTATCAAATTAGCTCAGATACCATTCCATAAACCCAATATGTAATAGACAAGACCTACTCCTTGCTCAGAGAACTGGACTCAACACGCCCTATTCACCGCACAAGAATATATCTGACTAATAATAATCGTAAAACCTATGTATTGATATCTCTCTGTTAGTGTGTCAAGTGGGTGTAAAGCGGCATAAACACAGCAGTGAAAAGCAGCTAAACCCCATTATAAAAATAAATTACTTTGAAACACCCATGAAACAAAGACAGTGAAAGAGAGAGAAATTCTTACACAATGCGTTCAGGGGCTGTGATGCAACCTGGATTGACCATATCTAGACGCACAGCTGGATGAGACATAAGGGTGGACACTCTTGGGCCTGAGAGGTTTGGTGAGGTTGGGTGAGCAAACGCAGACCCTTTAAAGTAATACTGCATGATACCCATCGCATGGGTCCCAAATCTCCAGGTTCAAGGGCATCTTCCTACATCAAAAACATGCATGAGAAACCCAGAAGATGGTACACCGTGTGATGGGGAAAGGTTTCTAAAACGCACCTCATTTCTCATCGCCTTGTGCCCGGGTTCGCCATTCCAGCCACTTTACTAGCAAGCTCCCTACTTGGAGCATCAGCACCTTTAACCTCCTGTTCCGTACAGGTTGCAATTTGTCCTGAGGATAAACGGGAAGACGTGGAACCAACGAGAGACTAGCTCTTGGTGTTGGGACAGGCACAGGTCACTCTATTTTCCCATCAGAAAGAAGAATTAACCACAGGCTCAGCCTGCCCCCCGGAACCAGAACAGGGCCTGAAGCCATTCTGCGATTTTGCCGCCAGCTCCCATAAAAACGAGTTGTAAAATGGAGGTTCAGGGCACTGCAATTCACAAACCTGCAGAGTTATAAATGATAACTCTCGTCCACAAATATATTGAGGGAAGGCAAAGAAGAGGATTTGAAATCAAGGCAGAATTGCAGGAAAGAGATTTCAGGAGGTAGATTCGAATCGCCTTTAAAGCACATGAAAAGCGGCAAAACGTTGACAATGATGCCCTTGGCCAAAAAGGGCGTATGCGTTTTTTCCTGAATATATTCAGGAAAAAACGCATACGCCCTTTTTGGCCAACCAAGCAACCTGGAAAGGCAAATCAGCGCTACAAACAAGTCTCGCTTCCCATCGGTCAAAAGGGCCATGCTGAAAAAAGTGTCAAAACCAGAAATGCAGGACAGGCCATGGAGAAATGGGAGCCTTGCTACACTGATGGGCGGGATGTAAATTGCCAACAGCCACTCTGGAGAAGTGTACGGTGAGTCCTGAAACATCTGAAAAACACAGCTTAGAGAGCATAGGGCACTTCCACTCATGGGGGTATGAATTGGGAAAATGAAAAATCAGCAAGACACAAGCACCCCAAAGTTGAGGGCTGCTCTGTTGACAAGGACCTCCACTTCATTCCACCTTCAATATCCCAGGAAAGAGAAAAATGGGTAAAGAAGTTGTGGTCCTTATGTACAATGGAATATCACTCAGCCATGAAATCAATGTCATAAGGCTAGTAGCAGCATGATGAGTGGATTTAGGTACGACGATTCTAAGTGAAATAAGTCACACAGAAAAGGACACTTCTCATAAGGTATCACTTTTAGAGGGAATGTAAAAACCGTTACACTTGAACTGAATTACAAAACAGAACAGAGTCACACATGCAGAAAACACACTATGGCTGCTTAACGGGAAAGGTGAGGTGGGGTGATACATAAAACAAGGGTTTCAAATTAGCTCAGATACCGTTCCATAAACCCAATATGTAATAGACAAGACCTACTCCTTGCTCAGAGAACTGGACTCAACACGCCCTATTCACCGCACAAGAATATATCTGACTAGTAATAATCGTAAAGCCTATGTATTGATATCTCTCTGTTAGTGTGTCAAGTGGGTGTAAAGCGGCATAAACACAGCAGTGAAAAGCAGCTAAATCCCATTATGAAAATAAATTACTTTGAAAAACCCATGAAACAAAGACAGTGAACAAGAGAGGAATTCTTACACAATGCGTTCAGGGGCTGTGATGCAACCTGGATTGACCATATCTAGACCCACAGCTGGATGAGACATAAGGGTGGACACTCTTGGGGCTGAGAGGTTTGGTGAGGTTGGGTGAGCAAACGCAGACCCTTTAAAGTAATACTGCATGGTACCCATCGCATGGGTCCCAAATCTCCAGCTTCAAGGGCATCTTCCTACGTCAAAAACTTGCATGAAAAACCCAGAAGATGGTACACAGTGTGATGGGGAAACGTTTCTAAAACGCACCTCATTTCTCATCGCCTTGTGCCCGGGTTCGCCATTCCAGCCGCTTTACTAGCAAGCTCCCTACTTGGAGCATCAGCACCTTTAACCTCCTGTTCCATAGAGGTTGCAATTTGTCCTGAGGATAAACGGGAAGACGTGGAACCAACGAGAGACTAGCTCTTGGTGTTGGGACAGGCACAGGTCACTCTATTTTACCATCAGAAAGAAGAATTAACCACAGGCTCAGCCTGCCCCCCGGAACCAGAACAGGGCCTGAAGCCATTCTGCGATTTTGCGGCCAGCTCCCATAAAAACGAGTTGTAAAATGGAGGTTCAGGGCACTGCAATTCACAAACCTGCAGAGTTATAAATGATAACTCTCGTCCACAAATATATTGAGGGAAGGCAAAGAAGAGGATTTGAAATCAAGGCAGAATTGCAGGAAAGAGATTTCAGGAGGTAGATTCGAATCGCATTTAAAGCACATGAAAAGCGGCAAAACGTTGACAATGATGCCCTTGGCCAAAAAGGGCGTATGCGTTTTTTCCTGAATATATTCAGGAAAAAACGCATACGCCCTTTTTGGCCAACCAAGCAACCTGGAAAGGCAAATCAGCGCTACAAACAAGTCTCGCTTCCCATCGGTCAAAAGGGCCATGCTGAAAAAAGTGTCAAAACCAGAAATGCAGGACAGGCCATGGAGAAATGGGAGCCTTGCTACACTGATGGGCGGGATGTAAATTGCCAACAGCCACTCTGGAGAAGTGTACGGTGAGTCCTGAAACATCTAAAAAACACAGCTTAGAGAGCATAGGGCACTTCCAGTCATGGGGGTATGAATTGGGAAAATGAAAAATCAGCAAGACACAAGCACCCCAAAGTTGAGGGCTGCTCTGTTGACAAGGACCTCCACTTCATTCCACCTTAAATATCCCAGGAAAGAGAAAAATGGGTAAAGAAGTTGTGGTCCTTATGTACAATGGAATATCACTCAGCCATGAAATCAATGTCATAAGGCTAGTAGCAGCATGATGAGTGGATTTAGGTACGACGATTCTAAGTGAAATAAGTCACACAGAAAAGGACACTTCTCATAAGGTATCACTGATAGAGGGAATGTAAAAACCGTTACACTTGAACTGAATTACAAAACAGAACAGAGTCACACATGCAGAAAACACACTATGGCTGCTTAACGGGAAAGGTGAGGTGGGGTGATACATAAAACAAGGGTATCAAATTAGCTCAGATACCATTCCATAAACCCAATATGTAATAGACAAGACCTACTCCTTGCTCAGAGAACTGGACTCAACACGCCCTATTCACCGCACAAGAATATATCTGACTAATAATAATCGTAAAACCTATGTATTGATATCTCTCTGTTAGTGTGTCAAGTGGGTGTAAAGCGGCATAAACACAGCAGTGAAAAGCAGCTAAACCCCATTATAAAAATAAATTACTTTGAAACACCCATGAAACAAAGACAGTGAAAGAGAGAGAAATTCTTACACAATGCGTTCAGGGGCTGTGATGCAACCTGGATTGACCATATCTAGACGCACAGCTGGATGAGACATAAGGGTGGACACTCTTGGGCCTGAGAGGTTTGGTGAGGTTGGGTGAGCAAACGCAGACCCTTTAAAGTAATACTGCATGATACCCATCGCATGGGTCCCAAATCTCCAGGTTCAAGGGCATCTTCCTACATCAAAAACATGCATGAGAAACCCAGAAGATGGTACACCGTGTGATGGGGAAAGGTTTCTAAAACGCACCTCATTTCTCATCGCCTTGTGCCCGGGTTCGCCATTCCAGCCGCTTTACTAGCAAGCTCCCTACTTGGAGCATCAGCACCTTTAACCTCCTGTTCCGTACAGGTTGCAATTTGTCCTGAGGATAAACGGGAAGACGTGGAACCAACGAGAGACTAGCTCTTGGTGTTGGGACAGGCACAGGTCACTCTATTTTCCCATCAGAAAGAAGAATTAACCACAGGCTCAGCCTGCCCCCCGGAACCAGAACAGGGCCTGAAGCCATTCTGCGATTTTGCCGCCAGCTCCCATAAAAACGAGTTGTAAAATGGAGGTTCAGGGCACTGCAATTCACAAACCTGCAGAGTTATAAATGATAACTCTCGTCCACAAATATATTGAGGGAAGGCAACGAAGAGGATTTGAAATCAAGGCAGAATTGCAGGAAAGAGATTTCAGGAGGTAGATTCGAATCGCCTTTAAAGCACATGAAAAGCGGCAAAACGTTGACAATGATGCCCTTGGCCAAAAAGGGCGTATGCGTTTTTTCCTGAATATATTCAGGAAAAAACGCATACGCCCTTTTTGGCCAACCAAGCAACCTGGAAAGGCAAATCAGCGCTACAAACAAGTCTCGCTTCCCATCGGTCAAAAGGGCCATGCTGAAAAAAGTGTCAAAACCAGAAATGCAGGACAGGCCATGGAGAAATGGGAGCCTTGCTACACTGATGGGCGGGATGTAAATTGCCAACAGCCACTCTGGAGAAGTGTACGGTGAGTCCTGAAACATCTGAAAAACACAGCTTAGAGAGCATAGGGCACTTCCACTCATGGGGGTATGAATTGGGAAAATGAAAAATCAGCAAGACACAAGCACCCCAAAGTTGAGGGCTGCTCTGTTGACAAGGACCTCCACTTCATTCCACCTTCAATATCCCAGGAAAGAGAAAAATGGGTAAAGAAATTGTGGTCCTTATGTACAATGGAATATCACTCAGCCATGAAATCAATGTCATAAGGCTAGTAGCAGCATGATGAGTGGATTTAGGTACGACGATTCTAAGTGAAATAAGTCACACAGAAAAGGACACTTCTCATAAGGTATCACTGATAGAGGGAATGTAAAAACCGTTACACTTGAACTGAATTACAAAACAGAACAGAGTCACACAGGCAGAAAACACACTATGGCTGCTTAACGGGAAAGGTGAGGTGGGGTGATACATAAAACAAGGGTTTCAAATTAGCTCAGATACCGTTCCATAAACCCAATATGTAATAGACAAGACCTACTCCTTGCTCAGAGAACTGGACTCAACACGCCCTATTCACCGCACAAGAATATATCTGACTAGTAATAATCGTAAAGCCTATGTATTGATATCTCTCTGTTAGTGTGTCAAGTGGGTGTAAAGCGGCATAAACACAGCAGTGAAAAGCAGCTAAATCCCATTATGAAAATAAATTACTTTGAAAAACCCATGAAACAAAGACAGTGAACGAGAGAGGAATTCTTACACAATGCGTTCAGGGGCTGTGATGCAACCTGGATTGACCATATCTAGACCCACAGCTGGATGAGACATAAGGGTGGACACTCTTGGGGCTGAGAGGTTTGGTGAGGTTGGGTGAGCAAACGCAGACCCTTTAAAGTAATACTGCATGGTACCCATCGCATGGGTCCCAAATCTCCAGCTTCAAGGGCATCTTCCTACGTCAAAAACTTGCATGAAAAACCCAGAAGATGGTACACAGTGTGATGGGGAAAGGTTTCTAAAACGCACCTCATTTCTCATCTCCTTGTGCCCGGGTTCGCCATTCCAGCCGCTTTACTAGCAAGCTCCCTACTTGGAGCATCAGCACCTTTAACCTCCTGTTCCGTAGAGGTTGCAATTTGTCCTGAGGATAAACGGGAAGACGTGGAACCAACGAGAGACTAGCTCTTGGTGTTGGGACAGGCACAGGTCACTCTATTTTCCCATCAGAAAGAAGAATTAACCACAGGCTCAGCCTGCCCCCCGGAACCAGAACAGGGCCTGAAGCCATTCTGCGATTTTGCGGCCAGCTCCCATAAAAACGAGTTGTAAAATGGAGGTTCAGGGCACTGCAATTCACAAACCTGCAGAGTTATAAATGATAACTCTCGTCCACAAATATATTGACGGAAGGCAAAGAAGAGGATTTGAAATCAAGGCAGAATTGCAGGAAAGAGATTTCAGGAGGTAGATTCGAATCGCATTTAAAGCACATGAAAAGCGGCAAAACGTTGACAATGATGCCCTTGGCCAAAAAGGGCGTATGCGTTTTTTCCTGAATATATTCAGGAAAAAACGCATACGCCCTTTTTGGCCAACCAAGCAACCTGGAAAGGCAAATCAGCGCTACAAACAAGTCTCGCTTCCCATCGGTCAAAAGGGCCATGCTGAAAAAAGTGTCAAAACCAGAAATGCAGGACAGGCCATGGAGAAATGGGAGCCTTGCTACACTGATGGGCGGGATGTAAATTGCCAACAGCCACTCTGGAGAAGTGTACGGTGAGTCCTGAAACATCTAAAAAACACAGCTTAGAGAGCATAGGGCACTTCCAGTCATGGGGGTATGAATTGGGAAAATGAAAAATCAGCAAGACACAAGCACCCCAAAGTTGAGGGCTGCTCTGTTGACAAGGACCTCCACTTCATTCCACCTTAAATATCCCAGGAAAGAGAAAAATGGGTAAAGAAGTTGTGGTCCTTATGTACAATGGAATATCACTCAGCCATGAAATCAATGTCATAAGGCTAGTAGCAGCATGATGAGTGGATTTAGGTACGACGATTCTAAGAGAAATAAGTCACACAGAAAAGGACACTTCTCATAAGGTATCACTGATAGAGGGAATGTAAAAACCGTTACACTTGAACTGAATTACAAAACAGAACAGAGTCACACATGCAGAAAACACACTATGGCTGCTTAACGGGAAAGGTGAGGTGGGGTGATACATAAAACAAGGGTATCAAATTAGCTCAGATACCATTCCATAAACCCAATATGTAATAGACAAGACCTACTCCTTGCTCAGAGAACTGGACTCAACACGCCCTA
Source organism: Balaenoptera borealis (assembly GCF_965194805.1). Classification (NCBI taxonomy): domain Eukaryota; kingdom Metazoa; phylum Chordata; class Mammalia; order Artiodactyla; family Balaenopteridae; genus Balaenoptera; species Balaenoptera borealis. The sequence goes on from NW_028123837.1 coordinate 285,274, forward strand.
TTCACCGCACAAGAATATATCTGACTAATAATAATCGTAAAACCTATGTATTGATATCTCTCTGTTAGTGTGTCAAGTGGGTGTAAAGCGGCATAAACACAGCAGTGAAAAGCAGCTAAACCCCATTATAAAAATAAATTACTTTGAAACACCCATGAAACAAAGACAGTGAAAGAGAGAGAAATTCTTACACAATGCGTTCAGGGGCTGTGATGCAACCTGGATTGACCATATCTAGACGCACAGCTGGATGAGACATAAGGGTGGACACTCTTGGGCCTGAGAGGTTTGGTGAGGTTGGGTGAGCAAACGCAGACCCTTTAAAGTAATACTGCATGATACCCATCGCATGGGTCCCAAATCTCCAGGTTCAAGGGCATCTTCCTACATCAAAAACATGCATGAGAAACCCAGAAGATGGTACACCGTGTGATGGGGAAAGGTTTCTAAAACGCACCTCATTTCTCATCGCCTTGTGCCCGGGTTCGCCATTCCAGCCGCTTTACTAGCAAGCTCCCTACTTGGAGCATCAGCACCTTTAACCTCCTGTTCCGTACAGGTTGCAATTTGTCCTGAGGATAAACGGGAAGACGTGGAACCAACGAGAGACTAGCTCTTGGTGTTGGGACAGGCACAGGTCACTCTATTTTCCCATCAGAAAGAAGAATTAACCACAGGCTCAGCCTGCCCCCCGGAACCAGAACAGGGCCTGAAGACATTCTGCGATTTTGCCGCCAGCTCCCATAAAAACGAGTTGTAAAATGGAGGTTCAGGGCACTGCAATTCACAAACCTGCAGAGTTATAAATGATAACTCTCGTCCACAAATATATTGAGGGAAGGCAACGAAGAGGATTTGAAATCAAGGCAGAATTGCAGGAAAGAGATTTCAGGAGGTAGATTCGAATCGCCTTTAAAGCACATGAAAAGCGGCAAAACGTTGACAATGATGCCCTTGGCCAAAAAGGGCGTATGCGTTTTTTCCTGAATATATTCAGGAAAAAACGCATACGCCCTTTTTGGCCAACCAAGCAACCTGGAAAGGCAAATCAGCGCTACAGAGAAGACTCGCTTCCCATCGGTCAAAAGGGCCATGCTGAAAAAAGTGTCAAAACCAGAAATGCAGGACAGGCCATGGAGAAATGGGAGCCTTGCTACACTGATGGGCAGGATGTAAATTGCCAACAGCCACTCTGGAGAAGTGTACGGTGAGTCCTGAAACATCTGAAAAACACAGCTTAGAGAGCATAGGGCACTTCCACTCATGGGGGTATAAATTGGGAAAATTAAAAATCAGCAAGACACAAGCACCCCAAAGTTGAGAACTGCTATGTTGACAAGGACCTCCACTTCATTCCACCTTAAATATCCCAGGAAAGAGAAAAATGGGTAAAGAAGTTGTGGTCCTTATGTACAATGGAATATCACTCAGCCATGAAATCAATGTCATAAGGCTAGTAGCAGCATGATGAGTGGATTTAGGTACGACGATTCTAAGTGAAATAAGTCACACAGAAAAGGACACTTCTCATAAGGTATCACTGATAGAGGGAATGTAAAAACCGTTACACTTGAACTGAATTACAAAACAGAACAGAGTCACACATGCAGAAAACAGACTATGGCTGCTTAACGGGAAAGGTGAGGTGGGGTGATACATAAAACAAGGGTATCAAATTAGCTCAGATACCGTTCCATAAACCCAATATGTAATAGACAAGACCTACTCCTTGCTCAGAGAACTGGACTCAACACGCCCTATTCACCGCACAAGAATATATCTGACTAATAATAATCGTAAAACCTATGTATTGATATCTCTCTGTTAGTGTGTCAAGTGGGTGTAAAGCAGCATAAACACAGCAGTGAAAAGCAGCTAAACCCCATTATAAAAATAAATTACTTTGAAACACCCATGAAACAAAGACAGTGAAAGAGAGAGAAATTCTTACACTATGCCTTCAGGGGCTGTGATGCAACCTGGATTGACCATATCTAGACGCACAGCTGGATGAGACATAAGGGTGGACACTCTTGGGCCTGAGAGGTTTGGTGAGGTTGGGTGAGCAAACGCAGACCCTTTAAAGTAATACTGCATGATACCCATCGCATGGGTCCCAAATCTCCAGGTTCAAGGGCATCTTCCTACATCAAAAACATGCATGAGAAACCCAGAAGATGGTACACCGTGTGATGGGGAAAGGTTTCTAAAACGCACCTCATTTCTCATCGCCTTGTGCCCGGGTTCGCCATTCCAGCCGCTTTACTAGCAAGCTCCCTACTTGGAGCATCAGCACCTTTAACCTCCTGTTCCGTACAGGTTGAAATTTGTCCTGAGGATAAACGGGAAGACGTGGAACCAACAAGAGACTAGCTCTTGGTGTTGGGACAGGCACAGGTCACTCTATTTTCCCATCAGAAAGAAGAATTAACCACAGGCTCAGCCTGCCCCCCGGAACCAGAACAGGGCCTGAAGCCATTCTGCGATTTTGCGGCCAGCTCCCATAAAAACGAGTTGTAAAATGGAGGTTCAGGGCACTGCAATTCACAAACCTGCAGAGTTATAAATGATAACTCTCGTCCACAAATATATTGAGGGAAGGCAAAGAAGAGGAGTTGAAATCAAGGCAGAATTGCAGGAAAGAGATTTCAGGAGGTAGATTCGAATCGCATTTAAAGCACATGAAAAGCGGCAAAACGTTGACAATGATGCCCTTGGCCAAAAAGGGCGTATGCGTTTTTTCCTGAATATATTCAGGAAAAAACGCATACGCCCTTTTTGGCCAACCAAGCAACCTGGAAAGGCAAATCAGCGCTACAAACAAGTCTCGCTTCCCATCGGTCAAAAGGGCCATGCTGAAAAAAGTGTCAAAACCAGAAATGCAGGACAGGCCATGGAGAAATGGGAGCCTTGCTACACTGATGGGCGGGATGTAAATTGCCAACAGCCACTCTGGAGAAGTGTACGGTGAGTCCTGAAACATCTAAAAAACACAGCTTAGAGAGCATAGGGCACTTCCAGTCATGGGGGTATGAATTGGGAAAATGAAAAATCAGCAAGACACAAGCACCCCAAAGTTTAGGGTTGCTCTGTTGACAAGGACCTCCACTTCATTCCACCTTAAATATCCCAGGAAAGAGAAAAATGGGTAAAGAAGTTGTGGTCCTTATGTACAATGGAATATCACTCAGCCATGAAATCAATGTCATAAGGCTAGTAGCAGCATGATGAGTGGATTTAGGTACGACGATTCTAACTGAAATAAGTCACACAGAAAAGGACACTTCTCATAAGGTATCACTGATAGAGGGAATGTAAAAACCGTTACACTTGAACTGAATTACAAAACAGAACAGAGTCACACATGCAGAAAACACACTATGGCTGCTTAACGGGAAAGGTGAGGTGGGGTGATACATAAAACAAGGGTTTCAAATTAGCTCAGATACCATTCCATAAACCCAATATGTAATAGACAAGACCTACTCCTTGCTCAGAGAACTGGACTCAACACGCCCTATTCACCGCACAAGAATATATCTGACTAATAATAATCGTAAAACCTATGTATTGATATCTCTCTGTTAGTGTGTCAAGTGGGTGTAAAGCGGCATAAACACAGCAGTGAAAAGCAGCTAAACCCCATTATAAAAATAAATTACTTTGAAACACCCATGAAACAAAGACAGTGAAAGAGAGAGAAATTCTTACACAATGCGTTCAGGGGCTGTGATGCAACCTGGATTGACCATATCTAGACGCACAGCTGGATGAGACATAAGGGTGGACACTCTTGGGCCTGAGAGGTTTGGTGAGGTTGGGTGAGCAAACGCAGACCCTTTAAAGTAATACTGCATGATACCCATCGCATGGGTCCCAAATCTCCAGGTTCAAGGGCATCTTCCTACATCAAAAACATGCATGAGAAACCCAGAAGATGGTACACCGTGTGATGGGGAAAGGTTTCTAAAACGCACCTCATTTCTCATCTCCTTGTGCCCGGGTTCGCCATTCCAGCCGCTTTACTAGCAAGCTCCCTACTTGGAGCATCAGCACCTTTAACCTCCTGTTCCGTACAGGTTGCAATTTGTCCTGAGGATAAACGGGAAGACGTGGAACCAACGAGAGACTAGCTCTTGGTGTTGGGACAGGCACAGGTCACTCTATTTTCCCATCAGAAAGAAGAATTAACCACAGGCTCAGCCTGCCCCCCGGAACCAGAACAGGGCCTGAAGACATTCTGCGATTTTGCCGCCAGCTCCCATAAAAACGAGTTGTAAAATGGAGGTTCAGGGCACTGCAATTCACAAACCTGCAGAGTTATAAATGATAACTCTCGTCCACAAATATATTGAGGGAAGGCAAAGAAGAGGATTTGAAATCAAGGCAGAATTGCAGGAAAGAGATTTCAGGAGGTAGATTCGAATCGCCTTTAAAGCACATGAAAAGCGGCAAAACGTTGACAATGATGCCCTTGGCCAAAAAGGGCGTATGCGTTTTTTCCTGAATATATTCAGGAAAAAACGCATACGCCCTTTTTGGCCAACCAAGCAACCTGGAAAGGCAAATCAGCGCTACAAACAAGTCTCGCTTCCCATCGGTCAAAAGGGCCATGCTGAAAAAAGTGTCAAAACCAGAAATGCAGGACAGGCCATGGAGAAATGGGAGCCTTGCTACACAGATGGGCGGGATGTAAATTGCCAACAGCCACTCTGGAGAAGTGTACGGTGAGTCCTGAAACATCTGAAAAACACAGCTTAGAGAGCATAGGGCACTTCCACTCATGGGGGTATGAATTGGGAAAATGAAAAATCAGCAAGACACAAGCACCCCAAAGTTGAGGGCTGCTCTGTTGACAAGGACCTCCACTTCATTCCACCTTAAATATCCCAGGAAAGAGAAAAATGGGTAAAGAAGTTGTGGTCCTTATGTACAATGGAATATCACTCAGCCAGGAAATCAATGTCATAAGGCTAGTAGCAGCATGATGAGTGGATTTAGGTACGACGATTCTAAGTGAAATAAGTCACACAGAAAAGGACACTTCTCATAAGGTATCACTTATAGAGGGAATGTAAAAACCGTTACACTTGAACTGAATTACAAAACAGAACAGAGTCACACATGCAGAAAACACACTATGGCTGCTTAACGGGAAAGGTGAGGTGGGGTGATACATAAAACAAGGGTATCAAATTAGCTCAGATACCGTTCCATAAACCCAATATGTAATAGACAAGACCTACTCCTTGCTCAGAGAACTGGACTCAACACGCCCTATTCACCGCACAAGATTATATCTGACTAGTAATAATCGTAAAGCCTATGTATTGATATCTCTCTGTTAGTGTGTCAAGTGGGTGTAAAGTGGCATAAACACAGCAGTGAAAAGCAGCTAAATCCCATTATGAAAATAAATTACTTTGAAAAACCCATGAAACAAAGACAGTGAACGAGAGAGGAATTCTTACACAATGCGTTCAGGGGCTGTGATGCAACCTGGATTGACCATATCTAGACCCACAGCTGGATGAGACATAAGGGTGGATACTCTTGGGGCTGAGAGGTTTGGTGAGGTTGGGTGAGCAAACGCAGACCCTTTAAAGTAATACTGCGTGGTACCCATCGCATGGGTCCCAAATCTCCAGGTTCAAGGGCATCTTCCTACATCGAAAACATGCATGAGAAACCCAGAAGATGGTACACCGTGTGATGGGGAAAGGTTTCGAAAACGCACCTCATTTCTCATCGCCTTGTGCCCGGGTTCGCCATTCCAGCCGCTTTACTAGCAATCTCCCTACTTGGAGCATCAGCACCTTTAACCTCCTGTTCCGTACAGGTTGCAATTTGTCCTGAGGATGAACGGGAAGACGGGGAACCAACGAGAGACTAGCTCTTGGTGTTGGGACAGGCACAGGTCACTCTATTTTCCCATCAGGAAGAAGAATTAACCACAGGCTCAGCCTGCCCCCCAGAACCAGAACAGGGCCTGAAGCCATCCTGCGCTTTTGCGGCCAGCTCCCAAAAAAGCGAGTTGTAAAATGGAGGTTCAGGGCACTGCAATTCACAAACCTGCAGAGTTATAAATGATAACTCTCGTCCACAAATATATTGAGGGAAGGCAAAGAAGAGGATTTGAAATCAAGGCAGAATTGCAGGAAACAGATTTCAGGAGGTAGATTCGAATCGCCTTTAAAGCACATGAAAAGCGGCAAAACGTTGACAATGATGCCCTTGGCCAAAAAGGGCGTATGCGTTTTTTCCTGAATATATTCAGGAAAAAACGCATACGCCCTTTTTGGCCAACCAAGCAACCTGGAAAGGCAAATCAGCGCTACAGAGAAGTCTTGCTTCCCATCGGTCAAAAGGGCCATGCTGAAAAAAGTGTCAAAACCAGAAATGCAGGACAGGCCATGGAGAAATGGGAGCCTTGCTACACTGATGGGCGGGATGTAAATTGCCAACAGCCACTCTGGAGAAGTGTACGGTGAGTCCTGAAACATCTGAAAAACACAGCTTAGAGAGCATAGGGCACTTCCACTCATGGGGGTATAAATTGGGAAAATGAAAAATCAGCAAGACACAAGCACCCCAAAGTTTAGGGCTGCTCTGTTGACAAGGACCTCCACTTCATTCCACCTTAAATATCCCAGGAAAGAGAAACATGGGTAAAGAAGTTGTGGTCCTTATGTACAATGGAATATCACTCAGCCATGAAATCAATGTCATAAGGCTAGTAGCAGCATGATGAGCGGATTTAGGTACGACGATTCTAAGTGAAATAAGTCACACAGAAAAGGACACTTCTCATAAGGTATCACTGATAGAGGGAATGTAAAAACCGTTACACTTGAACTGAATTACAAAACAGAACAGAGTCACACATGCAGAAAACACACTATGGCTGCTTAACGGGAAAGGTGAGGTGGGGTGATACATAAAACAAGGGTATCAAATTAGCGCAGATACCATTCCATAAACCCAATATGTAATAGACAAGACCTACTCCTTGCTCAGAGAACTGGACTCAACACGCCCTATTCACCGCACAAGAATATATCTGACTAATAATAATCGTAAAACCTATGTATTGATATCTCTCTGTTAGTGTGTCAAGTGGGTGTAAAGCGGCATAAACACAGCAGTGAAAAGCAGCTAAACCCCATTATAAAAATAAATTACTTTGAAACACCCATGAAACAAAGACAGTGAAAGAGAGAGAAATTCTTACACTATGCCTTCAGGGGCTGTGATGCAACCTGGATTGACCATATCTAGACGCACAGCTGGATGAGACATAAGGGTGGACACTCTTGGGCCTGAGAGGTTTGGTGAGGTTGGGTGAGCAAACGCAGACCCTTTAAAGTAATACTGCATGATACCCATCGCATGGGTCCCAAATCTCCAGGTTCAAGGGCATCTTCCTACATCAAAAACATGCATGAGAAACCCAGAAGATGGTACACCGTGTGATGGGGAAAGGTTTCTAAAACGCACCTCATTTCTCATCGCCTTGTGCCCGGGTTCGCCATTCCAGCCGCTTTACTAGCAAGCTCCCTACTTGGAGCATCAGCACCTTTAACCTCCTGTTCCGTACAGGTTGAAATTTGTCCTGAGGATAAACGGGAAGACGTGGAACCAACAAGAGACTAGCTCTTGGTGTTGGGACAGGCACAGGTCACTCTATTTTCCCATCAGAAAGAAGAATTAACCACAGGCTCAGCCTGCCCCCCGGAACCAGAACAGGGCCTGAAGCCATTCTGCGATTTTGCGGCCAGCTCCCATAAAAACGAGTTGTAAAATGGAGGTTCAGGGCACTGCAATTCACAAACCTGCAGAGTTATAAATGATAACTCTCGTCCACAAATATATTGAGGGAAGGCAAAGAAGAGGAGTTGAAATCAAGGCAGAATTGCAGGAAAGAGATTTCAGGAGGTAGATTCGAATCGCATTTAAAGCACATGAAAAGCGGCAAAACGTTGACAATGATGCCCTTGGCCAAAAAGGGCGTATGCGTTTTTTCCTGAATATATTCAGGAAAAAACGCATACGCCCTTTTTGGCCAACCAAGCAACCTGGAAAGGCAAATCAGCGCTACAAACAAGTCTCGCTTCCCATCGGTCAAAAGGGCCATGCTGAAAAAAGTGTCAAAACCAGAAATGCAGGACAGGCCATGGAGAAATGGGAGCCTTGCTACACTGATGGGCGGGATGTAAATTGCCAACAGCCACTCTGGAGAAGTGTACGGTGAGTCCTGAAACATCTAAAAAACACAGCTTAGAGAGCATAGGGCACTTCCAGTCATGGGGGTATGAATTGGGAAAATGAAAAATCAGCAAGACACAAGCACCCCAAAGTTTAGGGTTGCTCTGTTGACAAGGACCTCCACTTCATTCCACCTTAAATATCCCAGGAAAGAGAAAAATGGGTAAAGAAGTTGTGGTCCTTATGTACAATGGAATATCACTCAGCCATGAAATCAATGTCATAAGGCTAGTAGCAGCATGATGAGTGGATTTAGGTACGACGATTCTAACTGAAATAAGTCACACAGAAAAGGACACTTCTCATAAGGTATCACTGATAGAGGGAATGTAAAAACCGTTACACTTGAACTGAATTACAAAACAGAACAGAGTCACACATGCAGAAAACACACTATGGCTGCTTAACGGGAAAGGTGAGGTGGGGTGATACATAAAACAAGGGTTTCAAATTAGCTCAGATACCATTCCAAAAACCCAATATGTAATAGACAAGACCTACTCCTTGCTCAGAGAACTGGACTCAACACGCCCTATTCACCGCACAAGAATATATCTGACTAATAATAATCGTAAAACCTATGTATTGATATCTCTCTGTTAGTGTGTCAAGTGGGTGTAAAGCGGCATAAACACAGCAGTGAAAAGCAGCTAAACCCCATTATAAAAATAAATTACTTTGAAACACCCATGAAACAAAGACAGTGAAAGAGAGAGAAATTCTTACACAATGCGTTCAGGGGCTGTGATGCAACCTGGATTGACCATATCTAGACGCACAGCTGGATGAGACATAAGGGTGGACACTCTTGGGCCTGAGAGGTTTGGTGAGGTTGGGTGAGCAAACGCAGACCCTTTAAAGTAATACTGCATGATACCCATCGCATGGGTCCCAAATCTCCAGGTTCAAGGGCATCTTCCTACATCAAAAACATGCATGAGAAACCCAGAAGATGGTACACCGTGTGATGGGGAAAGGTTTCTAAAACGCACCTCATTTCTCATCTCCTTGTGCCCGGGTTCGCCATTCCAGCCGCTTTACTAGCAAGCTCCCTACTTGGAGCATCAGCACCTTTAACCTCCTGTTCCGTACAGGTTGCAATTTGTCCTGAGGATAAACGGGAAGACGTGGAACCAACGAGAGACTAGCTCTTGGTGTTGGGACAGGCACAGGTCACTCTATTTTCCCATCAGAAAGAAGAATTAACCACAGGCTCAGCCTGCCCCCCGGAACCAGAACAGGGCCTGAAGACATTCTGCGATTTTGCCGCCAGCTCCCATAAAAACGAGTTGTAAAATGGAGGTTCAGGGCACTGCAATTCACAAACCTGCAGAGTTATAAATGATAACTCTCGTCCACAAATATATTGAGGGAAGGCAAAGAAGAGGATTTGAAATCAAGGCAGAATTGCAGGAAAGAGATTTCAGGAGGTAGATTCGAATCGCCTTTAAAGCACATGAAAAGCGGCAAAACGTTGACAATGATGCCCTTGGCCAAAAAGGGCGTATGCGTTTTTTCCTGAATATATTCAGGAAAAAACGCATACGCCCTTTTTGGCCAACCAAGCAACCTGGAAAGGCAAATCAGCGCTACAAACAAGTCTCGCTTCCCATCGGTCAAAAGGGCCATGCTGAAAAAAGTGTCAAAACCAGAAATGCAGGACAGGCCATGGAGAAATGGGAGCCTTGCTACACAGATGGGCGGGATGTAAATTGCCAACAGCCACTCTGGAGAAGTGTACGGTGAGTCCTGAAACATCTGAAAAACACAGCTTAGAGAGCATAGGGCACTTCCACTCATGGGGGTATGAATTGGGAAAATGAAAAATCAGCAAGACACAAGCACCCCAAAGTTGAGGGCTGCTCTGTTGACAAGGACCTCCACTTCATTCCACCTTAAATATCCCAGGAAAGAGAAAAATGGGTAAAGAAGTTGTGGTCCTTATGTACAATGGAATATCACTCAGCCATGAAATCAATGTCATAAGGCTAGTAGCAGCATGATGAGTGGATTTAGGTACGACGATTCTAAGTGAAATAAGTCACACAGAAAAGGACACTTCTCATAAGGTATCACTGATAGAGGGAATGTAAAAACCGTTACACTTGAACTGAATTACAAAACAGAACAGAGTCACACATGCAGAAAACACACTATGGCTGCTTAACGGGAAAGGTGAGGTGGGGTGATACATAAAACAAGGGTATCAAATTAGCTCAGATACCGTTCCATAAACCCAATATGTAATAGACAAGACCTACTCCTTGCTCAGAGAACTGGACTCAACACGCCCTATTCACCGCACAAGATTATATCTGACTAGTAATAATCGTAAAGCCTATGTATTGATATCTCTCTGTTAGTGTGTCAAGTGGGTGTAAAGTGGCATAAACACAGCAGTGAAAAGCAGCTAAATCCCATTATGAAAATAAATTACTTTGAAAAACCCATGAAACAAAGACAGTGAACGAGAGAGGAATTCTTACACAATGCGTTCAGGGGCTGTGATGCAACCTGGATTGACCATATCTAGACCCACAGCTGGATGAGACATAAGGGTGGATACTCTTGGGGCTGAGAGGTTTGGTGAGGTTGGGTGAGCAAACGCAGACCCTTTAAAGTAATACTGCGTGGTACCCATCGCATGGGTCCCAAATCTCCAGGTTCAAGGGCATCTTCCTACATCGAAAACATGCATGAGAAACCCAGAAGATGGTACACCGTGTGATGGGGAAAGGTTTCGAAAACGCACCTCATTTCTCATCGCCTTGTGCCCGGGTTCGCCATTCCAGCCGCTTTACTAGCAAGCTCCCTACTTGGAGCATCAGCACCTTTAACCTCCTGTTCCGTACAGGTTGCAATTTGTCCTGAGGATGAACGGGAAGACGGGGAACCAACGAGAGACTAGCTCTTGGTGTTGGGACAGGCACAGGTCACTCTATTTTCCCATCAGAAAGAAGAATTAACCACAGGCTCAGCCTGCCCCCCGGAACCAGAACAGGGCCTGAAGCCATTCTGCGATTTTGCCGCCAGCTCCCATAAAAACGAGTTGTAAAATGGAGGTTCAGGGCACTGCAATTCACAAACCTGCAGAGTTATAAATGATAACTCTCGTCCACAAATATATTGAGGGAAGGCAAAGAAGAGGATTTGAAATCAAGGCAGAATTGCAGGAAAGAGATTTCAGGAGGTAGATTCGAATCGCATTTAAAGCACATGAAAAGCGGCAAAACGTTGACAATGATGCCCTTGGCCAAAAAGGGCGTATGCGTTTTTTCCTGAATATATTCAGGAAAAAACGCATACGCCCTTTTTGGCCAACCAAGCAACCTGGAAAGGCAAATCAGCGCTACAAAGAAGTCTCGCTTCCCATCGGTCAAAAGGGCCATGCTGAAAAAAGTGTCAAAACCAGAAATGCAGGACAGGCCATGGAGAAATGGGAGCCTTGCTACACTGATGGGCGGGATGTAAATTGCCAACAGCCACTCTGGAGAAGTGTACGGTGAGTCCTGAAACATCTAAAAAACACAGCTTAGAGAGCATAGGGCACTTCCACTCATGGGGGTATGAATTGGGAAAATGAAAAATCAGCAAGACACAAGCACCCCAAAGTTTAGGGCTGCTCTGTTGACAAGGACCTCCACTTCATTCCACCTTAAATATCCCAGGAAAGAGAAACATGGGTAAAGAAGTTGTGGTCCTTATGTACAATGGAATATCACTCAGCCATGAAATCAATGTCATAAGGCTAGTAGCAGCATGATGAGTGGATTTAGGTACGACGATTCTAAGTGAAATAAGTCACACAGAAAAGGACACTTCTCATAAGGTATCACTGATAGAGGGAATGTAAAAACCGTTACACTTGGACTGAATTACAAAACAGAAGAGAGTCACACATGCAGAAAACACACTATGGCTGCTTAACGGGAAAGGTGAGGTGGGGTGATACATAAAACAAGGGTTTCAAATTAGCTCAGATACCGTTCCATAAACCCAATATGTAATAGACAAGACCTACTCCTTGCTCAGAGAACTGGACTCAACACGCCCTATTCACCGCCCAAGAATATATCTGACTAATAATAATCGTAAAACCTATGTATTGATATCTCTCTGTTAGTGTGTCAAGTGGGTGTAAAGCGGCATAAACACAGCAGTGAAAAGCAGCTAAACCCCATTATAAAAATAAATTACTTTGAAACACCCATGAAAAAAAGACAGTGAAAGAGAGAGAAATTCTTACACAATGCGTTCAGGGGCTGTGATGCAACCTGGATTGACCATATCTAGACTCACAGCTGGATCAGACATAAGGGTGGACACTCTTGGGGCTGAGAGGTTTGGTGAGGTTGGGTGAGCAAACGCAGACCCTTTAAAGGAATACTGCGTGGTACCCATCGCATGGGTCCCAAATCTCCAGGTTCAAGGGCATCTTCCTACATCAAAAACATGCATGAGAAACCCAGAAGATGGTACACCGTGTGATGGGGAAAGGTTTCTAAAACGCACCTCATTTCTCATCTCCTTGTGCCCGGGTTCGCCATTCCAGCCACTTTACTAGCAAGCTCCCTACTTGGAGCATCGGCACCTTTAACCTCCTGTTCCGTACAGGTTGCAATTTGTCCTGAGGATAAACGGGAAGACGTGGAACCAACGAGAGACTAGCTCTTGGTGTTGGGACAGGCACAGGTCACTCTATTTTCCCATCAGAAAGAAGAATTAACCACAGGCTCAGCCTGCCCCCCGGAACCAGAACAGGGCCTGAATCCATTTTGTGATTTTGCGGCCAGCTCCCATAAAAACGAGTTGTAAAATGGAGGTTCAGGGCACTGCAATTCACAAACCTGCAGTTATAAATGATAACTCTCGTCCACAAATATATTGAGTGAAGGCAACGAAGAGGATTTGAAATCAAGGCAGAATTGCAGGAAACAGATTTCAGGAAGTAGATTCGAATCGCATTTAAAGCACATGAAAAGTGGCAAAACGTTGACAATGATGCCCTTGGCCAAAAAGGGCGTATGCGTTTTTTCCTGAATATATTCAGGAAAAAAAGCATACGCCCTTTTTGGCCAACCAAGCAACCTGGAAAGGCAAATCAGCGCTACAAACAAGTCTCGCTTCCCATCGGTCAAAAGGGCCATGCTGAAAAAAGTGTCAAAACCAGAAATGCAGGACAGGCCATGGAGAAATGGGAGCCTTGCTACACTGATGGGCGGGATGTAAATTGCCAAGAGCCACTCTGGAGAAGTGTCCGGTGAGTCCTGAAACATCTGAAAAACACAGCTTAGAGAGCATAGGGCACTTCCACTCATGGGGGTATAAATTGGGAAAATTAAAAATCAGCAAGACACAAGCACCCCAAAGTTTAGGGCTGTTCTGTTGACAAGGACCTCCACTTCATTCCACCTTCAATATCCCAGGAAAGAGAAAAATGGATAAAGAAGTTGTGGTCCTTATGTACAATGGAATATCACTCAGCCATGAAATCAATGTCATAAGGCTAGTAGCAGCATGATGAGTGGATTAAGGTACGACGATTCTAAGTGAAATAAGTCACACAGAAAAGGACACTTCTCATAAGGTATCACTGATAGAGGGAATGTAAAAACCGTTACACTTGAACTGAATTACAAAACAGAACAGAGTCACACATGCAGAAAACACACTATGGCTGCTTAACGGGAAAGGTGAGGTGGGGTGATACATAAAACAAGGGTTTCAAATTAGCTCAGATACCGTTCCATAAACCCAATATGTAATAGACAAGACCTACTCCTTGCTCAGAGAACTGGACTCAACACGCCCTATTCACCGCACAAGAATATATCTGACTAGTAATAATCGTAAAGCCTATGTATTGATATCTCTCTGTTAGTGTGTCAAGTGGGTGTAAAGCGGCATAAACACAGCAGTGAAAAGCAGCTAAATCCCATTATGAAAATAAATTACTTTGAAAAACCCATGAAACAAAGACAGTGAACGAGAGAGGAATTCTTACACAATGCGTTCAGGGGCTGTGATGCAACCTGGATTGACCATATCTAGACCCACAGCTGGATGAGACATAAGGGTGGACACTCTTGGGGCTGAGAGGTTTGGTGAGGTTGGGTGAGCAAACGCAGACCCTTTAAAGTAATACTGCATGGTACCCATCGCATGGGTCCCAAATCTCCAGCTTCAAGGGCATCTTCCTACATCAAAAACATGCATGAAAAACCCAGAAGATGGTACACAGTGTGATGGGGAAAGGTTTCTAAAACGCACCTCATTTCTCATCGCCTTGTGCCCGGGTTCGCCATTCCAGCCGCTTTACTAGCAAGCTCCCTACTTGGAGCATCAGCACCTTTAACCTCCTGTTCCGTACAGGTTGCAATTTGTCCTGAGGATAAACGGGAAGACGTGGAACCAACGAGAGACTAGCTCTTGGTGTTGGGACAGGCACAGGTCACTCTATTTTACCATCAGAAAGAAGAATTAACCACAGGCTCAGCCTGCCCCCCGGAACCAAAACAGGGCCTGAAGCCATTCTGCGATTTTGCGGCCAGCTCCCATAAAAACGAGTTGTAAAATGGAGGTTCAGGGCACTGCAATTCACAAACCTGCAGAGTTATAAATGATAACTCTCGTCCACAAATATATTGAGGGAAGGCAAAGAAGAGGATTTGAAATCAAGGCAGAATTGCAGGAAAGAGATTTCAGGAGGTAGATTCGAATCGCATTTAAAGCACATGAAAAGCGGCAAAACGTTGACAATGATGCCCTTGGCCAAAAAGGGCGTATGCGTTTTTTCCTGAATATATTCAGGAAAAAACGCATACGCCCTTTTTGGCCAACCAAGCAACCTGGAAAGGCAAATGAGCGCTACAAACAAGTCTCGCTTCCCATCGGTCAAAAGGGCCATGCTGAAAAAAGTGTCAAAACCAGAAATGCAGGACAGGCCATGGAGAAATGGGAGCCTTGCTACACTGATGGGCGGGATGTAAATTGCCAACAGCCACTCTGGAGAAGTGTACGGTGAGTCCTGAAACATCTGAAAAACACAGCTTAGAGAGCATAGGGCACTTCCACTCATGGGGGTATGAATTGGGAAAATGAAAAATCAGCAAGACACAAGCACCCCAAAGTTGAGGGCTGCTCTGTTGACAAGGACCTCCACTTCATTCCACCTTAAATATCCCAGGAAAGAGAAAAATGGGTAAAGAAGTTGTGGTCCTTATGTACAATGGAATATCACTCAGCCATGAAATCAATGTCATAAGGCTAGTAGCAGCATGATGAGTGGATTAAGGTACGACGATTCTAAGTGAAATAAGTCACACAGAAAAGGACACTTCTCATAAGGTATCACTGATAGAGGGAATGTAAAAACCGTTACACTTGGACTGAATTACAAAACAGAACAGAGTCACACATGCAGAAAACACACTATGGCTGCTTAACGGGAAAGGTGAGGTGGGGTGATACATAAAACAAGGGTTTCAAATTAGCTCAGATACCGTTCCATAAACCCAATATGTAATAGACAAGACCTACTCCTTGCTCAGAGAACTGGACTCAACACGCCCTATTCACCGCACAAGAATATATCTGACTAGTAATAATCGTAAAGCCTATGTATTGATATCTCTCTGTTAGTGTGTCAAGTGGGTGTAAAGCGGCATAAACACAGCAGTGAAAAGCAGCTAAATCCCATTATGAAAATAAATTACTTTGAAAAACCCATGAAACAAAGACAGTGAACGAGAGAGGAATTCTTACACAATGCGTTCAGGGGCTGTGATGCAACCTGGATTGACCATATCTAGACCCACAGCTGGATGAGACATAAGGGTGGACACTCTTGGGGCTGAGAGGTTTGGTGAGGTTGGGTGAGCAAACGCAGACCCTTTAAAGTAATACTGCATGGTACCCATCGCATGGGTCCCAAATCTCCAGGTTCAAGGGCATCTTCCTACATCAAAAACATGCATGAGAAACCCAGAAGATGGTACACCGTGTGATGGGGAAAGGTTTCTAAAACGCACCTCATTTCTCATCTCCTTGTGCCCGGGTTCGCCATTCCAGCCGCTTTACTAGCAAGCTCCCTACTTGGAGCATCAGCACCTTTAACCTCCTGTTCCGTACAGGTTGCAATTTGTCCTGAGGATAAACGGGAAGACGTGGAACCAACGAGAGACTAGCTCTTGGTGTTGGGACAGGCACAGGTCACTCTATTTTCCCATCAGAAAGAAGAATTAACCACAGGCTCAGCCTGCCAACCGGAACCAGAACAGGGCCTGAATCCATTCTGTGATTTTGCGGCCAGCTCCCATAAAAACGAGTTGTAAAATGGAGGTTCAGGGCACTGCAATTCACAAACCTGCAGTTATAAATGATAACTCTCGTCCACAAATATATTGAGGGAAGGCAACGAAGAGGATTTGAAATCAAGGCAGAATTGCAGGAAACAGATTTCAGGAAGTAGATTCGAATCGCATTTAAAGCACATGAAAAGTGGCAAAACGTTGACAATGATGCCCTTGGCCAAAAAGGGCGTATGCGTTTTTTCCTGAATATATTCAGGAAAAAACGCATACGCCCTTTTTGGCCAACCAAGCAACCTGGAAAGGCAAATCAGCGCTACAAACAAGTCTCGCTTCCCATCGGTCAAAAGGGCCATGCTGAAAAAAGTGTCAAAACCAGAAATGCAGGACAGGCCATGGAGAAATGGGAGCCTTGCTACACTGATGGGCGGTATGTAAATTGCCAAGAGCCACTCTGGAGAAGTGTCCGGTGAGTCCTGAAACATCTGAAAAACACAGCTTAGAGAGCATAGGGCACTTCCACTCATGGGGGTATAAATTGGGAAAATTAAAAATCAGCAAGACACAAGCACCCCAAAGTTGAGGGCTGCTCTGTTGACAAGGACCTCCACTTCATTCCACCTTCAATATCCCAGGAAAGAGAAAAATGGATAAAGAAGTTGTGGTCCTTATGTACAATGGAATATCACTCAGCCATGAAATCAATGTCATAAGGCTAGTAGCAGCATGATGAGTGGATTAAGGTACGACGATTCTAAGTGAAATAAGTCACACAGAAAAGGACACTTCTCATAAGGTATCACTGATAGAGGGAATGTAAAAACCGTTACACTTGAACTGAATTACAAAACAGAACAGAGTCACACATGCAGAAAACACACTATGGCTGCTTAACGGGAAAGGTGAGGTGGGGTGATACATAAAACAAGGGTTTCAAATTAGCTCAGATACCGTTCCATAAACCCAATATGTAATAGACAAGACCTACTCCTTGCTCAGAGAACTGGACTCAACACGCCCTATTCACCGCACAAGAATATATCTGACTAGTAATAATCGTAAAGCCTATGTATTGATATCTCTCTGTTAGTGTGTCAAGTGGGTGTAAAGCGGCATAAACACAGCAGTGAAAAGCAGCTAAATCCCATTATGAAAATAAATTACTTTGAAAAACCCATGAAACAAAGACAGTGAACGAGAGAGGAATTCTTACACAATGCGTTCAGGGGCTGTGATGCAACCTGGATTGACCATATCTAGACCCACAGCTGGATGAGACATAAGGGTGGATACTCTTGGGGCTGAGAGGTTTGGTGAGGTTGGGTGAGCAAACGCAGACCCTTTAAAGTAATACTGCGTGGTACCCATCGCATGGGTCCCAAATCTCCAGGTTCAAGGGCATCTTCCTACATCGAAAACATGCATGAGAAACCCAGAAGATGGTACACCGTGTGATGGGGAAAGGTTTCGAAAACGCACCTCATTTCTCATCGCCTTGTGCCCGGGTTCGCCATTCCAGCCGCTTTACTAGCAAGCTCCCTACTTGGAGCATCAGCACCTTTAACCTCCTGTTCCGTACAGGTTGCAATTTGTCCTGAGGATGAACGGGAAGACGGGGAACCAACGAGAGACTAGCTCTTGGTGTTGGGACAGGCACAGGTCACTCTATTTTCCCATCAGAAAGAAGAATTAACCACAGGCTCAGCCTGCCCCCCGGAACCAGAACAGGGCCTGAAGCCATTCTGCGATTTTGCCGCCAGCTCCCATAAAAACGAGTTGTAAAATGGAGGTTCAGGGCACTGCAATTCACAAACCTGCAGAGTTATAAATGATAACTCTCGTCCACAAATATATTGAGGGAAGGCAAAGAAGAGGATTTGAAATCAAGGCAGAATTGCAGGAAAGAGATTTCAGGAGGTAGATTCGAATCGCATTTAAAGCACATGAAAAGCGGCAAAACGTTGACAATGATGCCCTTGGCCAAAAAGGGCGTATGCGTTTTTTCCTGAATATATTCAGGAAAAAACGCATACGCCCTTTTTGGCCAACCAAGCAACCTGGAAAGGCAAATCAGCGCTACAAAGAAGTCTCGCTTCCCATCGGTCAAAAGGGCCATGCTGAAAAAAGTGTCAAAACCAGAAATGCAGGACAGGCCATGGAGAAATGGGAGCCTTGCTACACTGATGGGCGGGATGTAAATTGCCAACAGCCACTCTGGAGAAGTGTACGGTGAGTCCTGAAACATCTAAAAAACACAGCTTAGAGAGCATAGGGCACTTCCACTCATGGGGGTATGAATTGGGAAAATGAAAAATCAGCAAGACACAAGCACCCCAAAGTTTAGGGCTGCTCTGTTGACAAGGACCTCCACTTCATTCCACCTTAAATATCCCAGGAAAGAGAAACATGGGTAAAGAAGTTGTGGTCCTTATGTACAATGGAATATCACTCAGCCATGAAATCAATGTCATAAGGCTAGTAGCAGCATGATGAGTGGATTTAGGTACGACGATTCTAAGTGAAATAAGTCACACAGAAAAGGACACTTCTCATAAGGTATCACTGATAGAGGGAATGTAAAAACCGTTACACTTGGACTGAATTACAAAACAGAAGAGAGTCACACATGCAGAAAACACACTATGGCTGCTTAACGGGAAAGGTGAGGTGGGGTGATACATAAAACAAGGGTTTCAAATTAGCTCAGATACCGTTCCATAAACCCAATATGTAATAGACAAGACCTACTCCTTGCTCAGAGAACTGGACTCAACACGCCCTATTCACCGCCCAAGAATATATCTGACTAATAATAATCGTAAAACCTATGTATTGATATCTCTCTGTTAGTGTGTCAAGTGGGTGTAAAGCGGCATAAACACAGCAGTGAAAAGCAGCTAAACCCCATTATAAAAATAAATTACTTTGAAACACCCATGAAAAAAAGACAGTGAAAGAGAGAGAAATTCTTACACAATGCGTTCAGGGGCTGTGATGCAACCTGGATTGACCATATCTAGACTCACAGCTGGATCAGACATAAGGGTGGACACTCTTGGGGCTGAGAGGTTTGGTGAGGTTGGGTGAGCAAACGCAGACCCTTTAAAGGAATACTGCGTGGTACCCATCGCATGGGTCCCAAATCTCCAGGTTCAAGGGCATCTTCCTACATCAAAAACATGCATGAGAAACCCAGAAGATGGTACACCGTGTGATGGGGAAAGGTTTCTAAAACGCACCTCATTTCTCATCTCCTTGTGCCCGGGTTCGCCATTCCAGCCACTTTACTAGCAAGCTCCCTACTTGGAGCATCGGCACCTTTAACCTCCTGTTCCGTACAGGTTGCAATTTGTCCTGAGGATAAACGGGAAGACGTGGAACCAACGAGAGACTAGCTCTTGGTGTTGGGACAGGCACAGGTCACTCTATTTTCCCATCAGAAAGAAGAATTAACCACAGGCTCAGCCTGCCCCCCGGAACCAGAACAGGGCCTGAATCCATTTTGTGATTTTGCGGCCAGCTCCCATAAAAACGAGTTGTAAAATGGAGGTTCAGGGCACTGCAATTCACAAACCTGCAGTTATAAATGATAACTCTCGTCCACAAATATATTGAGTGAAGGCAACGAAGAGGATTTGAAATCAAGGCAGAATTGCAGGAAACAGATTTCAGGAAGTAGATTCGAATCGCATTTAAAGCACATGAAAAGTGGCAAAACGTTGACAATGATGCCCTTGGCCAAAAAGGGCGTATGCGTTTTTTCCTGAATATATTCAGGAAAAAAAGCATACGCCCTTTTTGGCCAACCAAGCAACCTGGAAAGGCAAATCAGCGCTACAAACAAGTCTCGCTTCCCATCGGTCAAAAGGGCCATGCTGAAAAAAGTGTCAAAACCAGAAATGCAGGACAGGCCATGGAGAAATGGGAGCCTTGCTACACTGATGGGCGGGATGTAAATTGCCAAGAGCCACTCTGGAGAAGTGTCCGGTGAGTCCTGAAACATCTGAAAAACACAGCTTAGAGAGCATAGGGCACTTCCACTCATGGGGGTATAAATTGGGAAAATTAAAAATCAGCAAGACACAAGCACCCCAAAGTTTAGGGCTGTTCTGTTGACAAGGACCTCCACTTCATTCCACCTTCAATATCCCAGGAAAGAGAAAAATGGATAAAGAAGTTGTGGTCCTTATGTACAATGGAATATCACTCAGCCATGAAATCAATGTCATAAGGCTAGTAGCAGCATGATGAGTGGATTAAGGTACGACGATTCTAAGTGAAATAAGTCACACAGAAAAGGACACTTCTCATAAGGTATCACTGATAGAGGGAATGTAAAAACCGTTACACTTGAACTGAATTACAAAACAGAACAGAGTCACACATGCAGAAAACACACTATGGCTGCTTAACGGGAAAGGTGAGGTGGGGTGATACATAAAACAAGGGTTTCAAATTAGCTCAGATACCGTTCCATAAACCCAATATGTAATAGACAAGACCTACTCCTTGCTCAGAGAACTGGACTCAACACGCCCTATTCACCGCACAAGAATATATCTGACTAGTAATAATCGTAAAGCCTATGTATTGATATCTCTCTGTTAGTGTGTCAAGTGGGTGTAAAGCGGCATAAACACAGCAGTGAAAAGCAGCTAAATCCCATTATGAAAATAAATTACTTTGAAAAACCCATGAAACAAAGACAGTGAACGAGAGAGGAATTCTTACACAATGCGTTCAGGGGCTGTGATGCAACCTGGATTGACCATATCTAGACCCACAGCTGGATGAGACATAAGGGTGGACACTCTTGGGGCTGAGAGGTTTGGTGAGGTTGGGTGAGCAAACGCAGACCCTTTAAAGTAATACTGCATGGTACCCATCGCATGGGTCCCAAATCTCCAGCTTCAAGGGCATCTTCCTACATCAAAAACATGCATGAAAAACCCAGAAGATGGTACACAGTGTGATGGGGAAAGGTTTCTAAAACGCACCTCATTTCTCATCGCCTTGTGCCCGGGTTCGCCATTCCAGCCGCTTTACTAGCAAGCTCCCTACTTGGAGCATCAGCACCTTTAACCTCCTGTTCCGTACAGGTTGCAATTTGTCCTGAGGATAAACGGGAAGACGTGGAACCAACGAGAGACTAGCTCTTGGTGTTGGGACAGGCACAGGTCACTCTATTTTACCATCAGAAAGAAGAATTAACCACAGGCTCAGCCTGCCCCCCGGAACCAAAACAGGGCCTGAAGCCATTCTGCGATTTTGCGGCCAGCTCCCATAAAAACGAGTTGTAAAATGGAGGTTCAGGGCACTGCAATTCACAAACCTGCAGAGTTATAAATGATAACTCTCGTCCACAAATATATTGAGGGAAGGCAAAGAAGAGGATTTGAAATCAAGGCAGAATTGCAGGAAAGAGATTTCAGGAGGTAGATTCGAATCGCATTTAAAGCACATGAAAAGCGGCAAAACGTTGACAATGATGCCCTTGGCCAAAAAGGGCGTATGCGTTTTTTCCTGAATATATTCAGGAAAAAACGCATACGCCCTTTTTGGCCAACCAAGCAACCTGGAAAGGCAAATGAGCGCTACAAACAAGTCTCGCTTCCCATCGGTCAAAAGGGCCATGCTGAAAAAAGTGTCAAAACCAGAAATGCAGGACAGGCCATGGAGAAATGGGAGCCTTGCTACACTGATGGGCGGGATGTAAATTGCCAACAGCCACTCTGGAGAAGTGTACGGTGAGTCCTGAAACATCTGAAAAACACAGCTTAGAGAGCATAGGGCACTTCCACTCATGGGGGTATGAATTGGGAAAATGAAAAATCAGCAAGACACAAGCACCCCAAAGTTGAGGGCTGCTCTGTTGACAAGGACCTCCACTTCATTCCACCTTAAATATCCCAGGAAAGAGAAAAATGGGTAAAGAAGTTGTGGTCCTTATGTACAATGGAATATCACTCAGCCATGAAATCAATGTCATAAGGCTAGTAGCAGCATGATGAGTGGATTAAGGTACGACGATTCTAAGTGAAATAAGTCACACAGAAAAGGACACTTCTCATAAGGTATCACTGATAGAGGGAATGTAAAAACCGTTACACTTGGACTGAATTACAAAACAGAACAGAGTCACACATGCAGAAAACACACTATGGCTGCTTAACGGGAAAGGTGAGGTGGGGTGATACATAAAACAAGGGTTTCAAATTAGCTCAGATACCGTTCCATAAACCCAATATGTAATAGACAAGACCTACTCCTTGCTCAGAGAACTGGACTCAACACGCCCTATTCACCGCACAAGAATATATCTGACTAGTAATAATCGTAAAGCCTATGTATTGATATCTCTCTGTTAGTGTGTCAAGTGGGTGTAAAGCGGCATAAACACAGCAGTGAAAAGCAGCTAAATCCCATTATGAAAATAAATTACTTTGAAAAACCCATGAAACAAAGACAGTGAACGAGAGAGGAATTCTTACACAATGCGTTCAGGGGCTGTGATGCAACCTGGATTGACCATATCTAGACCCACAGCTGGATGAGACATAAGGGTGGACACTCTTGGGGCTGAGAGGTTTGGTGAGGTTGGGTGAGCAAACGCAGACCCTTTAAAGTAATACTGCATGGTACCCATCGCATGGGTCCCAAATCTCCAGGTTCAAGGGCATCTTCCTACATCAAAAACATGCATGAGAAACCCAGAAGATGGTACACCGTGTGATGGGGAAAGGTTTCTAAAACGCACCTCATTTCTCATCTCCTTGTGCCCGGGTTCGCCATTCCAGCCGCTTTACTAGCAAGCTCCCTACTTGGAGCATCAGCACCTTTAACCTCCTGTTCCGTACAGGTTGCAATTTGTCCTGAGGATAAACGGGAAGACGTGGAACCAACGAGAGACTAGCTCTTGGTGTTGGGACAGGCACAGGTCACTCTATTTTCCCATCAGAAAGAAGAATTAACCACAGGCTCAGCCTGCCAACCGGAACCAGAACAGGGCCTGAATCCATTCTGTGATTTTGCGGCCAGCTCCCATAAAAACGAGTTGTAAAATGGAGGTTCAGGGCACTGCAATTCACAAACCTGCAGTTATAAATGATAACTCTCGTCCACAAATATATTGAGGGAAGGCAACGAAGAGGATTTGAAATCAAGGCAGAATTGCAGGAAACAGATTTCAGGAAGTAGATTCGAATCGCATTTAAAGCACATGAAAAGTGGCAAAACGTTGACAATGATGCCCTTGGCCAAAAAGGGCGTATGCGTTTTTTCCTGAATATATTCAGGAAAAAACGCATACGCCCTTTTTGGCCAACCAAGCAACCTGGAAAGGCAAATCAGCGCTACAAACAAGTCTCGCTTCCCATCGGTCAAAAGGGCCATGCTGAAAAAAGTGTCAAAACCAGAAATGCAGGACAGGCCATGGAGAAATGGGAGCCTTGCTACACTGATGGGCGGTATGTAAATTGCCAAGAGCCACTCTGGAGAAGTGTCCGGTGAGTCCTGAAACATCTGAAAAACACAGCTTAGAGAGCATAGGGCACTTCCACTCATGGGGGTATAAATTGGGAAAATTAAAAATCAGCAAGACACAAGCACCCCAAAGTTGAGGGCTGCTCTGTTGACAAGGACCTCCACTTCATTCCACCTTCAATATCCCAGGAAAGAGAAAAATGGATAAAGAAGTTGTGGTCCTTATGTACAATGGAATATCACTCAGCCATGAAATCAATGTCATAAGGCTAGTAGCAGCATGATGAGTGGATTAAGGTACGACGATTCTAAGTGAAATAAGTCACACAGAAAAGGACACTTCTCATAAGGTATCACTGATAGAGGGAATGTAAAAACCGTTACACTTGAACTGAATTACAAAACAGAACAGAGTCACACATGCAGAAAACACACTATGGCTGCTTAACGGGAAAGGTGAGGTGGGGTGATACATAAAACAAGGGTTTCAAATTAGCTCAGATACCGTTCCATAAACCCAATATGTAATAGACAAGACCTACTCCTTGCTCAGAGAACTGGACTCAACACGCCCTATTCACCGCACAAGAATATATCTGACTAGTAATAATCGTAAAGCCTATGTATTGATATCTCTCTGTTAGTGTGTCAAGTGGGTGTAAAGCGGCATAAACACAGCAGTGAAAAGCAGCTAAATCCCATTATGAAAATAAATTACTTTGAAAAACCCATGAAACAAAGACAGTGAACGAGAGAGGAATTCTTACACAATGCGTTCAGGGGCTGTGATGCAACCTGGATTGACCATATCTAGACCCACAGCTGGATGAGACATAAGGGTGGACACTCTTGGGGCTGAGAGGTTTGGTGAGGTTGGGTGAGCAAACGCAGACCCTTTAAAGTAATACTGCATGATACCCATCGCATGGGTCCCAAATCTCCAGGTTCAAGGGCATCTTCCTACATCAAAAACATGCATGAGAAACCCAGAAGATGGTACACCGTGTGATGGGGAAAGGTTTCTAAAACGCACCTCATTTCTCATCGCCTTGTGCCCGGGTTCGCCATTCCAGCCGCTTTACTAGCAAGCTCCCTACTTGGAGCATCAGCACCTTTAACCTCCTGTTCCGTACAGGTTGCAATTTGTCCTGAGGATAAACGGGAAGACGTGGAACCAACGAGAGACTAGCTCTTGGTGTTGGGACAGGCACAGGTCACTGTATTTTCCCATCAGAAAGAAGAATTAACCACAGGCTCAGCCTGCCAACCGGAACCAGAACAGGGCCTGAATCCATTCTGTGATTTTGCGGCCAGCTCCCATAAAAACGAGTTGTAAAATGGAGGTTCAGGGCACTGCAATTCACAAACCTGCAGTTATAAATGATAACTCTCGTCCACAAATATATTGAGGGAAGGCAACGAAGAGGATTTGAAATCAAGGCAGAATTGCAGGAAACAGATTTCAGGAAGTAGATTCGAATCGCATTTAAAGCACATGAAAAGTGGCAAAACGTTGACAATGATGCCCTTGGCCAAAAAGGGCGTATGCGTTTTTTCCTGAATATATTCAGGAAAAAACGCATACGCCCTTTTTGGCCAACCAAGCAACCTGGAAAGGCAAATCAGCGCTACAAACAAGTCTCGCTTCCCATCGGTCAAAAGGGCCATGCTGAAAAAAGTGTCAAAACCAGAAATGCAGGACAGGCCATGGAGAAATGGGAGCCTTGCTACACTGATGGGCGGTATGTAAATTGCCAAGAGCCACTCTGGAGAAGTGTCCGGTGAGTCCTGAAACATCTGAAAAACACAGCTTAGAGAGCATAGGGCACTTCCACTCATGGGGGTATAAATTGGGAAAATTAAAAATCAGCAAGACACAAGCACCCCAAAGTTGAGGGCTGCTCTGTTGACAAGGACC
Source organism: Balaenoptera borealis (assembly GCF_965194805.1). Taxonomy (NCBI): domain Eukaryota; kingdom Metazoa; phylum Chordata; class Mammalia; order Artiodactyla; family Balaenopteridae; genus Balaenoptera; species Balaenoptera borealis. The sequence goes on from NW_028123837.1 coordinate 311,248, forward strand.
TCCACTTCATTCCACCTTCAATATCCCAGGAAAGAGAAAAATGGATAAAGAAGTTGTGGTCCTTATGTACAATGGAATATCACTCAGCCATGAAATCAATGTCATAAGGCTAGTAGCAGCATGATGAGTGGATTAAGGTACGACGATTCTAAGTGAAATAAGTCACACAGAAAAGGACACTTCTCATAAGGTATCACTGATAGAGGGAATGTAAAAACCGTTACACTTGAACTGAATTACAAAACAGAACAGAGTCACACATGCAGAAAACACACTATGGCTGCTTAACGGGAAAGGTGAGGTGGGGTGATACATAAAACAAGGGTTTCAAATTAGCTCAGATACCGTTCCATAAACCCAATATGTAATAGACAAGACCTACTCCTTGCTCAGAGAACTGGACTCAACACGCCCTATTCACCGCACAAGAATATATCTGACTAGTAATAATCGTAAAGCCTATGTATTGATATCTCTCTGTTAGTGTGTCAAGTGGGTGTAAAGCGGCATAAACACAGCAGTGAAAAGCAGCTAAATCCCATTATGAAAATAAATTACTTTGAAAAACCCATGAAACAAAGACAGTGAACGAGAGAGGAATTCTTACACAATGCGTTCAGGGGCTGTGATGCAACCTGGATTGACCATATCTAGACCCACAGCTGGATGAGACATAAGGGTGGACACTCTTGGGGCTGAGAGGTTTGGTGAGGTTGGGTGAGCAAACGCAGACCCTTTAAAGTAATACTGCATGATACCCATCGCATGGGTCCCAAATCTCCAGGTTCAAGGGCATCTTCCTACATCAAAAACATGCATGAGAAACCCAGAAGATGGTACACCGTGTGATGGGGAAAGGTTTCTAAAACGCACCTCATTTCTCATCGCCTTGTGCCCGGGTTCGCCATTCCAGCCGCTTTACTAGCAAGCTCCCTACTTGGAGCATCAGCACCTTTAACCTCCTGTTCCGTACAGGTTGCAATTTGTCCTGAGGATAAACGGGAAGACGTGGAACCAACGAGAGACTAGCTCTTGGTGTTGGGACAGGCACAGGTCACTCTATTTTCCCATCAGAAAGAAGAATTAACCACAGGCTCAGCCTGCCCCCCGGAACCAGAACAGGGCCTGAAGCCATTCTGCGATTTTGCCGCCAGCTCCCATAAAAACGAGTTGTAAAATGGAGGTTCAGGGCACTGCAATTCACAAACCTGCAGAGTTATAAATGATAACTCTCGTCCACAAATATATTGAGGGAAGGCAACGAAGAGGATTTGAAATCAAGGCAGAATTGCAGGAAAGAGATTTCAGGAGGTAGATTCGAATCGCCTTTAAAGCACATGAAAAGCGGCAAAACGTTGACAATGATGCCCTTGGCCAAAAAGGGCGTATGCGTTTTTTCCTGAATATATTCAGGAAAAAACGCATACGCCCTTTTTGGCCAACCAAGCAACCTGGAAAGGCAAATCAGCGCTACAGAGAAGACTCGCTTCCCATCGGTCAAAAGGGCCATGCTGAAAAAAGTGTCAAAACCAGAAATGCAGGACAGGCCATGGAGAAATGGGAGCCTTGCTACACTGATGGGCAGGATGTAAATTGCCAACAGCCACTCTGGAGAAGTGTACGGTGAGTCCTGAAACATCTGAAAAACACAGCTTAGAGAGCATAGGGCACTTCCACTCATGGGGGTATAAATTGGGAAAATTAAAAATCAGCAAGACACAAGCACCCCAAAGTTGAGAACTGCTATGTTGACAAGGACCTCCACTTCATTCCACCTTAAATATCCCAGGAAAGAGAAAAATGGGTAAAGAAGTTGTGGTCCTTATGTACAATGGAATATCACTCAGCCATGAAATCAATGTCATAAGGCTAGTAGCAGCATGATGAGTGGATTTAGGTACGACGATTCTAAGTGAAATAAGTCACACAGAAAAGGACACTTCTCATAAGGTATCACTGATAGAGGGAATGTAAAAACCGTTACACTTGAACTGAATTACAAAACAGAACAGAGTCACACATGCAGAAAACAGACTATGGCTGCTTAACGGGAAAGGTGAGGTGGGGTGATACATAAAACAAGGGTATCAAATTAGCTCAGATACCGTTCCATAAACCCAATATGTAATAGACAAGACCTACTCCTTGCTCAGAGAACTGGACTCAACACGCCCTATTCACCGCACAAGAATATATCTGACTAATAATAATCGTAAAACCTATGTATTGATATCTCTCTGTTAGTGTGTCAAGTGGGTGTAAAGCAGCATAAACACAGCAGTGAAAAGCAGCTAAACCCCATTATAAAAATAAATTACTTTGAAACACCCATGAAACAAAGACAGTGAAAGAGAGAGAAATTCTTACACTATGCCTTCAGGGGCTGTGATGCAACCTGGATTGACCATATCTAGACGCACAGCTGGATGAGACATAAGGGTGGACACTCTTGGGCCTGAGAGGTTTGGTGAGGTTGGGTGAGCAAATGCAGACCCTTTAAAGTAATACTGCATGATACCCATCGCATGGGTCCCAAATCTCCAGGTTCAAGGGCATCTTCCTACATCAAAAACATGCATGAGAAACCCAGAAGATGGTACACCGTGTGATGGGGAAAGGTTTCTAAAACGCACCTCATTTCTCATCGCCTTGTGCCCGGGTTCGCCATTCCAGCCGCTTTACTAGCAAGCTCCCTACTTGGAGCATCAGCACCTTTAACCTCCTGTTCCGTACAGGTTGAAATTTGTCCTGAGGATAAACGGGAAGACGTGGAACCAACAAGAGACTAGCTCTTGGTGTTGGGACAGGCACAGGTCACTCTATTTTCCCATCAGAAAGAAGAATTAACCACAGGCTCAGCCTGCCCCCCGGAACCAGAACAGGGCCTGAAGCCATTCTGCGATTTTGCGGCCAGCTCCCATAAAAACGAGTTGTAAAATGGAGGTTCAGGGCACTGCAATTCACAAACCTGCAGAGTTATAAATGATAACTCTCGTCCACAAATATATTGAGGGAAGGCAAAGAAGAGGAGTTGAAATCAAGGCAGAATTGCAGGAAAGAGATTTCAGGAGGTAGATTCGAATCGCATTTAAAGCACATGAAAAGCGGCAAAACGTTGACAATGATGCCCTTGGCCAAAAAGGGCGTATGCGTTTTTTCCTGAATATATTCAGGAAAAAACGCATACGCCCTTTTTGGCCAACCAAGCAACCTGGAAAGGCAAATCAGCGCTACAAACAAGTCTCGCTTCCCATCGGTCAAAAGGGCCATGCTGAAAAAAGTGTCAAAACCAGAAATGCAGGACAGGCCATGGAGAAATGGGAGCCTTGCTACACAGATGGGCGGGATGTAAATTGCCAACAGCCACTCTGGAGAAGTGTACGGTGAGTCCTGAAACATCTGAAAAACACAGCTTAGAGAGCATAGGGCACTTCCACTCATGGGGGTATGAATTGGGAAAATGAAAAATCAGCAAGACACAAGCACCCCAAAGTTGAGGGCTGCTCTGTTGACAAGGACCTCCACTTCATTCCACCTTAAATATCCCAGGAAAGAGAAAAATGGGTAAAGAAGTTGTGGTCCTTATGTACAATGGAATATCACTCAGCCAGGAAATCAATGTCATAAGGCTAGTAGCAGCATGATGAGTGGATTTAGGTACGACGATTCTAAGTGAAATAAGTCACACAGAAAAGGACACTTCTCATAAGGTATCACTTATAGAGGGAATGTAAAAACCGTTACACTTGAACTGAATTACAAAACAGAACAGAGTCACACATGCAGAAAACACACTATGGCTGCTTAACGGGAAAGGTGAGGTGGGGTGATACATAAAACAAGGGTATCAAATTAGCTCAGATACCGTTCCATAAACCCAATATGTAATAGACAAGACCTACTCCTTGCTCAGAGAACTGGACTCAACACGCCCTATTCACCGCACAAGATTATATCTGACTAGTAATAATCGTAAAGCCTATGTATTGATATCTCTCTGTTAGTGTGTCAAGTGGGTGTAAAGTGGCATAAACACAGCAGTGAAAAGCAGCTAAATCCCATTATGAAAATAAATTACTTTGAAAAACCCATGAAACAAAGACAGTGAACGAGAGAGGAATTCTTACACAATGCGTTCAGGGGCTGTGATGCAACCTGGATTGACCATATCTAGACCCACAGCTGGATGAGACATAAGGGTGGATACTCTTGGGGCTGAGAGGTTTGGTGAGGTTGGGTGAGCAAACGCAGACCCTTTAAAGTAATACTGCGTGGTACCCATCGCATGGGTCCCAAATCTCCAGGTTCAAGGGCATCTTCCTACATCGAAAACATGCATGAGAAACCCAGAAGATGGTACACCGTGTGATGGGGAAAGGTTTCGAAAACGCACCTCATTTCTCATCGCCTTGTGCCCGGGTTCGCCATTCCAGCCGCTTTACTAGCAATCTCCCTACTTGGAGCATCAGCACCTTTAACCTCCTGTTCCGTACAGGTTGCAATTTGTCCTGAGGATGAACGGGAAGACGGGGAACCAACGAGAGACTAGCTCTTGGTGTTGGGACAGGCACAGGTCACTCTATTTTCCCATCAGGAAGAAGAATTAACCACAGGCTCAGCCTGCCCCCCAGAACCAGAACAGGGCCTGAAGCCATCCTGCGCTTTTGCGGCCAGCTCCCAAAAAAGCGAGTTGTAAAATGGAGGTTCAGGGCACTGCAATTCACAAACCTGCAGAGTTATAAATGATAACTCTCGTCCACAAATATATTGAGGGAAGGCAAAGAAGAGGATTTGAAATCAAGGCAGAATTGCACGAAACAGATTTCAGGAGGTAGATACGAATCGCCTTTAAAGCACATGAAAAGCGGCAAAACGTTGACAATGATGCCCTTGGCCAAAAAGGGCGTATGCGTTTTTTCCTGAATATATTCAGGAAAAAACGCATACGCCCTTTTTGGCCAACCAAGCAACCTGGAAAGGCAAATCAGCGCTACAGAGAAGTCTTGCTTCCCATCGGTCAAAAGGGCCATGCTGAAAAAAGTGTCAAAACCAGAAATGCAGGACAGGCCATGGAGAAATGGGAGCCTTGCTACACTGATGGGCGGGATGTAAATTGCCAACAGCCACTCTGGAGAAGTGTACGGTGAGTCCTGAAACATCTGAAAAACACAGCTTAGAGAGCATAGGGCACTTCCACTCATGGGGGTATAAATTGGGAAAATGAAAAATCAGCAAGACACAAGCACCCCAAAGTTTAGGGCTGCTCTGTTGACAAGGACCTCCACTTCATTCCACCTTAAATATCCCAGGAAAGAGAAACATGGGTAAAGAAGTTGTGGTCCTTATGTACAATGGAATATCACTCAGCCATGAAATCAATGTCATAAGGCTAGTAGCAGCATGATGAGTGGATTTAGGTACGACGATTCTAAGTGAAATAAGTCACACAGAAAAGGACACTTCTCATAAGGTATCACTGATAGAGGGAATGTAAAAACCGTTACACTTGAACTGAATTACAAAACAGAACAGAGTCACACATGCAGAAAACACACTATGGCTGCTTAACGGGAAAGGTGAGGTGGGGTGATACATAAAACAAGGGTATCAAATTAGCTCAGATACCATTCCATAAACCCAATATGTAATAGACAAGACCTACTCCTTGCTCAGAGAACTGGACTCAACACGCCCTATTCACCGCACAAGAATATATCTGACTAATAATAATCGTAAAACCTATGTATTGATATCTCTCTGTTAGTGTGTCAAGTGGGTGTAAAGCGGCATAAACACAGCAGTGAAAAGCAGCTAAACCCCATTATAAAAATAAATTACTTTGAAACACCCATGAAACAAAGACAGTGAAAGAGAGAGAAATTCTTACACAATGCGTTCAGGGGCTGTGATGCAACCTGGATTGACCATATCTAGACTCACAGCTGGATCAGACATAAGGGTGGACACTCTTGGGGCTGAGAGGTTTGGTGAGGTTGGGTGAGCAAACGCAGACCCTTTAAAGTAATACTGCATGATACCCATCGCATGGGTCCCAAATCTCCAGGTTCAAGGGCATCTTCCTACATCAAAAACATGCATGAGAAACCCAGAAGATGGTACACCGTGTGATGGGGAAAGGTTTCTAAAACGCACCTCATTTCTCATCTCCTTGTGCCCGGGTTCGCCATTCCAGCCGCTTTACTAGCAAGCTCCCTACTTGGAGCATCAGCACCTTTAACCTCCTGTTCCGTACAGGTTGCAATTTGTCCTGAGGATAAACGGGAAGACGTGGAACCAACGAGAGACTAGCTCTTGGTGTTGGGACAGGCACAGGTCACTCTATTTTCCCATCAGAAAGAAGAATTAACCACAGGCTCAGCCTGCCCCCCGGAACCAGAACAGGGCCTGAAGCCATTCTGCGATTTTGCCGCCAGCTCCCATAAAAACGAGTTGTAAAATGGAGGTTCAGGGCACTGCAATTCACAAACCTGCAGAGTTATAAATGATAACTCTCGTCCACAAATATATTGAGGGAAGGCAAAGAAGAGGATTTGAAATCAAGGCAGAATTGCAGGAAAGAGATTTCAGGAGGTAGATTCGAATCGCCTTTAAAGCACATGAAAAGCGGCAAAACGTTGACAATGATGCCCTTGGCCAAAAAGGGCGTATGCGTTTTTTCCTGAATATATTCAGGAAAAAACGCATACGCCCTTTTTGGCCAACCAAGCAACCTGGAAAGGCAAATCAGCGCTACAAACAAGTCTCGCTTCCCATCGGTCAAAAGGGCCATGCTGAAAAAAGTGTCAAAACCAGAAATGCAGGACAGGCCATGGAGAAATGGGAGCCTTGCTACACTGATGGGCGGGATGTAAATTGCCAACAGCCACTCTGGAGAAGTGTCCGGTGAGTCCTGAAACATCTGAAAAACACAGCTTAGAGAGCATAGGGCACTTCCACTCATGGGGGTATGAATTGGGAAAATGAAAAATCAGCAAGACACAAGCACCCCAAAGTTTAGGGCTGCTCTGTTGACCAGGACCTCCACTTCATTCCACCTTCAATATCCCAGGAAAGAGAAAAATGGGTAAAGAAGTTGTGGTCCTTATGTACAATGGAATATCACTCAGCCATGAAATCAATGTCATAAGGCTAGTAGCAGCATGATGAGTGGATTTAGGTACGACGATTCTAAGTGAAATAAGTCACACAGAAAAGGACACTTCTCATAAGGTATCACTGATAGAGGGAATGTAAAAACCGTTACACTTGAACTGAATTACAAAACAGAACAGAGTCACACATGCAGAAAACACACTATGGCTGCTTAACGGGAAAGGTGAGGTGGGGTGATACATAAAACAAGGGTATCAAATTAGCTCAGATACCGTTCCATAAACCCAATATGTAATAGACAAGACCTACTCCTTGCTCAGAGAACTGGACTCAACACGCCCTATTCACCGCACAAGAATATATCTGACTAATAATAATCGTAAAACCTATGTATTGATATCTCTCTGTTAGTGTGTCAAGTGGGTGTAAAGCGGCATAAACACAGCAGTGAAAAGCAGCTAAACCCCATTATAAAAATAAATTACTTTGAAACACCCATGAAACAAAGACAGTGAAAGAGAGAGAAATTCTTACACAATGCCTTCAGGGGCTGTGATGCAACCTGGATTGACCATATCTAGACGCACAGCTGGATGAGACATAAGGGTGGACACTCTTGGGGCTGAGAGGTTTGGTGAGGTTGGGTGAGCAAACGCAGACCCTTTAAAGTAATACTGCATGGTACCCATCGCATGGGTCCCAAATCTCCAGGTTCAAGGGCATCTTCCTACATCAAAAACATGCATGAGAAACCCAGAAGATGGTACACCGTGTGATGGGGAAAGGTTTCTAAAACGCACCTCATTTCTCATCGCCTTGTGCCCGGGTTCGCCATTCCAGCCGCTTTACTAGCAAACTCCCTACTTGGAGCATCAGCACCTTTAACCTCCTGTTCCGTACAGGTTGCAATTTGTCCTGAGGATGAACGGGAAGACGGGGAACCAACGAGAGACTAGCTCTTGGTGTTGGGACAGGCACAGGTCACTCTATTTTCCCATCAAGAAGAAGAATTAACCACAGGCTCAGCCTGCCCCCCAGAACCAGAACAGGGCCTGAAGCCATCCTGCGCTTTTGCGGCCAGCTCCCAAAAAAGCGAGTTGTAAAATGGAGGTTCAGGGCACTGCAATTCACAAACCTGCAGAGTTATAAATGATAACTCTCGTCCACAAATATTTTGAGGGAAGGCAAAGAAGAGGATTTGAAATCAAGGCAGAATTGCACGAAACAGATTTCAGGAGGTAGATACGAATCGCCTTTAAAGCACATGAAAAGCGGCAAAACGTTGAACAATGATGCCCTTGGCCAAAAAGGGCGTATGCGTTTTTTCCTGAATATATTCAGGAAAAATCGCATACGCCCTTTTTGGCCAACCAAGCAACCTGTAAAGGCAAATCAGCGCTACAGAGAAGTCTCGCTTCCCATCGGTCAAAAGGGCCATGCTGAAAAAAGTGTCAAAACCAGAAATGCAGGACAGGCCATGGAGAAATGGGAGCCTTGCTACACTGATGGGCGGGATGTAAATTGCCAACAGCCACTCTGGAGAAGTGTACGGTGTGTCCTGAAACATCTGAAAAACACAGCTTAGAGAGCATAGGGCACTTCCACTCATGGGGGTATAAATTGGGAAAATGAAAAATCAGCAAGACACAAGCACCCCAAAGTTGAGGGCTGCTCTGTTGACAAGGACCTCCACTTCATTCCACCTTCAATATCCCAGGAAAGAGAAAAATGGATAAAGAAGTTGTGGTCCTTATGTACAATGGAATATCACTCAGCCATGAAATCAATGTCATAAGGTTAGTAGCAGCATGATGAGTGGATTTAGGTACGACGATTCTAAGTGAAATAAGTCACACAGAAAAGGACACTTCTCATAAGGTATCACTTATAGAGGGAATGTAAAAACCGTTACACTTGAACTGAATTACAAAACAGAACAGAGTCACACATGCAGAAAACACACTATGGCTGCTTGACGGGAAAGGTGAGGTGGGGTGATACATAAAACAAGGGTATCAAATTAGCTCAGATACCGTTCCATAAACCCAATATGTAGTAGACAAGACCTACTCCTTGCTCAGAGAACTGGACTCAACACGCCCTATTCACCGCACAAGAATATATCTGACTAGTAATAATCGTAAAGCCTATGTATTGATATCTCTCTGTTAGTGTGTCAAGTGGGTGTAAAGCGGCATAAACACAGCAGTGAAAAGGAGCTAAACCCCATTATAAAAATAAATTACTTTGAAACACCCATGAAACAAAGACAGTGAAAGAGAGAGAAATTCTTACACAATGCATTCAGGGGCTGTGATGCAACCTGGATTGACCATATCTAGACTCACAGCTGGATCAGACATAAGGGTGGACACTCTTGGGGCTGAGAGGTTTGGTGAGGTTGGGTGAGCAAACGCAGACCCTTTAAAGTAATACTGCATGGTACCCATCGCATGGGTCCCAAATCTCCAGCTTCAAGGGCATCTTCCTACATCAAAAACATGCATGAGAAACCCAGAAGATGTTACACAGTGTGATGGGGAAAGGTTTCTAAAACGCACCTCATTTCTCATCGCCTTGTGCCCGGGTTCGCCATTCCAGCCGCTTTACTAGCAAGCTCCCTACTTGGAGCATCAGCACCTTTAACCTCCTGTTCCGTACAGGTTGCAATTTGTCCTGAGGATAAACGGGAAGACGTGGAACCAACGAGAGACTAGCTCTTGGTGTTGGGACAGGCACAGGTCACTCTATTTTCCCATCAGAAAGAAGAATTAACCACAGGCTCAGCCTGCCCCCTGGAACCAGAACAGGGCCTGAAGCCATTCTGCGATTTTGCCGCCAGCTCCCATAAAAACGAGTTGTAAAATGGAGGTTCAGGGCACTGCAATTCACAAACCTGCAGAGTTATAAATGATAACTCTCGTCCACAAATATATTGAGGGAAGGCAAAGAAGAGGATTTGAAATCAAGGCAGAATTGCAGGAAAGAGATTTCAGGAGGTAGATTCGAATCGCATTTAAAGCACATGAAAAGCGGCAAAACGTTGACAATGATGCCCTTGGCCAAAAAGGGCGTATGCGTTTTTTCCTGAATATATTCAGGAAAAAACGCATACGCCCTTTTTGGCCAACCAAGCAACCTGGAAAGGCAAATCAGCGCTACAAAGAAGTCTCGCTTCCCATCGGTCAAAAGGGCCATGCTGAAAAAAGTGTCAAAACCAGAAATGCAGGACAGGCCATGGAGAAATGGGAGCCTTGCTACACTGATGGGCGGGATGTAAATTGCCAACAGCCACTCTGGAGAAGTGTACGGTGAGTCCTGAAACATCTAAAAAACACAGCTTAGAGAGCATAGGGCACTTCCACTCATGGGGGTATGAATTGGGAAAATGAAAAATCAGCAAGACACAAGCACCCCAAAGTTTAGGGCTGCTCTGTTGACAAGGACCTCCACTTCATTCCACCTTAAATATCCCAGGAAAGAGAAACATGGGTAAAGAAGTTGTGGTCCTTATGTACAATGGAATATCACTCAGCCATGAAATCAATGTCATAAGGCTAGTAGCAGCATGATGAGTGGATTTAGGTACGACGATTCTAAGTGAAATAAGTCACACAGAAAAGGACACTTCTCATAAGGTATCACTGATAGAGGGAATGTAAAAACCGTTACACTTGAACTGAATTACAAAACAGAACAGAGTCACACATGCAGAAAACACACTATGGCTGCTTAACGGGAAAGGTGAGGTGGGGTGATACATAAAACAAGGGTATCAAATTAGCTCAGATACCATTCCATAAACCCAATATGTAATAGACAAGACCTACTCCTTGCTCAGAGAACTGGACTCAACACGCCCTATTCACCGCACAAGAATATATCTGACTAATAATAATCGTAAAACCTATGTATTGATATCTCTCTGTTAGTGTGTCAAGTGGGTGTAAAGCGGCATAAACACAGCAGTGAAAAGCAGCTAAACCCCATTATAAAAATAAATTACTTTGAAACACCCATGAAAAAAAGACAGTGAAAGAGAGAGAAATTCTTACACAATGCGTTCAGGGGCTGTGATGCAACCTGGATTGACCATATCTAGACTCACAGCTGGATCAGACATAAGGGTGGACACTCTTGGGGCTGAGAGGTTTGGTGAGGTTGGGTGAGCAAACGCAGACCCTTTAAAGGAATACTGCGTGGTACCCATCGCATGGGTCCCAAATCTCCAGGTTCAAGGGCATCTTCCTACATCAAAAACATGCATGAGAAACCCAGAAGATGGTACACCGTGTGATGGGGAAAGGTTTCTAAAACGCACCTCATTTCTCATCTCCTTGTGCCCGGGTTCGCCATTCCAGCCACTTTACTAGCAAGCTCCCTACTTGGAGCATCAGCACCTTTAACCTCCTGTTCCGTACAGGTTGCAATTTGTCCTGAGGATAAACGGGAAGACGTGGAACCAACGAGAGACTAGCTCTTGGTGTTGGGACAGGCACAGGTCACTCTATTTTCCCATCAGAAAGAAGAATTAACCACAGGCTCAGCCTGCCCCCCGGAACCAGAACAGGGCCTGAATCCATTTTGTGATTTTGCGGCCAGCTCCCATAAAAACGAGTTGTAAAATGGAGGTTCAGGGCACTGCAATTCACAAACCTGCAGTTATAAATGATAACTCTCGTCCACAAATATATTGAGTGAAGGCAACGAAGAGGATTTGAAATCAAGGCAGAATTGCAGGAAACAGATTTCAGGAAGTAGATTCGAATCGCATTTAAAGCACATGAAAAGTGGCAAAACGTTGACAATGATGCCCTTGGCCAAAAAGGGCGTATGCGTTTTTTCCTGAATATATTCAGGAAAAAAAGCATACGCCCTTTTTGGCCAACCAAGCAACCTGGAAAGGCAAATCAGCGCTACAAACAAGTCTCGCTTCCCATCGGTCAAAAGGGCCATGCTGAAAAAAGTGTCAAAACCAGAAATGCAGGACAGGCCATGGAGAAATGGGAGCCTTGCTACACTGATGGGCGGGATGTAAATTGCCAAGAGCCACTCTGGAGAAGTGTCCGGTGAGTCCTGAAACATCTGAAAAACACAGCTTAGAGAGCATAGGGCACTTCCACTCATGGGGGTATAAATTGGGAAAATTAAAAATCAGCAAGACACAAGCACCAGAAAGTTTAGGGCTGCTCTGTTGACAAGGACCTCCACTTCATTCCACCTTCAATATCCCAGGAAAGAGAAAAATGGATAAAGAAGTTGTGGTCCTTATGTACAATGGAATATCACTCAGCCATGAAATCAATGTCATAAGGCTAGTAGCAGCATGATGAGTGGATTAAGGTACGACGATTCTAAGTGAAATAAGTCACACAGAAAAGGACACTTCTCATAAGGTATCACTGATAGAGGGAATGTAAAAACCGTTACACTTGAACTGAATTACAAAACAGAACAGAGTCACACATGCAGAAAACACACTATGGCTGCTTAACGGGAAAGGTGAGGTGGGGTGATACATAAAACAAGGGTTTCAAATTAGCTCAGATACCGTTCCATAAACCCAATATGTAATAGACAAGACCTACTCCTTGCTCAGAGAACTGGACTCAACACGCCCTATTCACCGCACAAGAATATATCTGACTAGTAATAATCGTAAAGCCTATGTATTGATATCTCTCTGTTAGTGTGTCAAGTGGGTGTAAAGCGGCATAAGCACAGCAGTGAAAAGCAGCTAAACCGCATTATAAAAATAAATTACTTTGAAACACCCATGAAAAAAAGACAGTGAAAGAGAGAGAAATTCTTACACAATGCATTCAGGGGCTGTGATGCAACCTGGATTGACCATATCTAGACTCACAGCTGGATCAGACATAAGGGTGGACACTCTTGGGGCTGAGAGGTTTGGTGAGGTTGGGTGAGCAAACGCAGACCCTTTAAAGTAATACTGCATGATACCCATCGCATGGGTCCCAAATCTCCAGGTTCAAGGGCATCTTCCTACATCAAAAACATGCATGAGAAACCCAGAAGATGGTACACCGTGTGATGGGGAAAGGTTTCTAAAACGCACCTCATTTCTCATCGCCTTGTGCCCGGGTCCGCCATTCCAGCCGCTTTACTAGCAAGCTCCCTACTTGGAGCATCAGCACCTTTAACCTCCTGTTCCGTACAGGTTGCAATTTGTCCTGAGGATAAATGGGAAGACGTGGAACCAACGAGAGACTAGCTCTTGGTGTTGGGACAGGCACAGGTCACTCTATTTTCCCATCAGAAAGAAGAATTAACCACAGGCTCAGCCTGCCCCCCGGAACCAGAACAGGGCCTGAAGCCATTCTGCGATTTTGCCGCCAGCTCCCATAAAAACGAGTTGTAAAATGGAGGTTCAGGGCACTGCAATTCACAAACCTGCAGAGTTATAAATGATAACTCTCGTCCACAAATATATTGAGGGAAGGCAAAGAAGAGGATTTGAAATCAAGGCAGAATTGCAGGAAAGAGATTTCAGGAGGTAGATTCGAATCGCCTTTAAAGCACATGAAAAGCGGCAAAACGTTGACAATGATGCCCTTGGCCAAAAAGGGCGTATGCGTTTTTTCCTGAATATATTCAGGAAAAAACGCATACGCCCTTTTTGGCCAACCAAGCAACCTGGAAAGGCAAATCAGCGCTACAAACAAGTCTCGCTTCCCATCGGTCAAAAGGGCCATGCTGAAAAAAGTGTCAAAACCAGAAATGCAGGACAGGCCATGGAGAAATGGGAGCCTTGCTACACTGATGGGCGGGATGTAAATTGCCAACAGCCACTCTGGAGAAGTGTCCGGTGAGTCCTGAAACATCTGAAAAACACAGCTTAGAGAGCATAGGGCACTTCCACTCATGGGGGTATGAATTGGGAAAATGAAAAATCAGCAAGACACAAGCACCCCAAAGTTTAGGGCTGCTCTGTTGACCAGGACCTCCACTTCATTCCACCTTCAATATCCCAGGAAAGAGAAAAATGGGTAAAGAAGTTGTGGTCCTTATGTACAATGGAATATCACTCAGCCATGAAATCAATGTCATAAGGCTAGTAGCAGCATGATGAGTGGATTTAGGTACGACGATTCTAAGTGAAATAAGTCACACAGAAAAGGACACTTCTCATAAGGTATCACTGATAGAGGGAATGTAAAAACCGTTACACTTGAACTGAATTACAGAACAGAACAGAGTCACACATGCAGAAAACACACTATGGCTGCTTAACGGGAAAGGTGAGGTGGGGTGATACATAAAACAAGGGTATCAAATTAGCTCAGATACCGTTCCATAAACCCAATATGTAATAGACAAGACCTACTCCTTGCTCAGAGAACTGGACTCAACACGCCCTATTCACCGCACAAGAATATATCTGACTAGTAATAATCGTAAAGCCTATGTATTGATATCTCTCTGTTAGTGTGTCAAGTGGGTGTAAAGCGGCATAAACACAGCAGTGAAAAGCAGCTAAATCCCATTATGAAAATAAATTACTTTGAAAAACCCATGAAACAAAGACAGTGAACGAGAGAGGAATTCTTACACAATGCGTTCAGGGGCTGTGATGCAACCTGGATTGACCATATCTAGACCCACAGCTGGATGAGACATAAGGGTGGACACTCTTGGGGCTGAGAGGTTTGGTGAGGTTGGGTGAGCAAACGCAGACCCTTTAAAGTAATACTGCATGGTACCCATCGCATGGGTCCCAAATCTCCAGCTTCAAGGGCATCTTCCTACATCAAAAACATGCATGAAAAACCCAGAAGATGGTACACAGTGTGATGGGGAAAGGTTTCTAAAACGCACCTCATTTCTCATCGCCTTGTGCCCGGGTTCGCCATTCCAGCCGCTTTACTAGCAAGCTCCCTACTTGGAGCATCAGCACCTTTAACCTCCTGTTCCGTACAGGTTGCAATTTGTCCTGAGGATAAACGGGAAGACGTGGAACCAACGAGAGACTAGCTCTTGGTGTTGGGACAGGCACAGGTCACTCTATTTTACCATCAGAAAGAAGAATTAACCACAGGCTCAGCCTGCCCCCCGGAACCAAAACAGGGCCTGAAGCCATTCTGCGATTTTGCGGCCAGCTCCCATAAAAACGAGTTGTAAAATGGAGGTTCAGGGCACTGCAATTCACAAACCTGCAGAGTTATAAATGATAACTCTCGTCCACAAATATATTGAGGGAAGGCAAAGAAGAGGATTTGAAATCAAGGCAGAATTGCAGGAAAGAGATTTCAGGAGGTAGATTCGAATCGCATTTAAAGCACATGAAAAGCGGCAAAACGTTGACAATGATGCCCTTGGCCAAAAAGGGCGTATGCGTTTTTTCCTGAATATATTCAGGAAAAAACGCATACGCCCTTTTTGGCCAACCAAGCAACCTGGAAAGGCAAATGAGCGCTACAAACAAGTCTCGCTTCCCATCGGTCAAAAGGGCCATGCTGAAAAAAGTGTCAAAACCAGAAATGCAGGACAGGCCATGGAGAAATGGGAGCCTTGCTACACTGATGGGCGGGATGTAAATTGCCAACAGCCACTCTGGAGAAGTGTACGGTGAGTCCTGAAACATCTGAAAAACACAGCTTAGAGAGCATAGGGCACTTCCACTCATGGGGGTATGAATTGGGAAAATGAAAAATCAGCAAGACACAAGCACCCCAAAGTTGAGGGCTGCTCTGTTGACAAGGACCTCCACTTCATTCCACCTTAAATATCCCAGGAAAGAGAAAAATGGGTAAAGAAGTTGTGGTCCTTATGTACAATGGAATATCACTCAGCCATGAAATCAATGTCATAAGGCTAGTAGCAGCATGATGAGTGGATTAAGGTACGACGATTCTAAGTGAAATAAGTCACACAGAAAAGGACACTTCTTATAAGGTATCACTGATAGAGGGAATGTAAAAACCGTTACACTTGGACTGAATTACAAAACAGAACAGAGTCACACATGCAGAAAACACACTATGGCTGCTTAACGGGAAAGGTGAGGTGGGGTGATACATAAAACAAGGGTTTCAAATTAGCTCAGATACCGTTCCATAAACCCAATATGTAATAGACAAGACCTACTCCTTGCTCAGAGAACTGGACTCAACACGCCCTATTCACCGCACAAGAATATATCTGACTAGTAATAATCGTAAAGCCTATGTATTGATATCTCTCTGTTAGTGTGTCAAGTGGGTGTAAAGCGGCATAAACACAGCAGTGAAAAGCAGCTAAATCCCATTATGAAAATAAATTACTTTGAAAAACCCATGAAACAAAGACAGTGAACGAGAGAGGAATTCTTACACAATGCGTTCAGGGGCTGTGATGCAACCTGGATTGACCATATCTAGACCCACAGCTGGATGAGACATAAGGGTGGACACTCTTGGGGCTGAGAGGTTTGGTGAGGTTGGGTGAGCAAACGCAGACCCTTTAAAGTAATACTGCATGGTACCCATCGCATGGGTCCCAAATCTCCAGGTTCAAGGGCATCTTCCTACATCAAAAACATGCATGAGAAACCCAGAAGATGGTACACCGTGTGATGGGGAAAGGTTTCTAAAACGCACCTCATTTCTCATCTCCTTGTGCCCGGGTTCGCCATTCCAGCCGCTTTACTAGCAAGCTCCCTACTTGGAGCATCAGCACCTTTAACCTCCTGTTCCGTACAGGTTGCAATTTGTCCTGAGGATAAACGGGAAGACGTGGAACCAACGAGAGACTAGCTCTTGGTGTTGGGACAGGCACAGGTCACTCTATTTTCCCATCAGAAAGAAGAATTAACCACAGGCTCAGCCTGCCAACCGGAACCAGAACAGGGCCTGAATCCATTCTGTGATTTTGCGGCCAGCTCCCATAAAAACGAGTTGTAAAATGGAGGTTCAGGGCACTGCAATTCACAAACCTGCAGTTATAAATGATAACTCTCGTCCACAAATATATTGAGGGAAGGCAACGAAGAGGATTTGAAATCAAGGCAGAATTGCAGGAAACAGATTTCAGGAAGTAGATTCGAATCGCATTTAAAGCACATGAAAAGTGGCAAAACGTTGACAATGATGCCCTTGGCCAAAAAGGGCGTATGCGTTTTTTCCTGAATATATTCAGGAAAAAACGCATACGCCCTTTTTGGCCAACCAAGCAACCTGGAAAGGCAAATCAGCGCTACAAACAAGTCTCGCTTCCCATCGGTCAAAAGGGCCATGCTGAAAAAAGTGTCAAAACCAGAAATGCAGGACAGGCCATGGAGAAATGGGAGCCTTGCTACACTGATGGGCGGTATGTAAATTGCCAAGAGCCACTCTGGAGAAGTGTCCGGTGAGTCCTGAAACATCTGAAAAACACAGCTTAGAGAGCATAGGGCACTTCCACTCATGGGGGTATAAATTGGGAAAATTAAAAATCAGCAAGACACAAGCACCCCAAAGTTGAGGGCTGCTCTGTTGACAAGGACCTCCACTTCATTCCACCTTCAATATCCCAGGAAAGAGAAAAATGGATAAAGAAGTTGTGGTCCTTATGTACAATGGAATATCACTCAGCCATGAAATCAATGTCATAAGGCTAGTAGCAGCATGATGAGTGGATTAAGGTACGACGATTCTAAGTGAAATAAGTCACACAGAAAAGGACACTTCTCATAAGGTATCACTGATAGAGGGAATGTAAAAACCGTTACACTTGAACTGAATTACAAAACAGAACAGAGTCACACATGCAGAAAACACACTATGGCTGCTTAACGGGAAAGGTGAGGTGGGGTGATACATAAAACAAGGGTTTCAAATTAGCTCAGATACCGTTCCATAAACCCAATATGTAATAGACAAGACCTACTCCTTGCTCAGAGAACTGGACTCAACACGCCCTATTCACCGCACAAGAATATATCTGACTAGTAATAATCGTAAAGCCTATGTATTGATATCTCTCTGTTAGTGTGTCAAGTGGGTGTAAAGCGGCATAAACACAGCAGTGAAAAGCAGCTAAATCCCATTATGAAAATAAATTACTTTGAAAAACCCATGAAACAAAGACAGTGAACGAGAGAGGAATTCTTACACAATGCGTTCAGGGGCTGTGATGCAACCTGGATTGACCATATCTAGACCCACAGCTGGATGAGACATAAGGGTGGACACTCTTGGGGCTGAGAGGTTTGGTGAGGTTGGGTGAGCAAACGCAGACCCTTTAAAGTAATACTGCATGATACCCATCGCATGGGTCCCAAATCTCCAGGTTCAAGGGCATCTTCCTACATCAAAAACATGCATGAGAAACCCAGAAGATGGTACACCGTGTGATGGGGAAAGGTTTCTAAAACGCACCTCATTTCTCATCGCCTTGTGCCCGGGTTCGCCATTCCAGCCGCTTTACTAGCAAGCTCCCTACTTGGAGCATCAGCACCTTTAACCTCCTGTTCCGTACAGGTTGCAATTTGTCCTGAGGATAAACGGGAAGACGTGGAACCAACGAGAGACTAGCTCTTGGTGTTGGGACAGGCACAGGTCACTCTATTTTCCCATCAGAAAGAAGAATTAACCACAGGCTCAGCCTGCCAACCGGAACCAGAACAGGGCCTGAATCCATTCTGTGATTTTGCGGCCAGCTCCCATAAAAACGAGTTGTAAAATGGAGGTTCAGGGCACTGCAATTCACAAACCTGCAGTTATAAATGATAACTCTCGTCCACAAATATATTGAGGGAAGGCAACGAAGAGGATTTGAAATCAAGGCAGAATTGCAGGAAACAGATTTCAGGAAGTAGATTCGAATCGCATTTAAAGCACATGAAAAGTGGCAAAACGTTGACAATGATGCCCTTGGCCAAAAAGGGCGTATGCGTTTTTTCCTGAATATATTCAGGAAAAAACGCATACGCCCTTTTTGGCCAACCAAGCAACCTGGAAAGGCAAATCAGCGCTACAAACAAGTCTCGCTTCCCATCGGTCAAAAGGGCCATGCTGAAAAAAGTGTCAAAACCAGAAATGCAGGACAGGCCATGGAGAAATGGGAGCCTTGCTACACTGATGGGCGGTATGTAAATTGCCAAGAGCCACTCTGGAGAAGTGTCCGGTGAGTCCTGAAACATCTGAAAAACACAGCTTAGAGAGCATAGGGCACTTCCACTCATGGGGGTATAAATTGGGAAAATTAAAAATCAGCAAGACACAAGCACCCCAAAGTTGAGGGCTGCTCTGTTGACAAGGACCTCCACTTCATTCCACCTTCAATATCCCAGGAAAGAGAAAAATGGATAAAGAAGTTGTGGTCCTTATGTACAATGGAATATCACTCAGCCATGAAATCAATGTCATAAGGCTAGTAGCAGCATGATGAGTGGATTAAGGTACGACGATTCTAAGTGAAATAAGTCACACAGAAAAGGACACTTCTCATAAGGTATCACTGATAGAGGGAATGTAAAAACCGTTACACTTGAACTGAATTACAAAACAGAACAGAGTCACACATGCAGAAAACACACTATGGCTGCTTAACGGGAAAGGTGAGGTGGGGTGATACATAAAACAAGGGTTTCAAATTAGCTCAGATACCGTTCCATAAACCCAATATGTAATAGACAAGACCTACTCCTTGCTCAGAGAACTGGACTCAACACGCCCTATTCACCGCACAAGAATATATCTGACTAGTAATAATCGTAAAGCCTATGTATTGATATCTCTCTGTTAGTGTGTCAAGTGGGTGTAAAGCGGCATAAACACAGCAGTGAAAAGCAGCTAAATCCCATTATGAAAATAAATTACTTTGAAAAACCCATGAAACAAAGACAGTGAACGAGAGAGGAATTCTTACACAATGCGTTCAGGGGCTGTGATGCAACCTGGATTGACCATATCTAGACCCACAGCTGGATGAGACATAAGGGTGGACACTCTTGGGGCTGAGAGGTTTGGTGAGGTTGGGTGAGCAAACGCAGACCCTTTAAAGTAATACTGCATGATACCCATCGCATGGGTCCCAAATCTCCAGGTTCAAGGGCATCTTCCTACATCAAAAACATGCATGAGAAACCCAGAAGATGGTACACCGTGTGATGGGGAAAGGTTTCTAAAACGCACCTCATTTCTCATCGCCTTGTGCCCGGGTTCGCCATTCCAGCCGCTTTACTAGCAAGCTCCCTACTTGGAGCATCAGCACCTTTAACCTCCTGTTCCGTACAGGTTGCAATTTGTCCTGAGGATAAACGGGAAGACGTGGAACCAACGAGAGACTAGCTCTTGGTGTTGGGACAGGCACAGGTCACTCTATTTTCCCATCAGAAAGAAGAATTAACCACAGGCTCAGCCTGCCCCCCGGAACCAGAACAGGGCCTGAAGCCATTCTGCGATTTTGCCGCCAGCTCCCATAAAAACGAGTTGTAAAATGGAGGTTCAGGGCACTGCAATTCACAAACCTGCAGAGTTATAAATGATAACTCTCGTCCACAAATATATTGAGGGAAGGCAACGAAGAGGATTTGAAATCAAGGCAGAATTGCAGGAAAGAGATTTCAGGAGGTAGATTCGAATCGCCTTTAAAGCACATGAAAAGCGGCAAAACGTTGACAATGATGCCCTTGGCCAAAAAGGGCGTATGCGTTTTTTCCTGAATATATTCAGGAAAAAACGCATACGCCCTTTTTGGCCAACCAAGCAACCTGGAAAGGCAAATCAGCGCTACAGAGAAGACTCGCTTCCCATCGGTCAAAAGGGCCATGCTGAAAAAAGTGTCAAAACCAGAAATGCAGGACAGGCCATGGAGAAATGGGAGCCTTGCTACACTGATGGGCAGGATGTAAATTGCCAACAGCCACTCTGGAGAAGTGTACGGTGAGTCCTGAAACATCTGAAAAACACAGCTTAGAGAGCATAGGGCACTTCCACTCATGGGGGTATAAATTGGGAAAATGAAAAATCAGCAAGACACAAGCACCCCAAAGTTTAGGGTTGCTCTGTTGACAAGGACCTCCACTTCATTCCACCTTAAATATCCCAGGAAAGAGAAAAATGGGTAAAGAAGTTGTGGTCCTTATGTACAATGGAATATCACTCAGCCATGAAATCAATGTCATAAGGCTAGTAGCAGCATGATGAGTGGATTTAGGTACGACGATTCTAAGTGAAATAAGTCACACAGAAAAGGACACTTCTCATAAGGTATCACTGATAGAGGGAATGTAAAAACCGTTACACTTGAACTGAATTACAAAACAGAACAGAGTCACACATGCAGAAAACACACTATGGCTGCTTAACGGGAAAGGTGAGGTGGGGTGATACATAAAACAAGGGTTTCAAATTAGCTCAGATACCATTCCATAAACCCAATATGTAATAGACAAGACCTACTCCTTGCTCAGAGAACTGGACTCAACACGCCCTATTCACCGCACAAGAATATATCTGACTAATAATAATCGTAAAACCTATGTATTGATATCTCTCTGTTAGTGTGTCAAGTGGGTGTAAAGCGGCATAAACACAGCAGTGAAAAGCAGCTAAACCCCATTATAAAAATAAATTACTTTGAAACACCCATGAAACAAAGACAGTGAAAGAAAGAGAAATTCTTACACAATGCGTTCAGGGGCTGTGATGCAACCTGGATTGACCATATCTAGACGCACAGCTGGATGAGACATAAGGGTGGACACTCTTGGGCCTGAGAGGTTTGGTGAGGTTGGGTGAGCAAACGCAGACCCTTTAAAGTAATACTGCATGATACCCATCGCATGGGTCCCAAATCTCCAGGTTCAAGGGCATCTTCCTACATCAAAAACATGCATGAGAAACCCAGAAGATGGTACACCGTGTGATGGGGAAAGGTTTCTAAAACGCACCTCATTTCTCATCTCCTTGTGCCCGGGTTCGCCATTCCAGCCGCTTTACTAGCAAGCTCCCTACTTGGAGCATCAGCACCTTTAACCTCCTGTTCCGTACAGGTTGCAATTTGTCCTGAGGATAAACGGGAAGACGTGGAACCAACGAGAGACTAGCTCTTGGTGTTGGGACAGGCACAGGTCACTCTATTTTCCCATCAGAAAGAAGAATTAACCACAGGCTCAGCCTGCCCCCCGGAACCAGAACAGGGCCTGAAGACATTCTGCGATTTTGCCGCCAGCTCCCATAAAAACGAGTTGTAAAATGGAGGTTCAGGGCACTGCAATTCACAAACCTGCAGAGTTATAAATGATAACTCTCGTCCACAAATATATTGAGGGAAGGCAAAGAAGAGGATTTGAAATCAAGGCAGAATTGCAGGAAAGAGATTTCAGGAGGTAGATTCGAATCGCCTTTAAAGCACATGAAAAGCGGCAAAACGTTGACAATGATGCCCTTGGCCAAAAAGGGCGTATGCGTTTTATCCTGAATATATTCAGGAAAAAACGCATACGCCCTTTTTGGCCAACCAAGCAACCTGGAAAGGCAAATCAGCGCTACAAACAAGTCTCGCTTCCCATCGGTCAAAAGGGCCATGCTGAAAAAAGTGTCAAAACCAGAAATGCAGGACAGGCCATGGAGAAATGGGAGCCTTGCTACACAGATGGGCGGGATGTAAATTGCCAACAGCCACTCTGGAGAAGTGTACGGTGAGTCCTGAAACATCTGAAAAACACAGCTTAGAGAGCATAGGGCACTTCCACTCATGGGGGTATGAATTGGGAAAATGAAAAATCAGCAAGACACAAGCACCCCAAAGTTGAGGGCTGCTCTGTTGACAAGGACCTCCACTTCATTCCACCTTAAATATCCCAGGAAAGAGAAAAATGGGTAAAGAAGTTGTGGTCCTTATGTACAATGGAATATCACTCAGCCAGGAAATCAATGTCATAAGGCTAGTAGCAGCATGATGAGTGGATTTAGGTACGACGATTCTAAGTGAAATAAGTCACACAGAAAAGGACACTTCTCATAAGGTATCACTTATAGAGGGAATGTAAAAACCGTTACACTTGAACTGAATTACAAAACAGAACAGAGTCACACATGCAGAAAACACACTATGGCTGCTTAACGGGAAAGGTGAGGTGGGGTGATACATAAAACAAGGGTATCAAATTAGCTCAGATACCGTTCCATAAACCCAATATGTAATAGACAAGACCTACTCCTTGCTCAGAGAACTGGACTCAACACGCCCTATTCACCGCACAAGATTATATCTGACTAGTAATAATCGTAAAGCCTATGTATTGATATCTCTCTGTTAGTGTGTCAAGTGGGTGTAAAGTGGCATAAACACAGCAGTGAAAAGCAGCTAAATCCCATTATGAAAATAAATTACTTTGAAAAACCCATGAAACAAAGACAGTGAACGAGAGAGGAATTCTTACACAATGCGTTCAGGGGCTGTGATGCAACCTGGATTGACCATATCTAGACCCACAGCTGGATGAGACATAAGGGTGGATACTCTTGGGGCTGAGAGGTTTGGTGAGGTTGGGTGAGCAAACGCAGACCCTTTAAAGTAATACTGCGTGGTACCCATCGCATGGGTCCCAAATCTCCAGGTTCAAGGGCATCTTCCTACATCGAAAACATGCATGAGAAACCCAGAAGATGGTACACCGTGTGATGGGGAAAGGTTTCGAAAACGCACCTCATTTCTCATCGCCTTGTGCCCGGGTTCGCCATTCCAGCCGCTTTACTAGCAATCTCCCTACTTGGAGCATCAGCACCTTTAACCTCCTGTTCCGTACAGGTTGCAATTTGTCCTGAGGATGAACGGGAAGACGGGGAACCAACGAGAGACTAGCTCTTGGTGTTGGGACAGGCACAGGTCACTCTATTTTCCCATCAGGAAGAAGAATTAACCACAGGCTCAGCCTGCCCCCCAGAACCAGAACAGGGCCTGAAGCCATCCTGCGCTTTTGCGGCCAGCTCCCAAAAAAGCGAGTTGTAAAATGGAGGTTCAGGGCACTGCAATTCACAAACCTGCAGAGTTATAAATGATAACTCTCGTCCACAAATATATTGAGGGAAGGCAAAGAAGAGGATTTGAAATCAAGGCAGAATTGCACGAAACAGATTTCAGGAGGTAGATACGAATCGCCTTTAAAGCACATGAAAAGCGGCAAAACGTTGACAATGATGCCCTTGGCCAAAAAGGGCGTATGCGTTTTTTCCTGAATATATTCAGGAAAAAACGCATACGCCCTTTTTGGCCAACCAAGCAACCTGGAAAGGCAAATCAGCGCTACAGAGAAGTCTTGCTTCCCATCGGTCAAAAGGGCCATGCTGAAAAAAGTGTCAAAACCAGAAATGCAGGACAGGCCATGGAGAAATGGGAGCCTTGCTACACTGATGGGCGGGATGTAAATTGCCAACAGCCACTCTGGAGAAGTGTACGGTGAGTCCTGAAACATCTGAAAAACACAGCTTAGAGAGCATAGGGCACTTCCACTCATGGGGGTATAAATTGGGAAAATGAAAAATCAGCAAGACACAAGCACCCCAAAGTTTAGGGCTGCTCTGTTGACAAGGACCTCCACTTCATTCCACCTTAAATATCCCAGGAAAGAGAAACATGGGTAAAGAAGTTGTGGTCCTTATGTACAATGGAATATCACTCAGCCATGAAATCAATGTCATAAGGCTAGTAGCAGCATGATGAGTGGATTTAGGTACGACGATTCTAAGTGAAATAAGTCACACAGAAAAGGACACTTCTCATAAGGTATCACTGATAGAGGGAATGTAAAAACCGTTACACTTGAACTGAATTACAAAACAGAACAGAGTCACACATGCAGAAAACACACTATGGCTGCTTAACGGGAAAGGTGAGGTGGGGTGATACATAAAACAAGGGTATCAAATTAGCTCAGATACCATTCCATAAACCCAATATGTAATAGACAAGACCTACTCCTTGCTCAGAGAACTGGACTCAACACGCCCTATTCACCGCACAAGAATATATCTGACTAATAATAATCGTAAAACCTATGTATTGATATCTCTCTGTTAGTGTGTCAAGTGGGTGTAAAGCGGCATAAACACAGCAGTGAAAAGCAGCTAAACCCCATTATAAAAATAAATTACTTTGAAACACCCATGAAACAAAGACAGTGAAAGAGAGAGAAATTCTTACACAATGCGTTCAGGGGCTGTGATGCAACCTGGATTGACCATATCTAGACTCACAGCTGGATCAGACATAAGGGTGGACACTCTTGGGGCTGAGAGGTTTGGTGAGGTTGGGTGAGCAAACGCAGACCCTTTAAAGTAATACTGCATGATACCCATCGCATGGGTCCCAAATCTCCAGGTTCAAGGGCATCTTCCTACATCAAAAACATGCATGAGAAACCCAGAAGATGGTACACCGTGTGATGGGGAAAGGTTTCTAAAACGCACCTCATTTCTCATCTCCTTGTGCCCGGGTTCGCCATTCCAGCCGCTTTACTAGCAAGCTCCCTACTTGGAGCATCAGCACCTTTAACCTCCTGTTCCGTACAGGTTGCAATTTGTCCTGAGGATAAACGGGAAGACGTGGAACCAACGAGAGACTAGCTCTTGGTGTTGGGACAGGCACAGGTCACTCTATTTTCCCATCAGAAAGAAGAATTAACCACAGGCTCAGCCTGCCCCCCGGAACCAGAACAGGGCCTGAAGCCATTCTGCGATTTTGCCGCCAGCTCCCATAAAAACGAGTTGTAAAATGGAGGTTCAGGGCACTGCAATTCACAAACCTGCAGAGTTATAAATGATAACTCTCGTCCACAAATATATTGAGGGAAGGCAAAGAAGAGGATTTGAAATCAAGGCAGAATTGCAGGAAAGAGATTTCAGGAGGTAGATTCGAATCGCCTTTAAAGCACATGAAAAGCGGCAAAACGTTGACAATGATGCCCTTGGCCAAAAAGGGCGTATGCGTTTTTTCCTGAATATATTCAGGAAAAAACGCATACGCCCTTTTTGGCCAACCAAGCAACCTGGAAAGGCAAATCAGCGCTACAAACAAGTCTCGCTTCCCATCGGTCAAAAGGGCCATGCTGAAAAAAGTGTCAAAACCAGAAATGCAGGACAGGCCATGGAGAAATGGGAGCCTTGCTACACTGATGGGCGGGATGTAAATTGCCAACAGCCACTCTGGAGAAGTGTCCGGTGAGTCCTGAAACATCTGAAAAACACAGCTTAGAGAGCATAGGGCACTTCCACTCATGGGGGTATGAATTGGGAAAATGAAAAATCAGCAAGACACAAGCACCCCAAAGTTTAGGGCTGCTCTGTTGACCAGGACCTCCACTTCATTCCACCTTCAATATCCCAGGAAAGAGAAAAATGGGTAAAGAAGTTGTGGTCCTTATGTACAATGGAATATCACTCAGCCATGAAATCAATGT
Organism: Balaenoptera borealis; assembly: GCF_965194805.1. Classification (NCBI taxonomy): domain Eukaryota; kingdom Metazoa; phylum Chordata; class Mammalia; order Artiodactyla; family Balaenopteridae; genus Balaenoptera; species Balaenoptera borealis. The sequence goes on from NW_028123837.1 coordinate 337,745, forward strand.
CATAAGGCTAGTAGCAGCATGATGAGTGGATTTAGGTACGACGATTCTAAGTGAAATAAGTCACACAGAAAAGGACACTTCTCATAAGGTATCACTGATAGAGGGAATGTAAAAACCGTTACACTTGAACTGAATTACAAAACAGAACAGAGTCACACATGCAGAAAACACACTATGGCTGCTTAACGGGAAAGGTGAGGTGGGGTGATACATAAAACAAGGGTATCAAATTAGCTCAGATACCGTTCCATAAACCCAATATGTAATAGACAAGACCTACTCCTTGCTCAGAGAACTGGACTCAACACGCCCTATTCACCGCACAAGAATATATCTGACTAATAATAATCGTAAAACCTATGTATTGATATCTCTCTGTTAGTGTGTCAAGTGGGTGTAAAGCGGCATAAACACAGCAGTGAAAAGCAGCTAAACCCCATTATAAAAATAAATTACTTTGAAACACCCATGAAACAAAGACAGTGAAAGAGAGAGAAATTCTTACACAATGCCTTCAGGGGCTGTGATGCAACCTGGATTGACCATATCTAGACGCACAGCTGGATGAGACATAAGGGTGGACACTCTTGGGGCTGAGAGGTTTGGTGAGGTTGGGTGAGCAAACGCAGACCCTTTAAAGTAATACTGCATGGTACCCATCGCATGGGTCCCAAATCTCCAGGTTCAAGGGCATCTTCCTACATCAAAAACATGCATGAGAAACCCAGAAGATGGTACACCGTGTGATGGGGAAAGGTTTCTAAAACGCACCTCATTTCTCATCGCCTTGTGCCCGGGTTCGCCATTCCAGCCGCTTTACTAGCAAACTCCCTACTTGGAGCATCAGCACCTTTAACCTCCTGTTCCGTACAGGTTGCAATTTGTCCTGAGGATGAACGGGAAGACGGGGAACCAACGAGAGACTAGCTCTTGGTGTTGGGACAGGCACAGGTCACTCTATTTTCCCATCAAGAAGAAGAATTAACCACAGGCTCAGCCTGCCCCCCAGAACCAGAACAGGGCCTGAAGCCATCCTGCGCTTTTGCGGCCAGCTCCCAAAAAAGCGAGTTGTAAAATGGAGGTTCAGGGCACTGCAATTCACAAACCTGCAGAGTTATAAATGATAACTCTCGTCCACAAATATTTTGAGGGAAGGCAAAGAAGAGGATTTGAAATCAAGGCAGAATTGCACGAAACAGATTTCAGGAGGTAGATACGAATCGCCTTTAAAGCACATGAAAAGCGGCAAAACGTTGAACAATGATGCCCTTGGCCAAAAAGGGCGTATGCGTTTTTTCCTGAATATATTCAGGAAAAATCGCATACGCCCTTTTTGGCCAACCAAGCAACCTGGAAAGGCAAATCAGCGCTACAGAGAAGTCTCGCTTCCCATCGGTCAAAAGGGCCATGCTGAAAAAAGTGTCAAAACCAGAAATGCAGGACAGGCCATGGAGAAATGGGAGCCTTGCTACACTGATGGGCGGGATGTAAATTGCCAACAGCCACTCTGGAGAAGTGTACGGTGTGTCCTGAAACATCTGAAAAACACAGCTTAGAGAGCATAGGGCACTTCCACTCATGGGGGTATAAATTGGGAAAATGAAAAATCAGCAAGACACAAGCACCCCAAAGTTGAGGGCTGCTCTGTTGACAAGGACCTCCACTTCATTCCACCTTCAATATCCCAGGAAAGAGAAAAATGGATAAAGAAGTTGTGGTCCTTATGTACAATGGAATATCACTCAGCCATGAAATCAATGTCATAAGGTTAGTAGCAGCATGATGAGTGGATTTAGGTACGACGATTCTAAGTGAAATAAGTCACACAGAAAAGGACACTTCTCATAAGGTATCACTTATAGAGGGAATGTAAAAACCGTTACACTTGAACTGAATTACAAAACAGAACAGAGTCACACATGCAGAAAACACACTATGGCTGCTTGACGGGAAAGGTGAGGTGGGGTGATACATAAAACAAGGGTATCAAATTAGCTCAGATACCGTTCCATAAACCCAATATGTAGTAGACAAGACCTACTCCTTGCTCAGAGAACTGGACTCAACACGCCCTATTCACCGCACAAGAATATATCTGACTAGTAATAATCGTAAAGCCTATGTATTGATATCTCTCTGTTAGTGTGTCAAGTGGGTGTAAAGCGGCATAAACACAGCAGTGAAAAGGAGCTAAACCCCATTATAAAAATAAATTACTTTGAAACACCCATGAAACAAAGACAGTGAAAGAGAGAGAAATTCTTACACAATGCATTCAGGGGCTGTGATGCAACCTGGATTGACCATATCTAGACTCACAGCTGGATCAGACATAAGGGTGGACACTCTTGGGGCTGAGAGGTTTGGTGAGGTTGGGTGAGCAAACGCAGACCCTTTAAAGTAATACTGCATGGTACCCATCGCATGGGTCCCAAATCTCCAGCTTCAAGGGCATCTTCCTACATCAAAAACATGCATGAGAAACCCAGAAGATGTTACACAGTGTGATGGGGAAAGGTTTCTAAAACGCACCTCATTTCTCATCGCCTTGTGCCCGGGTTCGCCATTCCAGCCGCTTTACTAGCAAGCTCCCTACTTGGAGCATCAGCACCTTTAACCTCCTGTTCCGTACAGGTTGCAATTTGTCCTGAGGATAAACGGGAAGACGTGGAACCAACGAGAGACTAGCTCTTGGTGTTGGGACAGGCACAGGTCACTCTATTTTCCCATCAGAAAGAAGAATTAACCACAGGCTCAGCCTGCCCCCTGGAACCAGAACAGGGCCTGAAGCCATTCTGCGATTTTGCCGCCAGCTCCCATAAAAACGAGTTGTAAAATGGAGGTTCAGGGCACTGCAATTCACAAACCTGCAGAGTTATAAATGATAACTCTCGTCCACAAATATATTGAGGGAAGGCAAAGAAGAGGATTTGAAATCAAGGCAGAATTGCAGGAAAGAGATTTCAGGAGGTAGATTCGAATCGCATTTAAAGCACATGAAAAGCGGCAAAACGTTGACAATGATGCCCTTGGCCAAAAAGGGCGTATGCGTTTTTTCCTGAATATATTCAGGAAAAAACGCATACGCCCTTTTTGGCCAACCAAGCAACCTGGAAAGGCAAATCAGCGCTACAAAGAAGTCTCGCTTCCCATCGGTCAAAAGGGCCATGCTGAAAAAAGTGTCAAAACCAGAAATGCAGGACAGGCCATGGAGAAATGGGAGCCTTGCTACACTGATGGGCGGGATGTAAATTGCCAACAGCCACTCTGGAGAAGTGTACGGTGAGTCCTGAAACATCTGAAAAACACAGCTTAGAGAGCATAGGGCACTTCCACTCATGGGGGTATGAATTGGGAAAATGAAAAATCAGCAAGACACAAGCACCCCAAAGTTTAGGGCTGCTCTGTTGACAAGGACCTCCACTTCATTCCACCTTAAATATCCCAGGAAAGAGAAACATGGGTAAAGAAGTTGTGGTCCTTATGTACAATGGAATATCACTCAGCCATGAAATCAATGTCATAAGGCTAGTAGCAGCATGATGAGTGGATTTAGGTACGACGATTCTAAGTGAAATAAGTCACACAGAAAAGGACACTTCTCATAAGGTATCACTGATAGAGGGAATGTAAAAACCGTTACACTTGAACTGAATTACAAAACAGAACAGAGTCACACATGCAGAAAACACACTATGGCTGCTTAACGGGAAAGGTGAGGTGGGGTGATACATAAAACAAGGGTATCAAATTAGCTCAGATACCATTCCATAAACCCAATATGTAATAGACAAGACCTACTCCTTGCTCAGAGAACTGGACTCAACACGCCCTATTCACCGCACAAGAATATATCTGACTAATAATAATCGTAAAACCTATGTATTGATATCTCTCTGTTAGTGTGTCAGGTGGGTGTAAAGCGGCATAAACACAGCAGTGAAAAGCAGCTAAACCCCATTATAAAAATAAATTACTTTGAAACACCCATGAAAAAAAGACAGTGAAAGAGAGAGAAATTCTTACACAATGCGTTCAGGGGCTGTGATGCAACCTGGATTGACCATATCTAGACTCACAGCTGGATCAGACATAAGGGTGGACACTCTTGGGGCTGAGAGGTTTGGTGAGGTTGGGTGAGCAAACGCAGACCCTTTAAAGGAATACTGCGTGGTACCCATCGCATGTGTCCCAAATCTCCAGGTTCAAGGGCATCTTCCTACATCAAAAACATGCATGAGAAACCCAGAAGATGGTACACCGTGTGATGGGGAAAGGTTTCTAAAACGCACCTCATTTCTCATCTCCTTGTGCCCGGGTTCGCCATTCCAGCCACTTTACTAGCAAGCTCCCTACTTGGAGCATCAGCACCTTTAACCTCCTGTTCCGTACAGGTTGCAATTTGTCCTGAGGATAAACGGGAAGACGTGGAACCAACGAGAGACTAGCTCTTGGTGTTGGGACAGGCACAGGTCACTCTATTTTCCCATCAGAAAGAAGAATTAACCACAGGCTCAGCCTGCCCCCCGGAACCAGAACAGGGCCTGAATCCATTTTGTGATTTTGCGGCCAGCTCCCATAAAAACGAGTTGTAAAATGGAGGTTCAGGGCACTGCAATTCACAAACCTGCAGTTATAAATGATAACTCTCGTCCACAAATATATTGAGGGAAGGCAACGAAGAGGATTTGAAATCAAGGCAGAATTGCAGGAAACAGATTTCAGGAAGTAGATTCGAATCGCATTTAAAGCACATGAAAAGTGGCAAAACGTTGACAATGATGCCCTTGGCCAAAAAGGGCGTATGCGTTTTTTCCTGAATATATTCAGGAAAAAAAGCATACGCCCTTTTTGGCCAACCAAGCAACCTGGAAAGGCAAATCAGCGCTACAAACAAGTCTCGCTTCCCATCGGTCAAAAGGGCCATGCTGAAAAAAGTGTCAAAACCAGAAATGCAGGACAGGCCATGGAGAAATGGGAGCCTTGCTACACTGATGGGCGGGATGTAAATTGCCAAGAGCCACTCTGGAGAAGTGTCCGGTGAGTCCTGAAACATCTGAAAAACACAGCTTAGAGAGCATAGGGCACTTCCACTCATGGGGGTATAAATTGGGAAAATTTAAAATCAGCAAGACACAAGCACCCCAAAGTTTAGGGCTGCTCTGTTGACAAGGACCTCCACTTCATTCCACCTTCAATATCCCAGGAAAGAGAAAAATGGATAAAGAAGTTGTGGTCCTTATGTACAATGGAATATCACTCAGCCATGAAATCAATGTCATAAGGCTAGTAGCAGCATGATGAGTGGATTAAGGTACGACGATTCTAAGTGAAATAAGTCACACAGAAAAGGACACTTCTCATAAGGTATCACTGATAGAGGGAATGTAAAAACCGTTACACTTGAACTGAATTACAAAACAGAACAGAGTCACACATGCAGAAAACACACTATGGCTGCTTAACGGGAAAGGTGAGGTGGGGTGATACATAAAACAAGGGTTTCAAATTAGCTCAGATACCGTTCCATAAACCCAATATGTAATAGACAAGACCTACTCCTTGCTCAGAGAACTGGACTCAACACGCCCTATTCACCGCACAAGAATATATCTGACTAGTAATAATCGTAAAGCCTATGTATTGATATCTCTCTGTTAGTGTGTCAAGTGGGTGTAAAGCGGCATAAGCACAGCAGTGAAAAGCAGCTAAACCGCATTATAAAAATAAATTACTTTGAAACACCCATGAAAAAAAGACAGTGAAAGAGAGAGAAATTCTTACACAATGCATTCAGGGGCTGTGATGCAACCTGGATTGACCATATCTAGACTCACAGCTGGATCAGACATAAGGGTGGACACTCTTGGGGCTGAGAGGTTTGGTGAGGTTGGGTGAGCAAACGCAGACCCTTTAAAGTAATACTGCATGATACCCATCGCATGGGTCCCAAATCTCCAGGTTCAAGGGCATCTTCCTACATCAAAAACATGCATGAGAAACCCAGAAGATGGTACACCGTGTGATGGGGAAAGGTTTCTAAAACGCACCTCATTTCTCATCGCCTTGTGCCCGGGTCCGCCATTCCAGCCGCTTTACTAGCAAGCTCCCTACTTGGAGCATCAGCACCTTTAACCTCCTGTTCCGTACAGGTTGCAATTTGTCCTGAGGATAAATGGGAAGACGTGGAACCAACGAGAGACTAGCTCTTGGTGTTGGGACAGGCACAGGTCACTCTATTTTCCCATCAGAAAGAAGAATTAACCACAGGCTCAGCCTGCCCCCCGGAACCAGAACAGGGCCTGAAGCCATTCTGCGATTTTGCCGCCAGCTCCCATAAAAACGAGTTGTAAAATGGAGGTTCAGGGCACTGCAATTCACAAACCTGCAGAGTTATAAATGATAACTCTCCTCCACAAATATATTGAGGGAAGGCAAAGAAGAGGATTTGAAATCAAGGCAGAATTGCAGGAAAGAGATTTCAGGAGGTAGATTCGAATCGCCTTTAAAGCACATGAAAAGCGGCAAAACGTTGACAATGATGCCCTTGGCCAAAAAGGGCGTATGCGTTTTTTCCTGAATATATTCAGGAAAAAACGCATACGCCCTTTTTGGCCAACCAAGCAACCTGGAAAGGCAAATCAGCGCTACAAACAAGTCTCGCTTCCCATCGGTCAAAAGGGCCATGCTGAAAAAAGTGTCAAAACCAGAAATGCAGGACAGGCCATGGAGAAATGGGAGCCTTGCTACACTGATGGGCGGGATGTAAATTGCCAACAGCCACTCTGGAGAAGTGTCCGGTGAGTCCTGAAACATCTGAAAAACACAGCTTAGAGAGCATAGGGCACTTCCACTCATGGGGGTATGAATTGGGAAAATGAAAAATCAGCAAGACACAAGCACCCCAAAGTTTAGGGCTGCTCTGTTGACCAGGACCTCCACTTCATTCCACCTTCAATATCCCAGGAAAGAGAAAAATGGGTAAAGAAGTTGTGGTCCTTATGTACAATGGAATATCACTCAGCCATGAAATCAATGTCATAAGGCTAGTAGCAGCATGATGAGTGGATTTAGGTACGACGATTCTAAGTGAAATAAGTCACACAGAAAAGGACACTTCTCATAAGGTATCACTGATAGAGGGAATGTAAAAACCGTTACACTTGAACTGAATTACAGAACAGAACAGAGTCACACATGCAGAAAACACACTATGGCTGCTTAACGGGAAAGGTGAGGTGGGGTGATACATAAAACAAGGGTATCAAATTAGCTCAGATACCGTTCCATAAACCCAATATGTAATAGACAAGACCTACTCCTTGCTCAGAGAACTGGACTCAACACGCCCTATTCACCGCACAAGAATATATCTGACTAGTAATAATCGTAAAGCCTATGTATTGATATCTCTCTGTTAGTGTGTCAAGTGGGTGTAAAGCGGCATAAACACAGCAGTGAAAAGCAGCTAAATCCCATTATGAAAATAAATTACTTTGAAAAACCCATGAAACAAAGACAGTGAACGAGAGAGGAATTCTTACACAATGCGTTCAGGGGCTGTGATGCAACCTGGATTGACCATATCTAGACCCACAGCTGGATGAGACATAAGGGTGGACACTCTTGGGGCTGAGAGGTTTGGTGAGGTTGGGTGAGCAAACGCAGACCCTTTAAAGTAATACTGCATGGTACCCATCGCATGGGTCCCAAATCTCCAGCTTCAAGGGCATCTTCCTACATCAAAAACATGCATGAAAAACCCAGAAGATGGTACACAGTGTGATGGGGAAAGGTTTCTAAAACGCACCTCATTTCTCATCGCCTTGTGCCCGGGTTCGCCATTCCAGCCGCTTTACTAGCAAGCTCCCTACTTGGAGCATCAGCACCTTTAACCTCCTGTTCCGTACAGGTTGCAATTTGTCCTGAGGATAAACGGGAAGACGTGGAACCAACGAGAGACTAGCTCTTGGTGTTGGGACAGGCACAGGTCACTCTATTTTACCATCAGAAAGAAGAATTAACCACAGGCTCAGCCTGCCCCCCGGAACCAAAACAGGGCCTGAAGCCATTCTGCGATTTTGCGGCCAGCTCCCATAAAAACGAGTTGTAAAATGGAGGTTCAGGGCACTGCAATTCACAAACCTGCAGAGTTATAAATGATAACTCTCGTCCACAAATATATTGAGGGAAGGCAAAGAAGAGGATTTGAAATCAAGGCAGAATTGCAGGAAAGAGATTTCAGGAGGTAGATTCGAATCGCATTTAAAGCACATGAAAAGCGGCAAAACGTTGACAATGATGCCCTTGGCCAAAAAGGGCGTATGCGTTTTTTCCTGAATATATTCAGGAAAAAACGCATACGCCCTTTTTGGCCAACCAAGCAACCTGGAAAGGCAAATGAGCGCTACAAACAAGTCTCGCTTCCCATCGGTCAAAAGGGCCATGCTGAAAAAAGTGTCAAAACCAGAAATGCAGGACAGGCCATGGAGAAATGGGAGCCTTGCTACACTGATGGGCGGGATGTAAATTGCCAACAGCCACTCTGGAGAAGTGTACGGTGAGTCCTGAAACATCTGAAAAACACAGCTTAGAGAGCATAGGGCACTTCCACTCATGGGGGTATGAATTGGGAAAATGAAAAATCAGCAAGACACAAGCACCCCAAAGTTGAGGGCTGCTCTGTTGACAAGGACCTCCACTTCATTCCACCTTAAATATCCCAGGAAAGAGAAAAATGGGTAAAGAAGTTGTGGTCCTTATGTACAATGGAATATCACTCAGCCATGAAATCAATGTCATAAGGCTAGTAGCAGCATGATGAGTGGATTAAGGTACGACGATTCTAAGTGAAATAAGTCACACAGAAAAGGACACTTCTCATAAGGTATCACTGATAGAGGGAATGTAAAAACCGTTACACTTGGACTGAATTACAAAACAGAACAGAGTCACACATGCAGAAAACACACTATGGCTGCTTAACGGGAAAGGTGAGGTGGGGTGATACATAAAACAAGGGTTTCAAATTAGCTCAGATACCGTTCCATAAACCCAATATGTAATAGACAAGACCTACTCCTTGCTCAGAGAACTGGACTCAACACGCCCTATTCACCGCACAAGAATATATCTGACTAGTAATAATCGTAAAGCCTATGTATTGATATCTCTCTGTTAGTGTGTCAAGTGGGTGTAAAGCGGCATAAACACAGCAGTGAAAAGCAGCTAAATCCCATTATGAAAATAAATTACTTTGAAAAACCCATGAAACAAAGACAGTGAACGAGAGAGGAATTCTTACACAATGCGTTCAGGGGCTGTGATGCAACCTGGATTGACCATATCTAGACCCACAGCTGGATGAGACATAAGGGTGGACACTCTTGGGGCTGAGAGGTTTGGTGAGGTTGGGTGAGCAAACGCAGACCCTTTAAAGTAATACTGCATGGTACCCATCGCATGGGTCCCAAATCTCCAGGTTCAAGGGCATCTTCCTACATCAAAAACATGCATGAGAAACCCAGAAGATGGTACACCGTGTGATGGGGAAAGGTTTCTAAAACGCACCTCATTTCTCATCTCCTTGTGCCCGGGTTCGCCATTCCAGCCGCTTTACTAGCAAGCTCCCTACTTGGAGCATCAGCACCTTTAACCTCCTGTTCCGTACAGGTTGCAATTTGTCCTGAGGATAAACGGGAAGACGTGGAACCAACGAGAGACTAGCTCTTGGTGTTGGGACAGGCACAGGTCACTCTATTTTCCCATCAGAAAGAAGAATTAACCACAGGCTCAGCCTGCCAACCGGAACCAGAACAGGGCCTGAATCCATTCTGTGATTTTGCGGCCAGCTCCCATAAAAACGAGTTGTAAAATGGAGGTTCAGGGCACTGCAATTCACAAACCTGCAGTTATAAATGATAACTCTCGTCCACAAATATATTGAGGGAAGGCAACGAAGAGGATTTGAAATCAAGGCAGAATTGCAGGAAACAGATTTCAGGAAGTAGATTCGAATCGCATTTAAAGCACATGAAAAGTGGCAAAACGTTGACAATGATGCCCTTGGCCAAAAAGGGCGTATGCGTTTTTTCCTGAATATATTCAGGAAAAAACGCATACGCCCTTTTTGGCCAACCAAGCAACCTGGAAAGGCAAATCAGCGCTACAAACAAGTCTCGCTTCCCATCGGTCAAAAGGGCCATGCTGAAAAAAGTGTCAAAACCAGAAATGCAGGACAGGCCATGGAGAAATGGGAGCCTTGCTACACTGATGGGCGGTATGTAAATTGCCAAGAGCCACTCTGGAGAAGTGTCCGGTGAGTCCTGAAACATCTGAAAAACACAGCTTAGAGAGCATAGGGCACTTCCACTCATGGGGGTATAAATTGGGAAAATTAAAAATCAGCAAGACACAAGCACCCCAAAGTTGAGGGCTGCTCTGTTGACAAGGACCTCCACTTCATTCCACCTTCAATATCCCAGGAAAGAGAAAAATGGATAAAGAAGTTGTGGTCCTTATGTACAATGGAATATCACTCAGCCATGAAATCAATGTCATAAGGCTAGTAGCAGCATGATGAGTGGATTAAGGTACGACGATTCTAAGTGAAATAAGTCACACAGAAAAGGACACTTCTCATAAGGTATCACTGATAGAGGGAATGTAAAAACCGTTACACTTGAACTGAATTACAAAACAGAACAGAGTCACACATGCAGAAAACACACTATGGCTGCTTAACGGGAAAGGTGAGGTGGGGTGATACATAAAACAAGGGTTTCAAATTAGCTCAGATACCGTTCCATAAACCCAATATGTAATAGACAAGACCTACTCCTTGCTCAGAGAACTGGACTCAACACGCCCTATTCACCGCACAAGAATATATCTGACTAGTAATAATCGTAAAGCCTATGTATTGATATCTCTCTGTTAGTGTGTCAAGTGGGTGTAAAGCGGCATAAACACAGCAGTGAAAAGCAGCTAAATCCCATTATGAAAATAAATTACTTTGAAAAACCCATGAAACAAAGACAGTGAACGAGAGAGGAATTCTTACACAATGCGTTCAGGGGCTGTGATGCAACCTGGATTGACCATATCTAGACCCACAGCTGGATGAGACATAAGGGTGGACACTCTTGGGGCTGAGAGGTTTGGTGAGGTTGGGTGAGCAAACGCAGACCCTTTAAAGTAATACTGCATGATACCCATCGCATGGGTCCCAAATCTCCAGGTTCAAGGGCATCTTCCTACATCAAAAACATGCATGAGAAACCCAGAAGATGGTACACCGTGTGATGGGGAAAGGTTTCTAAAACGCACCTCATTTCTCATCGCCTTGTGCCCGGGTTCGCCATTCCAGCCGCTTTACTAGCAAGCTCCCTACTTGGAGCATCAGCACCTTTAACCTCCTGTTCCGTACAGGTTGCAATTTGTCCTGAGGATAAACGGGAAGACGTGGAACCAACGAGAGACTAGCTCTTGGTGTTGGGACAGGCACAGGTCACTCTATTTTCCCATCAGAAAGAAGAATTAACCACAGGCTCAGCCTGCCAACCGGAACCAGAACAGGGCCTGAATCCATTCTGTGATTTTGCGGCCAGCTCCCATAAAAACGAGTTGTAAAATGGAGGTTCAGGGCACTGCAATTCACAAACCTGCAGTTATAAATGATAACTCTCGTCCACAAATATATTGAGGGAAGGCAACGAAGAGGATTTGAAATCAAGGCAGAATTGCAGGAAACAGATTTCAGGAAGTAGATTCCAATCGCATTTAAAGCACATGAAAAGTGGCAAAACGTTGACAATGATGCCCTTGGCCAAAAAGGGCGTATGCGTTTTTTCCTGAATATATTCAGGAAAAAACGCATACGCCCTTTTTGGCCAACCAAGCAACCTGGAAAGGCAAATCAGCGCTACAAACAAGTCTCGCTTCCCATCGGTCAAAAGGGCCATGCTGAAAAAAGTGTCAAAACCAGAAATGCAGGACAGGCCATGGAGAAATGGGAGCCTTGCTACACTGATGGGCGGTATGTAAATTGCCAAGAGCCACTCTGGAGAAGTGTCCGGTGAGTCCTGAAACATCTGAAAAACACAGCTTAGAGAGCATAGGGCACTTCCACTCATGGGGGTATAAATTGGGAAAATTAAAAATCAGCAAGACACAAGCACCCCAAAGTTGAGGGCTGCTCTGTTGACAAGGACCTCCACTTCATTCCACCTTCAATATCCCAGGAAAGAGAAAAATGGATAAAGAAGTTGTGGTCCTTATGTACAATGGAATATCACTCAGCCATGAAATCAATGTCATAAGGCTAGTAGCAGCATGATGAGTGGATTAAGGTACGACGATTCTAAGTGAAATAAGTCACACAGAAAAGGACACTTCTCATAAGGTATCACTGATAGAGGGAATGTAAAAACCGTTACACTTGAACTGAATTACAAAACAGAACAGAGTCACACATGCAGAAAACACACTATGGCTGCTTAACGGGAAAGGTGAGGTGGGGTGATACATAAAACAAGGGTTTCAAATTAGCTCAGATACCGTTCCATAAACCCAATATGTAATAGACAAGACCTACTCCTTGCTCAGAGAACTGGACTCAACACGCCCTATTCACCGCACAAGAATATATCTGACTAGTAATAATCGTAAAGCCTATGTATTGATATCTCTCTGTTAGTGTGTCAAGTGGGTGTAAAGCGGCATAAACACAGCAGTGAAAAGCAGCTAAATCCCATTATGAAAATAAATTACTTTGAAAAACCCATGAAACAAAGACAGTGAACGAGAGAGGAATTCTTACACAATGCGTTCAGGGGCTGTGATGCAACCTGGATTGACCATATCTAGACCCACAGCTGGATGAGACATAAGGGTGGACACTCTTGGGGCTGAGAGGTTTGGTGAGGTTGGGTGAGCAAACGCAGACCCTTTAAAGTAATACTGCATGATACCCATCGCATGGGTCCCAAATCTCCAGGTTCAAGGGCATCTTCCTACATCAAAAACATGCATGAGAAACCCAGAAGATGGTACACCGTGTGATGGGGAAAGGTTTCTAAAACGCACCTCATTTCTCATCGCCTTGTGCCCGGGTTCGCCATTCCAGCCGCTTTACTAGCAAGCTCCCTACTTGGAGCATCAGCACCTTTAACCTCCTGTTCCGTACAGGTTGCAATTTGTCCTGAGGATAAACGGGAAGACGTGGAACCAACGAGAGACTAGCTCTTTGTGTTGGGACAGGCACAGGTCACTCTATTTTCCCATCAGAAAGAAGAATTAACCACAGGCTCAGCCTGCCCCCCGGAACCAGAACAGGGCCTGAAGCCATTCTGCGATTTTGCCGCCAGCTCCCATAAAAACGAGTTGTAAAATGGAGGTTCAGGGCACTGCAATTCACAAACCTGCAGAGTTATAAATGATAACTCTCGTCCACAAATATATTGAGGGAAGGCAAAGAAGAGGATTTGAAATCAAGGCAGAATTGCAGGAAAGAGATTTCAGGAGGTAGATTCGAATCGCCTTTAAAGCACATGAAAAGCGGCAAAACGTTGACAATGATGCCCTTGGCCAAAAAGGGCGTATGCGTTTTTTCCTGAATATATTCAGGAAAAAACGCATACGCCCTTTTTGGCCAACCAAGCAACCTGGAAAGGCAAATCAGCGCTACAAACAAGTCTCGCTTCCCATCGGTCAAAAGGGCCATGCTGAAAAAAGTGTCAAAACCAGAAATGCAGGACAGGCCATGGAGAAATGGGAGCCTTGCTACACTGATGGGCGGGATGTAAATTGCCAACAGCCACTCTGGAGAAGTGTCCGGTGAGTCCTGAAACATCTGAAAAACACAGCTTAGAGAGCATAGGGCACTTCCACTCATGGGGGTATGAATTGGGAAAATGAAAAATCAGCAAGACACAAGCACCCCAAAGTTTAGGGCTGCTCTGTTGACCAGGACCTCCACTTCATTCCACCTTCAATATCCCAGGAAAGAGAAAAATGGGTAAAGAAGTTGTGGTCCTTATGTACAATGGAATATCACTCAGCCATGAAATCAATGTCATAAGGCTAGTAGCAGCATGATGAGTGGATTTAGGTACGACGATTCTAAGTGAAATAAGTCACACAGAAAAGGACACTTCTCATAAGGTATCACTGATAGAGGGAATGTAAAAACCGTTACACTTGAACTGAATTACAAAACAGAACAGAGTCACACATGCAGAAAACACACTATGGCTGCTTAACGGGAAAGGTGAGGTGGGGTGATACATAAAACAAGGGTATCAAATTAGCTCAGATACCGTTCCATAAACCCAATATGTAATAGACAAGACCTACTCCTTGCTCAGAGAACTGGACTCAACACGCCCTATTCACCGCACAAGAATATATCTGACTAGTAATAATCGTAAAGCCTATGTATTGATATCTCTCTGTTAGTGTGTCAAGTGGGTGTAAAGCGGCATAAACACAGCAGTGAAAAGCAGCTAAATCCCATTATGAAAATAAATTACTTTGAAAAACCCATGAAACAAAGACAGTGAACGAGAGAGGAATTCTTACACAATGCGTTCAGGGGCTGTGATGCAACCTGGATTGACCATATCTAGACCCACAGCTGGATGAGACATAAGGGTGGACACTCTTGGGGCTGAGAGGTTTGGTGAGGTTGGGTGAGCAAACGCAGACCCTTTAAAGTAATACTGCATGGTACCCATCGCATGGGTCCCAAATCTCCAGCTTCAAGGGCATCTTCCTACGTCAAAAACTTGCATGAAAAACCCAGAAGATGGTACACAGTGTGATGGGGAAAGGTTTCTAAAACGCACCTCATTTCTCATCGCCTTGTGCCCGGGTTCGCCATTCCAGCCGCTTTACTAGCAAGCTCCCTACTTGGAGCATCAGCACCTTTAACCTCCTGTTCCGTAGAGGTTGCAATTTGTCCTGAGGATAAACGGGAAGACGTGGAACCAACGAGAGACTAGCTCTTGGTGTTGGGACAGGCACAGGTCACTCTATTTTCCCATCAGAAAGAAGAATTAACCACAGGCTCAGCCTGCCCCCCGGAACCAGAACAGGGCCTGAAGCCATTCTGCGATTTTGCGGCCAGCTCCCATAAAAACGAGTTGTAAAATGGAGGTTCAGGGCACTGCAATTCACAAACCTGCAGAGTTATAAATGATAACTCTCGTCCACAAATATATTGAGGGAAGGCAAAGAAGAGGATTTGAAATCAAGGCAGAATTGCAGGAAAGAGATTTCAGGAGGTAGATTCGAATCGCATTTAAAGCACATGAAAAGCGGCAAAACGTTGACAATGATGCCCTTGGCCAAAAAGGGCGTATGCGTTTTTTCCTGAATATATTCAGGAAAAAACGCATACGCCCTTTTTGGCCAACCAAGCAACCTGGAAAGGCAAATCAGCGCTACAAACAAGTCTCGCTTCCCATCGGTCAAAAGGGCCATGCTGAAAAAAGTGTCAAAACCAGAAATGCAGGACAGGCCATGGAGAAATGGGAGCCTTGCTACACTGATGGGCGGGATGTAAATTGCGAACAGCCACTCTGGAGAAGTGTCCGGTGAGTCCTGAAACATCTGAAAAACACAGCTTAGAGAGCATAGGGCACTTCCACTCATGGGGGTATGAATTGGGAAAATGAAAAATCAGCAAGACACAAGCACCCCAAAGTTTAGGGCTGCTCTGTTGACCAGGACCTCCACTTCATTCCACCTTCAATATCCCAGGAAAGAGAAAAATGGGTAAAGAAGTTGTGGTCCTTATGTACAATGGAATATCACTCAGCCATGAAATCAATGTCATAAGGCTAGTAGCAGCATGATGAGTGGATTTAGGTACGACGATTCTAAGTGAAATAAGTCACACAGAAAAGGACACTTCTCATAAGGTATCACTGATAGAGGGAATGTAAAAACCGTTACACTTGAACTGAATTACAGAACAGAACAGAGTCACACATGCAGAAAACACACTATGGCTGCTTAACGGGAAAGGTGAGGTGGGGTGATACATAAAACAAGGGTATCAAATTAGCTCAGATACCGTTCCATAAACCCAATATGTAATAGACAAGACCTACTCCTTGCTCAGAGAACTGGACTCAACACGCCCTATTCACCGCACAAGAATATATCTGACTAGTAATAATCGTAAAGCCTATGTATTGATATCTCTCTGTTAGTGTGTCAAGTGGGTGTAAAGCGGCATAAACACAGCAGTGAAAAGCAGCTAAATCCCATTATGAAAATAAATTACTTTGAAAAACCCATGAAACAAAGACAGTGAACGAGAGAGGAATTCTTACACAATGCGTTCAGGGGCTGTGATGCAACCTGGATTGACCATATCTAGACCCACAGCTGGATGAGACATAAGGGTGGACACTCTTGGGGCTGAGAGGTTTGATGAGGTTGGGTGAGCAAACGCAGACCCTTTAAAGTAATACTGCATGGTACCCATCGCATGGGTCCCAAATCTCCAGCTTCAAGGGCATCTTCCTACATCAAAAACATGCATGAAAAACCCAGAAGATGGTACACAGTGTGATGGGGAAAGGTTTCTAAAACGCACCTCATTTCTCATCGCCTTGTGCCCGGGTTCGCCATTCCAGCCGCTTTACTAGCAAGCTCCCTACTTGGAGCATCAGCACCTTTAACCTCCTGTTCCGTACAGGTTGCAATTTGTCCTGAGGATAAACGGGAAGACGTGGAACCAACGAGAGACTAGCTCTTGGTGTTGGGACAGGCACAGGTCACTCTATTTTACCATCAGAAAGAAGAATTAACCACAGGCTCAGCCTGCCCCCCGGAACCAAAACAGGGCCTGAAGCCATTCTGCGATTTTGCGGCCAGCTCCCATAAAAACGAGTTGTAAAATGGAGGTTCAGGGCACTGCAATTCACAAACCTGCAGAGTTATAAATGATAACTCTCGTCCACAAATATATTGAGGGAAGGCAAAGAAGAGGATTTGAAATCAAGGCAGAATTGCAGGAAAGAGATTTCAGGAGGTAGATTCGAATCGCCTTTAAAGCACATGAAAAGCGGCAAAACGTTGACAATGATGCCCTTGGCCAAAAAGGGCGTATGCGTTTTTTCCTGAATATATTCAGGAAAAAACGCATACGCCCTTTTTGGCCAACCAAGCAACCTGGAAAGGCAAATGAGCGCTACAAACAAGTCTCGCTTCCCATCGGTCAAAAGGGCCATGCTGAAAAAAGTGTCAAAACCAGAAATGCAGGACAGGCCATGGAGAAATGGGAGCCTTGCTACACTGATGGGCGGTATGTAAATTGCCAAGAGCCACTCTGGAGAAGTGTACGGTGAGTCCTGAAACATCTGAAAAACACAGCTTAGAGAGCATAGGGCACTTCCACTCATGGGGGTATGAATTGGGAAAATGAAAAATCAGCAAGACACAAGCACCCCAAAGTTGAGGGCTGCTCTGTTGACAAGGACCTCCACTTCATTCCACCTTAAATATCCCAGGAAAGAGAAAAATGGGTAAAGAAGTTGTGGTCCTTATGTACAATGGAATATCACTCAGCCATGAAATCAATGTCATAAGGCTAGTAGCAGCATGATGAGTGGATTTAGGTACGACGATTCTAAGTGAAATAAGTCACACAGAAAAGGACACTTCTCATAAGGTATCACTGATAGAGGGAATGTAAAAACCGTTACACTTGGACTGAATTACAAAACAGAAGAGAGTCACACATGCAGAAAACACACTATGGCTGCTTAACGGGAAAGGTGAGGTGGGGTGATACATAAAACAAGGGTTTCAAATTAGCTCAGATACCGTTCCATAAACCCAATATGTAATAGACAAGACCTACTCCTTGCTCAGAGAACTGGACTCAACACGCCCTATTCACCGCACAAGAATATATCTGACTAGTAATAATCGTAAAGCCTATGTATTGATATCTCTCTGTTAGTGTGTCAAGTGGGTGTAAAGCGGCATAAACACAGCAGTGAAAAGCAGCTAAATCCCATTATGAAAATAAATTACTTTGAAAAACCCATGAAACAAAGACAGTGAACGAGAGAGGAATTCTTACACAATGCGTTCAGGGGCTGTGATGCAACCTGGATTGACCATATCTAGACCCACAGCTGGATGAGACATAAGGGTGGACACTCTTGGGGCTGAGAGGTTTGGTGAGGTTGGGTGAGCAAACGCAGACCCTTTAAAGTAATACTGCATGATACCCATCGCATGGGTCCCAAATCTCCAGGTTCAAGGGCATCTTCCTACATCAAAAACATGCATGAGAAACCCAGAAGATGGTACACCGTGTGATGGGGAAAGGTTTCTAAAACGCACCTCATTTCTCATCGCCTTGTGCCCGGGTTCGCCATTCCAGCCGCTTTACTAGCAAGCTCCCTACTTGGAGCATCAGCACCTTTAACCTCCTGTTCCGTACAGGTTGCAATTTGTCCTGAGGATAAACGGGAAGACGTGGAACCAACGAGAGACTAGCTCTTTGTGTTGGGACAGGCACAGGTCACTCTATTTTCCCATCAGAAAGAAGAATTAACCACAGGCTCAGCCTGCCCCCCGGAACCAGAACAGGGCCTGAAGCCATTCTGCGATTTTGCCGCCAGCTCCCATAAAAACGAGTTGTAAAATGGAGGTTCAGGGCACTGCAATTCACAAACCTGCAGAGTTATAAATGATAACTCTCGTCCACAAATATATTGAGGGAAGGCAAAGAAGAGGATTTGAAATCAAGGCAGAATTGCAGGAAAGAGATTTCAGGAGGTAGATTCGAATCGCCTTTAAAGCACATGAAAAGCGGCAAAACGTTGACAATGATGCCCTTGGCCAAAAAGGGCGTATGCGTTTTTTCCTGAATATATTCAGGAAAAAACGCATACGCCCTTTTTGGCCAACCAAGCAACCTGGAAAGGCAAATCAGCGCTACAAACAAGTCTCGCTTCCCATCGGTCAAAAGGGCCATGCTGAAAAAAGTGTCAAAACCAGAAATGCAGGACAGGCCATGGAGAAATGGGAGCCTTGCTACACTGATGGGCGGGATGTAAATTGCCAACAGCCACTCTGGAGAAGTGTCCGGTGAGTCCTGAAACATCTGAAAAACACAGCTTAGAGAGCATAGGGCACTTCCACTCATGGGGGTATGAATTGGGAAAATGAAAAATCAGCAAGACACAAGCACCCCAAAGTTTAGGGCTGCTCTGTTGACCAGGACCTCCACTTCATTCCACCTTCAATATCCCAGGAAAGAGAAAAATGGGTAAAGAAGTTGTGGTCCTTATGTACAATGGAATATCACTCAGCCATGAAATCAATGTCATAAGGCTAGTAGCAGCATGATGAGTGGATTTAGGTACGACGATTCTAAGTGAAATAAGTCACACAGAAAAGGACACTTCTCATAAGGTATCACTGATAGAGGGAATGTAAAAACCGTTACACTTGAACTGAATTACAAAACAGAACAGAGTCACACATGCAGAAAACACACTATGGCTGCTTAACGGGAAAGGTGAGGTGGGGTGATACATAAAACAAGGGTATCAAATTAGCTCAGATACCGTTCCATAAACCCAATATGTAATAGACAAGACCTACTCCTTGCTCAGAGAACTGGACTCAACACGCCCTATTCACCGCACAAGAATATATCTGACTAGTAATAATCGTAAAGCCTATGTATTGATATCTCTCTGTTAGTGTGTCAAGTGGGTGTAAAGCGGCATAAACACAGCAGTGAAAAGCAGCTAAATCCCATTATGAAAATAAATTACTTTGAAAAACCCATGAAACAAAGACAGTGAACGAGAGAGGAATTCTTACACAATGCGTTCAGGGGCTGTGATGCAACCTGGATTGACCATATCTAGACCCACAGCTGGATGAGACATAAGGGTGGACACTCTTGGGGCTGAGAGGTTTGGTGAGGTTGGGTGAGCAAACGCAGACCCTTTAAAGTAATACTGCATGGTACCCATCGCATGGGTCCCAAATCTCCAGCTTCAAGGGCATCTTCCTACGTCAAAAACTTGCATGAAAAACCCAGAAGATGGTACACAGTGTGATGGGGAAAGGTTTCTAAAACGCACCTCATTTCTCATCGCCTTGTGCCCGGGTTCGCCATTCCAGCCGCTTTACTAGCAAGCTCCCTACTTGGAGCATCAGCACCTTTAACCTCCTGTTCCGTAGAGGTTGCAATTTGTCCTGAGGATAAACGGGAAGACGTGGAACCAACGAGAGACTAGCTCTTGGTGTTGGGACAGGCACAGGTCACTCTATTTTCCCATCAGAAAGAAGAATTAACCACAGGCTCAGCCTGCCCCCCGGAACCAGAACAGGGCCTGAAGCCATTCTGCGATTTTGCGGCCAGCTCCCATAAAAACGAGTTGTAAAATGGAGGTTCAGGGCACTGCAATTCACAAACCTGCAGTTATAAATGATAACTCTCGTCCACAAATATATTGAGGGAAGGCAACGAAGAGGATTTGAAATCAAGGCAGAATTGCAGGAAACAGATTTCAGGAAGTAGATTCGAATCGCATTTAAAGCACATGAAAAGTGGCAAAACGTTGACAATGATGCCCTTGGCCAAAAAGGGCGTATGCGTTTTTTCCTGAATATATTCAGGAAAAAACGCATACGCCCTTTTTGGCCAACCAAGCAACCTGGAAAGGCAAATCAGCGCTACAAACAAGTCTCGCTTCCCATCGGTCAAAAGGGCCATGCTGAAAAAAGTGTCAAAACCAGAAATGCAGGACAGGCCATGGAGAAATGGGAGCCTTGCTACACTGATGGGCGGTATGTAAATTGCCAAGAGCCACTCTGGAGAAGTGTCCGGTGAGTCCTGAAACATCTGAAAAACACAGCTTAGAGAGCATAGGGCACTTCCACTCATGGGGGTATAAATTGGGAAAATTAAAAATCAGCAAGACACAAGCACCCCAAAGTTGAGGGCTGCTCTGTTGACAAGGACCTCCACTTCATTCCACCTTCAATATCCCAGGAAAGAGAAAAATGGATAAAGAAGTTGTGGTCCTTATGTACAATGGAATATCACTCAGCCATGAAATCAATGTCATAAGGCTAGTAGCAGCATGATGAGTGGATTAAGGTACGACGATTCTAAGTGAAATAAGTCACACAGAAAAGGACACTTCTCATAAGGTATCACTGATAGAGGGAATGTAAAAACCGTTACACTTGAACTGAATTACAAAACAGAACAGAGTCACACATGCAGAAAACACACTATGGCTGCTTAACGGGAAAGGTGAGGTGGGGTGATACATAAAACAAGGGTTTCAAATTAGCTCAGATACCGTTCCATAAACCCAATATGTAATAGACAAGACCTACTCCTTGCTCAGAGAACTGGACTCAACACGCCCTATTCACCGCACAAGAATATATCTGACTAGTAATAATCGTAAAGCCTATGTATTGATATCTCTCTGTTAGTGTGTCAAGTGGGTGTAAAGCGGCATAAACACAGCAGTGAAAAGCAGCTAAATCCCATTATGAAAATAAATTACTTTGAAAAACCCATGAAACAAAGACAGTGAACGAGAGAGGAATTCTTACACAATGCGTTCAGGGGCTGTGATGCAACCTGGATTGACCATATCTAGACCCACAGCTGGATGAGACATAAGGGTGGACACTCTTGGGGCTGAGAGGTTTGGTGAGGTTGGGTGAGCAAACGCAGACCCTTTAAAGTAATACTGCATGATACCCATCGCATGGGTCCCAAATCTCCAGGTTCAAGGGCATCTTCCTACATCAAAAACATGCATGAGAAACCCAGAAGATGGTACACCGTGTGATGGGGAAAGGTTTCTAAAACGCACCTCATTTCTCATCGCCTTGTGCCCGGGTTCGCCATTCCAGCCGCTTTACTAGCAAGCTCCCTACTTGGAGCATCAGCACCTTTAACCTCCTGTTCCGTACAGGTTGCAATTTGTCCTGAGGATAAACGGGAAGACGTGGAACCAACGAGAGACTAGCTCTTTGTGTTGGGACAGGCACAGGTCACTCTATTTTCCCATCAGAAAGAAGAATTAACCACAGGCTCAGCCTGCCCCCTGGAACCAGAACAGGGCCTGAAGCCATTCTGCGATTTTGCCGCCAGCTCCCATAAAAACGAGTTGTAAAATGGAGGTTCAGGGCACTGCAATTCACAAACCTGCAGAGTTATAAATGATAACTCTCGTCCACAAATATATTGAGGGAAGGCAAAGAAGAGGATTTGAAATCAAGGCAGAATTGCAGGAAAGAGATTTCAGGAGGTAGATTCGAATCGCCTTTAAAGCACATGAAAAGCGGCAAAACGTTGACAATGATGCCCTTGGCCAAAAAGGGCGTATGCGTTTTTTCCTGAATATATTCAGGAAAAAACGCATACGCCCTTTTTGGCCAACCAAGCAACCTGGAAAGGCAAATCAGCGCTACAAACAAGTCTCGCTTCCCATCGGTCAAAAGGGCCATGCTGAAAAAAGTGTCAAAACCAGAAATGCAGGACAGGCCATGGAGAAATGGGAGCCTTGCTACACTGATGGGCGGGATGTAAATTGCCAACAGCCACTCTGGAGAAGTGTCCGGTGAGTCCTGAAACATCTGAAAAACACAGCTTAGAGAGCATAGGGCACTTCCACTCATGGGGGTATGAATTGGGAAAATGAAAAATCAGCAAGACACAAGCACCCCAAAGTTTAGGGCTGCTCTGTTGACCAGGACCTCCACTTCATTCCACCTTCAATATCCCAGGAAAGAGAAAAATGGGTAAAGAAGTTGTGGTCCTTATGTACAATGGAATATCACTCAGCCATGAAATCAATGTCATAAGGCTAGTAGCAGCATGATGAGTGGATTTAGGTACGACGATTCTAAGTGAAATAAGTCACACAGAAAAGGACACTTCTCATAAGGTATCACTGATAGAGGGAATGTAAAAACCGTTACACTTGAACTGAATTACAAAACAGAACAGAGTCACACATGCAGAAAACACACTATGGCTGCTTAACGGGAAAGGTGAGGTGGGGTGATACATAAAACAAGGGTATCAAATTAGCTCAGATACCGTTCCATAAACCCAATATGTAATAGACAAGACCTACTCCTTGCTCAGAGAACTGGACTCAACACGCCCTATTCACCGCACAAGAATATATCTGACTAGTAATAATCGTAAAGCCTATGTATTGATATCTCTCTGTTAGTGTGTCAAGTGGGTGTAAAGCGGCATAAACACAGCAGTGAAAAGCAGCTAAATCCCATTATGAAAATAAATTACTTTGAAAAACCCATGAAACAAAGACAGTGAACGAGAGAGGAATTCTTACACAATGCGTTCAGGGGCTGTGATGCAACCTGGATTGACCATATCTAGACCCACAGCTGGATGAGACATAAGGGTGGACACTCTTGGGGCTGAGAGGTTTGGTGAGGTTGGGTGAGCAAACGCAGACCCTTTAAAGTAATACTGCATGGTACCCATCGCATGGGTCCCAAATCTCCAGCTTCAAGGGCATCTTCCTACGTCAAAAACTTGCATGAAAAACCCAGAAGATGGTACACAGTGTGATGGGGAAAGGTTTCTAAAACGCACCTCATTTCTCATCGCCTTGTGCCCGGGTTCGCCATTCCAGCCGCTTTACTAGCAAGCTCCCTACTTGGAGCATCAGCACCTTTAACCTCCTGTTCCGTAGAGGTTGCAATTTGTCCTGAGGATAAACGGGAAGACGTGGAACCAACGAAAGACTAGCTCTTGGTGTTGGGACAGGCACAGGTCACTCTATTTTCCCATCAGAAAGAAGAATTAACCACAGGCTCAGCCTGCCCCCCGGAACCAGAACAGGGCCTGAAGCCATTCTGCGATTTTGCGGCCAGCTCCCATAAAAACGAGTTGTAAAATGGAGGTTCAGGGCACTGCAATTCACAAACCTGCAGAATTATAAATGATAACTCTCGTCCACAAATATATTGAGGGAAGGCAAAGAAGAGGATTTGAAATCAAGGCAGAATTGCAGGAAAGAGATTTCAGGAGGTAGATTCGAATCGCATTTAAAGCACATGAAAAGCGGCAAAACGTTGACAATGATGCCCTTGGCCAAAAAGGGCGTATGCGTTTTTTCCTGAATATATTCAGGAAAAAACGCATACGCCCTTTTTGGCCAACCAAGCAACCTGGAAAGGCAAATCAGCGCTACAAACAAGTCTCGCTTCCCATCGGTCAAAAGGGCCATGCTGAAAAAAGTGTCAAAACCAGAAATGCAGGACAGGCCATGGAGAAATGGGAGCCTTGCTACACTGATGGGCGGGATGTAAATTGCGAACAGCCACTCTGGAGAAGTGTACGGTGAGTCCTGAAACATCTAAAAAACACAGCTTAGAGAGCATAGGGCACTTCCAGTCATGGGGGTATGAATTGGGAAAATGAAAAATCAGCAAGACACAAGCACCCCAAAGTTGAGGGCTGCTCTGTTGACAAGGACCTTCACTTCATTCCACCTTAAATATCCAAGGAAAGAGAAAAATGGGTAAAGAAGTTGTGGTCCTTATGTACAATGGAATATCACTCAGCCATGAAATCAATGTCATAAGGCTAGTAGCAGCATGATGAGTGGATTTAGGTACGACGATTCTAAGTGAAATAAGTCACACAGAAAAGGACACTTCTCATAAGGTATCACTGATAGAGGGAATGTAAAAACCGTTACACTTGAACTGAATTACAAAACAGAACAGAGTCACACATGCAGAAAACACACTATGGCTGCTTAACGGGAAAGGTGAGGTGGGGTGATACATAAAACAAGGGTATCAAATTAGCTCAGATACCATTCCATAAACCCAATATGTAATAGACAAGACCTACTCCTTGCTCAGAGAACTGGACTCAACACGCCCTATTCACCGCACAAGAATATATCTGACTAATAATAATCGTAAAACCTATGTATTGATATCTCTCTGTTAGTGTGTCAAGTGGGTGTAAAGCGGCATAAACACAGCAGTGAAAAGCAGCTAAACCCCATTATAAAAATAAATTACTTTGAAACACCCATGAAACAAAGACAGTGAAAGAGAGAGAAATTCTTACACAATGCGTTCAGGGGCTGTGATGCAACCTGGATTGACCATATCTAGACGCACAGTTGGATGAGACATAAGGGTGGACACTCTTGGGCCTGAGAGGTTTGGTGAGGTTGGGTGAGCAAACGCAGACCCTTTAAAGTAATACTGCATGATACCCATCGCATGGGTCCCAAATCTCCAGGTTCAAGGGCATCTTCCTACATCAAAAACATGCATGAGAAACCCAGAAGATGGTACACCGTGTGATGGGGAAAGGTTTCTAAAACGCACCTCATTTCTCATCGCCTTGTGCCCGGGTTCGCCATTCCAGCCGCTTTACTAGCAAGCTCCCTACTTGGAGCATCAGCACCTTTAACCTCCTGTTCCGTACAGGTTGCAATTTGTCCTGAGGATAAACGGGAAGACGTGGAACCAACGAGAGACTAGCTCTTGGTGTTGGGACAGGCACAGGTCACTCTATTTTCCCATCAGAAAGAAGAATTAACCACAGGCTCAGCCTGCCCCCCGGAACCAGAACAGGGCCTGAAGCCATTCTGCGATTTTGCCGCCAGCTCCCATAAAAACGAGTTGTAAAATGGAGGTTCAGGGCACTGCAATTCACAAACCTGCAGAGTTATAAATGATAACTCTCGTCCACAAATATATTGAGGGAAGGCAAAGAAGAGGATTTGAAATCAAGGCAGAATTGCAGGAAAGAGATTTCAGGAGGTAGATTCGAATCGCCTTTAAAGCACATGAAAAGCGGCAAAACGTTGACAATGATGCCCTTGGCCAAAAAGGGCGTATGCGTTTTTTCCTGAATATATTCAGGAAAAAACGCATACGCCCTTTTTGGCCAACCAAGCAACCTGGAAAGGCAAATCAGCGCTACAAACAAGTCTCGCTTCCCATCGGTCAAAAGGGCCATGCTGAAAAAAGTGTCAAAACCAGAAATGCAGGACAGGCCATGGAGAAATGGGAGCCTTGCTACACTGATGGGCGGGATGTAAATTGCCAACAGCCACTCTGGAGAAGTGTACGGTGAGTCCTGAAACATCTGAAAAACACAGCTTAGAGAGCATAGGGCACTTCCACTCATGGGGGTATGAATTGGGAAAATGAAAAATCAGCAAGACACAAGCACCCCAAAGTTGAGGGCTGCTCTGTTGACAAGGACCTCCACTTCATTCCACCTTCAATATCCCAGGAAAGAGAAAAATGGGTAAAGAAGTTGTGGTCCTTATGTACAATGGAATATCACTCAGCCATGAAATCAATGTCATAAGGCTAGTAGCAGCATGATGAGTGGATTTAGGTACGACGATTCTAAGTGAAATAAGTCACACAGAAAAGGACACTTCTCATAAGGTATCACTGATAGAGGGAATGTAAAAACCGTTACACTTGAACTGAATTACAAAACAGAACAGAGTCACACATGCAGAAAACACACTATGGCTGCTTAACGGGAAAGGTGAGGTGGGGTGATACATAAAACAAGGGTTTCAAATTAGCTCAGATACCGTTCCATAAACCCAATATGTAATAGACAAGACCTACTCCTTGCTCAGAGAACTGGACTCAACACGCCCTATTCACCGCACAAGAATATATCTGACTAGTAATAATCGTAAAGCCTATGTATTGATATCTCTCTGTTAGTGTGTCAAGTGGGTGTAAAGCGGCATAAACACAGCAGTGAAAAGCAGCTAAATCCCATTATGAAAATAAATTACTTTGAAAAACCCATGAAACAAAGACAGTGAACAAGAGAGGAATTCTTACACAATGCGTTCAGGGGCTGTGATGCAACCTGGATTGACCATATCTAGACCCACAGCTGGATGAGACATAAGGGTGGACACTCTTGGGGCTGAGAGGTTTGGTGAGGTTGGGTGAGCAAACGCAGACCCTTTAAAGTAATACTGCATGATACCCATCGCATGGGTCCCAAATCTCCAGGTTCAAGGGCATCTTCCTACATCAAAAACATGCATGAGAAACCCAGAAGATGGTACACCGTGTGATGGGGAAAGGTTTCTAAAACGCACCTCATTTCTCATCGCCTTGTGCCCGGGTTCGCCATTCCAGCCGCTTTACTAGCAAGCTCCCTACTTGGCGCATCAGCACCTTTAACCTCCTGTTCCGTACAGGTTGCAATTTGTCCTGAGGATAAATGGGAAGACGTGGAACCAACGAGAGACTAGCTCTTGGTGTTGGGACAGGCACAGGTCACTCTATTTTCCCATCAGAAAGAAGAATTAACCACAGGCTCAGCCTGCCCCCCGGAACCAGAACAGGGCCTGAAGCCATTCTGCGATTTTGCGGCCAGCTCCCATAAAAACGAGTTGTAAAATGGAGGTTCAGGGCACTGCAATTCACAAACCTGCAGAGTTATAAATGATAACTCTCGTCCACAAATATATTGAGGGAAGGCAAAGAAGAGGATTTGAAATCAAGGCAGAATTGCAGGAAAGAGATTTCAGGAGGTAGATTCGAATCGCCTTTAAAGCACATGAAAAGCGGCAAAACGTTGACAATGATGCCCTTGGCCAAAAAGGGCGTATGCGTTTTATCCTGAATATATTCAGGAAAAAACGCATATGCCCTTTTTGGCCAACCAAGCAACCTGGAAAGGCAAATCAGCGCTACAAACAAGTCTCGCTTCCCATCGGTCAAAAGGGCCATGCTGAAAAAAGTGTCAAAACCAGAAATGCAGGACAGGCCATGGAGAAATGGGAGCCTTGCTACACTGATGGGCGGGATGTAAATTGCCAACAGCCACTCTGGAGAAGTGTCCGGTGAGTCCTGAAACATCTGAAAAACACAGCTTAGAGAGCATAGGGCACTTCCACTCATGGGGGTATGAATTGGGAAAATGAAAAATCAGCAAGACACAAGCACCCCAAAGTTGAGGGCTGCTCTGTTGACAAGGACCTCCACTTCATTCCACCTTCAATATCCCAGGAAAGAGAAAAATGGGTAAAGAAGTTGTGGTCCTTATGTACAATGGAATATCACTCAGCCATGAAATCAATGTCATAAGGCTAGTAGCAGCATGATGAGTGGATTTAGGTACGACGATTCTAAGTGAAATAAGTCACACAGAAAAGGACACTTCTCATAAGGTATCACTGATAGAGGGAATGTAAAAACCGTTACACTTGAACTGAATTACAAAACAGAACAGAGTCACACATGCAGAAAACACACTATGGCTGCTTAACGGGAAAGGTGAGGTGGGGTGATACATAAAACAAGGGTTTCAAATTAGCTCAGATACCGTTCCATAAACCCAATATGTAATAGACAAGACCTACTCCTTGCTCAGAGAACTGGACTCAACACGCCCTATTCACCGCACAAGAATATATCTGACTAGTAATAATCGTAAAGCCTATGTATTGATATCTCTCTGTTAGTGTGTCAAGTGGGTGTAAAGCGGCATAAACACAGCAGTGAAAAGCAGCTAAATCCCATTATGAAAATAAATTACTTTGAAAAACCCATGAAACAAAGACAGTGAACAAGAGAGGAATTCTTACACAATGCGTTCAGGGGCTGTGATGCAACCTGGATTGACCATATCTAGACCCACAGCTGGATGAGACATAAGGGTGGACACTCTTGGGGCTGAGAGGTTTGGTGAGGTTGGGTGAGCAAACGCAGACCCTTTAAAGTAATACTGCATGATACCCATCGCATGGGTCCCAAATCTCCAGGTTCAAGGGCATCTTCCTACATCAAAAACATGCATGAGAAACCCAGAAGATGGTACACCGTGTGATGGGGAAAGGTTTCTAAAACGCACCTCATTTCTCATCGCCTTGTGCCCGGGTTCGCCATTCCAGCCGCTTTACTAGCAAGCTCCCTACTTGGCGCATCAGCACCTTTAACCTCCTGTTCCGTACAGGTTGCAATTTGTCCTGAGGATAAATGGGAAGACGTGGAACCAACGAGAGACTAGCTCTTGGTGTTGGGACAGGCACAGGTCACTCTATTTTCCCATCAGAAAGAAGAATTAACCACAGGCTCAGCCTGCCCCCCGGAACCAGAACAGGGCCTGAAGCCATTCTGCGATTTTGCGGCCAGCTCCCATAAAAACGAGTTGTAAAATGGAGGTTCAGGGCACTGCAATTCACAAACCTGCAGAGTTATAAATGATAACTCTCGTCCACAAATATATTGAGGGAAGGCAAAGAAGAGGATTTGAAATCAAGGCAGAATTGCAGGAAAGAGATTTCAGGAGGTAGATTCGAATCGCCTTTAAAGCACATGAAAAGCGGCAAAACGTTGACAATGATGCCCTTGGCCAAAAAGGGCGTATGCGTTTTTTCCTGAATATATTCAGGAAAAAACGCATACGCCCTTTTTGGCCAACCAAGCAACCTGGAAAGGCAAATCAGCGCTACAAACAAGTCTCGCTTCCCATCGGTCAAAAGGGCCATGCTGAAAAAAGTGTCAAAACCAGAAATGCAGGACAGGCCATGGAGAAATGGGAGCCTTGCTACACTGATGGGCGGGATGTAAATTGCCAACAGCCACTCTGGAGAAGTGTCCGGTGAGTCCTGAAACATCTGAAAAACACAGCTTAGAGAGCATAGGGCACTTCCACTCATGGGGGTATGAATTGGGAAAATGAAAAATCAGCAAGACACAAGCACCCCAAAGTTTAGGGCTGCTCTGTTGACCAGGACCTCCACTTCATTCCACCTTCAATATCCCAGGAAAGAGAAAAATGGGTAAAGAAGTTGTGGTCCTTATGTACAATGGAATATCACTCAGCCATGAAATCAATGTCATAAGGCTAGTAGCAGCATGATGAGTGGATTTAGGTACGACGATTCTAAGTGAAATAAGTCACACAGAAAAGGACACTTCTCATAAGGTATCACTGATAGAGGGAATGTAAAAACCGTTACACTTGAACTGAATTACAAAACAGAACAGAGTCACACATGCAGAAAACACACTATGGCTGCTTAACGGGAAAGGTGAGGTGGGGTGATACATAAAACAAGGGTATCAAATTAGCTCAGATACCGTTCCATAAACCCAATATGTAATAGACAAGACCTACTCCTTGCTCAGAGAACTGGACTCAACACGCCCTATTCACCGCACAAGAATATATCTGACTAGTAATAATCGTAAAGCCTATGTATTGATATCTCTCTGTTAGTGTGTCAAGTGGGTGTAAAGCGGCATAAACACAGCAGTGAAAAGCAGCTAAATCCCATTATGAAAATAAATTACTTTGAAAAACCCATGAAACAAAGACAGTGAACGAGAGAGGAATTCTTACACAATGCGTTCAGGGGCTGTGATGCAACCTGGATTGACCATATCTAGACCCACAGCTGGATGAGACATAAGGGTGGACACTCTTGGGGCTGAGAGGTTTGGTGAGGTTGG
Source organism: Balaenoptera borealis (assembly GCF_965194805.1). Lineage (NCBI taxonomy): Eukaryota > Metazoa > Chordata > Mammalia > Artiodactyla > Balaenopteridae > Balaenoptera > Balaenoptera borealis. The sequence continues at coordinate 368,273 of NW_028123837.1, forward strand.
GTGAGCAAACGCAGACCCTTTAAAGTAATACTGCATGGTACCCATCGCATGGGTCCCAAATCTCCAGCTTCAAGGGCATCTTCCTACGTCAAAAACTTGCATGAAAAACCCAGAAGATGGTACACAGTGTGATGGGGAAAGGTTTCTAAAACGCACCTCATTTCTCATCGCCTTGTGCCCGGGTTCGCCATTCCAGCCGCTTTACTAGCAAGCTCCCTACTTGGAGCATCAGCACCTTTAACCTCCTGTTCCGTAGAGGTTGCAATTTGTCCTGAGGATAAACGGGAAGACGTGGAACCAACGAGAGACTAGCTCTTGGTGTTGGGACAGGCACAGGTCACTCTATTTTACCATCAGAAAGAAGAATTAACCACAGGCTCAGCCTGCCCCCCGGAACCAGAACAGGGCCTGAAGCCATTCTGCGATTTTGCGGCCAGCTCCCATAAAAACGAGTTGTAAAATGGAGGTTCAGGGCACTGCAATTCACAAACCTGCAGAGTTATAAATGATAACTCTCGTCCACAAATATATTGAGGGAAGGCAAAGAAGAGGATTTGAAATCAAGGCAGAATTGCAGGAAAAAGATTTCAGGAGGTAGATTCGAATCGCCTTTAAAGCACATGAAAAGCGGCAAAACGTTGACAATGATGCCCTTGGCCAAAAAGGGCGTATGCGTTTTTTCCTGAATATATTCAGGAAAAAACGCATACGCCCTTTTTGGCCAACCAAGCAACCTGGAAAGGCAAATCAGCGCTACAAACAAGTCTCGCTTCCCATCGGTCAAAAGGGCCATGCTGAAAAAAGTGTCAAAACCAGAAATGCAGGACAGGCCATGGAGAAATGGGAGCCTTGCTACACTGATGGGCGGGATGTAAATTGCCAACAGCCACTCTGGAGAAGTGTCCGGTGAGTCCTGAAACATCTGAAAAACACAGCTTAGAGAGCATAGGGCACTTCCACTCATGGGGGTATGAATTGGGAAAATGAAAAATCAGCAAGACACAAGCACCCCAAAGTTTAGGGCTGCTCTGTTGACCAGGACCTCCACTTCATTCCACCTTCAATATCCCAGGAAAGAGAAAAATGGGTAAAGAAGTTGTGGTCCTTATGTACAATGGAATATCACTCAGCCATGAAATCAATGTCATAAGGCTAGTAGCAGCATGATGAGTGGATTTAGGTACGACGATTCTAAGTGAAATAAGTCACACAGAAAAGGACACTTCTCATAAGGTATCACTGATAGAGGGAATGTAAAAACCGTTACACTTGAACTGAATTACAAAACAGAACAGAGTCACACATGCAGAAAACACACTATGGCTGCTTAACGGGAAAGGTGAGGTGGGGTGATACATAAAACAAGGGTATCAAATTAGCTCAGATACCGTTCCATAAACCCAATATGTAATAGACAAGACCTACTCCTTGCTCAGAGAACTGGACTCAACACGCCCTATTCACCGCACAAGAATATATCTGACTAGTAATAATCGTAAAGCCTATGTATTGATATCTCTCTGTTAGTGTGTCAAGTGGGTGTAAAGCGGCATAAACACAGCAGTGAAAAGCAGCTAAATCCCATTATGAAAATAAATTACTTTGAAAAACCCATGAAACAAAGACAGTGAACGAGAGAGGAATTCTTACACAATGCGTTCAGGGGCTGTGATGCAACCTGGATTGACCATATCTAGACCCACAGCTGGATGAGACATAAGGGTGGACACTCTTGGGGCTGAGAGGTTTGGTGAGGTTGGGTGAGCAAACGCAGACCCTTTAAAGTAATACTGCATGGTACCCATCGCATGGGTCCCAAATCTCCAGCTTCAAGGGCATCTTCCTACGTCAAAAACTTGCATGAAAAACCCAGAAGATGGTACACAGTGTGATGGGGAAAGGTTTCTAAAACGCACCTCATTTCTCATCGCCTTGTGCCCGGGTTCGCCATTCCAGCCGCTTTACTAGCAAGCTCCCTACTTGGAGCATCAGCACCTTTAACCTCCTGTTCCGTAGAGGTTGCAATTTGTCCTGAGGATAAACGGGAAGACGTGGAACCAACGAGAGACTAGCTCTTGGTGTTGGGACAGGCACAGGTCACTCTATTTTACCATCAGAAAGAAGAATTAACCACAGGCTCAGCCTGCCCCCCGGAACCAGAACAGGGCCTGAAGCCATTCTGCGATTTTGCGGCCAGCTCCCATAAAAACGAGTTGTAAAATGGAGGTTCAGGGCACTGCAATTCACAAACCTGCAGAGTTATAAATGATAACTCTCGTCCACAAATATATTGAGGGAAGGCAAAGAAGAGGATTTGAAATCAAGGCAGAATTGCAGGAAAGAGATTTCAGGAGGTAGATTCGAATCGCATTTAAAGCACATGAAAAGCGGCAAAACGTTGACAATGATGCCCTTGGCCAAAAAGGGCGTATGCGTTTTTTCCTGAATATATTCAGGAAAAAACGCATACGCCCTTTTTGGCCAACCAAGCAACCTGGAAAGGCAAATCAGCGCTACAAACAAGTCTCGCTTCCCATCGGTCAAAAGGGCCATGCTGAAAAAAGTGTCAAAACCAGAAATGCAGGACAGGCCATGGAGAAATGGGAGCCTTGCTACACTGATGGGCGGGATGTAAATTGCCAACAGCCACTCTGGAGAAGTGTACGGTGAGTCCTGAAACATCTAAAAAACACAGCTTAGAGAGCATAGGGCACTTCCAGTCATGGGGGTATGAATTGGGAAAATGAAAAATCAGCAAGACACAAGCACCCCAAAGTTGAGGGCTGCTCTGTTGACAAGGACCTCCACTTCATTCCACCTTAAATATCCCAGGAAAGAGAAAAATGGGTAAAGAAGTTGTGGTCCTTATGTACAATGGAATATCACTCAGCCATGAAATCAATGTCATAAGGCTAGTAGCAGCATGATGAGTGGATTTAGGTACGACGATTCTAAGTGAAATAAGTCACACAGAAAAGGACACTTCTCATAAGGTATCACTGATAGAGGGAATGTAAAAACCGTTACACTTGAACTGAATTACAAAACAGAACAGAGTCACACATGCAGAAAACACACTATGGCTGCTTAACGGGAAAGGTGAGGTGGGGTGATACATAAAACAAGGGTATCAAATTAGCTCAGATACCATTCCATAAACCCAATATGTAATAGACAAGACCTACTCCTTGCTCAGAGAACTGGACTCAACACGCCCTATTCACCGCACAAGAATATATCTGACTAATAATAATCGTAAAACCTATGTATTGATATCTCTCTGTTAGTGTGTCAAGTGGGTGTAAAGCGGCATAAACACAGCAGTGAAAAGCAGCTAAACCCCATTATAAAAATAAATTACTTTGAAACACCCATGAAACAAAGACAGTGAAAGAGAGAGAAATTCTTACACAATGCGTTCAGGGGCTGTGATGCAACCTGGATTGACCATATCTAGACGCACAGCTGGATGAGACATAAGGGTGGACACTCTTGGGCCTGAGAGGTTTGGTGAGGTTGGGTGAGCAAACGCAGACCCTTTAAAGTAATACTGCATGATACCCATCGCATGGGTCCCAAATCTCCAGGTTCAAGGGCATCTTCCTACATCAAAAACATGCATGAGAAACCCAGAAGATGGTACACCGTGTGATGGGGAAAGGTTTCTAAAACGCACCTCATTTCTCATCGCCTTGTGCCCGGGTTCGCCATTCCAGCCGCTTTACTAGCAAGCTCCCTACTTGGAGCATCAGCACCTTTAACCTCCTGTTCCGTACAGGTTGCAATTTGTCCTGAGGATAAACGGGAAGACGTGGAACCAACGAGAGACTAGCTCTTGGTGTTGGGACAGGCACAGGTCACTCTATTTTCCCATCAGAAAGAAGAATTAACCACAGGCTCAGCCTGCCCCCCGGAACCAGAACAGGGCCTGAAGCCATTCTGTGATTTTGCCGCCAGCTCCCATAAAAACGAGTTGTAAAATGGAGGTTCAGGGCACTGCAATTCACAAACCTGCAGAGTTATAAATGATAACTCTCGTCCACAAATATATTGAGGGAAGGCAACGAAGAGGATTTGAAATCAAGGCAGAATTGCAGGAAAGAGATTTCAGGAGGTAGATTCGAATCGCCTTTAAAGCACATGAAAAGCGGCAAAACGTTGACAATGATGCCCTTGGCCAAAAAGGGCGTATGCGTTTTTTCCTGAATATATTCAGGAAAAAACGCATACGCCCTTTTTGGCCAACCAAGCAACCTGGAAAGGCAAATCAGCGCTACAAACAAGTCTCGCTTCCCATCGGTCAAAAGGGCCATGCTGAAAAAAGTGTCAAAACCAGAAATGCAGGACAGGCCATGGAGAAATGGGAGCCTTGCTACACTGATGGGCGGGATGTAAATTGCCAACAGCCACTCTGGAGAAGTGTACGGTGAGTCCTGAAACATCTGAAAAACACAGCTTAGAGAGCATAGGGCACTTCCACTCATGGGGGTATGAATTGGGAAAATGAAAAATCAGCAAGACACAAGCACCCCAAAGTTGAGGGCTGCTCTGTTGACAAGGACCTCCACTTCATTCCACCTTCAATATCCCAGGAAAGAGAAAAATGGGTAAAGAAGTTGTGGTCCTTATGTACAATGGAATATCACTCAGCCATGAAATCAATGTCATAAGGCTAGTAGCAGCATGATGAGTGGATTTAGGTACGACGATTCTAAGTGAAATAAGTCACACAGAAAAGGACACTTCTCATAAGGTATCACTGATAGAGGGAATGTAAAAACCGTTACACTTGAACTGAATTACAAAACAGAACAGAGTCACACAGGCAGAAAACACACTATGGCTGCTTAACGGGAAAGGTGAGGTGGGGTGATACATAAAACAAGGGTTTCAAATTAGCTCAGATACCGTTCCATAAACCCAATATGTAATAGACAAGACCTACTCCTTGCTCAGAGAACTGGACTCAACACGCCCTATTCACCGCACAAGAATATATCTGACTAGTAATAATCGTAAAGCCTATGTATTGATATCTCTCTGTTAGTGTGTCAAGTGGGTGTAAAGCGGCATAAACACAGCAGTGAAAAGCAGCTAAATCCCATTATGAAAATAAATTACTTTGAAAAACCCATGAAACAAAGACAGTGAACGAGAGAGGAATTCTTACACAATGCGTTCAGGGGCTGTGATGCAACCTGGATTGACCATATCTAGACCCACAGCTGGATGAGACATAAGGGTGGACACTCTTGGGGCTGAGAGGTTTGGTGAGGTTGGGTGAGCAAACGCAGACCCTTTAAAGTAATACTGCATGGTACCCATCGCATGGGTCCCAAATCTCCAGCTTCAAGGGCATCTTCCTACGTCAAAAACTTGCATGAAAAACCCAGAAGATGGTACACAGTGTGATGGGGAAAGGTTTCTAAAACGCACCTCATTTCTCATCGCCTTGTGCCCGGGTTCGCCATTCCAGCCGCTTTACTAGCAAGCTCCCTACTTGGAGCATCAGCACCTTTAACCTCCTGTTCCGTACAGGTTGCAATTTGTCCTGAGGATAAACGGGAAGACGTGGAACCAACGAGAGACTAGCTCTTGGTGTTGGGACAGGCACAGGTCACTCTATTTTCCCATCAGAAAGAAGAATTAACCACAGGCTCAGCCTGCCCCCCGGAACCAGAACAGGGCCTGAAGCCATTCTGCGATTTTGCGGCCAGCTCCCATAAAAACGAGTTGTAAAATGGAGGTTCAGGGCACTGCAATTCACAAACCTGCAGAGTTATAAATGATAACTCTCGTCCACAAATATATTGACGGAAGGCAAAGAAGAGGATTTGAAATCAAGGCAGAATTGCAGGAAACAGATTTCAGGAGGTAGATTCGAATCGCATTTAAAGCACATGAAAAGCGGCAAAACGTTGACAATGATGCCCTTGGCCAAAAAGGGCGTATGCGTTTTTTCCTGAATATATTCAGGAAAAAACGCATACGCCCTTTTTGGCCAACCAAGCAACCTGGAAAAGCAAATCAGCGCTACAAACAAGTCTCGCTTCCCATCGGTCAAAAGGGCCATGCTGAAAAAAGTGTCAAAACCAGAAATGCAGGACAGGCCATGGAGAAATGGGAGCCTTGCTACACTGATGGGCGGGATGTAAATTGCCAACAGCCACTCTGGAGAAGTGTACGGTGAGTCCTGAAACATCTAAAAAACACAGCTTAGAGAGCATAGGGCACTTCCACTCATGGGGGTATGAATTGGGAAAATGAAAAATCAGCAAGACACAAGCACCCCAAAGTTGAGGGCTGCTCTGTTGACAAGGACCTCCACTTCATTCCACCTTAAATATCCCAGGAAAGAGAAAAATGGGTAAAGAAGTTGTGGTCCTTATGTACAATGGAATATCACTCAGCCATGAAATCAATGTCATAAGGCTAGTAGCAGCATGATGAGTGGATTTAGGTACGACGATTCTAAGTGAAATAAGTCACACAGAAAAGGACACTTCTCATAAGGTATCACTGATAGAGGGAATGTAAAAACCGTTACACTTGAACTGAATTACAAAACAGAACAGAGTCACACATGCAGAAAACACACTATGGCTGCTTAACGGGAAAGGTGAGGTGGGGTGATACATAAAACAAGGGTATCAAATTAGCTCAGATACCATTCCATAAACCCAATATGTAATAGACAAGACCTACTCCTTGCTCAGAGAACTGGACTCAACACGCCCTATTCACCGCACAAGAATATATCTGACTAATAATAATCGTAAAACCTATGTATTGATATCTCTCTGTTAGTGTGTCAAGTGGGTGTAAAGCGGCATAAACACAGCAGTGAAAAGCAGCTAAACCCCATTATAAAAATAAATTACTTTGAAACACCCATGAAACAAAGACAGTGAAAGAGAGAGAAATTCTTACACAATGCGTTCAGGGGCTGTGATGCAACCTGGATTGACCATATCTAGACGCACAGCTGGATGAGACATAAGGGTGGACACTCTTGGGCCTGAGAGGTTTGGTGAGGTTGGGTGAGCAAACGCAGACCCTTTAAAGTAATACTGCATGATACCCATCGCATGGGTCCCAAATCTCCAGGTTCAAGGGCATCTTCCTACATCAAAAACATGCATGAGAAACCCAGAAGATGGTACACCGTGTGATGGGGAAAGGTTTCTAAAACGCACCTCATTTCTCATCGCCTTGTGCCCGGGTTCGCCATTCCAGCCGCTTTACTAGCAAGCTCCCTACTTGGAGCATCAGCACCTTTAACCTCCTGTTCCGTACAGGTTGCAATTTGTCCTGAGGATAAACGGGAAGACGTGGAACCAACGAGAGACTAGCTCTTGCTGTTGGGACAGGCACAGGTCACTCTATTTTCCCATCAGAAAGAAGAATTAACCACAGGCTCAGCCTGCCCCCCAGAACCAGAACAGGGCCTGAAGCCATTCTGCGATTTTGCCGCCAGCTCCCATAAAAACGAGTTGTAAAATGGAGGTTCAGGGCACTGCAATTCACAAACCTGCAGAGTTATAAATGATAACTCTCGTCCACAAATATATTGAGGGAAGGCAAAGAAGAGGATTTGAAATCAAGGCAGAATTGCAGGAAAGAGATTTCAGGAGGTAGATTCGAATCGCCTTTAAAGCACATGAAAAGCGGCAAAACGTTGACAATGATGCCCTTGGCCAAAAAGGGCGTATGCGTTTTTTCCTGAATATATTCAGGAAAAAACGCATACGCCCTTTTTGGCCAACCAAGCAACCTGGAAAGGCAAATCAGCGCTACAAACAAGTCTCGCTTCCCATCGGTCAAAAGGGCCATGCTGAAAAAAGTGTCAAAACCAGAAATGCAGGACAGGCCATGGAGAAATGGGAGCCTTGCTACACTGATGGGCGGGATGTAAATTGCCAACAGCCACTCTGGAGAAGTGTACGGTGAGTCCTGAAACATCTGAAAAACACAGCTTAGAGAGCATAGGGCACTTCCACTCATGGGGGTATGAATTGGGAAAATGAAAAATCAGCAAGACACAAGCACCCCAAAGTTGAGGGCTGCTCTGTTGACAAGGACCTCCACTTCATTCCACCTTAAATATCCCAGGAAAGAGAAAAATGGGTAAAGAAGTTGTGGTCCTTATGTACAATGGAATATCACTCAGCCATGAAATCAATGTCATAAGGCTAGTAGCAGCATGATGAGTGGATTTAGGTACGACGATTCTAAGTGAAATAAGTCACACAGAAAAGGACACTTCTCATAAGGTATCACTGATAGAGGGAATGTAAAAACCGTTACACTTGAACTGAATTACAAAACAGAACAGAGTCACACATGCAGAAAACACACTATGGCTGCTTAACGGGAAAGGTGAGGTGGGGTGATACATAAAACAAAGGTATCAAATTAGCTCAGATACCGTTCCATAAACCCAATATGTAATAGACAAGACCTACTCCTTGCTCAGAGAACTGGACTCAACACGCCCTATTCACCGCACAAGATTATATCTGACTAGTAATAATCGTAAAGCCTATGTATTGATATCTCTCTGTTAGTGTGTCAAGTGGGTGTAAAGTGGCATAAACACAGCAGTGAAAAGCAGCTAAATCCCATTATGAAAATAAATTACTTTGAAAAACCCATGAAACAAAGACAGTGAACGAGAGAGGAATTCTTACACAATGCGTTCAGGGGCTGTGATGCAACCTGGATTGACCATATCTAGACCCACAGCTGGATGAGTCATAAGGGTGGACACTCTTGGGGCTGAGAGGTTTGGTGAGGTTGGGTGAGCAAACGCAGACCCTTTAAAGTAATACTGCATGGTACCCATCGCATGGGTCCCAAATCTCCAGCTTCAAGGGCATCTTCCTACATCAAAACATGCATGAGAAACCCAGAAGATGGTACACAGTGTGATGGGGAAAGGTTTCTAAAACGCACCTCATTTCTCATCGCCTTGTGCCCAGGTTCGCCATTCCAGCCGCTTTACTAGCAAGCTCCCTACTTGGAGCATCAGCACCTTTAACCTCCTGTTCCGTACAGGTTGCAATTTGTCCTGAGGATAAACGGGAAGACGTGGAACCAACGAGAGACTAGCTCTTGGTGTTGGGACAGGCACAGGTCACTCTATTTTCCCATCAGAAAGAAGAATTAACCACAGGCTCAGCCTGCCCCCCGGAACCAGAACAGGGCCTGAAGCCATTCTGCGATTTTGCGGCCAGCTCCCATAAAAACGAGTTGTAAAATGGAGGTTCAGGGCACTGCAATTCACAAACCTGCAGAGTTATAAATGATAACTCTCGTCCACAAATATATTGACGGAAGGCAAAGAAGAGGATTTGAAATCAAGGCAGAATTGCAGGAAAGAGATTTCAGGAGGTAGATTCGAATCGCATTTAAAGCACATGAAAAGCGGCAAAACGTTGACAATGATGCCCTTGGCCAAAAAGGGCGTATGCGTTTTTTCCTGAATATATTCAGGAAAAAACGCATACGCCCTTTTTGGCCAACCAAGCAACCTGGAAAGGCAAATCAGCGCTACAAACAAGTCTCGCTTCCCATCGGTCAAAAGGGCCATGCTGAAAAAAGTGTCAAAACCAGAAATGCAGGACAGGCCATGGAGAAATGGGAGCCTTGCTACACTGATGGGCGGGATGTAAATTGCCAACAGCCACTCTGGAGAAGTGTACGGTGAGTCCTGAAACATCTGAAAAACACAGCTTAGAGAGCATAGGGCACTTCCACTCATGGGGGTATGAATTGGGAAAATGAAAAATCAGCAAGACACAAGCACCCCAAAGTTTAGGGCTGCTCTGTTGACAAGGACCTCCACTTCATTCCACCTTAAATATCCCAGGAAAGAGAAAAATGGATAAAGAAGTTGTGGTCCTTATGTACAATGGAATATCACTCAGCCATGAAATCAATGTCATAAGGCTAGTAGCAGCATGATGAGTGGATTTAGGTACGACGATTCTAAGTGAAATAAGTCACACAGAAAAGGACACTTCTCATAAGGTATCACTGATAGAGGGAATGTAAAAACCGTTACACTTGAACTGAATTACAAAACAGAACAGAGTCACACATGCAGAAAACACACTATGGCTGCTTAACGGGAAAGGTGAGGTGGGGTGATACATAAAACAAGGGTATCAAATTAGCTCAGATACCGTTCCATAAACCCAATATGTAATAGACAAGACCTACTCCTTGCTCAGAGAACTGGACTCAACACGCCCTATTCACCGCACAAGATTATATCTGACTAGTAATAATCGTAAAGCCTATGTATTGATATCTCTCTGTTAGTGTGTCAAGTGGGTGTAAAGTGGCATAAACACAGCAGTGAAAAGCAGCTAAATCCCATTATGAAAATAAATTACTTTGAAAAACCCATGAAACAAAGACAGTGAACGAGAGAGGAATTCTTACACAATGCGTTCAGGGGCTGTGATGCAACCTGGATTGACCATATCTAGACCCACAGCTGGATGAGTCATAAGGGTGGACACTCTTGGGGCTGAGAGGTTTGGTGAGGTTGGGTGAGCAAACGCAGACCCTTTAAAGTAATACTGCATGGTACCCATCGCATGGGTCCCAAATCTCCAGCTTCAAGGGCATCTTCCTACATCAAAACATGCATGAGAAACCCAGAAGATGGTACACAGTGTGATGGGGAAAGGTTTCTAAAACGCACCTCATTTCTCATCGCCTTGTGCCCAGGTTCGCCATTCCAGCCGCTTTACTAGCAAGCTCCCTACTTGGAGCATCAGCACCTTTAACCTCCTGTTCCGTACAGGTTGCAATTTGTCCTGAGGATAAACGGGAAGACGTGGAACCAACGAGAGACTAGCTCTTGGTGTTGGGACAGGCACAGGTCACTCTATTTTCCCATCAGAAAGAAGAATTAACCACAGGCTCAGCCTGCCCCCCGGAACCAGAACAGGGCCTGAAGCCATTCTGCGATTTTGCGGCCAGCTCCCATAAAAACGAGTTGTAAAATGGAGGTTCAGGGCACTGCAATTCACAAACCTGCAGAGTTATAAATGATAACTCTCGTCCACAAATATATTGAGGGAAGGCAAAGAAGAGGATTTGAAATCAAGGCAGAATTGCAGGAAAGAGATTTCAGGAGGTAGATTCGAATCGCATTTAAAGCACATGAAAAGCGGCAAAACGTTGACAATGATGCCCTTGGCCAAAAAGGGCGTATGCGTTTTTTCCTGAATATATTCAGGAAAAAACGCATACGCCCTTTTTGGCCAACCAAGCAACCTGGAAAGGCAAATGAGCGCTACAAACAAGTCTCGCTTCCCATCGGTCAAAAGGGCCATGCTGAAAAAAGTGTCAAAACCAGAAATGCAGGACAGGCCATGGAGAAATGGGAGCCTTGCTACACTGATGGGCGGGATGTAAATTGCCAACAGCCACTCTGGAGAAGTGTACGGTGAGTCCTGAAACATCTGAAAAACACAGCTTAGAGAGCATAGGGCACTTCCACTCATGGGGGTATGAATTGGGAAAATGAAAAATCAGCAAGACACAAGCACCCCAAAGTTTAGGGCTGCTCTGTTGACAAGGACCTCCACTTCATTCCACCTTAAATATCCCAGGAAAGAGAAAAATGGGTAAAGAAGTTGTGGTCCTTATGTACAATGGAATATCACTCAGCCATGAAATCAATGTCATAAGGCTAGTAGCAGCATGATGAGTGGATTTAGGTACGACGATTCTAAGTGAAATAAGTCACACAGAAAAGGACACTTCTCATAAGGTATCACTGATAGAGGGAATGTAAAAACCGTTACACTTGAACTGAATTACAAAACAGAACAGAGTCACACATGCAGAAAACAGACTATGGCTGCTTAACGGGAAAGGTGAGGTGGGGTGATACATAAAACAAGGGTTTCAAATTAGCTCAGATACCGTTCCATAAACCCAATATGTAATAGACAAGACCTACTCCTTGCTCAGAGAACTGGACTCAACACGCCCTATTCACCGCACAAGAATATATCTGACTAGTAATAATCGTAAAGCCTATGTATTGATATCTCTCTGTTAGTGTGTCAAGTGGGTGTAAAGCGGCATAAACACAGCAGTGAAAAGCAGCTAAATCCCATTATGAAAATAAATTGCTTTGAAAAACCCATGAAACAAAGACAGTGAACGAGAGAGGAATTCTTACACAATGCGTTCAGGGGCTGTGATGCAACCTGGATTGACCATATCTAGACCCACAGCTGGATGAGACATAAGGGTGGACACTCTTGGGGCTGAGAGGTTTGGTGAGGTTGGGTGAGCAAACGCAGACCCTTTAAAGTAATACTGTGTGGTACCCATCGCATGGGTCCCAAATCTCCAGCTTCAAGGGCATCTTCCTACATCAAAAACATGCATGAGAAACCCAGAAGATGGTACACCGTGTGATGGGGAAAGGTTTCTAAAACGCACCTCATTTCTCATCTCCTTGTGCCCGGGTTCGCCATTCCAGCCGCTTTACTAGCAAGCTCCCTACTTGGAGCATCAGCACCTTTAACCTCCTGTTCCGTACAGGTTGCAATTTGTCCTGAGGATAAACGGGAAGACGTGGAACCAACGAGAGACTAGCTCTTGGTGTTGGGACAGGCACAGGTCACTCTATTTTCCCATCAGAAAGAAGAATTAACCACAGGCTCAGCCTGCCCCCCGGAACCAGAACAGGGCCTGAAGCCATTCTGTGATTTTGCGGCCAGCTCCCATAAAAACGAGTTGTAAAATGGAGGTTCAGGGCACTGCAATTCACAAACCTGCAGTTATAAATGATAACTCTCGTCCACAAATATATTGAGGGAAGGCAACGAAGAGGATTTGAAATCAAGGCAGAATTGCAGGAAACAGATTTCAGGAAGTAGATTCGAATCGCATTTAAAGCACATGAAAAGCGGCAAAACGTTGACAATGATGCCCTTGGCCAAAAAGGGCGTATGCGTTTTTTCCTGAATATATTCAGGAAAAAACGCATACGCCCTTTTTGGCCAACCAAGCAACCTGGAAAGGCAAATCAGCGCTACAAACAAGTCTCGCTTCCCATCGGTCAAAAGGGCCATGCTGAAAAAAGTCTCAAAACCAGAAATGCAGGACAGGCCATGGAGAAATGGGAGCCTTGCTACACTGATGGGCGGGATGTAAATTGCCAACAGCCACTCTGGAGAAGTGTACGGTGAGTCCTGAAACATCTGAAAAACACAGCTTAGAGAGCATAGGGCACTTCCACTCATGGGGGTATGAATTGGGAAAATGAAAAATCAGCAAGACACAAGCACCCCAAAGTTGAGGGCTGCTCTGTTGACAAGGACCTCCACTTCATTCCACCTTAAATATCCCAGGAAAGAGAAAAATGGGTAAAGAAGTTGTGGTCCTTATGTACAATGGAATATCACTCAGCCATGAAATCAATGTCATAAGGCTAGTAGCAGCATGATGAGTGGATTTAGGTACGACGATTCTAAGTGAAATAAGTCACACAGAAAAGGACACTTCTCATAAGGTATCACTGATAGAGGGAATGTAAAAACCGTTACACTTGAACTGAATTACAAAACAGAACAGAGTCACACATGCAGAAAACAGACTATGGCTGCTTAACGGGAAAGGTGAGGTGGGGTGATACATAAAACAAGGGTTTCAAATTAGCTCAGATACCGTTCCATAAACCCAATATGTAATAGACAAGACCTACTCCTTGCTCAGAGAACTGGACTCAACACGCCCTATTCACCGCACAAGAATATATCTGACTAGTAATAATCGTAAAGCCTATGTATTGATATCTCTCTGTTAGTGTGTCAAGTGGGTGTAAAGCGGCATAAACACAGCAGTGAAAAGCAGCTAAATCCCATTATGAAAATAAATTACTTTGAAAAACCCATGAAACAAAGACAGTGAACGAGAGAGGAATTCTTACACAATGCGTTCAGGGGCTGTGATGCAACCTGGATTGACCATATCTAGACCCACAGCTGGATGAGACATAAGGGTGGACACTCTTGGGGCTGAGAGGTTTGGTGAGGTTGGGTGAGCAAACGCAGACCCTTTAAAGTAATACTGTGTGGTACCCATCGCATGGGTCCCAAATCTCCAGCTTCAAGGGCATCTTCCTACATCAAAAACATGCATGAGAAACCCAGAAGATGGTACACCGTGTGATGGAGAAAGGTTTCTAAAACGCACCTCATTTCTCATCTCCTTGTGCCCGGGTTCGCCATTCCAGCCGCTTTACTAGCAAGCTCCCTACTTGGAGCATCAGCACCTTTAACCTCCTGTTCCGTACAGGTTGCAATTTGTCCTGAGGATAAACGGGAAGACGTGGAACCAACGAGAGACTAGCTCTTGGTGTTGGGACAGGCACAGGTCACTCTATTTTCCCATCAGAAAGAAGAATTAACCACAGGCTCAGCCTGCCCCCCGGAACCAGAACAGGGCCTGAAGCCATTCTGTGATTTTGCGGCCAGCTCCCATAAAAACGAGTTGTAAAATGGAGGTTCAGGGCACTGCAATTCACAAACCTGCAGTTATAAATGATAACTCTCGTCCACAAATATATTGAGGGAAGGCAACGAAGAGGATTTGAAATCAAGGCAGAATTGCAGGAAACAGATTTCAGGAAGTAGATTCGAATCGCATTTAAAGCACATGAAAAGTGGCAAAACGTTGAAATGATGCCCTTGGCCAAAAAGGGCGTATGCGTTTTTTCCTGAATATATTCAGGAAAAAAAGCATACGCCCTTTTTGGCCAACCAAGCAACCTGGAAAGGCAAATCAGCGCTACAAACAAGTCTCGCTTCCCATCGGTCAAAAGGGCCATGCTGAAAAAAGTGTCAAAACCAGAAATGCAGGACAGGCCATGGAGAAATGGGAGCCTTGCTACACTGATGGGCGGGATGTAAATTGCCAAGAGCCCCTCTGGAGAAGTGTCCGGTGAGTCCTGAAACATCTGAAAAACACAGCTTAGAGAGCATAGGGCACTTCCACTCATGGGGGTATAAATTGGGAAAATTAAAAATCAGCAAGACACAAGCACCCCAAAGTTTAGGGCTGCTCTGTTGACAAGGACCTCCACTTCATTCCACCTTCAATATCCCAGGAAAGAGAAAAATGGATAAAGAAGTTGTGGTCCTTATGTACAATGGAATATCTCTCAGCCATGAAATCAATGTCATAAGGCTAGTAGCAGCATGATGAGTGGATTAAGGTACGACGATTCTAAGTGAAATAAGTCACACAGAAAAGGACACTTCTCATAAGGTATCACTGATAGAGGGAATGTAAAAACCGTTACACTTGAACTGAATTACAAAACAGAACAGAGTCACACATGCAGAAAACACACTATGGCTGCTTAACGGGAAAGGTGAGGTGGGGTGATACATAAAACAAGGGTTTCAAATTAGCTCAGATACCGTTCCATAAACCCAATATGTAATAGACAAGACCTACTCCTTGCTCAGAGAACTGGACTCAACACGCCCTATTCACCGCACAAGAATATATCTGACTAGTAATAATCGTAAAGCCTATGTATTGATATCTCTCTGTTAGTGTGTCAAGTGGGTGTAAAGTGGCATAAACACAGCAGTGAAAAGCAGCTAAATCCCATTATGAAAATAAATTACTTTGAAAAACCCATGAAACAAAGACAGTGAACGAGAGAGGAATTCTTACACAATGCGTTCAGGGGCTGTGATGCAACCTGGATTGACCATATCTAGACCCACAGCTGGATGAGTCATAAGGGTGGACACTCTTGGGGCTGAGAGGTTTGGTGAGGTTGGGTGAGCAAACGCAGACCCTTTAAAGTAATACTGCATGGTACCCATCGCATGGGTCCCAAATCTCCAGCTTCAAGGGCATCTTCCTACATCAAAACATGCATGAGAAACCCAGAAGATGGTACACAGTGTGATGGGGAAAGGTTTCTAAAACGCACCTCATTTCTCATCGCCTTGTGCCCGGGTTCACCATTCCAGCCGCTTTACTAGCAAGCTCCCTACTTGGAGCATCAGCACCTTTAACCTCCTGTTCCGTACAGGTTGCAATTTGTCCTGAGGATAAACGGGAAGACGTGGAACCAACGAGAGACTAGCTCTTGGTGTTGGGACAGGCACAGGTCACTCTATTTTCCCATCAGAAAGAAGAATTAACCACAGGCTCAGCCTGCCCCCCGGAACCAGAACAGGGCCTGAAGCCATTCTGCGATTTTGCGGCCAGCTCCCATAAAAACGAGTTGTAAAATGGAGGTTCAGGGCACTGCAATTCACAAACCTGCAGAGTTATAAATGATAACTCTCGTCCACAAATATATTGAGGGAAGGCAAAGAAGAGGATTTGAAATCAAGGCAGAATTGCAGGAAAGAGATTTCAGGAGGTAGATTCGAATCGCATTTAAAGCACATGAAAAGCGGCAAAACGTTGACAATGATGCCCTTGGCCAAAAAGGGCGTATGCGTTTTTTCCTGAATATATTCAGGAAAAAACGCATACGCCCTTTTTGGCCAACCAAGCAACCTGGAAAGGCAAATGAGCGCTACAAACAAGTCTCGCTTCCCATCGGTCAAAAGGGCCATGCTGAAAAAAGTGTCAAAACCAGAAATGCAGGACAGGCCATGGAGAAATGGGAGCCTTGCTACACTGATGGGCGGGATGTAAATTGCCAACAGCCACTCTGGAGAAGTGTACGGTGAGTCCTGAAACATCTGAAAAACACAGCTTAGAGAGCATAGGGCACTTCCACTCATGGGGGTATGAATTGGGAAAATGAAAAATCAGCAAGACACAAGCACCCCAAAGTTTAGGGCTGCTCTGTTGACAAGGACCTCCACTTCATTCCACCTTAAATATCCCAGGAAAGAGAAAAATGGGTAAAGAAGTTGTGGTCCTTATGTACAATGGAATATCACTCAGCCATGAAATCAATGTCATAAGGCTAGTAGCAGCATGATGAGTGGATTTAGGTACGACGATTCTAAGTGAAATAAGTCACACAGAAAAGGACACTTCTCATAAGGTATCACTGATAGAGGGAATGTAAAAACCGTTACACTTGAACTGAATTACAAAACAGAACAGAGTCACACATGCAGAAAACACACTATGGCTGCTTAACGGGAAAGGTGAGGTGGGGTGATACATAAAACAAGGGTTTCAAATTAGCTCAGATACCGTTCCATAAACCCAATATGTAATAGACAAGACCTACTCCTTGCTCAGAGAACTGGACTCAACACGCCCTATTCACCGCACAAGAATATATCTGACTAGTAATAATCGTAAAGCCTATGTATTGATATCTCTCTGTTAGTGTGTCAAGTGGGTGTAAAGCGGCATAAACACAGCAGTGAAAAGCAGCTAAATCCCATTATGAAAATAAATTACTTTGAAAAACCCATGAAACAAAGACAGTGAACGAGAGAGGAATTCTTACACAATGCGTTCAGGGGCTGTGATGCAACCTGGATTGACCATATCTAGACCCACAGCTGGATGAGACATAAGGGTGGACACTCTTGGGGCTGAGAGGTTTGGTGAGGTTGGGTGAGCAAACGCAGACCCTTTAAAGTAATACTGTGTGGTACCCATCGCATGGGTCCCAAATCTCCAGCTTCAAGGGCATCTTCCTACATCAAAAACATGCATGAGAAACCCAGAAGATGGTACACCGTGTGATGGGGAAAGGTTTCTAAAACGCACCTCATTTCTCATCGCCTTGTGCCCGGGTTCGCCATTCCAGCCGCTTTACTAGCAAGCTCCCTACTTGGAGCATCAGCACCTTTAACCTCCTGTTCCGTACAGGTTGCAATTTGTCCTGAGGATAAACGGGAAGACGTGGAACCAACGAGAGACTAGCTCTTGGTGTTGGGACAGGCACAGGTCACTCTATTTTCCCATCAGAAAGAAGAATTAACCACAGGCTCAGCCTGCCCCCCGGAACCAGAACAGGGCCTGAAGCCATTCTGTGATTTTGCGGCCAGCTCCCATAAAAACGAGTTGTAAAATGGAGGTTCAGGGCACTGCAATTCACAAACCTGCAGTTATAAATGATAACTCTCGTCCACAAATATATTGAGGGAAGGCAACGAAGAGGATTTGAAATCAAGGCAGAATTGCAGGAAACAGATTTCAGGAAGTAGATTCGAATCGCATTTAAAGCACATGAAAAGCGGCAAAACGTTGACAATGATGCCCTTGGCCAAAAAGGGCGTATGCGTTTTTTCCTGAATATATTCAGGAAAAAACGCATACGCCCTTTTTGGCCAACCAAGCAACCTGGAAAGGCAAATCAGCGCTACAAACAAGTCTCGCTTCCCATCGGTCAAAAGGGCCATGCTGAAAAAAGTGTCAAAACCAGAAATGCAGGACAGGCCATGGAGAAATGGGAGCCTTGCTACACTGATGGGCGGGATGTAAATTGCCAAGAGCCCCTCTGGAGAAGTGTCCGGTGAGTCCTGAAACATCTGAAAAACACAGCTTAGAGAGCATAGGGCACTTCCACTCATGGGGGTATAAATTGGGAAAATTAAAAATCAGCAAGACACAAGCACCCCAAAGTTTAGGGCTGCTCTGTTGACAAGGACCTCCACTTCATTCCACCTTCAATATCCCAGGAAAGAGAAAAATGGATAAAGAAGTTGTGGTCCTTATGTACAATGGAATATCTCTCAGCCATGAAATCAATGTCATAAGGCTAGTAGCAGCATGATGAGTGGATTAAGGTACGACGATTCTAAGTGAAATAAGTCACACAGAAAAGGACACTTCTCATAAGGTATCACTGATAGAGGGAATGTAAAAACCGTTACACTTGAACTGAATTACAAAACAGAACAGAGTCACACATGCAGAAAACACACTATGGCTGCTTAACGGGAAAGGTGAGGTGGGGTGATACATAAAACAAGGGTTTCAAATTAGCTCAGATACCGTTCCATAAACCCAATATGTAATAGACAAGACCTACTCCTTGCTCAGAGAACTGGACTCAACACGCCCTATTCACCGCACAAGAATATATCTGACTAGTAATAATCGTAAAGCCTATGTATTGATATCTCTCTGTTAGTGTGTCAAGTGGGTGTAAAGTGGCATAAACACAGCAGTGAAAAGCAGCTAAATCCCATTATGAAAATAAATTACTTTGAAAAACCCATGAAACAAAGACAGTGAACGAGAGAGGAATTCTTACACAATGCGTTCAGGGGCTGTGATGCAACCTGGATTGACCATATCTAGACCCACAGCTGGATGAGTCATAAGGGTGGACACTCTTGGGGCTGAGAGGTTTGGTGAGGTTGGGTGAGCAAACGCAGACCCTTTAAAGTAATACTGCATGGTACCCATCGCATGGGTCCCAAATCTCCAGCTTCAAGGGCATCTTCCTACATCAAAACATGCATGAGAAACCCAGAAGATGGTACACAGTGTGATGGGGAAAGGTTTCTAAAACGCACCTCATTTCTCATCGCCTTGTGCCCGGGTTCACCATTCCAGCCGCTTTACTAGCAAGCTCCCTACTTGGAGCATCAGCACCTTTAACCTCCTGTTCCGTACAGGTTGCAATTTGTCCTGAGGATAAACGGGAAGACGTGGAACCAACGAGAGACTAGCTCTTGGTGTTGGGACAGGCACAGGTCACTCTATTTTCCCATCAGAAAGAAGAATTAACCACAGGCTCAGCCTGCCCCCCGGAACCAGAACAGGGCCTGAAGCCATTCTGCGATTTTGCGGCCAGCTCCCATAAAAACGAGTTGTAAAATGGAGGTTCAGGGCACTGCAATTCACAAACCTGCAGAGTTATAAATGATAACTCTCGTCCACAAATATATTGAGGGAAGGCAAAGAAGAGGATTTGAAATCAAGGCAGAATTGCAGGAAAGAGATTTCAGGAGGTAGATTCGAATCGCATTTAAAGCACATGAAAAGCGGCAAAACGTTGACAATGATGCCCTTGGCCAAAAAGGGCGTATGCGTTTTTTCCTGAATATATTCAGGAAAAAACGCATACGCCCTTTTTGGCCAACCAAGCAACCTGGAAAGGCAAATGAGCGCTACAAACAAGTCTCGCTTCCCATCGGTCAAAAGGGCCATGCTGAAAAAAGTGTCAAAACCAGAAATGCAGGACAGGCCATGGAGAAATGGGAGCCTTGCTACACTGATGGGCGGGATGTAAATTGCCAACAGCCACTCTGGAGAAGTGTACGGTGAGTCCTGAAACATCTGAAAAACACAGCTTAGAGAGCATAGGGCACTTCCACTCATGGGGGTATGAATTGGGAAAATGAAAAATCAGCAAGACACAAGCACCCCAAAGTTTAGGGCTGCTCTGTTGACAAGGACCTCCACTTCATTCCACCTTAAATATCCCAGGAAAGAGAAAAATGGGTAAAGAAGTTGTGGTCCTTATGTACAATGGAATATCACTCAGCCATGAAATCAATGTCATAAGGCTAGTAGCAGCATGATGAGTGGATTTAGGTACGACGATTCTAAGTGAAATAAGTCACACAGAAAAGGACACTTCTCATAAGGTATCACTGATAGAGGGAATGTAAAAACCGTTACACTTGAACTGAATTACAAAACAGAACAGAGTCACACATGCAGAAAACACACTATGGCTGCTTAACGGGAAAGGTGAGGTGGGGTGATACATAAAACAAGGGTTTCAAATTAGCTCAGATACCGTTCCATAAACCCAATATGTAATAGACAAGACCTACTCCTTGCTCAGAGAACTGGACTCAACACGCCCTATTCACCGCACAAGAATATATCTGACTAGTAATAATCGTAAAGCCTATGTATTGATATCTCTCTGTTAGTGTGTCAAGTGGGTGTAAAGCGGCATAAACACAGCAGTGAAAAGCAGCTAAATCCCATTATGAAAATAAATTACTTTGAAAAACCCATGAAACAAAGACAGTGAACGAGAGAGGAATTCTTACACAATGCGTTCAGGGGCTGTGATGCAACCTGGATTGACCATATCTAGACCCACAGCTGGATGAGACATAAGGGTGGACACTCTTGGGGCTGAGAGGTTTGGTGAGGTTGGGTGAGCAAACGCAGACCCTTTAAAGTAATACTGTGTGGTACCCATCGCATGGGTCCCAAATCTCCAGGTTCAAGGGCATCTTCCTACATCAAAAACATGCATGAGAAACCCAGAAGATGGTACACCGTGTGATGGGGAAAGGTTTCTAAAACGCACCTCATTTCTCATCGCCTTGTGCCCGGGTTCGCCATTCCAGCCGCTTTACTAGCAAGCTCCCTACTTGGAGCATCAGCACCTTTAACCTCCTGTTCCGTACAGGTTGCAATTTGTCCTGAGGATAAACGGGAAGACGTGGAACCAACGAGAGACTAGCTCTTGGTGTTGGGACAGGCACAGGTCACTCTATTTTCCCATCAGAAAGAAGAATTAACCACAGGCTCAGCCTGCCCCCCGGAACCAGAACAGGGCCTGAAGCCATTCTGTGATTTTGCGGCCAGCTCCCATAAAAACGAGTTGTAAAATGGAGGTTCAGGGCACTGCAATTCACAAACCTGCAGTTATAAATGATAACTCTCGTCCACAAATATATTGAGGGAAGGCAACGAAGAGGATTTGAAATCAAGGCAGAATTGCAGGAAACAGATTTCAGGAAGTAGATTCGAATCGCATTTAAAGCACATGAAAAGCGGCAAAACGTTGACAATGATGCCCTTGGCCAAAAAGGGCGTATGCGTTTTTTCCTGAATATATTCAGGAAAAAACGCATACGCCCTTTTTGGCCAACCAAGCAACCTGGAAAGGCAAATCAGCGCTACAAACAAGTCTCGCTTCCCATCGGTCAAAAGGGCCATGCTGAAAAAAGTGTCAAAACCAGAAATGCAGGACAGGCCATGGAGAAATGGGAGCCTTGCTACACTGATGGGCGGGATGTAAATTGCCAAGAGCCCCTCTGGAGAAGTGTCCGGTGAGTCCTGAAACATCTGAAAAACACAGCTTAGAGAGCATAGGGCACTTCCACTCATGGGGGTATAAATTGGGAAAATTAAAAATCAGCAAGACACAAGCACCCCAAAGTTTAGGGCTGCTCTGTTGACAAGGACCTCCACTTCATTCCACCTTCAATATCCCAGGAAAGAGAAAAATGGATAAAGAAGTTGTGGTCCTTATGTACAATGGAATATCTCTCAGCCATGAAATCAATGTCATAAGGCTAGTAGCAGCATGATGAGTGGATTAAGGTACGACGATTCTAAGTGAAATAAGTCACACAGAAAAGGACACTTCTCATAAGGTATCACTGATAGAGGGAATGTAAAAACCGTTACACTTGAACTGAATTACAAAACAGAACAGAGTCACACATGCAGAAAACACACTATGGCTGCTTAACGGGAAAGGTGAGGTGGGGTGATACATAAAACAAGGGTTTCAAATTAGCTCAGATACCGTTCCATAAACCCAATATGTAATAGACAAGACCTACTCCTTGCTCAGAGAACTGGACTCAACACGCCCTATTCACCGCACAAGAATATATCTGACTAGTAATAATCGTAAAGCCTATGTATTGATATCTCTCTGTTAGTGTGTCAAGTGGGTGTAAAGTGGCATAAACACAGCAGTGAAAAGCAGCTAAATCCCATTATGAAAATAAATTACTTTGAAAAACCCATGAAACAAAGACAGTGAACGAGAGAGGAATTCTTACACAATGCGTTCAGGGGCTGTGATGCAACCTGGATTGACCATATCTAGACCCACAGCTGGATGAGTCATAAGGGTGGACACTCTTGGGGCTGAGAGGTTTGGTGAGGTTGGGTGAGCAAACGCAGACCCTTTAAAGTAATACTGCATGGTACCCATCGCATGGGTCCCAAATCTCCAGCTTCAAGGGCATCTTCCTACATCAAAACATGCATGAGAAACCCAGAAGATGGTACACAGTGTGATGGGGAAAGGTTTCTAAAACGCACCTCATTTCTCATCGCCTTGTGCCCGGGTTCACCATTCCAGCCGCTTTACTAGCAAGCTCCCTACTTGGAGCATCAGCACCTTTAACCTCCTGTTCCGTACAGGTTGCAATTTGTCCTGAGGATAAACGGGAAGACGTGGAACCAACGAGAGACTAGCTCTTGGTGTTGGGACAGGCACAGGTCACTCTATTTTCCCATCAGAAAGAAGAATTAACCACAGGCTCAGCCTGCCCCCCGGAACCAGAACAGGGCCTGAAGCCATTCTGCGATTTTGCGGCCAGCTCCCATAAAAACGAGTTGTAAAATGGAGGTTCAGGGCACTGCAATTCACAAACCTGCAGAGTTATAAATGATAACTCTCGTCCACAAATATATTGAGGGAAGGCAAAGAAGAGGATTTGAAATCAAGGCAGAATTGCAGGAAAGAGATTTCAGGAGGTAGATTCGAATCGCATTTAAAGCACATGAAAAGCGGCAAAACGTTGACAATGATGCCCTTGGCCAAAAAGGGCGTATGCGTTTTTTCCTGAATATATTCAGGAAAAAACGCATACGCCCTTTTTGGCCAACCAAGCAACCTGGAAAGGCAAATGAGCGCTACAAACAAGTCTCGCTTCCCATCGGTCAAAAGGGCCATGCTGAAAAAAGTGTCAAAACCAGAAATGCAGGACAGGCCATGGAGAAATGGGAGCCTTGCTACACTGATGGGCGGGATGTAAATTGCCAACAGCCACTCTGGAGAAGTGTACGGTGAGTCCTGAAACATCTGAAAAACACAGCTTAGAGAGCATAGGGCACTTCCACTCATGGGGGTATGAATTGGGAAAATGAAAAATCAGCAAGACACAAGCACCCCAAAGTTTAGGGCTGCTCTGTTGACAAGGACCTCCACTTCATTCCACCTTAAATATCCCAGGAAAGAGAAAAATGGGTAAAGAAGTTGTGGTCCTTATGTACAATGGAATATCACTCAGCCATGAAATCAATGTCATAAGGCTAGTAGCAGCATGATGAGTGGATTTAGGTACGACGATTCTAAGTGAAATAAGTCACACAGAAAAGGACACTTCTCATAAGGTATCACTGATAGAGGGAATGTAAAAACCGTTACACTTGAACTGAATTACAAAACAGAACAGAGTCACACATGCAGAAAACACACTATGGCTGCTTAACGGGAAAGGTGAGGTGGGGTGATACATAAAACAAGGGTTTCAAATTAGCTCAGATACCGTTCCATAAACCCAATATGTAATAGACAAGACCTACTCCTTGCTCAGAGAACTGGACTCAACACGCCCTATTCACCGCACAAGAATATATCTGACTAGTAATAATCGTAAAGCCTATGTATTGATATCTCTCTGTTAGTGTGTCAAGTGGGTGTAAAGCGGCATAAACACAGCAGTGAAAAGCAGCTAAATCCCATTATGAAAATAAATTACTTTGAAAAACCCATGAAACAAAGACAGTGAACGAGAGAGGAATTCTTACACAATGCGTTCAGGGGCTGTGATGCAACCTGGATTGACCATATCTAGACCCACAGCTGGATGAGACATAAGGGTGGACACTCTTGGGGCTGAGAGGTTTGGTGAGGTTGGGTGAGCAAACGCAGACCCTTTAAAGTAATACTGTGTGGTACCCATCGCATGGGTCCCAAATCTCCAGCTTCAAGGGCATCTTCCTACATCAAAAACATGCATGAGAAACCCAGAAGATGGTACACCGTGTGATGGGGAAAGGTTTCTAAAACGCACCTCATTTCTCATCTCCTTGTGCCCGGGTTCGCCATTCCAGCCGCTTTACTAGCAAGCTCCCTACTTGGAGCATCAGCACCTTTAACCTCCTGTTCCGTACAGGTTGCAATTTGTCCTGAGGATAAACGGGAAGACGTGGAACCAACGAGAGACTAGCTCTTGGTGTTGGGACAGGCACAGGTCACTCTATTTTCCCATCAGAAAGAAGATTTAACCACAGGCTCAGCCTGCCCCCCGGAACCAGAACAGGGCCTGAAGCCATTCTGTGATTTTGCGGCCAGCTCCCATAAAAACGAGTTGTAAAATGGAGGTTCAGGGCACTGCAATTCACAAACCTGCAGTTATAAATGATAACTCTCGTCCACAAATATATTGAGGGAAGGCAACGAAGAGGATTTGAAATCAAGGCAGAATTGCAGGAAACAGATTTCAGGAAGTAGATTCGAATCGCATTTAAAGCACATGAAAAGCGGCAAAACGTTGACAATGATGCCCTTGGCCAAAAAGGGCGTATGCGTTTTTTCCTGAATATATTCAGGAAAAAACGCATACGCCCTTTTTGGCCAACCAAGCAACCTGGAAAGGCAAATCAGCGCTACAAACAAGTCTCGCTTCCCATCGGTCAAAAGGGCCATGCTGAAAAAAGTGTCAAAACCAGAAATGCAGGACAGGCCATGGAGAAATGGGAGCCTTGCTACACTGATGGGCGGGATGTAAATTGCTAACAGCCACTCTGGAGAAGTGTACGGTGAGTCCTGAAACATCTGAAAAACACAGCTTAGAGAGCATAGGGCACTTCCACTCATGGGGGTATGAATTGGGAAAATGAAAAATCAGCAAGACACAAGCACCCCAAAGTTGAGGGCTGCTCTGTTGACAAGGACCTCCACTTCATTCCACCTTAAATATCCCAGGAAAGAGAAAAATGGGTAAAGAAGTTGTGGTCCTTATGTACAATGGAATATCACTCAGCCATGAAATCAATGTCATAAGGCTAGTAGCAGCATGATGAGTGGATTAAGGTACGACGATTCTAAGTGAAATAAGTCACACAGAAAAGGACACTTCTCATAAGGTATCACTGATAGAGGGAATGTAAAAACCGTTACACTTGAACTGAATTACAAAACAGAACAGAGTCACACATGCAGAAAACACACTATGGCTGCTTAACGGGAAAGGTGAGGTGGGGTGATACATAAAACAAGGGTTTCAAATTAGCTCAGATACCGTTCCATAAACCCAATATGTAATAGACAAGACCTACTCCTTGCTCAGAGAACTGGACTCAACACGCCCTATTCACCGCACAAGAATATATCTGACTAGTAATAATCGTAAAGCCTATGTATTGATATCTCTCTGTTAGTGTGTCAAGTGGGTGTAAAGCGGCATAAACACAGCAGTGAAAAGCAGCTAAATCCCATTATGAAAATAAATTACTTTGAAAAACCCATGAAACAAAGACAGTGAACGAGAGAGGAATTCTTACACAATGCGTTCAGGGGCTGTGATGCAACCTGGATTGACCATATCTAGACCCACAGCTGGATGAGACATAAGGGTGGACACTCTTGGGGCTGAGAGGTTTGGTGAGGTTGGGTGAGCAAACGCAGACCCTTTAAAGTAATACTGTGTGGTACCCATCGCATGGGTCCCAAATCTCCAGCTTCAAGGGCATCTTCCTACATCAAAAACATGCATGAGAAACCCAGAAGATGGTACACCGTGTGATGGGGAAAGGTTTCTAAAACGCACCTCATTTCTCATCGCCTTGTGCCCGGGTTCGCCATTCCAGCCGCTTTACTAGCAAGCTCCCTACTTGGAGCATCAGCACCTTTAACCTCCTGTTCCGTACAGGTTGCAATTTGTCCTGAGGATAAACGGGAAGACGTGGAACCAACGAGAGACTAGCTCTTGGTGTTGGGACAGGCACAGGTCACTCTATTTTCCCATCAGAAAGAAGAATTAACCACAGGCTCAGCCTGCCCCCCGGAACCAGAACAGGGCCTGAAGCCATTCTGCGATTTTGCCGCCAGCTCCCATAAAAACGAGTTGTAAAATGGAGGTTCAGGGCACTGCAATTCACAAACCTGCAGAGTTATAAATGATAACTCTCGTCCACAAATATATTGAGGGAAGGCAAAGAAGAGGATTTGAAATCAAGGCAGAATTGCAGGAAAGAGATTTCAGGAGGTAGACTCGAATCGCCTTTAAAGCACATGAAAAGCGGCAAAACGTTGACAATGATGCCCTTGGCCAAAAAGGGCGTATGCGTTTTTTCCTGAATATATTCAGGAAAAAACGCATACGCCCTTTTTGGCCAACCAAGCAACCTGGAAAGGCAAATCAGCGCTACAAACAAGTCTCGCTTCCCATCGGTCAAAAGGGCCATGCTGAAAAAAGTGTCAAAACCAGAAATGCAGGACAGGCCATGGAGAAATGGGAGCCTTGCTACACTGATGGGCGGGATGTAAATTGCCAACAGCCACTCTGGAGAAGTGTACGGTGAGTCCTGAAACATCTGAAAAACACAGCTTAGAGAGCATAGGGCACTTCCACTCATGGGGGTATGAATTGGGAAAATGAAAAATCAGCAAGACACAAGCACCCCAAAGTTTAGGGCTGCTCTGTTGACAAGGACCTCCACTTCATTCCACCTTAAATATCCCAGGAAAGAGAAAAATGGGTAAAGAAGTTGTGGTCCTTATGTACAATGGAATATCACTCAGCCATGAAATCAATGTCATAAGGCTAGTAGCAGCATGATGAGTGGATTTAGGTACGACGATTCTAAGTGAAATAAGTCACACAGAAAAGGACACTTCTCATAAGGTATCACTGATAGAGGGAATGTAAAAACCGTTACACTTGAACTGAATTACAAAACAGAACAGAGTCACACATGCAGAAAACACACTATGGCTGCTTAACGGGAAAGGTGAGGTGGGGTGATACATAAAACAAGGGTATCAAATTAGCTCAGATACCGTTCCATAAACCCAATATGTAATAGACAAGACCTACTCCTTGCTCAGAGAACTGGACTCAACACGCCCTATTCACCGCACAAAAATATATCTGACTAGTAATAATCGTAAAGCCTATGTATTGATATCTCTCTGTTAGTGTGTCAAGTGGGTGTAAAGCGGCATAAACACAGCAGTGAAAAGCAGCTAAATCCCATTATGAAAATAAATTACTTTGAAAAACCCATGAAACAAAGACAGTGAACGAGAGAGGAATTCTTACACAATGCGTTCAGGGGCTGTGATGCAACCTGGATTGACCATATCTAGACGCACAGCTGGATGAGACATAAGGGTGGACACTCTTGGGCCTGAGAGGTTTGGTGAGGTTGGGTGAGCAAACGCAGACCCTTTAAAGTAATACTGCGTGGTACCCATCGCATGGGTCCCAAATCTCCAGCTTCAAGGGCATCTTCCTACATCAAAAACATGCATGAGAAACCCAGAAGATGGTACACCGTGTGATGGGGAAAGGTTTCTAAAACGCACCTCATTTCTCATCGCCTTGTGCCCGGGTTCGCCATTCCAGCCGCTTTACTAGCAAGCTCCCTACTTGGAGCATCAGCACCTTTAACCTCCTGTTCCGTACAGGTTGCAATTTGTCCTGAGGATAAACGGGAAGACGTGGAACCAACGAGAGACTAGCTCTTGGTGTTGGGACAGGCACAGGTCACTCTATTTTCCCATAAGAAAGAAGAATTAACCACAGGCTCAGCCTACCCCCCGGAACCAGAACAGGGCCTGAAGCCATTCTGCGATTTTGCGGCCAGCTCCCATAAAAACGAGTTGTAAAATGGAGGTTCAGGGCACTGCAATTCACAAACCTGCAGTTATAAATGATAACTCTCGTCCACAAATATATTGAGGGAAGGCAAAGAAGAGGATTTGAAATCAAGGCAGAATTGCACGAAACAGATTTCAGGAGGTAGATACGAATCGCCTTTAAAGCACATGAAAAGCGGCAAAACGTTGACAATGATGCCCTTGGCCAAAAAGGGCGTATGCGTTTTTTCCTGAATATATTCAGGAAAAAACGCATACGCCCTTTTTGGCCAACCAAGCAACCTGGAAAGGCAAATCAGCGCTACAGAGAAGTCTCGCTTCCCATCGGTCAAAAGGGCCATGCTGAAAAAAGTGTCAAAACCAGAAATGCAGGACAGGCCATGGAGAAATGGGAGCCTTGCTACACTGATGGGCGGGATGTAAATTGCCAACAGCCACTCTGGAGAAGTGTACGGTGTGTCCTGAAACATCTGAAAAACACAGCTTAGAGAGCATAGGGCACTTCCACTCATGGGGGTATAAATTGGGAAAATGAAAAATCAGCAAGACACAAGCACCCCAAAGTTGAGGGCTGCTCTGTTGACAAGGACCTCCACTTCATTCCACCTTCAATATCCCAGGAAAGAGAAAAATGGATAAAGAAGTTGTGGTCCTTATGTACAATGGAATATCACTCAGCCATGAAATCAATGTCATAAGGTTAGTAGCAGCATGATGAGTGGATTTAGGTACGATGATTCTAAGTGAAATAAGTCACACAGAAAAGGACACTTCTCATAAGGTATCACTTATAGAGGGAATGTAAAAACCGTTACACTTGAACTGAATTACAAAACAGAACAGAGTCACACATGCAGAAAACACACTATGGCTGCTTAACGGGAAAGGTGAGGTGGGGTGATACATAAAACAAGGGTATCAAATTAGCTCAGATACCGTTCCATAAACCCAATATGTAGTAGACAAGACCTACTCCTTGCTCAGAGAACTGGACTCAACACGCCCTATTCACCGCACAAGAATATATCTGACTAATAATAATCGTAAAACCTATGTATTGATATCTCTCTGTTAGTGTGTCAAGTGGGTGTAAAGCGGCATAAACACAGCAGTGAAAAGCAGCTAAACCCCATTATAAAAATAAATTACTTTGAAACACCCATGAAACACAGACAGTGAAAGAGAGAGAAATTCTTACACAATGCGTTCAGGGGCTGTGATGCAACCTGGATTGACCATATCTAGACGCACAGCTGGATGAGACATAAGGGTGGACACTCTTGGGCCTGAGAGGTTTGGTGAGGTTGGGTGAGCAAACGCAGACCCTTTAAAGTATTACTGCATGATACCCATCGCATGGGTCCCAAATCTCCAGGTTCAAGGGCATCTTCCTACATCAAAAACATGCATGAGAAACCCAGAAGATGGTACACCGTGTGATGGGGAAAGGTTTCTAAAACGCACCTCATTTCTCATCGCCTTGTGCCCGGGTTCGCCATTCCAGCCGCTTTACTAGCAAGCTCCCTACTTGGAGCATCAGCACCTTTAACCTCCTGTTCCGTACAGGTTGCAATTTGTCCTGAGGATAAACGGGAAGACGTGGAACCAACGAGAGACTAGCTCTTGGTGTTGGGACAGGCACAGGTCACTCTATTTTCCCATCAGAAAGAAGAATTAACCACAGGCTCAGCCTGCCCCCCGGAACCAGAACAGGGCCTGAAGCCATTCTGCGATTTTGCCGCCAGCTCCCATAAAAACGAGTTGTAAAATGGAGGTTCAGGGCACTGCAATTCACAAACCTGCAGAGTTATAAATGATAACTCTCCTCCACAAATATATTGAGGGAAGGCAAAGAAGAGGATTTGAAATCAAGGCAGAATTGCAGGAAAGAGATTTCAGGAGGTAGACTCGAATCGCCTTTAAAGCACATGAAAAGCGGCAAAACGTTGACAATGATGCCCTTGGCCAAAAAGGGCGTATGCGTTTTTTCCTGAATATATTCAGGAAAAAACGCATACGCCCTTTTTGGCCAACCAAGCAACCTGGAAAGGCAAATCAGCGCTACAAACAAGTCTCGCTTCCCATCGGTCAAAAGGGCCATGCTGAAAAAAGTGTCAAAACCAGAAATGCAGGACAGGCCATGGAGAAATGGGAGCCTTGCTACACTGATGGGCGGGATGTAAATTGCCAACAGCCACTCTGGAGAAGTGTACGGTGAGTCCTGAAACATCTGAAAAACACAGCTTAGAGAGCATAGGGCACTTCCACTCATGGGGGTATGAATTGGGAAAATGAAAAATCAGCAAGACACAAGCACCCCAAAGTTTAGGGCTGCTCTGTTGACAAGGACCTCCACTTCATTCCACCTTAAATATCCCAGGAAAGAGAAAAATGGGTAAAGAAGTTGTGGTCCTTATGTACAATGGAATATCACTCAGCCATGAAATCAATGTCATAAGGCTAGTAGCAGCATGATGAGTGGATTTAGGTACGACGATTCTAAGTGAAATAAGTCACACAGAAAAGGACACTTCTCATAAGGTATCACTGATAGAGGGAATGTAAAAACCGTTACACTTGAACTGAATTACAAAACAGAACAGAGTCACACATGCAGAAAACACACTATGGCTGCTTAACGGGAAAGGTGAGGTGGGGTGATACATAAAACAAGGGTATCAAATTAGCTCAGATACCGTTCCATAAACCCAATATGTAATAGACAAGACCTACTCCTTGCTCAGAGAACTGGACTCAACACGCCCTATTCACCGCACAAGATTATATCTGACTAGTAATAATCGTAAAGCCTATGTATTGATATCTCTCTGTTAGTGTGTCAAGTGGGTGTAAAGTGGCATAAACACAGCAGTAAAAAGCAGCTAAATCCCATTATGAAAATAAATTACTTTGAAAAACCCATGAAACAAAGACAGTGAACGAGAGAGGAATTCTTACACAATGCGTTCAGGGGCTGTGATGCAACCTGGATTGACCATATCTAGACCCACAGCTGGATGAGACATAAGGGTGGACACTCTTGGGGCTGAGAGGTTTGGTGAGGTTGGGTGAGCAAACGCAGACCCTTTAAAGTAATACTGCATGGTACCCATCGCATGGGTCCCAAATCTCCAGCTTCAAGGGCATCTTCCTACATCAAAACATGCATGAGAAACCCAGAAGATGGTACACAGTGTGATGGGGAAAGGTTTCTAAAACGCACCTCATTTCTCATCGCCTTGTGCCCGGGTTCGCCATTCCAGCCGCTTTACTAGCAAGCTCCCTACTTGGAGCATCAGCACCTTTAACCTCCTGTTCCGTACAGGTTGCAATTTGTCCTGAGGATAAACGGGAAGACGTGGAACCAACGAGAGACTAGCTCTTGGTGTTGGGACAGGCACAGGTCACTCTATTTTCCCATCAGAAAGAAGAATTAACCACAGGCTCAGCCTGCCCCCCGGAACCAGAACAGGGCCTGAAGCCATTCTGCGATTTTGCGGCCAGCTCCCATAAAAACGAGTTGTAAAATGGAGGTTCAGGGCACTGCAATTCACAAACCTGCAGTTATAAATGATAACTCTCGTCCACAAATATATTGAGGGAAGGCAAAGAAGAGGATTTGAAATCAAGGCAGAATTGCACGAAACAGATTTCAGGAGGTAGATACGAATCGCCTTTAAAGCACATGAAAAGCGGCAAAACGTTGACAATGATGCCCTTGGCCAAAAAGGGCGTATGCGTTTTTTCCTGAATATATTCAGGAAAAAACGCATACGCCCTTTTTGGCCAACCAAGCAACCTGGAAAGGCAAATCAGCGCTACAGAGAAGTCTCGCTTCCCATCGGTCAAAAGGGCCATGCTGAAAAAAGTGTCAAAACCAGAAATGCAGGACAGGCCATGGAGAAATGGGAGCCTTGCTACACTGATGGGCGGGATGTAAATTGCCAACAGCCACTCTGGAGAAGTGTACGGTGTGTCCTGAAACATCTGAAAAACACAGCTTAGAGAGCATAGGGCACTTCCACTCATGGGGGTATAAATTGGGAAAATGAAAAATCAGCAAGACACAAGCACCCCAAAGTTGAGGGCTGCTCTGTTGACAAGGACCTCCACTTCATTCCACCTTCAATATCCCAGGAAAGAGAAAAATGGATAAAGAAGTTGTGGTCCTTATGTACAATGGAATATCACTCAGCCATGAAATCAATGTCATAAGGTTAGTAGCAGCATGATGAGTGGATTTAGGTACGACGATTCTAAGTGAAATAAGTCACACAGAAAAGGACACTTCTCATAAGGTATCACTTATAGAGGGAATGTAAAAACCGTTACACTTGAACTGAATTACAAAACAGAACAGAGTCACACATGCAGAAAACACACTATGGCTGCTTAACGGGAAAGGTGAGGTGGGGTGATACATAAAACAAGGGTATCAAATTAGCTCAGATACCGTTCCATAAAACCAATATGTAGTAGACAAGACCTACTCCTTGCTCAGAGAACTGGACTCAACACGCCCTATTCACCGCACAAGAATATATCTGACTAATAATAATCGTAAAACCTATGTATTGATATCTCTCTGTTAGTGTGTCAAGTGGGTGTAAAGCGGCATAAACACAGCAGTGAAAAGCAGCTAAACCCCATTATAAAAATAAATTACTTTGAAACACCCATGAAACACAGACAGTGAAAGAGAGAGAAATTCTTACACAATGCGTTCAGGGGCTGTGATGCAACCTGGATTGACCATATCTAGACGCACAGCTGGATGAGACATAAGGGTGGACACTCTTGGGCCTGAGAGGTTTGGTGAGGTTGGGTGAGCAAACGCAGACCCTTTAAAGTAATACTGCATGATACCCATCGCATGGGTCCCAAATCTCCAGGTTCAAGGGCATCTTCCTACATCAAAAACATGCATGAGAAACCCAGAAGATGGTACACCGTGTGATGGGGAAAGGTTTCTAAAACGCACCTCATTTCTCATCGCCTTGTGCCCGGGTTCGCCATTCCAGCCGCTTTACTAGCAAGCTCCCTACTTGGAGCATCAGCACCTTTAACCTCCTGTTCCGTACAGGTTGCAATTTGTCCTGAGGATAAACGGGAAGACGTGGAACCAACGAGAGACTAGCTCTTGGTGTTGGGACAGGCACAGGTCACTCTATTTTCCCATCAGAAAGAAGAATTAACCACAGGCTCAGCCTGCCCCCCGGAACCAGAACAGGGCCTGAAGCCATTCTGCGATTTTGCCGCCAGCTCCCATAAAAACGAGTTGTAAAATGGAGGTTCAGGGCACTGCAATTCACAAACCTGCAGAGTTATAAATGATAACTCTCGTCCACAAATATATTGAGGGAAGGCAAAGAAGAGGATTTGAAATCAAGGCAGAATTGCAGGAAAGAGATTTCAGGAGGTAGACTCGAATCGCCTTTAAAGCACATGAAAAGCGGCAAAACGTTGACAATGATGCCCTTGGCCAAAAAGGGCGTATGCGTTTTTTCCTGAATATATTCAGGAAAAAACGCATACGCCCTTTTTGGCCAACCAAGCAACCTGGAAAGGCAAATCAGTGCTACAAACAAGTCTCGCTTCCCATCGGTCAAAAGGGCCATGCTGAAAAAAGTGTCAAAACCAGAAATGCAGGACAGGCCATGGAGAAATGGGAGCCTTGCTACACTGATGGGCGGGATGTAAATTGCCAACAGCCACTCTGGAGAAGTGTACGGTGAGTCCTGAAACATCTGAAAAACACAGCTTAGAGAGCATAGGGCACTTCCACTCATGGGGGTATGAATTGGGAAAATGAAAAATCAGCAAGACACAAGCACCCCAAAGTTTAGGGCTGCTCTGTTGACAAGGACCTCCACTTCATTCCACCTTAAATATCCCAGGAAAGAGAAAAATGGGTAAAGAAGTTGTGGTCCTTATGTACAATGGAATATCACTCAGCCATGAAATCAATGTCATAAGGCTAGTAGCAGCATGATGAGTGGATTTAGGTACGACGATTCTAAGTGAAATAAGTCACACAGAAAAGGACACTTCTCATAAGGTATCACTGATAGAGGGAATGTAAAAACCGTTACACTTGAACTGAATTACAAAACAGAACAGAGTCACACATGCAGAAAACACACTATGGCTGCTTAACGGGAAAGGTGAGGTGGGGTGATACATAAAACAAGGGTATCAAATTAGCTCAGATACCGTTCCATAAACCCAATATGTAATAGACAAGACCTACTCCTTGCTCAGAGAACTGGACTCAACACGCCCTATTCACCGCACAAGATTATATCTGACTAGTAATAATCGTAAAGCCTATGTATTGATATCTCTCTGTTAGTGTGTCAAGTGGGTGTAAAGTGGCATAAACACAGCAGTGAAAAGCAGCTAAATCCCATTATGAAAATAAATTACTTTGAAAAACCCATGAAACAAAGACAGTGAACGAGAGAGGAATTCTTACACAATGCGTTCAGGGGCTGTGATGCAACCTGGATTGACCATATCTAGACCCACAGCTGGATGAGACATAAGGGTGGACACTCTTGGGGCTGAGAGGTTTGGTGAGGTTGGGTGAGCAAACGCAGACCCTTTAAAGTAATACTGCATGGTACCCATCGCATGGGTCCCAAATCTCCAGCTTCAAGGGCATCTTCCTACATCAAAACATGCATGAGAAACCCAGAAGATGGTACACAGTGTGATGGGGAAAGGTTTCTAAAACGCACCTCATTTCTCATCGCCTTGTGCCCGGGTTCGCCATTCCAGCCGCTTTACTAGCAAGCTCCCTACTTGGAGCATCAGCACCTTTAACCTCCTGTTCCGTACAGGTTGCAATTTGTCCTGAGGATAAACGGGAAGACGTGGAACCAACGAGAGACTAGCTCTTGGTGTTGGGACAGGCACAGGTCACTCTATTTTCCCATCAGAAAGAAGAATTAACCACAGGCTCAGCCTGCCCCCCGGAACCAGAACAGGGCCTGAAGCCATTCTGCGATTTTGCGGCCAGCTCCCATAAAAACGAGTTGTAAAATGGAGGTTCAGGGCACTGCAATTCACAAACCTGCAGTTATAAATGATAACTCTCGTCCACAAATATATTGAGGGAAGGCAAAGAAGAGGATTTGAAATCAAGGCAGAATTGCACGAAACAGATTTCAGGAGGTAGATACGAATCGCCTTTAAAGCACATGAAAAGCGGCAAAACGTTGACAATGATGCCCTTGGCCAAAAAGGGCGTATGCGTTTTTTCCTGAATATATTCAGGAAAAAACGCATACGCCCTTTTTGGCCAACCAAGCAACCTGGAAAGGCAAATCAGCGCTACAGAGAAGTCTCGCTTCCCATCGGTCAAAAGGGCCATGCTGAAAAAAGTGTCAAAACCAGAAATGCAGGACAGGCCATGGAGAAATGGGAGCCTTGCTACACTGATGGGCGGGATGTAAATTGCCAACAGCCACTCTGGAGAAGTGTACGGTGTGTCCTGAAACATCTGAAAAACACAGCTTAGAGAGCATAGGGCACTTCCACTCATGGGGGTATAAATTGGGAAAATGAAAAATCAGCAAGACACAAGCACCCCAAAGTTGAGGGCTGCTCTGTTGACAAGGACCTCCACTTCATTCCACCTTCAATATCCCAGGAAAGAGAAAAATGGATAAAGAAGTTGTGGTCCTTATGTACAATGGAATATCACTCAGCCATGAAATCAATGTCATAAGGTTAGTAGCAGCATGATGAGTGGATTTAGGTACGACGATTCTAAGTGAAATAAGTCACACAGAAAAGGACACTTCTCATAAGGTATCACTTATAGAGGGAATGTAAAAACCGTTACACTTGAACTGAATTACAAAACAGAACAGAGTCACACATGCAGAAAACACACTATGGCTGCTTAACGGGAAAGGTGAGGTGGGGTGATACATAAAACAAGGGTATCAAATTAGCTCAGATACCGTTCCATAAACCCAATATGTAGTAGACAAGACCTACT
The DNA here is from genome assembly GCF_965194805.1 of Balaenoptera borealis. Taxonomy (NCBI): domain Eukaryota; kingdom Metazoa; phylum Chordata; class Mammalia; order Artiodactyla; family Balaenopteridae; genus Balaenoptera; species Balaenoptera borealis. The sequence continues at coordinate 404,875 of NW_028123837.1, forward strand.
CCTTGCTCAGAGAACTGGACTCAACACGCCCTATTCACCGCACAAGAATATATCTGACTAATAATAATCGTAAAACCTATGTATTGATATCTCTCTGTTAGTGTGTCAAGTGGGTGTAAAGCGGCATAAACACAGCAGTGAAAAGCAGCTAAACCCCATTATAAAAATAAATTACTTTGAAACACCCATGAAACACAGACAGTGAAAGAGAGAGAAATTCTTACACAATGCGTTCAGGGGCTGTGATGCAACCTGGATTGACCATATCTAGACGCACAGCTGGATGAGACATAAGGGTGGACACTCTTGGGCCTGAGAGGTTTGGTGAGGTTGGGTGAGCAAACGCAGACCCTTTAAAGTAATACTGCATGATACCCATCGCATGGGTCCCAAATCTCCAGGTTCAAGGGCATCTTCCTACATCAAAAACATGCATGAGAAACCCAGAAGATGGTACACCGTGTGATGGGGAAAGGTTTCTAAAACGCACCTCATTTCTCATCGCCTTGTGCCCGGGTTCGCCATTCCAGCCGCTTTACTAGCAAGCTCCCTACTTGGAGCATCAGCACCTTTAACCTCCTGTTCCGTACAGGTTGCAATTTGTCCTGAGGATAAACGGGAAGACGTGGAACCAACGAGAGACTAGCTCTTGGTGTTGGGACAGGCACAGGTCACTCTATTTTCCCATCAGAAAGAAGAATTAACCACAGGCTCAGCCTGCCCCCCGGAACCAGAACAGGGCCTGAAGCCATTCTGCGATTTTGCCGCCAGCTCCCATAAAAACGAGTTGTAAAATGGAGGTTCAGGGCACTGCAATTCACAAACCTGCAGAGTTATAAATGATAACTCTCGTCCACAAATATATTGAGGGAAGGCAAAGAAGAGGATTTGAAATCAAGGCAGAATTGCAGGAAAGAGATTTCAGGAGGTAGACTCGAATCGCCTTTAAAGCACATGAAAAGCGGCAAAACGTTGACAATGATGCCCTTGGCCAAAAAGGGCGTATGCGTTTTTTCCTGAATATATTCAGGAAAAAACGCATACGCCCTTTTTGGCCAACCAAGCAACCTGGAAAGGCAAATCAGCGCTACAAACAAGTCTCGCTTCCCATCGGTCAAAAGGGCCATGCTGAAAAAAGTGTCAAAACCAGAAATGCAGGACAGGCCATGGAGAAATGGGAGCCTTGCTACACTGATGGGCGGGATGTAAATTGCCAACAGCCACTCTGGAGAAGTGTACGGTGAGTCCTGAAACATCTGAAAAACACAGCTTAGAGAGCATAGGGCACTTCCACTCATGGGGGTATGAATTGGGAAAATGAAAAATCAGCAAGACACAAGCACCCCAAAGTTGAGGGCTGCTCTGTTGACAAGGACCTCCACTTCATTCCACCTTCAATATCCCAGGAAAGAGAAAAATGGATAAAGAAGTTGTGGTCCTTATGTACAATGGAATATCACTCAGCCATGAAATCAATGTCATAAGGCTAGTAGCAGCATGATGAGTGGATTTAGGTACGACGATTCTAAGTGAAATAAGTCACACAGAAAAGGACACTTCTCATAAGGTATCACTGATAGAGGGAATGTAAAAACCGTTACACTTGAACTGAATTACAAAACAGAACAGAGTCACACATGCAGAAAACACACTATGGCTGCTTAACGGGAAAGGTGAGGTGGGGTGATACATAAAACAAGGGTATCAAATTAGCTCAGATACCGTTCCATAAACCCAATATGTAATAGACAAGACCTACTCCTTGCTCAGAGAACTGGACTCAACACGCCCTATTCACCGCACAAGATTATATCTGACTAGTAATAATCGTAAAGCCTATGTATTGATATCTCTCTGTTAGTGTGTCAAGTGGGTGTAAAGTGGCATAAACACAGCAGTGAAAAGCAGCTAAATCCCATTATGAAAATAAATTACTTTGAAAAACCCATGAAACAAAGACAGTGAACGAGAGAGGAATTCTTACACAATGCGTTCAGGGGCTGTGATGCAACCTGGATTGACCATATCTAGACCCACAGCTGGATGAGACATAAGGGTGGACACTCTTGGGGCTGAGAGGTTTGGTGAGGTTGGGTGAGCAAACGCAGACCCTTTAAAGTAATACTGCATGGTACCCATCGCATGGGTCCCAAATCTCCAGCTTCAAGGGCATCTTCCTACATCAAAACATGCATGAGAAACCCAGAAGATGGTACACAGTGTGATGGGGAAAGGTTTCTAAAACGCACCTCATTTCTCATCGCCTTGTGCCCGGGTTCGCCATTCCAGCCGCTTTACTAGCAAGCTCCCTACTTGGAGCATCAGCACCTTTAACCTCCTGTTCCGTACAGGTTGCAATTTGTCCTGAGGATAAACGGGAAGACGTGGAACCAACGAGAGACTAGCTCTTGGTGTTGGGACAGGCACAGGTCACTCTATTTTCCCATCAGAAAGAAGAATTAACCACAGGCTCAGCCTGCCCCCCGGAACCAGAACAGGGCCTGAAGCCATTCTGCGATTTTGCGGCCAGCTCCCATAAAAACGAGTTGTAAAATGGAGGTTCAGGGCACTGCAATTCACAAACCTGCAGTTATAAATGATAACTCTCGTCCACAAATATATTGAGGGAAGGCAAAGAAGAGGATTTGAAATCAAGGCAGAATTGCACGAAACAGATTTCAGGAGGTAGATACGAATCGCCTTTAAAGCACATGAAAAGCGGCAAAACGTTGACAATGATGCCCTTGGCCAAAAAGGGCGTATGCGTTTTTTCCTGAATATATTCAGGAAAAAACGCATACGCCCTTTTTGGCCAACCAAGCAACCTGGAAAGGCAAATCAGCGCTACAGAGAAGTCTCGCTTCCCATCGGTCAAAAGGGCCATGCTGAAAAAAGTGTCAAAACCAGAAATGCAGGACAGGCCATGGAGAAATGGGAGCCTTGCTACACTGATGGGCGGGATGTAAATTGCCAACAGCCACTCTGGAGAAGTGTACGGTGTGTCCTGAAACATCTGAAAAACACAGCTTAGAGAGCATAGGGCACTTCCACTCATGGGGGTATAAATTGGGAAAATGAAAAATCAGCAAGACACAAGCACCCCAAAGTTGAGGGCTGCTCTGTTGACAAGGACCTCCACTTCATTCCACCTTCAATATCCCAGGAAAGAGAAAAATGGATAAAGAAGTTGTGGTCCTTATGTACAATGGAATATCACTCAGCCATGAAATCAATGTCATAAGGTTAGTAGCAGCATGATGAGTGGATTTAGGTACGACGATTCTAAGTGAAATAAGTCACACAGAAAAGGACACTTCTCATAAGGTATCACTTATAGAGGGAATGTAAAAACCGTTACACTTGAACTGAATTACAAAACAGAACAGAGTCACACATGCAGAAAACACACTATGGCTGCTTAACGGGAAAGGTGAGGTGGGGTGATACATAAAACAAGGGTATCAAATTAGCTCAGATACCGTTCCATAAACCCAATATGTAGTAGACAAGACCTACTCCTTGCTCAGAGAACTGGACTCAACACGCCCTATTCACCGCACAAGAATATATCTGACTAATAATAATCGTAAAACCTATGTATTGATATCTCTCTGTTAGTGTGTCAAGTGGGTGTAAAGCGGCATAAACACAGCAGTGAAAAGCAGCTAAACCCCATTATAAAAATAAATTACTTTGAAACACCCATGAAACAAAGACAGTGAAAGAGAGAGAAATTCTTACACAATGCGTTCAGGGGCTGTGATGCAACCTGGATTGACCATATCTAGACGCACAGCTGGATGAGACATAAGGGTGGACACTCTTGGGCCTGAGAGGTTTGGTGAGGTTGGGTGAGCAAACGCAGACCCTTTAAAGAAATACTGCATGATACCCATCGCATGGGTCCCAAATCTCCAGGTTCAAGGGCATCTTCCTACATCAAAAACATGCATGAGAAACCCAGAAGATGGTACACCGTGTGATGGGGAAAGGTTTCTAAAACGCACCTCATTTCTCATCGCCTTGTGCCCGGGTTCGCCATTCCAGCCGCTTTACTAGCAAGCTCCCTACTTGGAGCATCAGCACCTTTAACCTCCTGTTCCGTAGAGGTTGCAATTTGTCCTGAGGATAAACGGGAAGACGTGGAACCAACGAGAGACTAGCTCTTGGTGTTGGGACAGGCACAGGTCACTCTATTTTCCCATCAGAAAGAAGAATTAACCACAGGCTCAGCCTGCCCCCCGGAACCAGAACAGGGCCTGAAGCCATTCTGCGATTTTGCCGCCAGCTCCCATAAAAACGAGTTGTAAAATGGAGGTTCAGGGCACTGCAATTCACAAACCTGCAGAGTTATAAATGATAACTCTCGTCCACAAATATATTGAGGGAAGGCAAAGAAGAGGATTTGAAATCAAGGCAGAATTGCAGGAAAGAGATTTCAGGAGGTAGACTCGAATCGCCTTTAAAGCACATGAAAAGCGGCAAAACGTTGACAATGATGCCCTTGGCCAAAAAGGGCGTATGCGTTTTTTCCTGAATATATTCAGGAAAAAACGCATACGCCCTTTTTGGCCAACCAAGCAACCTGGAAAGGCAAATCAGCGCTACAAAGAAGTCTCGCTTCCCATCGGTCAAAAGGGCCATGCTGAAAAAAGTGTCAAAACCAGAAATGCAGGACAGGCCATGGAGAAATGGGAGCCTTGCTACACTGATGGGCGGGATGTAAATTGCCAACAGCCACTCTGGAGAAGTGTACGGTGAGTCCTGAAACATCTGAAAAACACAGCTTAGAGAGCATAGGGCACTTCCACTCATGGGGGTATGAATTGGGAAAATGAAAAATCAGCAAGACACAAGCACCCCAAAGTTTAGGGCTGCTCTGTTGACAAGGACCTCCACTTCATTCCACCTTAAATATCCCAGGAAAGAGAATAATGGGTAAAGAAGTTGTGGTCCTTATGTACAATGGAATATCACTCAGCCATGAAATCAATGTCATAAGGCTAGTAGCAGCATGATGAGTGGATTTAGGTACGACGATTCTAAGTGAAATAAGTCACACAGAAAAGGACACTTCTCATAAGGTATCACTGATAGAGGGAATGTAAAAACCGTTACACTTGAACTGAATTACAAAACAGAACAGAGTCACACATGCAGAAAACACACTATGGCTGCTTAACGGGAAAGGTGAGGTGGGGTGATACATAAAACAAGGGTATCAAATTAGCTCAGATACCGTTCCATAAACCCAATATGTAATAGACAAGACCTACTCCTTGCTCAGAGAACTGGACTCAACACGCCCTATTCACCGCACAAGATTATATCTGACTAGTAATAATCGTAAAGCCTATGTATTGATATCTCTCTGTTAGTGTGTCAAGTGGGTGTAAAGTGGCATAAACACAGCAGTGAAAAGCAGCTAAATCCCATTATGAAAATAAATTACTTTGAAAAACCCATGAAACAAAGACAGTGAACGAGAGAGGAATTCTTACACAATGCGTTCAGGGGCTGTGATGCAACCTGGATTGACCATATCTAGACCCACAGCTGGATGAGACATAAGGGTGGACACTCTTGGGGCTGAGAGGTTTGGTGAGGTTGGGTGAGCAAACGCAGACCCTTTAAAGTAATACTGCATGGTACCCATCGCATGGGTCCCAAATCTCCAGCTTCAAGGGCATCTTCCTACATCAAAACATGCATGAGAAACCCAGAAGATGGTACACAGTGTGATGGGGAAAGGTTTCTAAAACGCACCTCATTTCTCATCGCCTTGTGCCCGGGTTCGCCATTCCAGCCGCTTTACTAGCAAGCTCCCTACTTGGAGCATCAGCACCTTTAACCTCCTGTTCCGTACAGGTTGCAATTTGTCCTGAGGATAAACGGGAAGACGTGGAACCAACGAGAGACTAGCTCTTGGTGTTGGGACAGGCACAGGTCACTCTATTTTCCCATCAGAAAGAAGAATTAACCACAGGCTCAGCCTGCCCCCCGGAACCAGAACAGGGCCTGAAGCCATTCTGCGATTTTGCGGCCAGCTCCCATAAAAACGAGTTGTAAAATGGAGGTTCAGGGCACTGCAATTCACAAACCTGCAGTTATAAATGATAACTCTCGTCCACAAATATATTGAGGGAAGGCAAAGAAGAGGATTTGAAATCAAGGCAGAATTGCACGAAACAGATTTCAGGAGGTAGATACGAATCGCCTTTAAAGCACATGAAAAGCGGCAAAACGTTGACAATGATGCCCTTGGCCAAAAAGGGCGTATGCGTTTTTTCCTGAATATATTCAGGAAAAAACGCATACGCCCTTTTTGGCCAACCAAGCAACCTGGAAAGGCAAATCAGCGCTACAGAGAAGTCTCGCTTCCCATCGGTCAAAAGGGCCATGCTGAAAAAAGTGTCAAAACCAGAAATGCAGGACAGGCCATGGAGAAATGGGAGCCTTGCTACACTGATGGGCGGGATGTAAATTGCCAACAGCCACTCTGGAGAAGTGTACGGTGTGTCCTGAAACATCTGAAAAACACAGCTTAGAGAGCATAGGGCACTTCCACTCATGGGGGTATAAATTGGGAAAATGAAAAATCAGCAAGACACAAGCACCCCAAAGTTGAGGGCTGCTCTGTTGACAAGGACCTCCACTTCATTCCACCTTCAATATCCCAGGAAAGAGAAAAATGGATAAAGAAGTTGTGGTCCTTATGTACAATGGAATATCACTCAGCCATGAAATCAATGTCATAAGGTTAGTAGCAGCATGATGAGTGGATTTAGGTACGACGATTCTAAGTGAAATAAGTCACACAGAAAAGGACACTTCTCATAAGGTATCACTTATAGAGGGAATGTAAAAACCGTTACACTTGAACTGAATTACAAAACAGAACAGAGTCACACATGCAGAAAACACACTATGGCTGCTTAACGGGAAAGGTGAGGTGGGGTGATACATAAAACAAGGGTATCAAATTAGCTCAGATACCGTTCCATAAACCCAATATGTAGTAGACAAGACCTACTCCTTGCTCAGAGAACTGGACTCAACACGCCCTATTCACCGCACAAGAATATATCTGACTAATAATAATCGTAAAGCCTATGTATTGATATCTCTCTGTTAGTGTGTCAAGTGGGTGTAAAGCGGCATGAACACAGCAGTGAAAAGCAGCTAAACCCCATTATAAAAATAAATTACTTTGAAACACCCATGAAACAAAGACAGTGAAAGAGAGAGAAATTCTTACACAATGCGTTCAGGGGCTGTGATGCAACCTGGATTGACCATATCTAGACGCACAGCTGGATGAGACATAAGGGTGGACACTCTTGGGCCTGAGAGGTTTGGTGAGGTTGGGTGAGCAAACGCAGACCCTTTAAAGTAATACTGCATGATACCCATCGCATGGGTCCCAAATCTCCAGGTTCAAGGGCATCTTCCTACATCAAAAACATGCATGAGAAACCCAGAAGATGGTACACCGTGTGATGGGGAAAGGTTTCTAAAACGCACCTCATTTCTCATCGCCTTGTGCCCGGGTTCGCCATTCCAGCCGCTTTACTAGCAAGCTCCCTACTTGGAGCATCAGCACCTTTAACCTCCTGTTCCGTACAGGTTGCAATTTGTCCTGAGGATAAACGGGAAGACGTGGAACCAACGAGAGACTAGCTCTTGGTGTTGGGACAGGCACAGGCCACTCTATTTTCCCATCAGAAAGAAGAATTAACCACAGGCTCAGCCTGCCCCCCGGAACCAGAACAGGGCCTGAAGCCATTCTGCGATTTTGCCGCCAGCTCCCATAAAAACGAGTTGTAAAATGGAGGTTCAGGGCACTGCAATTCACAAACCTGCAGAGTTATAAATGATAACTCTCGTCCACAAATATATTGAGGGAAGGCAAAGAAGAGGATTTGAAATCAAGGCAGAATTGCAGGAAAGAGATTTCAGGAGGTAGACTCGAATCGCCTTTAAAGCACATGAAAAGCGGCAAAACGTTGACAATGATGCCCTTGGCCAAAAAGGGCGTATGCGTTTTTTCCTGAATATATTCAGGAAAAAACGCATACGCCCTTTTTGGCCAACCAAGCAACCTGGAAAGGCAAATCAGCGCTACAAACAAGTCTCGCTTCCCATCGGTCAAAAGGGCCATGCTGAAAAAAGTGTCAAAACCAGAAATGCAGGACAGGCCATGGAGAAATGGGAGCCTTGCTACACTGATGGGCGGGATGTAAATTGCCAACAGCCACTCTGGAGAAGTGTACGGTGAGTCCTGAAACATCTGAAAAACACAGCTTAGAGAGCATAGGGCACTTCCACTCATGGGGGTATGAATTGGGAAAATGAAAAATCAGCAAGACACAAGCACCCCAAAGTTTAGGGCTGCTCTGTTGACAAGGACCTCCACTTCATTCCACCTTAAATATCCCAGGAAAGAGAAAAATGGGTAAAGAAGTTGTGGTCCTTATGTACAATGGAATATCACTCAGCCATGAAATCAATGTCATAAGGCTAGTAGCAGCATGATGAGTGGATTTAGGTACGACGATTCTAAGTGAAATAAGTCACACAGAAAAGGACACTTCTCATAAGGTATCACTGATAGAGGGAATGTAAAAACCGTTACACTTGAACTGAATTACAAAACAGAACAGAGTCACACATGCAGAAAACACACTATGGCTGCTTAACGGGAAAGGTGAGGTGGGGTGATACATAAAACAAGGGTATCAAATTAGCTCAGATACCGTTCCATAAACCCAATATGTAATAGACAAGACCTACTCCTTGCTCAGAGAACTGGACTCAACACGCCCTATTCACCGCACAAGATTATATCTGACTAGTAATAATCGTAAAGCCTATGTATTGATATCTCTCTGTTAGTGTGTCAAGTGGGTGTAAAGTGGCATAAACACAGCAGTAAAAAGCAGCTAAATCCCATTATGAAAATAAATTACTTTGAAAAACCCATGAAACAAAGACAGTGAACGAGAGAGGAATTCTTACACAATGCGTTCAGGGGCTGTGATGCAACCTGGATTGACCATATCTAGACCCACAGCTGGATGAGACATAAGGGTGGACACTCTTGGGGCTGAGAGGTTTGGTGAGGTTGGGTGAGCAAACGCAGACCCTTTAAAGTAATACTGCATGGTACCCATCGCATGGGTCCCAAATCTCCAGCTTCAAGGGCATCTTCCTACATCAAAACATGCATGAGAAACCCAGAAGATGGTACACAGTGTGATGGGGAAAGGTTTCTAAAACGCACCTCATTTCTCATCGCCTTGTGCCCGGGTTCGCCATTCCAGCCGCTTTACTAGCAAGCTCCCTACTTGGAGCATCAGCACCTTTAACCTCCTGTTCCGTACAGGTTGCAATTTGTCCTGAGGATAAACGGGAAGACGTGGAACCAACGAGAGACTAGCTCTTGGTGTTGGGACAGGCACAGGTCACTCTATTTTCCCATCAGAAAGAAGAATTAACCACAGGCTCAGCCTGCCCCCCGGAACCAGAACAGGGCCTGAAGCCATTCTGCGATTTTGCGGCCAGCTCCCATAAAAACGAGTTGTAAAATGGAGGTTCAGGGCACTGCAATTCACAAACCTGCAGTTATAAATGATAACTCTCGTCCACAAATATATTGAGGGAAGGCAAAGAAGAGGATTTGAAATCAAGGCAGAATTGCACGAAACAGATTTCAGGAGGTAGATACGAATCGCCTTTAAAGCACATGAAAAGCGGCAAAACGTTGACAATGATGCCCTTGGCCAAAAAGGGCGTATGCGTTTTTTCCTGAATATATTCAGGAAAAAACGCATACGCCCTTTTTGGCCAACCAAGCAACCTGGAAAGGCAAATCAGCGCTACAGAGAAGTCTCGCTTCCCATCGGTCAAAAGGGCCATGCTGAAAAAAGTGTCAAAACCAGAAATGCAGGACAGGCCATGGAGAAATGGGAGCCTTGCTACACTGATGGGCGGGATGTAAATTGCCAACAGCCACTCTGGAGAAGTGTACGGTGTGTCCTGAAACATCTGAAAAACACAGCTTAGAGAGCATAGGGCACTTCCACTCATGGGGGTATAAATTGGGAAAATGAAAAATCAGCAAGACACAAGCACCCCAAAGTTGAGGGCTGCTCTGTTGACAAGGACCTCCACTTCATTCCACCTTCAATATCCCAGGAAAGAGAAAAATGGATAAAGAAGTTGTGGTCCTTATGTACAATGGAATATCACTCAGCCATGAAATCAATGTCATAAGGTTAGTAGCAGCATGATGAGTGGATTTAGGTACGACGATTCTAAGTGAAATAAGTCACACAGAAAAGGACACTTCTCATAAGGTATCACTTATAGAGGGAATGTAAAAACCGTTACACTTGAACTGAATTACAAAACAGAACAGAGTCACACATGCAGAAAACACACTATGGCTGCTTAACGGGAAAGGTGAGGTGGGGTGATACATAAAACAAGGGTATCAAATTAGCTCAGATACCGTTCCATAAAACCAATATGTAGTAGACAAGACCTACTCCTTGCTCAGAGAACTGGACTCAACACGCCCTATTCACCGCACAAGAATATATCTGACTAATAATAATCGTAAAACCTATGTATTGATATCTCTCTGTTAGTGTGTCAAGTGGGTGTAAAGCGGCATAAACACAGCAGTGAAAAGCAGCTAAACCCCATTATAAAAATAAATTACTTTGAAACACCCATGAAACACAGACAGTGAAAGAGAGAGAAATTCTTACACAATGCGTTCAGGGGCTGTGATGCAACCTGGATTGACCATATCTAGACGCACAGCTGGATGAGACATAAGGGTGGACACTCTTGGGCCTGAGAGGTTTGGTGAGGTTGGGTGAGCAAACGCAGACCCTTTAAAGTAATACTGCATGATACCCATCGCATGGGTCCCAAATCTCCAGGTTCAAGGGCATCTTCCTACATCAAAAACATGCATGAGAAACCCAGAAGATGGTACACCGTGTGATGGGGAAAGGTTTCTAAAACGCACCTCATTTCTCATCGCCTTGTGCCCGGGTTCGCCATTCCAGCCGCTTTACTAGCAAGCTCCCTACTTGGAGCATCAGCACCTTTAACCTCCTGTTCCGTACAGGTTGCAATTTGTCCTGAGGATAAACGGGAAGACGTGGAACCAACGAGAGACTAGCTCTTGGTGTTGGGACAGGCACAGGTCACTCTATTTTCCCATCAGAAAGAAGAATTAACCACAGGCTCAGCCTGCCCCCCGGAACCAGAACAGGGCCTGAAGCCATTCTGCGATTTTGCCGCCAGCTCCCATAAAAACGAGTTGTAAAATGGAGGTTCAGGGCACTGCAATTCACAAACCTGCAGAGTTATAAATGATAACTCTCGTCCACAAATATATTGAGGGAAGGCAAAGAAGAGGATTTGAAATCAAGGCAGAATTGCAGGAAAGAGATTTCAGGAGGTAGACTCGAATCGCCTTTAAAGCACATGAAAAGCGGCAAAACGTTGACAATGATGCCCTTGGCCAAAAAGGGCGTATGCGTTTTTTCCTGAATATATTCAGGAAAAAACGCATACGCCCTTTTTGGCCAACCAAGCAACCTGGAAAGGCAAATCAGTGCTACAAACAAGTCTCGCTTCCCATCGGTCAAAAGGGCCATGCTGAAAAAAGTGTCAAAACCAGAAATGCAGGACAGGCCATGGAGAAATGGGAGCCTTGCTACACTGATGGGCGGGATGTAAATTGCCAACAGCCACTCTGGAGAAGTGTACGGTGAGTCCTGAAACATCTGAAAAACACAGCTTAGAGAGCATAGGGCACTTCCACTCATGGGGGTATGAATTGGGAAAATGAAAAATCAGCAAGACACAAGCACCCCAAAGTTTAGGGCTGCTCTGTTGACAAGGACCTCCACTTCATTCCACCTTAAATATCCCAGGAAAGAGAAAAATGGGTAAAGAAGTTGTGGTCCTTATGTACAATGGAATATCACTCAGCCATGAAATCAATGTCATAAGGCTAGTAGCAGCATGATGAGTGGATTTAGGTACGACGATTCTAAGTGAAATAAGTCACACAGAAAAGGACACTTCTCATAAGGTATCACTGATAGAGGGAATGTAAAAACCGTTACACTTGAACTGAATTACAAAACAGAACAGAGTCACACATGCAGAAAACACACTATGGCTGCTTAACGGGAAAGGTGAGGTGGGGTGATACATAAAACAAGGGTATCAAATTAGCTCAGATACCGTTCCATAAACCCAATATGTAATAGACAAGACCTACTCCTTGCTCAGAGAACTGGACTCAACACGCCCTATTCACCGCACAAGATTATATCTGACTAGTAATAATCGTAAAGCCTATGTATTGATATCTCTCTGTTAGTGTGTCAAGTGGGTGTAAAGTGGCATAAACACAGCAGTGAAAAGCAGCTAAATCCCATTATGAAAATAAATTACTTTGAAAAACCCATGAAACAAAGACAGTGAACGAGAGAGGAATTCTTACACAATGCGTTCAGGGGCTGTGATGCAACCTGGATTGACCATATCTAGACCCACAGCTGGATGAGACATAAGGGTGGACACTCTTGGGGCTGAGAGGTTTGGTGAGGTTGGGTGAGCAAACGCAGACCCTTTAAAGTAATACTGCATGGTACCCATCGCATGGGTCCCAAATCTCCAGCTTCAAGGGCATCTTCCTACATCAAAACATGCATGAGAAACCCAGAAGATGGTACACAGTGTGATGGGGAAAGGTTTCTAAAACGCACCTCATTTCTCATCGCCTTGTGCCCGGGTTCGCCATTCCAGCCGCTTTACTAGCAAGCTCCCTACTTGGAGCATCAGCACCTTTAACCTCCTGTTCCGTACAGGTTGCAATTTGTCCTGAGGATAAACGGGAAGACGTGGAACCAACGAGAGACTAGCTCTTGGTGTTGGGACAGGCACAGGTCACTCTATTTTCCCATCAGAAAGAAGAATTAACCACAGGCTCAGCCTGCCCCCCGGAACCAGAACAGGGCCTGAAGCCATTCTGCGATTTTGCGGCCAGCTCCCATAAAAACGAGTTGTAAAATGGAGGTTCAGGGCACTGCAATTCACAAACCTGCAGTTATAAATGATAACTCTCGTCCACAAATATATTGAGGGAAGGCAAAGAAGAGGATTTGAAATCAAGGCAGAATTGCACGAAACAGATTTCAGGAGGTAGATACGAATCGCCTTTAAAGCACATGAAAAGCGGCAAAACGTTGACAATGATGCCCTTGGCCAAAAAGGGCGTATGCGTTTTTTCCTGAATATATTCAGGAAAAAACGCATACGCCCTTTTTGGCCAACCAAGCAACCTGGAAAGGCAAATCAGCGCTACAGAGAAGTCTCGCTTCCCATCGGTCAAAAGGGCCATGCTGAAAAAAGTGTCAAAACCAGAAATGCAGGACAGGCCATGGAGAAATGGGAGCCTTGCTACACTGATGGGCGGGATGTAAATTGCCAACAGCCACTCTGGAGAAGTGTACGGTGTGTCCTGAAACATCTGAAAAACACAGCTTAGAGAGCATAGGGCACTTCCACTCATGGGGGTATAAATTGGGAAAATGAAAAATCAGCAAGACACAAGCACCCCAAAGTTGAGGGCTGCTCTGTTGACAAGGACCTCCACTTCATTCCACCTTCAATATCCCAGGAAAGAGAAAAATGGATAAAGAAGTTGTGGTCCTTATGTACAATGGAATATCACTCAGCCATGAAATCAATGTCATAAGGTTAGTAGCAGCATGATGAGTGGATTTAGGTACGACGATTCTAAGTGAAATAAGTCACACAGAAAAGGACACTTCTCATAAGGTATCACTTATAGAGGGAATGTAAAAACCGTTACACTTGAACTGAATTACAAAACAGAACAGAGTCACACATGCAGAAAACACACTATGGCTGCTTAACGGGAAAGGTGAGGTGGGGTGATACATAAAACAAGGGTATCAAATTAGCTCAGATACCGTTCCATAAACCCAATATGTAGTAGACAAGACCTACTCCTTGCTCAGAGAACTGGACTCAACACGCCCTATTCACCGCACAAGAATATATCTGACTAATAATAATCGTAAAACCTATGTATTGATATCTCTCTGTTAGTGTGTCAAGTGGGTGTAAAGCGGCATAAACACAGCAGTGAAAAGCAGCTAAACCCCATTATAAAAATAAATTACTTTGAAACACCCATGAAACACAGACAGTGAAAGAGAGAGAAATTCTTACACAATGCGTTCAGGGGCTGTGATGCAACCTGGATTGACCATATCTAGACGCACAGCTGGATGAGACATAAGGGTGGACACTCTTGGGCCTGAGAGGTTTGGTGAGGTTGGGTGAGCAAACGCAGACCCTTTAAAGTAATACTGCATGATACCCATCGCATGGGTCCCAAATCTCCAGGTTCAAGGGCATCTTCCTACATCAAAAACATGCATGAGAAACCCAGAAGATGGTACACCGTGTGATGGGGAAAGGTTTCTAAAACGCACCTCATTTCTCATCGCCTTGTGCCCGGGTTCGCCATTCCAGCCGCTTTACTAGCAAGCTCCCTACTTGGAGCATCAGCACCTTTAACCTCCTGTTCCGTACAGGTTGCAATTTGTCCTGAGGATAAACGGGAAGACGTGGAACCAACGAGAGACTAGCTCTTGGTGTTGGGACAGGCACAGGTCACTCTATTTTCCCATCAGAAAGAAGAATTAACCACAGGCTCAGCCTGCCCCCCGGAACCAGAACAGGGCCTGAAGCCATTCTGCGATTTTGCCGCCAGCTCCCATAAAAACGAGTTGTAAAATGGAGGTTCAGGGCACTGCAATTCACAAACCTGCAGAGTTATAAATGATAACTCTCGTCCACAAATATATTGAGGGAAGGCAAAGAAGAGGATTTGAAATCAAGGCAGAATTGCAGGAAAGAGATTTCAGGAGGTAGACTCGAATCGCCTTTAAAGCACATGAAAAGCGGCAAAACGTTGACAATGATGCCCTTGGCCAAAAAGGGCGTATGCGTTTTTTCCTGAATATATTCAGGAAAAAACGCATACGCCCTTTTTGGCCAACCAAGCAACCTGGAAAGGCAAATCAGCGCTACAAACAAGTCTCGCTTCCCATCGGTCAAAAGGGCCATGCTGAAAAAAGTGTCAAAACCAGAAATGCAGGACAGGCCATGGAGAAATGGGAGCCTTGCTACACTGATGGGCGGGATGTAAATTGCCAACAGCCACTCTGGAGAAGTGTACGGTGAGTCCTGAAACATCTGAAAAACACAGCTTAGAGAGCATAGGGCACTTCCACTCATGGGGGTATGAATTGGGAAAATGAAAAATCAGCAAGACACAAGCACCCCAAAGTTGAGGGCTGCTCTGTTGACAAGGACCTCCACTTCATTCCACCTTCAATATCCCAGGAAAGAGAAAAATGGATAAAGAAGTTGTGGTCCTTATGTACAATGGAATATCACTCAGCCATGAAATCAATGTCATAAGGCTAGTAGCAGCATGATGAGTGGATTTAGGTACGACGATTCTAAGTGAAATAAGTCACACAGAAAAGGACACTTCTCATAAGGTATCACTGATAGAGGGAATGTAAAAACCGTTACACTTGAACTGAATTACAAAACAGAACAGAGTCACACATGCAGAAAACACACTATGGCTGCTTAACGGGAAAGGTGAGGTGGGGTGATACATAAAACAAGGGTATCAAATTAGCTCAGATACCGTTCCATAAACCCAATATGTAATAGACAAGACCTACTCCTTGCTCAGAGAACTGGACTCAACACGCCCTATTCACCGCACAAGATTATATCTGACTAGTAATAATCGTAAAGCCTATGTATTGATATCTCTCTGTTAGTGTGTCAAGTGGGTGTAAAGTGGCATAAACACAGCAGTGAAAAGCAGCTAAATCCCATTATGAAAATAAATTACTTTGAAAAACCCATGAAACAAAGACAGTGAACGAGAGAGGAATTCTTACACAATGCGTTCAGGGGCTGTGATGCAACCTGGATTGACCATATCTAGACCCACAGCTGGATGAGACATAAGGGTGGACACTCTTGGGGCTGAGAGGTTTGGTGAGGTTGGGTGAGCAAACGCAGACCCTTTAAAGTAATACTGCATGGTACCCATCGCATGGGTCCCAAATCTCCAGCTTCAAGGGCATCTTCCTACATCAAAACATGCATGAGAAACCCAGAAGATGGTACACAGTGTGATGGGGAAAGGTTTCTAAAACGCACCTCATTTCTCATCGCCTTGTGCCCGGGTTCGCCATTCCAGCCGCTTTACTAGCAAGCTCCCTACTTGGAGCATCAGCACCTTTAACCTCCTGTTCCGTACAGGTTGCAATTTGTCCTGAGGATAAACGGGAAGACGTGGAACCAACGAGAGACTAGCTCTTGGTGTTGGGACAGGCACAGGTCACTCTATTTTCCCATCAGAAAGAAGAATTAACCACAGGCTCAGCCTGCCCCCCGGAACCAGAACAGGGCCTGAAGCCATTCTGCGATTTTGCGGCCAGCTCCCATAAAAACGAGTTGTAAAATGGAGGTTCAGGGCACTGCAATTCACAAACCTGCAGTTATAAATGATAACTCTCGTCCACAAATATATTGAGGGAAGGCAAAGAAGAGGATTTGAAATCAAGGCAGAATTGCACGAAACAGATTTCAGGAGGTAGATACGAATCGCCTTTAAAGCACATGAAAAGCGGCAAAACGTTGACAATGATGCCCTTGGCCAAAAAGGGCGTATGCGTTTTTTCCTGAATATATTCAGGAAAAAACGCATACGCCCTTTTTGGCCAACCAAGCAACCTGGAAAGGCAAATCAGCGCTACAGAGAAGTCTCGCTTCCCATCGGTCAAAAGGGCCATGCTGAAAAAAGTGTCAAAACCAGAAATGCAGGACAGGCCATGGAGAAATGGGAGCCTTGCTACACTGATGGGCGGGATGTAAATTGCCAACAGCCACTCTGGAGAAGTGTACGGTGTGTCCTGAAACATCTGAAAAACACAGCTTAGAGAGCATAGGGCACTTCCACTCATGGGGGTATAAATTGGGAAAATGAAAAATCAGCAAGACACAAGCACCCCAAAGTTGAGGGCTGCTCTGTTGACAAGGACCTCCACTTCATTCCACCTTCAATATCCCAGGAAAGAGAAAAATGGATAAAGAAGTTGTGGTCCTTATGTACAATGGAATATCACTCAGCCATGAAATCAATGTCATAAGGTTAGTAGCAGCATGATGAGTGGATTTAGGTACGACGATTCTAAGTGAAATAAGTCACACAGAAAAGGACACTTCTCATAAGGTATCACTTATAGAGGGAATGTAAAAACCGTTACACTTGAACTGAATTACAAAACAGAACAGAGTCACACATGCAGAAAACACACTATGGCTGCTTAACGGGAAAGGTGAGGTGGGGTGATACATAAAACAAGGGTATCAAATTAGCTCAGATACCGTTCCATAAACCCAATATGTAGTAGACAAGACCTACTCCTTGCTCAGAGAACTGGACTCAACACGCCCTATTCACCGCACAAGAATATATCTGACTAATAATAATCGTAAAACCTATGTATTGATATCTCTCTGTTAGTGTGTCAAGTGGGTGTAAAGCGGCATAAACACAGCAGTGAAAAGCAGCTAAACCCCATTATAAAAATAAATTACTTTGAAACACCCATGAAACAAAGACAGTGAAAGAGAGAGAAATTCTTACACAATGCGTTCAGGGGCTGTGATGCAACCTGGATTGACCATATCTAGACGCACAGCTGGATGAGACATAAGGGTGGACACTCTTGGGCCTGAGAGGTTTGGTGAGGTTGGGTGAGCAAACGCAGACCCTTTAAAGAAATACTGCATGATACCCATCGCATGGGTCCCAAATCTCCAGGTTCAAGGGCATCTTCCTACATCAAAAACATGCATGAGAAACCCAGAAGATGGTACACCGTGTGATGGGGAAAGGTTTCTAAAACGCACCTCATTTCTCATCGCCTTGTGCCCGGGTTCGCCATTCCAGCCGCTTTACTAGCAAGCTCCCTACTTGGAGCATCAGCACCTTTAACCTCCTGTTCCGTAGAGGTTGCAATTTGTCCTGAGGATAAACGGGAAGACGTGGAACCAACGAGAGACTAGCTCTTGGTGTTGGGACAGGCACAGGTCACTCTATTTTCCCATCAGAAAGAAGAATTAACCACAGGCTCAGCCTGCCCCCCGGAACCAGAACAGGGCCTGAAGCCATTCTGCGATTTTGCCGCCAGCTCCCATAAAAACGAGTTGTAAAATGGAGGTTCAGGGCACTGCAATTCACAAACCTGCAGAGTTATAAATGATAACTCTCGTCCACAAATATATTGAGGGAAGGCAAAGAAGAGGATTTGAAATCAAGGCAGAATTGCAGGAAAGAGATTTCAGGAGGTAGACTCGAATCGCCTTTAAAGCACATGAAAAGCGGCAAAACGTTGACAATGATGCCCTTGGCCAAAAAGGGCGTATGCGTTTTTTCCTGAATATATTCAGGAAAAAACGCATACGCCCTTTTTGGCCAACCAAGCAACCTGGAAAGGCAAATCAGCGCTACAAAGAAGTCTCGCTTCCCATCGGTCAAAAGGGCCATGCTGAAAAAAGTGTCAAAACCAGAAATGCAGGACAGGCCATGGAGAAATGGGAGCCTTGCTACACTGATGGGCGGGATGTAAATTGCCAACAGCCACTCTGGAGAAGTGTACGGTGAGTCCTGAAACATCTGAAAAACACAGCTTAGAGAGCATAGGGCACTTCCACTCATGGGGGTATGAATTGGGAAAATGAAAAATCAGCAAGACACAAGCACCCCAAAGTTTAGGGCTGCTCTGTTGACAAGGACCTCCACTTCATTCCACCTTAAATATCCCAGGAAAGAGAATAATGGGTAAAGAAGTTGTGGTCCTTATGTACAATGGAATATCACTCAGCCATGAAATCAATGTCATAAGGCTAGTAGCAGCATGATGAGTGGATTTAGGTACGACGATTCTAAGTGAAATAAGTCACACAGAAAAGGACACTTCTCATAAGGTATCACTGATAGAGGGAATGTAAAAACCGTTACACTTGAACTGAATTACAAAACAGAACAGAGTCACACATGCAGAAAACACACTATGGCTGCTTAACGGGAAAGGTGAGGTGGGGTGATACATAAAACAAGGGTATCAAATTAGCTCAGATACCGTTCCATAAACCCAATATGTAATAGACAAGACCTACTCCTTGCTCAGAGAACTGGACTCAACACGCCCTATTCACCGCACAAGATTATATCTGACTAGTAATAATCGTAAAGCCTATGTATTGATATCTCTCTGTTAGTGTGTCAAGTGGGTGTAAAGTGGCATAAACACAGCAGTGAAAAGCAGCTAAATCCCATTATGAAAATAAATTACTTTGAAAAACCCATGAAACAAAGACAGTGAACGAGAGAGGAATTCTTACACAATGCGTTCAGGGGCTGTGATGCAACCTGGATTGACCATATCTAGACCCACAGCTGGATGAGACATAAGGGTGGACACTCTTGGGGCTGAGAGGTTTGGTGAGGTTGGGTGAGCAAACGCAGACCCTTTAAAGTAATACTGCATGGTACCCATCGCATGGGTCCCAAATCTCCAGCTTCAAGGGCATCTTCCTACATCAAAACATGCATGAGAAACCCAGAAGATGGTACACAGTGTGATGGGGAAAGGTTTCTAAAACGCACCTCATTTCTCATCGCCTTGTGCCCGGGTTCGCCATTCCAGCCGCTTTACTAGCAAGCTCCCTACTTGGAGCATCAGCACCTTTAACCTCCTGTTCCGTACAGGTTGCAATTTGTCCTGAGGATAAACGGGAAGACGTGGAACCAACGAGAGACTAGCTCTTGGTGTTGGGACAGGCACAGGTCACTCTATTTTCCCATCAGAAAGAAGAATTAACCACAGGCTCAGCCTGCCCCCCGGAACCAGAACAGGGCCTGAAGCCATTCTGCGATTTTGCGGCCAGCTCCCATAAAAACGAGTTGTAAAATGGAGGTTCAGGGCACTGCAATTCACAAACCTGCAGTTATAAATGATAACTCTCGTCCACAAATATATTGAGGGAAGGCAAAGAAGAGGATTTGAAATCAAGGCAGAATTGCACGAAACAGATTTCAGGAGGTAGATACGAATCGCCTTTAAAGCACATGAAAAGCGGCAAAACGTTGACAATGATGCCCTTGGCCAAAAAGGGCGTATGCGTTTTTTCCTGAATATATTCAGGAAAAAACGCATACGCCCTTTTTGGCCAACCAAGCAACCTGGAAAGGCAAATCAGCGCTACAGAGAAGTCTCGCTTCCCATCGGTCAAAAGGGCCATGCTGAAAAAAGTGTCAAAACCAGAAATGCAGGACAGGCCATGGAGAAATGGGAGCCTTGCTACACTGATGGGCGGGATGTAAATTGCCAACAGCCACTCTGGAGAAGTGTACGGTGTGTCCTGAAACATCTGAAAAACACAGCTTAGAGAGCATAGGGCACTTCCACTCATGGGGGTATAAATTGGGAAAATGAAAAATCAGCAAGACACAAGCACCCCAAAGTTGAGGGCTGCTCTGTTGACAAGGACCTCCACTTCATTCCACCTTCAATATCCCAGGAAAGAGAAAAATGGATAAAGAAGTTGTGGTCCTTATGTACAATGGAATATCACTCAGCCATGAAATCAATGTCATAAGGTTAGTAGCAGCATGATGAGTGGATTTAGGTACGACGATTCTAAGTGAAATAAGTCACACAGAAAAGGACACTTCTCATAAGGTATCACTTATAGAGGGAATGTAAAAACCGTTACACTTGAACTGAATTACAAAACAGAACAGAGTCACACATGCAGAAAACACACTATGGCTGCTTAACGGGAAAGGTGAGGTGGGGTGATACATAAAACAAGGGTATCAAATTAGCTCAGATACCGTTCCATAAACCCAATATGTAGTAGACAAGACCTACTCCTTGCTCAGAGAACTGGACTCAACACGCCCTATTCACCGCACAAGAATATATCTGACTAATAATAATCGTAAAGCCTATGTATTGATATCTCTCTGTTAGTGTGTCAAGTGGGTGTAAAGCGGCATGAACACAGCAGTGAAAAGCAGCTAAACCCCATTATAAAAATAAATTACTTTGAAACACCCATGAAACAAAGACAGTGAAAGAGAGAGAAATTCTTACACAATGCGTTCAGGGGCTGTGATGCAACCTGGATTGACCATATCTAGACGCACAGCTGGATGAGACATAAGGGTGGACACTCTTGGGCCTGAGAGGTTTGGTGAGGTTGGGTGAGCAAACGCAGACCCTTTAAAGTAATACTGCATGATACCCATCGCATGGGTCCCAAATCTCCAGGTTCAAGGGCATCTTCCTACATCAAAAACATGCATGAGAAACCCAGAAGATGGTACACCGTGTGATGGGGAAAGGTTTCTAAAACGCACCTCATTTCTCATCGCCTTGTGCCCGGGTTCGCCATTCCAGCCGCTTTACTAGCAAGCTCCCTACTTGGAGCATCAGCACCTTTAACCTCCTGTTCCGTACAGGTTGCAATTTGTCCTGAGGATAAACGGGAAGACGTGGAACCAACGAGAGACTAGCTCTTGGTGTTGGGACAGGCACAGGCCACTCTATTTTCCCATCAGAAAGAAGAATTAACCACAGGCTCAGCCTGCCCCCCGGAACCAGAACAGGGCCTGAAGCCATTCTGCGATTTTGCCGCCAGCTCCCATAAAAACGAGTTGTAAAATGGAGGTTCAGGGCACTGCAATTCACAAACCTGCAGAGTTATAAATGATAACTCTCGTCCACAAATATATTGAGGGAAGGCAAAGAAGAGGATTTGAAATCAAGGCAGAATTGCAGGAAAGAGATTTCAGGAGGTAGACTCGAATCGCCTTTAAAGCACATGAAAAGCGGCAAAACGTTGACAATGATGCCCTTGGCCAAAAAGGGCGTATGCGTTTTTTCCTGAATATATTCAGGAAAAAACGCATACGCCCTTTTTGGCCAACCAAGCAACCTGGAAAGGCAAATCAGCGCTACAAACAAGTCTCGCTTCCCATCGGTCAAAAGGGCCATGCTGAAAAAAGTGTCAAAACCAGAAATGCAGGACAGGCCATGGAGAAATGGGAGCCTTGCTACACTGATGGGCGGGATGTAAATTGCCAACAGCCACTCTGGAGAAGTGTACGGTGAGTCCTGAAACATCTGAAAAACACAGCTTAGAGAGCATAGGGCACTTCCACTCATGGGGGTATGAATTGGGAAAATGAAAAATCAGCAAGACACAAGCACCCCAAAGTTTAGGGCTGCTCTGTTGACAAGGACCTCCACTTCATTCCACCTTAAATATCCCAGGAAAGAGAAAAATGGGTAAAGAAGTTGTGGTCCTTATGTACAATGGAATATCACTCAGCCATGAAATCAATGTCATAAGGCTAGTAGCAGCATGATGAGTGGATTTAGGTACGACGATTCTAAGTGAAATAAGTCACACAGAAAAGGACACTTCTCATAAGGTATCACTGATAGAGGGAATGTAAAAACCGTTACACTTGAACTGAATTACAAAACAGAACAGAGTCACACATGCAGAAAACACACTATGGCTGCTTAACGGGAAAGGTGAGGTGGGGTGATACATAAAACAAGGGTATCAAATTAGCTCAGATACCGTTCCATAAACCCAATATGTAATAGACAAGACCTACTCCTTGCTCAGAGAACTGGACTCAACATGCCCTATTCACCGCACAAGATTATATCTGACTAGTAATAATCGTAAAGCCTATGTATTGATATCTCTCTGTTAGTGTGTCAAGTGGGTGTAAAGTGGCATAAACACAGCAGTGAAAAGCAGCTAAATCCCATTATGAAAATAAATTACTTTGAAAAACCCATGAAACAAAGACAGTGAACGAGAGAGGAATTCTTACACAATGCGTTCAGGGGCTGTGATGCAACCTGGATTGACCATATCTAGACCCACAGCTGGATGAGACATAAGGGTGGACACTCTTGGGGCTGAGAGGTTTGGTGAGGTTGGGTGAGCAAACGCAGACCCTTTAAAGTAATACTGCATGGTACCCATCGCATGGGTCCCAAATCTCCAGCTTCAAGGGCATCTTCCTACATCAAAACATGCATGAGAAACCCAGAAGATGGTACACAGTGTGATGGGGAAAGGTTTCTAAAACGCACCTCATTTCTCATCGCCTTGTGCCCGGGTTCGCCATTCCAGCCGCTTTACTAGCAAGCTCCCTACTTGGAGCATCAGCACCTTTAACCTCCTGTTCCGTACAGGTTGCAATTTGTCCTGAGGATAAACGGGAAGACGTGGAACCAACGAGAGACTAGCTCTTGGTGTTGGGACAGGCACAGGTCACTCTATTTTCCCATCAGAAAGAAGAATTAACCACAGGCTCAGCCTGCCCCCCGGAACCAGAACAGGGCCTGAAGCCATTCTGCGATTTTGCGGCCAGCTCCCATAAAAACGAGTTGTAAAATGGAGGTTCAGGGCACTGCAATTCACAAACCTGCAGAGTTATAAATGATAACTCTCGTCCACAAATATATTGAGGGAAGGCAAAGAAGAGGATTTGAAATCAAGGCAGAATTGCAGGAAAGAGATTTCAGGAGGTAGATTCGAATCGCATTTAAAGCACATGAAAAGCGGCAAAACGTTGACAATGATGCCCTTGACCAAAAAGGGCGTATGCGTTTTTTCCTGAATATATTCAGGAAAAAACGCATACGCCCTTTTTGGCCAACCAAGCAACCTGGAAAGGCAAATGAGCGCTACAAACAAGTCTCGCTTCCCATCGGTCAAAAGGGCCATGCTGAAAAAAGTGTCAAAACCAGAAGTGCAGGACAGGCCATGGAGAAATGGGAGCCTTGCTACACTGATGGGCGGGATGTAAATTGCCAACAGCCACTCTGGAGAAGTGTACGGTGAGTCCTGAAACATCTGAAAAACACAGCTTAGAGAGCATAGGGCACTTCCACTCATGGGGGTATGAATTGGGAAAATGAAAAATCAGCAAGACACAAGCACCCCAAAGTTTAGGGCTGCTCTGTTGACAAGGACCTCCACTTCATTCCACCTTAAATATCCCAGGAAAGAGAAAAATGGGTAAAGAAGTTGTGGTCCTTATGTACAATGGAATATCACTCAGCCATGAAATCAATGTCATAAGGCTAGTAGCAGCATGATGAGTGGATTTAGGTACGACGATTCTAAGTGAAATAAGTCACACAGAAAAGGACACTTCTCATAAGGTATCACTGATAGAGGGAATGTAAAAACCGTTACACTTGAACTGAATTACAAAACAGAACAGAGTCACACATGCAGAAAACACACTATGGCTGCTTAACGGGAAAGGTGAGGTGGGGTGATACATAAAACAAGGGTTTCAAATTAGCTCAGATACCGTTCCATAAACCCAATATGTAATAGACAAGACCTACTCCTTGCTCAGAGAACTGGACTCAACACGCCCTATTCACCGCACAAGAATATATCTGACTAGTAATAATCGTAAAGCGTATGTATTGATATCTCTCTGTTAGTGTGTCAAGTGGGTGTAAAGCGGCATAAACACAGCAGTGAAAAGCAGCTAAATCCCATTATGAAAATAAATTACTTTGAAAAACCCATGAAACAAAGACAGTGAACGAGAGAGGAATTCTTACACAATGCGTTCAGGGGCTGTGATGCAACCTGGATTGACCATATCTAGACCCACAGCTGGATGAGACATAAGGGTGGACACTCTTGGGGCTGAGAGGTTTGGTGAGGTTGGGTGAGCAAACGCAGACCCTTTAAAGTAATACTGCATGGTACCCATCGCATGGGTCCCAAATCTCCAGCTTCAAGGGCATCTTCCTACATCAAAAACATGCATGAGAAACCCAGAAGATGGTACACCGTGTGATGGGGAAAGGTTTCTAAAACGCACCTCATTTCTCATCTCCTTGTGCCCGGGTTCGCCATTCCAGCCGCTTTACTAGCAAGCTCCCTACTTGGAGCATCAGCACCTTTAACCTCCTGTTCCGTACAGGTTGCAATTTGTCCTGAGGATAAACGGGAAGACGTGGAACCAACGAGAGACTAGCTCTTGGTGTTGGGACAGGCACAGGTCACTCTATTTTCCCATCAGAAAGAAGAATTAACCACAGGCTCAGCCTGCCCCCCGGAACCAGAACAGGGCCTGAAGCCATTCTGTGATTTTGCGGCCAGCTCCCATAAAAACGAGTTGTAAAATGGAGGTTCAGGGCACTGCAATTCACAAACCTGCAGTTATAAATGATAACTCTCGTCCACAAATATATTGAGGGAAGGCAACGAAGAGGATTTGAAATCAAGGCAGAATTGCAGGAAACAGATTTCAGGAAGTAGATTCGAATCGCATTTAAAGCACATGAAAAGTGGCAAAACGTTGACAATGATGCCCTTGGCCAAAAAGGGCGTATGCGTTTTTTCCTGAATATATTCAGGAAAAAAAGCATACGCCCTTTTTGGCCAACCAAGCAACCTGGAAAGGCAAATCAGCGCTACAAACAAGTCTCGCTTCCCATCGGTCAAAAGGGCCATGCTGAAAAAAGTGTCAAAACCAGAAATGCAGGACAGGCCATGGAGAAATGGGAGCCTTGCTACACTGATGGGCGGGATGTAAATTGCCAAGAGCCACTCTGGAGAAGTGTCCGGTGAGTCCTGAAACATCTGAAAAACACAGCTTAGAGAGCATAGGGCACTTCCACTCATGGGGGTATAAATTGGGAAAATTAAAAATCAGCAAGACACAAGCACCCCAAAGTTTAGGGCTGCTCTGTTGACAAGGACCTCCACTTCATTCCACCTTCAATATCCCAGGAAAGAGAAAAATGGATAAAGAAGTTGTGGTCCTTATGTACAATGGAATATCTCTCAGCCATGAAATCAATGTCATAAGGCTAGTAGCAGCATGATGAGTGGATTAAGGTATGACGATTCTAAGTGAAATAAGTCACACAGAAAAGGACACTTCTCATAAGGTATCACTGATAGAGGGAATGTAAAAACCGTTACACTTGAACTGAATTACAAAACAGAACAGAGTCACACATGCAGAAAACACACTATGGCTGCTTAACGGGAAAGGTGAGGTGGGGTGATACATAAAACAAGGGTATCAAATTAGCTCAGATACCGTTCCATAAACCCAATATGTAATAGACAAGACCTACTCCTTGCTCAGAGAACTGGACTCAACACGCCCTATTCACCGCACAAGATTATATCTGACTAGTAATAATCGTAAAGCCTATGTATTGATATCTCTCTGTTAGTGTGTCAAGTGGGTGTAAAGTGGCATAAACACAGCAGTGAAAAGCAGCTAAATCCCATTATGAAAATAAATTACTTTGAAAAACCCATGAAACAAAGACAGTGAACGAGAGAGGAATTCTTACACAATGCGTTCAGGGGCTGTGATGCAACCTGGATTGACCATATCTAGACGCACAGCTGGATGAGACATAAGGGTGGACACTCTTGGGCCTGAGAGGTTTGGTGAGGTTGGGTGAGCAAACGCAGACCCTTTAAAGTAATACTGCATGGTACCCATCGCATGGGTCCCAAATCTCCAGCTTCAAGGGCATCTTCCTACATCAAAACATGCATGAGAAACCCAGAAGATGGTACACAGTGTGATGGGGAAAGGTTTCTAAAACGCACCTCATTTCTCATCGCCTTGTGCCCGGGTTCGCCATTCCAGCCGCTTTACTAGCAAGCTCCCTACTTGGAGCATCAGCACCTTTAACCTCCTGTTCCGTACAGGTTGCAATTTGTCCTGAGGATAAACGGGAAGACGTGGAACCAACGAGAGACTAGCTCTTGGTGTTGGGACAGGCACAGGTCACTCTATTTTCCCATCAGAAAGAAGAATTAACCACAGGCTCAGCCTGCCCCCCGGAACCAGAACAGGGCCTGAAGCCATTCTGCGATTTTGCGGCCAGCTCCCATAAAAACGAGTTGTAAAATGGAGGTTCAGGGCACTGCAATTCACAAACCTGCAGAGTTATAAATGATAACTCTCGTCCACAAATATATTGAGGGAAGGCAAAGAAGAGGATTTGAAATCAAGGCAGAATTGCAGGAAAGAGATTTCAGGAGGTAGATTCGAATCGCATTTAAAGCACATGAAAAGCGGCAAAACGTTGACAATGATGCCCTTGGCCAAAAAGGGCGTATGCGTTTTTTCCTGAATATATTCAGGAAAAAACGCATACGCCCTTTTTGGCCAACCAAGCAACCTGGAAAGGCAAATGAGCGCTACAAACAAGTCTCGCTTCCCATCGGTCAAAAGGGCCATGCTGAAAAAAGTGTCAAAACCAGAAGTGCAGGACAGGCCATGGAGAAATGGGAGCCTTGCTACACTGATGGGCGGGATGTAAATTGCCAACAGCCACTCTGGAGAAGTGTACGGTGAGTCCTGAAACATCTGAAAAACACAGCTTAGAGAGCATAGGGCACTTCCACTCATGGGGGTATGAATTGGGAAAATGAAAAATCAGCAAGACACAAGCACCCCAAAGTTTAGGGCTGCTCTGTTGACAAGGACCTCCACTTCATTCCACCTTAAATATCCCAGGAAAGAGAAAAATGGGTAAAGAAGTTGTGGTCCTTATGTACAATGGAATATCACTCAGCCATGAAATCAATGTCATAAGGCTAGTAGCAGCATGATGAGTGGATTTAGGTACGACGATTCTAAGTGAAATAAGTCACACAGAAAAGGACACTTCTCATAAGGTATCACTGATAGAGGGAATGTAAAAACCGTTACACTTGAACTGAATTACAAAACAGAACAGAGTCACACATGCAGAAAACACACTATGGCTGCTTAACGGGAAAGGTGAGGTGGGGTGATACATAAAACAAGGGTTTCAAATTAGCTCAGATACCGTTCCATAAACCCAATATGTAATAGACAAGACCTACTCCTTGCTCAGAGAACTGGACTCAACACGCCCTATTCACCGCACAAGAATATATCTGACTAGTAATAATCGTAAAGCGTATGTATTGATATCTCTCTGTTAGTGTGTCAAGTGGGTGTAAAGCGGCATAAACACAGCAGTGAAAAGCAGCTAAATCCCATTATGAAAATAAATTACTTTGAAAAACCCATGAAACAAAGACAGTGAACGAGAGAGGAATTCTTACACAATGCGTTCAGGGGCTGTGATGCAACCTGGATTGACCATATCTAGACCCACAGCTGGATGAGACATAAGGGTGGACACTCTTGGGGCTGAGAGGTTTGGTGAGGTTGGGTGAGCAAACGCAGACCCTTTAAAGTAATACTGCATGGTACCCATCGCATGGGTCCCAAATCTCCAGCTTCAAGGGCATCTTCCTACATCAAAAACATGCATGAGAAACCCAGAAGATGGTACACCGTGTGATGGGGAAAGGTTTCTAAAACGCACCTCATTTCTCATCTCCTTGTGCCCGGGTTCGCCATTCCAGCCGCTTTACTAGCAAGCTCCCTACTTGGAGCATCAGCACCTTTAACCTCCTGTTCCGTACAGGTTGCAATTTGTCCTGAGGATAAACGGGAAGACGTGGAACCAACGAGAGACTAGCTCTTGGTGTTGGGACAGGCACAGGTCACTCTATTTTCCCATCAGAAAGAAGAATTAACCACAGGCTCAGCCTGCCCCCCGGAACCAGAACAGGGCCTGAAGCCATTCTGTGATTTTGCGGCCAGCTCCCATAAAAACGAGTTGTAAAATGGAGGTTCAGGGCACTGCAATTCACAAACCTGCAGTTATAAATGATAACTCTCGTCCACAAATATATTGAGGGAAGGCAACGAAGAGGATTTGAAATCAAGGCAGAATTGCAGGAAACAGATTTCAGGAAGTAGATTCGAATCGCATTTAAAGCACATGAAAAGTGGCAAAACGTTGACAATGATGCCCTTGGCCAAAAAGGGCGTATGCGTTTTTTCCTGAATATATTCAGGAAAAAAAGCATACGCCCTTTTTGGCCAACCAAGCAACCTGGAAAGGCAAATCAGCGCTACAAACAAGTCTCGCTTCCCATCGTTCAAAAGGGCCATGCTGAAAAAAGTGTCAAAACCAGAAATGCAGGACAGGCCATGGAGAAATGGGAGCCTTGCTACACTGATGGGCGGGATGTAAATTGCCAAGAGCCACTCTGGAGAAGTGTCCGGTGAGTCCTGAAACATCTGAAAAACACAGCTTAGAGAGCATAGGGCACTTCCACTCATGGGGGTATAAATTGGGAAAATTAAAAATCAGCAAGACACAAGCACCCCAAAGTTTAGGGCTGCTCTGTTGACAAGGACCTCCACTTCATTCCACCTTCAATATCCCAGGAAAGAGAAAAATGGATAAAGAAGTTGTGGTCCTTATGTACAATGGAATATCTCTCAGCCATGAAATCAATGTCATAAGGCTAGTAGCAGCATGATGAGTGGATTAAGGTATGACGATTCTAAGTGAAATAAGTCACACAGAAAAGGACACTTCTCATAAGGTATCACTGATAGAGGGAATGTAAAAACCGTTACACTTGAACTGAATTACAAAACAGAACAGAGTCACACATGCAGAAAACACACTATGGCTGCTTAACGGGAAAGGTGAGGTGGGGTGATACATAAAACAAGGGTATCAAATTAGCTCAGATACCGTTCCATAAACCCAATATGTAATAGACAAGACCTACTCCTTGCTCAGAGAACTGGACTCAACACGCCCTATTCACCGCACAAGATTATATCTGACTAGTAATAATCGTAAAGCCTATGTATTGATATCTCTCTGTTAGTGTGTCAAGTGGGTGTAAAGCGGCATAAACACAGCAGTGAAAAGCAGCTAAATCCCATTATGAAAATAAATTACTTTGAAAAACCCATGAAACAAAGACAGTGAACGAGAGAGGAATTCTTACACAATGCGTTCAGGGGCTGTGATGCAACCTGGATTGACCATATCTAGACCCACAGCTGGATGAGACATAAGGGTGGACACTCTTGGGGCTGAGAGGTTTGGTGAGGTTGGGTGAGCAAACGCAGACCCTTTAAAGTAATACTGCATGGTACCCATCGCATGGGTCCCAAATCTCCAGCTTCAAGGGCATCTTCCTACATCAAAACATGCATGAGAAACCCAGAAGATGGTACACAGTGTGATGGGGAAAGGTTTCTAAAACGCACCTCATTTCTCATCGCCTTGTGCCCGGGTTCGCCATTCCAGCCGCTTTACTAGCAAGCTCCCTACTTGGAGCATCAGCACCTTTAACCTCCTGTTCCGTACAGGTTGCAATTTGTCCTGAGGATAAACGGGAAGACGTGGAACCAACGAGAGACTAGCTCTTGGTGTTGGGACAGGCACAGGTCACTCTATTTTCCCATCAGAAAGAAGAATTAACCACAGGCTCAGCCTGCCCCCCGGAACCAGAACAGGGCCTGAAGCCATTCTGCGATTTTGCGGCCAGCTCCCATAAAAACGAGTTGTAAAATGGAGGTTCAGGGCAGTGCAATTCACAAACCTGCAGAGTTATAAATGATAACTCTCGTCCACAAATATATTGAGGGAAGGCAAAGAAGAGGATTTGAAATCAAGGCAGAATTGCAGGAAAGAGATTTCAGGAGGTAGATTCGAATCGCATTTAAAGCACATGAAAAGCGGCAAAACGTTGACAATGATGCCCTTGGCCAAAAAGGGCGTATGCGTTTTTTCCTGAATATATTCAGGAAAAAACGCATACGCCCTTTTTGGCCAACCAAGCAACCTGGAAAGGCAAATGAGCGCTACAAACAAGTCTCGCTTCCCATCGGTCAAAAGGGCCATGCTGAAAAAAGTGTCAAAACCAGAAGTGCAGGACAGGCCATGGAGAAATGGGAGCCTTGCTACACTGATGGGCGGGATGTAAATTGCCAACAGCCACTCTGGAGAAGTGTACGGTGAGTCCTGAAACATCTGAAAAACACAGCTTAGAGAGCATAGGGCACTTCCACTCATGGGGGTATGAATTGGGAAAATGAAAAATCAGCAAGACACAAGCACCCCAAAGTTTAGGGCTGCTCTGTTGACAAGGACCTCCACTTCATTCCACCTTAAATATCCCAGGAAAGAGAAAAATGGGTAAAGAAGTTGTGGTCCTTATGTACAATGGAATATCACTCAGCCATGAAATCAATGTCATAAGGCTAGTAGCAGCATGATGAGTGGATTTAGGTACGACGATTCTAAGTGAAATAAGTCACACAGAAAAGGACACTTCTCATAAGGTATCACTGATAGAGGGAATGTAAAAACCGTTACACTTGAACTGAATTACAAAACAGAACAGAGTCACACATGCAGAAAACACACTATGGCTGCTTAACGGGAAAGGTGAGGTGGGGTGATACATAAAACAAGGGTTTCAAATTAGCTCAGATACCGTTCCATAAACCCAATATGTAATAGACAAGACCTACTCCTTGCTCAGAGAACTGGACTCAACACGCCCTATTCACCGCACAAGAATATATCTGACTAGTAATAATCGTAAAGCGTATGTATTGATATCTCTCTGTTAGTGTGTCAAGTGGGTGTAAAGCGGCATAAACACAGCAGTGAAAAGCAGCTAAATCCCATTATGAAAATAAATTACTTTGAAAAACCCATGAAACAAAGACAGTGAACGAGAGAGGAATTCTTACACAATGCGTTCAGGGGCTGTGATGCAACCTGGATTGACCATATCTAGACCCACAGCTGGATGAGACATAAGGGTGGACACTCTTGGGGCTGAGAGGTTTGGTGAGGTTGGGTGAGCAAACGCAGACCCTTTAAAGTAATACTGCATGGTACCCATCGCATGGGTCCCAAATCTCCAGCTTCAAGGGCATCTTCCTACATCAAAACATGCATGAGAAACCCAGAAGATGGTACACAGTGTGATGGGGAAAGGTTTCTAAAACGCACCTCATTTCTCATCGCCTTGTGCCCGGGTTCGCCATTCCAGCCGCTTTACTAGCAAGCTCCCTACTTGGAGCATCAGCACCTTTAACCTCCTGTTCCGTACAGGTTGCAATTTGTCCTGAGGATAAACGGGAAGACGTGGAACCAACGAGAGACTAGCTCTTGGTGTTGGGACAGGCACAGGTCACTCTATTTTCCCATCAGAAAGAAGAATTAACCACAGGCTCAGCCTGCCCCCCGGAACCAGAACAGGGCCTGAAGCCATTCTGCGATTTTGCGGCCAGCTCCCATAAAAACGAGTTGTAAAATGGAGGTTCAGGGCAGTGCAATTCACAAACCTGCAGAGTTATAAATGATAACTCTCGTCCACAAATATATTGAGGGAAGGCAAAGAAGAGGATTTGAAATCAAGGCAGAATTGCAGGAAAGAGATTTCAGGAGGTAGATTCGAATCGCATTTAAAGCACATGAAAAGCGGCAAAACGTTGACAATGATGCCCTTGGCCAAAAAGGGCGTATGCGTTTTTTCCTGAATATATTCAGGAAAAAACGCATACGCCCTTTTTGGCCAACCAAGCAACCTGGAAAGGCAAATGAGCGCTACAAACAAGTCTCGCTTCCCATCGGTCAAAAGGGCCATGCTGAAAAAAGTGTCAAAACCAGAAGTGCAGGACAGGCCATGGAGAAATGGGAGCCTTGCTACACTGATGGGCGGGATGTAAATTGCCAACAGCCACTCTGGAGAAGTGTACGGTGAGTCCTGAAACATCTGAAAAACACAGCTTAGAGAGCATAGGGCACTTCCACTCATGGGGGTATGAATTGGGAAAATGAAAAATCAGCAAGACACAAGCACCCCAAAGTTTAGGGCTGCTCTGTTGACAAGGACCTCCACTTCATTCCACCTTAAATATCCCAGGAAAGAGAAAAATGGGTAAAGAAGTTGTGGTCCTTATGTACAATGGAATATCACTCAGCCATGAAATCAATGTCATAAGGCTAGTAGCAGCATGATGAGTGGATTTAGGTACGACGATTCTAAGTGAAATAAGTCACACAGAAAAGGACACTTCTCATAAGGTATCACTGATAGAGGGAATGTAAAAACCGTTACACTTGAACTGAATTACAAAACAGAACAGAGTCACACATGCAGAAAACACACTATGGCTGCTTAACGGGAAAGGTGAGGTGGGGTGATACATAAAACAAGGGTTTCAAATTAGCTCAGATACCGTTCCATAAACCCAATATGTAATAGACAAGACCTACTCCTTGCTCAGAGAACTGGACTCAACACGCCCTATTCACCGCACAAGAATATATCTGACTAGTAATAATCGTAAAGCGTATGTATTGATATCTCTCTGTTAGTGTGTCAAGTGGGTGTAAAGCGGCATAAACACAGCAGTGAAAAGCAGCTAAATCCCATTATGAAAATAAATTACTTTGAAAAACCCATGAAACAAAGACAGTGAACGAGAGAGGAATTCTTACACAATGCGTTCAGGGGCTGTGATGCAACCTGGATTGACCATATCTAGACCCACAGCTGGATGAGACATAAGGGTGGACACTCTTGGGGCTGAGAGGTTTGGTGAGGTTGGGTGAGCAAACGCAGACCCTTTAAAGTAATACTGCATGGTACCCATCGCATGGGTCCCAAATCTCCAGCTTCAAGGGCATCTTCCTACATCAAAAACATGCATGAGAAACCCAGAAGATGGTACACCGTGTGATGGGGAAAGGTTTCTAAAACGCACCTCATTTCTCATCTCCTTGTGCCCGGGTTCGCCATTCCAGCCGCTTTACTAGCAAGCTCCCTACTTGGAGCATCAGCACCTTTAACCTCCTGTTCCGTACAGGTTGCAATTTGTCCTGAGGATAAACGGGAAGACGTGGAACCAACGAGAGACTAGCTCTTGGTGTTGGGACAGGCACAGGTCACTCTATTTTCCCATCAGAAAGAAGAATTAACCACAGGCTCAGCCTGCCCCCCGGAACCAGAAGAGGGCCTGAAGCCATTCTGTGATTTTGCGGCCAGCTCCCATAAAAACGAGTTGTAAAATGGAGGTTCAGGGCACTGCAATTCACAAACCTGCAGTTATAAATGATAACTCTCGTCCACAAATATATTGAGGGAAGGCAACGAAGAGGATTTGAAATCAAGGCAGAATTGCAGGAAACAGATTTCAGGAAGTAGATTCGAATCGCATTTAAAGCACATGAAAAGTGGCAAAACGTTGACAATGATGCCCTTGGCCAAAAAGGGCGTATGCGTTTTTTCCTGAATATATTCAGGAAAAAACGCATACGCCCTTTTTGGCCAACCAAGCAACCTGGAAAGGCAAATCAGCGCTACAAACAAGTCTCGCTTCCCATCGGTCAAAAGGGCCATGCTGAAAAAAGTGTCAAAACCAGAAATGCAGGACAGGCCATGGAGAAATGGGAGCCTTGCTACACTGATGGGCGGGATGTAAATTGCCAAGAGCCACTCTGGAGAAGTGTCCGGTGAGTCCTGAAACATCTGAAAAACACAGCTTAGAGAGCATAGGGCACTTCCACTCATGGGGGTATAAATTGGGAAAATTAAAAATCAGCAAGACACAAGCACCCCAAAGTTTAGGGCTGCTCTGTTGACAAGGACCTCCACTTCATTCCACCTTCAATATCCCAGGAAAGAGAAAAATGGATAAAGAAGTTGTGGTCCTTATGTACAATGGAATATCTCTCAGCCATGAAATCAATGTCATAAGGCTAGTAGCAGCATGATGAGTGGATTAAGGTATGACGATTCTAAGTGAAATAAGTCACACAGAAAAGGACACTTCTCATAAGGTATCACTGATAGAGGGAATGTAAAAACCGTTACACTTGAACTGAATTACAAAACAGAACAGAGTCACACATGCAGAAAACACACTATGGCTGCTTAACGGGAAAGGTGAGGTGGGGTGATACATAAAACAAGGGTATCAAATTAGCTCAGATACCGTTCCATAAACCCAATATGTAATAGACAAGACCTACTCCTTGCTCAGAGAACTGGACTCAACACGCCCTATTCACCGCACAAGATTATATCTGACTAGTAATAATCGTAAAGCCTATGTATTGATATCTCTCTGTTAGTGTGTCAAGTGGGTGTAAAGCGGCATAAACACAGCAGTGAAAAGCAGCTAAATCCCATTATGAAAATAAATTACTTTGAAAAACCCATGAAACAAAGACAGTGAACGAGAGAGGAATTCTTACACAATGCGTTCAGGGGCTGTGATGCAACCTGGATTGACCATATCTAGACCCACAGCTGGATGAGACATAAGGGTGGACACTCTTGGGGCTGAGAGGTTTGGTGAGGTTGGGTGAGCAAACGCAGACCCTTTAAAGTAATACTGCATGGTACCCATCGCATGGGTCCCAAATCTCCAGCTTCAAGGGCATCTTCCTACATCAAAACATGCATGAGAAACCCAGAAGATGGTACACAGTGTGATGGGGAAAGGTTTCTAAAACGCACCTCATTTCTCATCGCCTTGTGCCCGGGTTCGCCATTCCAGCCGCTTTACTAGCAAGCTCCCTACTTGGAGCATCAGCACCTTTAACCTCCTGTTCCGTACAGGTTGCAATTTGTCCTGAGGATAAACGGGAAGACGTGGAACCAACGAGAGACTAGCTCTTGGTGTTGGGACAGGCACAGGTCACTCTATTTTCCCATCAGAAAGAAGAATTAACCACAGGCTCAGCCTGCCCCCCGGAACCAGAACAGGGCCTGAAGCCATTCTGCGATTTTGCGGCCAGCTCCCATAAAAACGAGTTGTAAAATGGAGGTTCAGGGCAGTGCAATTCACAAACCTGCAGAGTTATAAATGATAACTCTCGTCCACAAATATATTGAGGGAAGGCAAAGAAGAGGATTTGAAATCAAGGCAGAATTGCAGGAAAGAGATTTCAGGAGGTAGATTCGAATCGCATTTAAAGCACATGAAAAGCGGCAAAACGTTGACAATGATGCCCTTGGCCAAAAAGGGCGTATGCGTTTTTTCCTGAATATATTCAGGAAAAAACGCATACGCCCTTTTTGGCCAACCAAGCAACCTGGAAAGGCAAATGAGCGCTACAAACAAGTCTCGCTTCCCATCGGTCAAAAGGGCCATGCTGAAAAAAGTGTCAAAACCAGAAGTGCAGGACAGGCCATGGAGAAATGGGAGCCTTGCTACACTGATGGGCGGGATGTAAATTGCCAACAGCCACTCTGGAGAAGTGTACGGTGAGTCCTGAAACATCTGAAAAACACAGCTTAGAGAGCATAGGGCACTTCCACTCATGGGGGTATGAATTGGGAAAATGAAAAATCAGCAAGACACAAGCACCCCAAAGTTTAGGGCTGCTCTGTTGACAAGGACCTCCACTTCATTCCACCTTAAATATCCCAGGAAAGAGAAAAATGGGTAAAGAAGTTGTGGTCCTTATGTACAATGGAATATCACTCAGCCATGAAATCAATGTCATAAGGCTAGTAGCAGCATGATGAGTGGATTTAGGTACGACGATTCTAAGTGAAATAAGTCACACAGAAAAGGACACTTCTCATAAGGTATCACTGATAGAGGGAATGTAAAAACCGTTACACTTGAACTGAATTACAAAACAGAACAGAGTCACACATGCAGAAAACACACTATGGCTGCTTAACGGGAAAGGTGAGGTGGGGTGATACATAAAACAAGGGTTTCAAATTAGCTCAGATACCGTTCCATAAACCCAATATGTAATAGACAAGACCTACTCCTTGCTCAGAGAACTGGACTCAACACGCCCTATTCACCGCACAAGAATATATCTGACTAGTAATAATCGTAAAGCCTATGTATTGATATCTCTCTGTTAGTGTGTCAAGTGGGTGTAAAGCGGCATAAACACAGCAGTGAAAAGCAGCTAAATCCCATTATGAAAATAAATTACTTTGAAAAACCCATGAAACAAAGACAGTGAACGAGAGAGGAATTCTTACACAATGCGTTCAGGGGCTGTGATGCAACCTGGATTGACCATATCTAGACCCACAGCTGGATGAGACATAAGGGTGGACACTCTTGGGGCTGAGAGGTTTGGTGAGGTTGGGTGAGCAAACGCAGACCCTTTAAAGTAATACTGCATGGTACCCATCGCATGGGTCCCAAATCTCCAGCTTCAAGGGCATCTTCCTACATCAAAAACATGCATCAGAAACCCAGAAGATGGTACACCGTGTGATGGGGAAAGGTTTCTAAAACGCACCTCATTTCTCATCTCCTTGTGCCCGGGTTCGCCATTCCAGCCGCTTTACTAGCAAGCTCCCTACTTGGAGCATCAGCACCTTTAACCTCCTGTTCCGTACAGGTTGCAATTTGTCCTGAGGATAAACGGGAAGACGTGGAACCAACGAGAGACTAGCTCTTGGTGTTGGGACAGGCACAGGTCACTCTATTTTCCCATCAGAAAGAAGAATTAACCACAGGCTCAGCCTGCCCCCCGGAACCAGAACAGGGCCTGAAGCCATTCTGTGATTTTGCGGCCAGCTCCCATAAAAACGAGTTGTAAAATGGAGGTTCAGGGCACTGCAATTCACAAACCTGCAGTTATAAATGATAACTCTCGTCCACAAATATATTGAGGGAAGGCAACGAAGAGGATTTGAAATCAAGGCAGAATTGCAGGAAACAGATTTCAGGAAGTAGATTCGAATCGCATTTAAAGCACATGAAAAGTGGCAAAACGTTGACAATGATGCCCTTGGCCAAAAAGGGCGTATGCGTTTTTTCCTGAATATATTCAGGAAAAAACGCATACGCCCTTTTTGGCCAACCAAGCAACCTGGAAAGGCAAATCAGCGCTACAAACAAGTCTCGCTTCCCATCGGTCAAAAGGGCCATGCTGAAAAAAGTGTCAAAACCAGAAATGCAGGACAGGCCATGGAGAAATGGGAGCCTTGCTACACTGATGGGCGGGATGTAAATTGCCAAGAGCCACTCTGGAGAAGTGTCCGGTGAGTCCTGAAACATCTGAAAAACACAGCTTAGAGAGCATAGGGCACTTCCACTCATGGGGGTATAAATTGGGAAAATTAAAAATCAGCAAGACACAAGCACCCCAAAGTTTAGGGCTGCTCTGTTGACAAGGACCTCCACTTCATTCCACCTTCAATATCCCAGGAAAGAGAAAAATGGATAAAGAAGTTGTGGTCCTTATGTACAATGGAATATCTCTCAGCCATGAAATCAATGTCATAAGGCTAGTAGCAGCATGATGAGTGGATTAAGGTATGACGATTCTAAGTGAAATAAGTCACACAGAAAAGGACACTTCTCATAAGGTATCACTGATAGAGGGAATGTAAAAACCGTTACACTTGAACTGAATTACAAAACAGAACAGAGTCACACATGCAGAAAACACACTATGGCTGCTTAACGGGAAAGGTGAGGTGGGGTGATACATAAAACAAGGGTTTCAAATTAGCTCAGATACCGTTCCATAAACCCAATATGTAATAGACAAGACCTACTCCTTGCTCAGAGAACTGGACTCAACACGCCCTATTCACCGCACAAGAATATATCTGACTAGTAATAATCGTAAAGCCTATGTATTGATATCTCTCTGTTAGTGTGTCAAGTGGGTGTAAAGCGGCATAAACACAGCAGTGAAAAGCAGCTAAATCCCATTATGAAAATAAATTACTTTGAAAAACCCATGAAACAAAGACAGTGAACGAGAGAGGAATTCTTACACAATGCGTTCAGGGGCTGTGATGCAACCTGGATTGACCATATCTAGACCCACAGCTGGATGAGACATAAGGGTGGACACTCTTGGGGCTGAGAGGTTTGGTGAGGTTGGGTGAGCAAACGCAGACCCTTTAAAGTAATACTGCATGGTACCCATCGCATGGGTCCCAAATCTCCAGCTTCAAGGGCATCTTCCTACATCAAAAACATGCATCAGAAACCCAGAAGATGGTACACCGTGTGATGGGGAAAGGTTTCTAAAACGCACCTCATTTCTCATCTCCTTGTGCCCGGGTTCGCCATTCCAGCCGCTTTACTAGCAAGCTCCCTACTTGGAGCATCAGCACCTTTAACCTCCTGTTCCGTACAGGTTGCAATTTGTCCTGAGGATAAACGGGAAGACGTGGAACCAACGAGAGACTAGCTCTTGGTGTTGGGACAGGCACAGGTCACTCTATTTTCCCATCAGAAAGAAGAATTAACCACAGGCCCAGCCTGCCCCCCGGAACCAGAACAGGGCCTGAAGCCATTCTGTGATTTTGCGGCCAGCTCCCATAAAAACGAGTTGTAAAATGGAGGTTCAGGGCACTGCAATTCACAAACCTGCAGTTATAAATGATAACTCTCGTCCACAAATATATTGAGGGAAGGCAACGAAGAGGATTTGAAATCAAGGCAGAATTGCAGGAAACAGATTTCAGGAAGTAGATTCGAATCGCATTTAAAGCACATGAAAAGCGGCAAAACGTTGACAATGATGCCCTTGGCCAAAAAGGGCGTATGCGTTTTTTCCTGAATATATTCAGGAAAAAACGCATACGCCCTTTTTGGCCAACCAAGCAACCTGGAAAGGCAAATCAGCGCTACAAACAAGTCTCGCTTCCCATCGGTCAAAAGGGCCATGCTGAAAAAAGTGTCAAAACCAGAAATGCAGGACAGGCCATGGAGAAATGGGAGCCTTGCTACACTGATGGGCGGGATGTAAATTGCCAACAGCCACTCTGGAGAAGTGTACGGTGAGTCCTGAAACATCTGAAAAACACAGCTTAGAGAGCATAGGGCACTTCCACTCATGGGGGTATGAATTGGGAAAATGAAAAATCAGCAAGACACAAGCACCCCAAAGTTGAGGGCTGCTCTGTTGACAAGGACCTCCACTTCATTCCACCTTAAATATCCCAGGAAAGAGAAAAATGGGTAAAGAAGTTGTGGTCCTTATGTACAATGAAATATCACTCAGCCATGAAATCAATGTCATAAGGCTAGTAGCAGCATGATGAGTGGATTTAGGTACGACGATTCTAAGTGAAATAAGTCACACAGAAAAGGACACTTCTCATAAGGTATCACTGATAGAGGGAATGTAAAAACCGTTACACTTGAACTGAATTACAAAACAGAACAGAGTCACACATGCAGAAAACACACTATGGCTGCTTAACGGGAAAGGTGAGGTGGGGTGATACATAAAACAAGGGTATCAAATTAGCTCAGATACCGTTCCATAAACCCAATATGTAATAGACAAGACCTACTCCTTGCTCAGAGAACTGGACTCAACACGCCCTATTCACCGCACAAGATTATATCTGACTAGTAATAATCGTAAAGCCTATGTATTGATATCTCTCTGTTAGTGTGTCAAGTGGGTGTAAAGTGGCATAAACACAGCAGTGAAAAGCAGCTAAATCCCATTATGAAAATAAATTACTTTGAAAAACCCATGAAACAAAGACAGTGAACGAGAGAGGAATTCTTACACAATGCGTTCAGGGGCTGTGATGCAACCTGGATTGACCATATCTAGACCCACAGCTGGATGAGACATAAGGGTGGACACTCTTGGGGCTGAGAGGTTTGGTGAGGTTGGGTGAGCAAACGCAGACCCTTTAAAGTAATACTGCATGGTACCCATCGCATGGGTCCCAAATCTCCAGCTTCAAGGGCATCTTCCTACATCAAAACATGCATGAGAAACCCAGAAGATGGTACACAGTGTGATGGGGAAAGGTTTCTAAAACGCACCTCATTTCTCATCGCCTTGTGCCCGGGTTCGCCATTCCAGCTGCTTTACTAGCAAGCTCCCTACTTGGAGCATCAGCACCTTTAACCTCCTGTTCCGTACAGGTTGCAATTTGTCCTGAGGATAAACGGGAAGACGTGGAACCAACGAGAGACTAGCTCTTGGTGTTGGGACAGGCACAGGTCACTCTATTTTCCCATCAGAAAGAAGAATTAACCACAGGCTCAGCCTGCCCCCCGGAACCAGAAGAGGGCCTGAAGCCATTCTGCGATTTTGCGGCCAGCTCCCATAAAAACGAGTTGTAAAATGGAGGTTCAGGGCACTGCAATTCACAAACCTGCAGAGTTATAAATGATAACTCTCGTCCACAAATATATTGAGGGAAGGCAAAGAAGAGGATTTGAAATCAAGGCAGAATTGCAGGAAAGAGATTTCAGGAGGTAGACTCGAATCGCCTTTAAAGCACATGAAAAGCGGCAAAACGTTGACAATGATGCCCTTGGCCAAAAAGGGCGTATGCGTTTTTTCCTGAATATATTCAGGAAAAAACGCATACGCCCTTTTTGGCCAACCAAGCAACCTGGAAAGGCAAATCAGCGCTACAAACAAGTCTCGCTTCCCATCGGTCAAAAGGGCCATGCTGAAAAAAGTGTCAAAACCAGAAATGCAGGACAGGCCATGGAGAAATGGGAGCCTTGCTACACTGATGGGCGGGATGTAAATTGCCAACAGCCACTCTGGAGAAGTGTACGGTGAGTCCTGAAACATCTGAAAAACACAGCTTAGAGAGCATAGGGCACTTCCACTCATGGGGGTATGAATTGGGAAAATGAAAAATCAGCAAGACACAAGCACCCCAAAGTTTAGGGCTGCTCTGTTGACAAGGACCTCCACTTCATTCCACCTTAAATATCCCAGGAAAGAGAAAAATGGGTAAAGAAGTTGTGGTCCTTATGTACAATGGAATATCACTCAGCCATGAAATCAATGTCATAAGGCTAGTAGCAGCATGATGAGTGGATTTAGGTACGACGATTCTAAGTGAAATAAGTCACACAGAAAAGGACACTTCTCATAAGGTATCACTGATAGAGGGAATGTAAAAACCGTTACACTTGAACTGAATTACAAAACAGAACAGAGTCACACATGCAGAAAACACACTATGGCTGCTTAACGGGAAAGGTGAGGTGGGGTGATACATAAAACAAGGGTTTCAAATTAGCTCAGATACCGTTCCATAAACCCAATATGTAATACACAAGACCTACTCCTTGCTCAGAGAACTGGACTCAACACGCCCTATTCACCGCACAAGAATATACCTGACTAGTAATAATCGTAAAGCGTATGTATTGATATCTCTCTGTTAGTGTGTCAAGTGGGTGTAAAGCGGCATAAACACAGCAGTGAAAAGCAGCTAAATCCCATTATGAAAATAAATTACTTTGAAAAACCCATGAAACAAAGACAGTGAACGAGAGAGGAATTCTTACACAATGCGTTCAGGGGCTGTGATGCAACCTGGATTGACCATATCTAGACCCACAGCTGGATGAGACATAAGGGTGGACACTCTTGGGGCTGAGAGGTTTGGTGAGGTTGGGTGAGCAAACGCAGACCCTTTAAAGTAATACTGCATGGTACCCATCGCATGGGTCCCAAATCTCCAGCTTCAAGGGCATCTTCTTACATCAAAAACATGCATGAGAAACCCAGAAGATGGTACACCGTGTGATGGGGAAAGGTTTCTAAAACGCACCTCATTTCTCATCTCCTTGTGCCCGGGTTCGCCATTCCAGCCGCTTTACTAGCAAGCTCCCTACTTGGAGCATCAGCACCTTTAACCTCCTGTTCCGTACAGGTTGCAATTTGTCCTGAGGATAAACGGGAAGACGTGGAACCAACGAGAGACTAGCTCTTGGTGTTGGGACAGGCACAGGTCACTCTATTTTCCCATCAGAAAGAAGAATTAACCACAGGCTCAGCCTACCCCCCGGAACCAGAACAGGGCCTGAAGCCATTCTGTGATTTTGCGGCCAGCTCCCATAAAAACGAGTTGTAAAATGGAGGTTCAGGGCACTGCAATTCACAAACCTGCAGTTATAAATGATAACTCTCGTCCACAAATATATTGAGGGAAGGCAACGAAGAGGATTTGAAATCAAGGCAGAATTGCAGGAAACAGATTTCAGGAAGTAGATTCGAATCGCATTTAAAGCACATGAAAAGCGGCAAAACGTTGACAATGATGCCCTTGGCCAAAAAGGGCGTATGCGTTTTTTCCTGAATATATTCAGGAAAAAACGCATACGCCCTTTTTGGCCAACCAAGCAACCTGGAAAGGCAAATCAGCGCTACAAACAAGTCTCGCTTCCCATCGGTCAAAAGGGCCATGCTGAAAAAAGTGTCAAAACCAGAAATGCAGGACAGGCCATGGAGAAATGGGAGCCTTGCTACACTGATGGGCGGGATGTAAATTGCCAACAGCCACTCTGGAGAAGTGTACGGTGAGTCCTGAAACATCTGAAAAACACAGCTTAGAGAGCATAGGGCACTTCCACTCATGGGGGTATGAATTGGGAAAATGAAAAATCAGCAAGACACAAGCACCCCAAAGTTGAGGGCTGCTCTGTTGACAAGGACCTCCACTTCATTCCACCTTAAATATCCCAGGAAAGAGAAAAATGGGTAAAGAAGTTGTGGTCCTTATGTACAATGGAATATCACTCAGCCATGAAATCAATGTCATAAGGCTAGTAGCAGCATGATGAGTGGATTTAGGTACGACGATTCTAAGTGAAATAAGTCACACAGAAAAGGACACTTCTCATAAGGTATCACTGATAGAGGGAATGTAAAAACCGTTACACTTGAACTGAATTACAAAACAGAACAGAGTCACACATGCAGAAAACACACTATGGCTGCTTAACGGGAAAGGTGAGGTGGGGTGATACATAAAACAAGGGTATCAAATTAGCTCAGATACCGTTCCATAAACCCAATATGTAATAGACAAGACCTACTCCTTGCTCAGAGAACTGGACTCAACACGCCCTATTCACCGCACAAAAATATATCTGACTAGTAATAATCGTAAAGCCTATGTATTGATATCTCTCTGTTAGTGTGTCAAGTGGGTGTAAAGCGACATA
Source organism: Balaenoptera borealis (assembly GCF_965194805.1). Taxonomy (NCBI): domain Eukaryota; kingdom Metazoa; phylum Chordata; class Mammalia; order Artiodactyla; family Balaenopteridae; genus Balaenoptera; species Balaenoptera borealis. The sequence goes on from NW_028123837.1 coordinate 448,967, forward strand.
AACACAGCAGTGAAAAGCAGCTAAATCCCATTATGAAAATAAATTACTTTGAAAAACCCATGAAACAAAGACAGTGAACGAGAGAGGAATTCTTACACAATGCGTTCAGGGGCTGTGATGCAACCTGGATTGACCATATCTAGACCCACAGCTGGATGAGACATAAGGGTGGACACTCTTGGGGCTGAGAGGTTTGGTGAGGTTGGGTGAGCAAACGCAGACCCTTTAAAGTAATACTGCGTGGTACCCATCGCATGGGTCCCAAATCTCCAGCTTCAAGGGCATCTTCCTACATCAAAAACATGCATGAGAAACCCAGAAGATGGTACACCGTGTGATGGGGAAAGGTTTCTAAAACGCACCTCATTTCTCATCGCCTTGTGCCCGGGTTCGCCATTCCAGCCGCTTTACTAGCAAGCTCCCTACTTGGAGCATCAGCACCTTTAACCTCCTGTTCCGTACAGGTTGCAATTTGTCCTGAGGATAAACGGGAAGACGTGGAACCAACGAGAGACTAGCTCTTGGTGTTGGGACAGGCACAGGTCACTCTATTTTCCCATAAGAAAGAAGAATTAACCACAGGCTCAGCCTACCCCCCGGAACCAGAACAGGCCCTGAAGCCATTCTGCGATTTTGCGGCCAGCTCCCATAAAAACGAGTTGTAAAATGGAGGTTCAGGGCACTGCAATTCACAAACCTGCAGTTATAAATGATAACTCTCGTCCACAAATATATTGAGGGAAGGCAAAGAAGAGGATTTGAAATCAAGGCAGAATTGCACGAAACAGATTTCAGGAGGTAGATACGAATCGCCTTTAAAGCACATGAAAAGCGGCAAAACGTTGACAATGATGCCCTTGGCCAAAAAGGGCGTATGCGTTTTTTCCTGAATATATTCAGGAAAAAACGCATACGCCCTTTTTGGCCAACCAAGCAACCTGGAAAGGCAAATCAGCGCTACAGAGAAGTCTCGCTTCCCATCGGTCAAAAGGGCCATGCTGAAAAAAGTGTCAAAACCAGAAATGCAGGACAGGCCATGGAGAAATGGGAGCCTTGCTACACTGATGGGCGGGATGTAAATTGCCAACAGCCACTCTGGAGAAGTGTACGGTGTGTCCTGAAACATCTGAAAAACACAGCTTAGAGAGCATAGGGCACTTCCACTCATGGGGGTATAAATTGGGAAAATGAAAAATCAGCAAGACACAAGCACCCCAAAGTTGAGGGCTGCTCTGTTGACAAGGACCTCCACTTCATTCCACCTTCAATATCCCAGGAAAGAGAAAAATGGATAAAGAAGTTGTGGTCCTTATGTACAATGGAATATCACTCAGCCATGAAATCAATGTCATAAGGTTAGTAGCAGCATGATGAGTGGATTTAGGTACGACGATTCTAAGTGAAATAAGTCACACAGAAAAGGACACTTCTCATAAGGTATCACTTATAGAGGGAATGTAAAAACCGTTACACTTGAACTGAATTACAAAACAGAACAGAGTCACACATGCAGAAAACACACTATGGCTGCTTAACGGGAAAGGTGAGGTGGGGTGATACATAAAACAAGGGTATCAAATTAGCTCAGATACCGTTCCATAAACCCAATATGTAGTAGACAAGACCTACTCCTTGCTCAGAGAACTGGACTCAACACGCCCTATTCACCGCACAAGAATATATCTGACTAATAATAATCGTAAAACCTATGTATTGATATCTCTCTGTTAGTGTGTCAAGTGGGTGTAAAGCGGCATAAACACAGCAGTGAAAAGCAGCTAAACCCCATTATAAAAATAAATTACTTTGAAACACCCATGAAACAAAGACAGTGAAAGAGAGAGAAATTCTTACACAATGCGTTCAGGGGCTGTGATGCAACCTGGATTGACCATATCTAGACGCACAGCTGGATGAGACATAAGGGTGGACACTCTTGGGCCTGAGAGGTTTGGTGAGGTTGGGTGAGCAAACGCAGACCCTTTAAAGTAATACTGCATGATACCCATCGCATGGGTCCCAAATCTCCAGGTTCAAGGGCATCTTCCTACATCAAAAACATGCATGAGAAACCCAGAAGATGGTACACCGTGTGATGGGGAAAGGTTTCTAAAACGCACCTCATTTCTCATCGCCTTGTGCCCGGGTTCGCCATTCCAGCCGCTTTACTAGCAAGCTCCCTACTTGGAGCATCAGCACCTTTAACCTCCTGTTCCGTACAGGTTGCAATTTGTCCTGAGGATAAACGGGAAGACGTGGAACCAACGAGAGACTAGCTCTTGGTGTTGGGACAGGCACAGGTCACTCTATTTTCCCATCAGAAAGAAGAATTAACCACAGGCTCAGCCTGCCCCCCGGAACCAGAACAGGGCCTGAAGCCATTCTGCGATTTTGCCGCCAGCTCCCATAAAAACGAGTTGTAAAATGGAGGTTCAGGGCACTGCAATTCACAAACCTGCAGAGTTATAAATGATAACTCTCGTCCACAAATATATTGAGGGAAGGCAAAGAAGAGGATTTGAAATCAAAGCAGAATTGCAGGAAAGAGATTTCAGGAGGTAGACTCGAATCGCCTTTAAAGCACATGAAAAGCGGCAAAACGTTGACAATGATGCCCTTGGCCAAAAAGGGCGTATGCGTTTTTTCCTGAATATATTCAGGAAAAAACGCATACGCCCTTTTTGGCCAACCAAGCAACCTGGAAAGGCAAATCAGCGCTACAAACAAGTCTCGCTTCCCATCGGTCAAAAGGGCCATGCTGAAAAAAGTGTCAAAACCAGAAATGCAGGACAGGCCATGGAGAAATGGGAGCCTTGCTACACTGATGGGCGGGATGTAAATTGCCAACAGCCACTCTGGAGAAGTGTACGGTGAGTCCTGAAACATCTGAAAAACACAGCTTAGAGAGCATAGGGCACTTCCACTCATGGGGGTATGAATTGGGAAAATGAAAAATCAGCAAGACACAAGCACCCCAAAGTTGAGGGCTGCTCTGTTGACAAGGACCTCCACTTCATTCCACCTTCAATATCCCAGGAAAGAGAAAAATGGGTAAAGAAGTTGTGGTCCTTATGTACAATGGAATATCACTCAGCCATGAAATCAATGTCATAAGGCTAGTAGCAGCATGATGAGTGGATTTAGGTACGACGATTCTAAGTGAAATAAGTCACACAGAAAAGAACACTTCTCATAAGGTATCACTGATAGAGGGAATGTAAAAACCGTTACACTTGAACTGAATTACAAAACAGAACAGAGTCACACATGCAGAAAACACACTATGGCTGCTTAACGGGAAAGGTGAGGTGGGGTGATACATAAAACAAGGGTATCAAATTAGCTCAGATACCGTTCCATAAACCCAATATGTAATAGACAAGACCTACTCCTTGCTCAGAGAACTGGACTCAACACGCCCTATTCACCGCACAAGATTATATCTGACTAGTAATAATCGTAAAGCCTATGTATTGATATCTCTCTGTTAGTGTGTCAAGTGGGTGTAAAGTGGCATAAACACAGCAGTGAAAAGCAGCTAAATCCCATTATGAAAATAAATTACTTTGAAAAACCCATGAAACAAAGACAGTGAACGAGAGAGGAATTCTTACACAATGCGTTCAGGGGCTGTGATGCAACCTGGATTGACCATATCTAGACCCACAGCTGGATGAGACATAAGGGTGGACACTCTTGGGGCTGAGAGGTTTGGTGAGGTTGGGTGAGCAAACGCAGACCCTTTAAAGTAATACTGCATGGTACCCATCGCATGGGTCCCAAATCTCCAGCTTCAAGGGCATCTTCCTACATCAAAACATGCATGAGAAACCCAGAAGATGGTACACAGTGTGATGGGGAAAGGTTTCTAAAACGCACCTCATTTCTCATCGCCTTGTGCCCGGGTTCGCCATTCCAGCCGCTTTACTAGCAAGCTCCCTACTTGGAGCATCAGCACCTTTAACCTCCTGTTCCGTACAGGTTGCAATTTGTCCTGAGGATAAACGGGAAGACGTGGAACCAACGAGAGACTAGCTCTTGGTGTTGGGACAGGCACAGGTCACTCTATTTTCCCATCAGAAAGAAGAATTAACCACAGGCTCAGCCTGCCCCCCGGAACCAGAACAGGGCCTGAAGCCATTCTGCGATTTTGCGGCCAGCTCCCATAAAAACGAGTTGTAAAATGGAGGTTCAGGGCACTGCAATTCACAAACCTGCAGTTATAAATGATAACTCTCGTCCACAAATATATTGAGGGAAGGCAAAGAAGAGGATTTGAAATCAAGGCAGAATTGCACGAAACAGATTTCAGGAGGTAGATACGAATCGCCTTTAAAGCACATGAAAAGCGGCAAAACGTTGACAATGATGCCCTTGGCCAAAAAGGGCGTATGCGTTTTTTCCTGAATATATTCAGGAAAAAACGCATACGCCCTTTTTGGCCAACCAAGCAACCTGGAAAGGCAAATCAGCGCTACAGAGAAGTCTCGCTTCCCATCGGTCAAAAGGGCCATGCTGAAAAAAGTGTCAAAACCAGAAATGCAGGACAGGCCATGGAGAAATGGGAGCCTTGCTACACTGATGGGCGGGATGTAAATTGCCAACAGCCACTCTGGAGAAGTGTACGTTGTGTCCTGAAACATCTGAAAAACACAGCTTAGAGAGCATAGGGCACTTCCACTCATGGGGGTATAAATTGGGAAAATGAAAAATCAGCAAGACACAAGCACCCCAAAGTTGAGGGCTGCTCTGTTGACAAGGACCTCCACTTCATTCCACCTTCAATATCCCAGGAAAGAGAAAAATGGATAAAGAAGTTGTGGTCCTTATGTACAATGGAATATCACTCAGCCATGAAATCAATGTCATAAGGTTAGTAGCAGCATGATGAGTGGATTTAGGTACGACGATTCTAAGTGAAATAAGTCACACAGAAAAGGACACTTCTCATAAGGTATCACTTATAGAGGGAATGTAAAAACCGTTACACTTGAACTGAATTACAAAACAGAACAGAGTCACACATGCAGAAAACACACTATGGCTGCTTAACGGGAAAGGTGAGGTGGGGTGATACATAAAACAAGGGTATCAAATTAGCTCAGATACCGTTCCATAAACCCAATATGTAGTAGACAAGACCTACTCCTTGCTCAGAGAACTGGACTCAACACGCCCTATTCACCGCACAAGAATATATCTGACTAATAATAATCGTAAAACCTATGTATTGATATCTCTCTGTTAGTGTGTCAAGTGGGTGTAAAGCGGCATGAACACAGCAGTGAAAAGCAGCTAAACCCCATTATAAAAATAAATTACTTTGAAACACCCATGAAACAAAGACAGTGAAAGAGAGAGAAATTCTTACACAATGCGTTCAGGGGCTGTGATGCAACCTGGATTGACCATATCTAGACGCACAGCTGGATGAGACATAAGGGTGGACACTCTTGGGCCTGAGAGGTTTGGTGAGGTTGGGTGAGCAAACGCAGACCCTTTAAAGTAATACTGCATGATACCCATCGCATGGGTCCCAAATCTCCAGGTTCAAGGGCATCTTCCTACATCAAAAACATGCATGAGAAACCCAGAAGATGGTACACCGTGTGATGGGGAAAGGTTTCTAAAACGCACCTCATTTCTCATCGCCTTGTGCCCGGGTTCGCCATTCCAGCCGCTTTACTAGCAAGCTCCCTACTTGGAGCATCAGCACCTTTAACCTCCTGTTCCGTACAGGTTGCAATTTGTCCTGAGGATAAACGGGAAGACGTGGAACCAACGAGAGACTAGCTCTTGGTGTTGGGACAGGCACAGGTCACTCTATTTTCCCATCAGAAAGAAGAATTAACCACAGGCTCAGCCTGCCCCCCGGAACCAGAACAGGGCCTGAAGCCATTCTGCGATTTTGCCGCCAGCTCCCATAAAAACGAGTTGTAAAATGGAGGTTCAGGGCACTGCAATTCACAAACCTGCAGAGTTATAAATGATAACTCTCGTCCACAAATATATTGAGGGAAGGCAAAGAAGAGGATTTGAAATCAAGGCAGAATTGCAGGAAAGAGATTTCAGGAGGTAGACTCGAATCGCCTTTAAAGCACATGAAAAGCGGCAAAACGTTGACAATGATGCCCTTGGCCAAAAAGGGCGTATGCGTTTTTTCCTGAATATATTCAGGAAAAAACGCATACGCCCTTTTTGGCCAACCAAGCAACCTGGAAAGGCAAATCAGCGCTACAAACAAGTCTCGCTTCCCATCGGTCAAAAGGGCCATGCTGAAAAAAGTGTCAAAACCAGAAATGCAGGACAGGCCATGGAGAAATGGGAGCCTTGCTACACTGATGGGCGGGATGTAAATTGCCAACAGCCACTCTGGAGAAGTGTACGGTGAGTCCTGAAACATCTGAAAAACACAGCTTAGAGAGCATAGGGCACTTCCACTCATGGGGGTATGAATTGGGAAAATGAAAAATCAGCAAGACACAAGCACCCCAAAGTTGAGGGCTGCTCTGTTGACAAGGACCTCCACTTCATTCCACCTTCAATATCCCAGGAAAGAGAAAAATGGGTAAAGAAGTTGTGGTCCTTATGTACAATGGAATATCACTCAGCCATGAAATCAATGTCATAAGGCTAGTAGCAGCATGATGAGTGGATTTAGGTACGACGATTCTAAGTGAAATAAGTCACACAGAAAAGAACACTTCTCATAAGGTATCACTGATAGAGGGAATGTAAAAACCGTTACACTTGAACTGAATTACAAAACAGAACAGAGTCACACATGCAGAAAACACACTATGGCTGCTTAACGGGAAAGGTGAGGTGGGGTGATACATAAAACAAGGGTATCAAATTAGCTCAGATACCGTTCCATAAACCCAATATGTAATAGACAAGACCTACTCCTTGCTCAGAGAACTGGACTCAACACGCCCTATTCACCGCACAAGATTATATCTGACTAGTAATAATCGTAAAGCCTATGTATTGATATCTCTCTGTTAGTGTGTCAAGTGGGTGTAAAGTGGCATAAACACAGCAGTGAAAAGCAGCTAAATCCCATTATGAAAATAAATTACTTTGAAAAACCCATGAAACAAAGACAGTGAACGAGAGAGGAATTCTTACACAATGCGTTCAGGGGCTGTGATGCAACCTGGATTGACCATATCTAGACCCACAGCTGGATGAGACATAAGGGTGGACACTCTTGGGGCTGAGAGGTTTGGTGAGGTTGGGTGAGCAAACGCAGACCCTTTAAAGTAATACTGCATGGTACCCATCGCATGGGTCCCAAATCTCCAGCTTCAAGGGCATCTTCCTACATCAAAACATGCATGAGAAACCCAGAAGATGGTACACAGTGTGATGGGGAAAGGTTTCTAAAACGCACCTCATTTCTCATCGCCTTGTGCCCGGGTTCGCCATTCCAGCCGCTTTACTAGCAAGCTCCCTACTTGGAGCATCAGCACCTTTAACCTCCTGTTCCGTACAGGTTGCAATTTGTCCTGAGGATAAACGGGAAGACGTGGAACCAACGAGAGACTAGCTCTTGGTGTTGGGACAGGCACAGGTCACTCTATTTTCCCATCAGAAAGAAGAATTAACCACAGGCTCAGCCTGCCCCCCGGAACCAGAACAGGGCCTGAAGCCATTCTGCGATTTTGCGGCCAGCTCCCATAAAAACGAGTTGTAAAATGGAGGTTCAGGGCACTGCAATTCACAAACCTGCAGTTATAAATGATAACTCTCGTCCACAAATATATTGAGGGAAGGCAAAGAAGAGGATTTGAAATCAAGGCAGAATTGCACGAAACAGATTTCAGGAGGTAGATACGAATCGCCTTTAAAGCACATGAAAAGCGGCAAAACGTTGACAATGATGCCCTTGGCCAAAAAGGGCGTATGCGTTTTTTCCTGAATATATTCAGGAAAAAACGCATACGCCCTTTTTGGCCAACCAAGCAACCTGGAAAGGCAAATCAGCGCTACAGAGAAGTCTCGCTTCCCATCGGTCAAAAGGGCCATGCTGAAAAAAGTGTCAAAACCAGAAATGCAGGACAGGCCATGGAGAAATGGGAGCCTTGCTACACTGATGGGCGGGATGTAAATTGCCAACAGCCACTCTGGAGAAGTGTACGTTGTGTCCTGAAACATCTGAAAAACACAGCTTAGAGAGCATAGGGCACTTCCACTCATGGGGGTATAAATTGGGAAAATGAAAAATCAGCAAGACACAAGCACCCCAAAGTTGAGGGCTGCTCTGTTGACAAGGACCTCCACTTCATTCCACCTTCAATATCCCAGGAAAGAGAAAAATGGATAAAGAAGTTGTGGTCCTTATGTACAATGGAATATCACTCAGCCATGAAATCAATGTCATAAGGTTAGTAGCAGCATGATGAGTGGATTTAGGTACGACGATTCTAAGTGAAATAAGTCACACAGAAAAGGACACTTCTCATAAGGTATCACTTATAGAGGGAATGTAAAAACCGTTACACTTGAACTGAATTACAAAACAGAACAGAGTCACACATGCAGAAAACACACTATGGCTGCTTAACGGGAAAGGTGAGGTGGGGTGATACATAAAACAAGGGTATCAAATTAGCTCAGATACCGTTCCATAAACCCAATATGTAGTAGACAAGACCTACTCCTTGCTCAGAGAACTGGACTCAACACGCCCTATTCACCGCACAAGAATATATCTGACTAATAATAATCGTAAAACCTATGTATTGATATCTCTCTGTTAGTGTGTCAAGTGGGTGTAAAGCGGCATGAACACAGCAGTGAAAAGCAGCTAAACCCCATTATAAAAATAAATTACTTTGAAACACCCATGAAACAAAGACAGTGAAAGAGAGAGAAATTCTTACACAATGCGTTCAGGGGCTGTGATGCAACCTGGATTGACCATATCTAGACGCACAGCTGGATGAGACATAAGGGTGGACACTCTTGGGCCTGAGAGGTTTGGTGAGGTTGGGTGAGCAAACGCAGACCCTTTAAAGTAATACTGCATGATACCCATCGCATGGGTCCCAAATCTCCAGGTTCAAGGGCATCTTCCTACATCAAAAACATGCATGAGAAACCCAGAAGATGGTACACCGTGTGATGGGGAAAGGTTTCTAAAACGCACCTCATTTCTCATCGCCTTGTGCCCGGGTTCGCCATTCCAGCCGCTTTACTAGCAAGCTCCCTACTTGGAGCATCAGCACCTTTAACCTCCTGTTCCGTACAGGTTGCAATTTGTCCTGAGGATAAACGGGAAGACGTGGAACCAACGAGAGACTAGCTCTTGGTGTTGGGACAGGCACAGGCCACTCTATTTTCCCATCAGAAAGAAGAATTAACCACAGGCTCAGCCTGCCCCCCGGAACCAGAACAGGGCCTGAAGCCATTCTGCGATTTTGCCGCCAGCTCCCATAAAAACGAGTTGTAAAATGGAGGTTCAGGGCACTGCAATTCACAAACCTGCAGAGTTATAAATGATAACTCTCGTCCACAAATATATTGAGGGAAGGCAAAGAAGAGGATTTGAAATCAAGGCAGAATTGCAGGAAAGAGATTTCAGGAGGTAGACTCGAATCGCCTTTAAAGCACATGAAAAGCGGCAAAACGTTGACAATGATGCCCTTGGCCAAAAAGGGCGTATGCGTTTTTTCCTGAATATATTCAGGAAAAAACGCATACGCCCTTTTTGGCCAACCAAGCAACCTGGAAAGGCAAATCAGCGCTACAAACAAGTCTCGCTTCCCATCGGTCAAAAAGGCCATGCTGAAAAAAGTGTCAAAACCAGAAATGCAGGACAGGCCATGGAGAAATGGGAGCCTTGCTACACTGATGGGCGGGATGTAAATTGCCAACAGCCACTCTGGAGAAGTGTACGGTGAGTCCTGAAACATCTGAAAAACACAGCTTAGAGAGCATAGGGCACTTCCACTCATGGGGGTATGAATTGGGAAAATGAAAAATCAGCAAGACACAAGCACCCCAAAGTTTAGGGCTGCTCTGTTGACAAGGACCTCCACTTCATTCCACCTTAAATATCCCAGGAAAGAGAAAAATGGGTAAAGAAGTTGTGGTCCTTATGTACAATGGAATATCACTCAGCCATGAAATCAATGTCATAAGGCTAGTAGCAGCATGATGAGTGGATTTAGGTACGACGATTCTAAGTGAAATAAGTCACACAGAAAAGGACACTTCTCATAAGGTATCACTGATAGAGGGAATGTAAAAACCGTTACACTTGAACTGAATTACAAAACAGAACAGAGTCACACATGCAGAAAACACACTATGGCTGCTTAACGGGAAAGGTGAGGTGGGGTGATACATAAAACAAGGGTATCAAATTAGCTCAGATACCGTTCCATAAACCCAATATGTAATAGACAAGACCTACTCCTTGCTCAGAGAACTGGACTCAACATGCCCTATTCACCGCACAAGATTATATCTGACTAGTAATAATCGTAAAGCCTATGTATTGATATCTCTCTGTTAGTGTGTCAAGTGGGTGTAAAGTGGCATAAACACAGCAGTGAAAAGCAGCTAAATCCCATTATGAAAATAAATTACTTTGAAAAACCCATGAAACAAAGACAGTGAACGAGAGAGGAATTCTTACACAATGCGTTCAGGGGCTGTGATGCAACCTGGATTGACCATATCTAGACCCACAGCTGGATGAGACATAAGGGTGGACACTCTTGGGGCTGAGAGGTTTGGTGAGGTTGGGTGAGCAAACGCAGACCCTTTAAAGTAATACTGCATGGTACCCATCGCATGGGTCCCAAATCTCCAGCTTCAAGGGCATCTTCCTACATCAAAACATGCATGAGAAACCCAGAAGATGGTACACAGTGTGATGGGGAAAGGTTTCTAAAACGCACCTCATTTCTCATCTCCTTGTGCCCGGGTTCGCCATTCCAGCCGCTTTACTAGCAAGCTCCCTACTTGGAGCATCAGCACCTTTAACCTCCTGTTCCGTACAGGTTGCAATTTGTCCTGAGGATAAACGGGAAGACGTGGAACCAACGAGAGACTAGCTCTTGGTGTTGGGACAGGCACAGGTCACTCTATTTTCCCATCAGAAAGAAGAATTAACCACAGGCTCAGCCTGCCCCCCGGAACCAGAACAGGGCCTGAAGCCATTCTGCGATTTTGCGGCCAGCTCCCATAAAAACGAGTTGTAAAATGGAGGTTCAGGGCACTGCAATTCACAAACCTGCAGAGTTATAAATGATAACTCTCGTCCACAAATATATTGAGGGAAGGCAAAGAAGAGGATTTGAAATCAAGGCAGAATTGCAGGAAAGAGATTTCAGGAGGTAGATTCGAATCGCATTTAAAGCACATGAAAAGCGGCAAAACGTTGACAATGATGCCCTTGACCAAAAAGGGCGTATGCGTTTTTTCCTGAATATATTCAGGAAAAAACGCATACGCCCTTTTTGGCCAACCAAGCAACATGGAAAGGCAAATGAGCGCTACAAACAAGTCTCGCTTCCCATCGGTCAAAAGGGCCATGCTGAAAAAAGTGTCAAAACCAGAAGTGCAGGACAGGCCATGGAGAAATGGGAGCCTTGCTACACTGATGGGCGGGATGTAAATTGCCAACAGCCATTCTGGAGAAGTGTACGGTGAGTCCTGAAACATCTGAAAAACACAGCTTAGAGAGCATAGGGCACTTCCACTCATGGGGGTATGAATTGGGAAAATGAAAAATCAGCAAGACACAAGCACCCCAAAGTTTAGGGCTGCTCTGTTGACAAGGACCTCCACTTCATTCCACCTTAAATATCCCAGGAAAGAGAAAAATGGGTAAAGAAGTTGTGGTCCTTATGTACAATGGAATATCACTCAGCCATGAAATCAATGTCATAAGGCTAGTAGCAGCATGATGAGTGGATTTAGGTACGACGATTCTAAGTGAAATAAGTCACACAGAAAAGGACACTTCTCATAAGGTATCACTGATAGAGGGAATGTAAAAACCGTTACACTTGAACTGAATTACAAAACAGAACAGAGTCACACATGCAGAAAACACACTATGGCTGCTTAACGGGAAAGGTGAGGTGGGGTGATACATAAAACAAGGGTTTCAAATTAGCTCAGATACCGTTCCATAAACCCAATATGTAATAGACAAGACCTACTCCTTGCTCAGAGAACTGGACTCAACACGCCCTATTCACCGCACAAGAATATATCTGACTAGTAATAATCGTAAAGCGTATGTATTGATATCTCTCTGTTAGTGTGTCAAGTGGGTGTAAAGCGGCATAAACACAGCAGTGAAAAGCAGCTAAATCCCATTATGAAAATAAATTACTTTGAAAAACCCATGAAACAAAGACAGTGAACGAGAGAGGAATTCTTACACAATGCGTTCAGGGGCTGTGATGCAACCTGGATTGACCATATCTAGACCCACAGCTGGATGAGACATAAGGGTGGACACTCTTGGGGCTGAGAGGTTTGGTGAGGTTGGGTGAGCAAACGCAGACCCTTTAAAGTAATACTGCATGGTACCCATCGCATGGGTCCCAAGTCTCCAGCTTCAAGGGCATCTTCCTACATCAAAAACATGCATGAGAAACCCAGAAGATGGTACACCGTGTGATGGGGAAAGGTTTCTAAAACGCACCTCATTTCTCATCTCCTTGTGCCCGGGTTCGCCATTCCAGCCGCTTTACTAGCAAGCTCCCTACTTGGAGCATCAGCACCTTTAACCTCCTGTTCCGTACAGGTTGCAATTTGTCCTGAGGATAAACGGGAAGACGTGGAACCAACGAGAGACTAGCTCTTGGTGTTGGGACAGGCACAGGTCACTCTATTTTCCCATCAGAAAGAAGAATTAACCACAGGCTCAGCCTGCCCCCCGGAACCAGAACAGGGCCTGAAGCCATTCTGTGATTTTGCGGCCAGCTCCCATAAAAACGAGTTGTAAAATGGAGGTTCAGGGCACTGCAATTCACAAACCTGCAGTTATAAATGATAACTCTCGTCCACAAATATATTGAGGGAAGGCAACGAAGAGGATTTGAAATCAAGGCAGAATTGCAGGAAACAGATTTCAGGAAGTAGATTCGAATCGCATTTAAAGCACATGAAAAGTGGCAAAACGTTGACAATGATGCCCTTGGCCAAAAAGGGCGTATGCGTTTTTTCCTGAATATATTCAGGAAAAAAAGCATACGCCCTTTTTGGCCAACCAAGCAACCTGGAAAGGCAAATCAGCGCTACAAACAAGTCTCGCTTCCCATCGGTCAAAAGGGCCATGCTGAAAAAAGTGTCAAAACCAGAAATGCAGGACAGGCCATGGAGAAATGGGAGCCTTGCTACACTGATGGGCGGGATGTAAATTGCCAACAGCCACTCTGGAGAAGTGTCCGGTGAGTCCTGAAACATCTGAAAAACACAGCTTAGAGAGCATAGGGCACTTCCACTCATGGGGGTATAAATTGGGAAAATTAAAAATCAGCAAGACACAAGCACCCCAAAGTTTAGGGCTGCTCTGTTGACAAGGACCTCCACTTCATTCCACCTTCAATATCCCAGGAAAGAGAAAAATGGATAAAGAAGTTGTGGTCCTTATGTACAATGGAATATCTCTCAGCCATGAAATCAATGTCATAAGGCTAGTAGCAGCATGATGAGTGGATTAAGGTATGACGATTCTAAGTGAAATAAGTCACACAGAAAAGGACACTTCTCATAAGGTATCACTGATAGAGGGAATGTAAAAACCGTTACACTTGAACTGAATTACAAAACAGAACAGAGTCACACATGCAGAAAACACACTATGGCTGCTTAACGGGAAAGGTGAGGTGGGGTGATACATAAAACAAGGGTATCAAATTAGCTCAGATACCGTTCCATAAACCCAATATGTAATAGACAAGACCTACTCCTTGCTCAGAGAACTGGACTCAACACGCCCTATTCACCGCACAAGATTATATCTGACTAGTAATAATCGTAAAGCCTATGTATTGATATCTCTCTGTTAGTGTGTCAAGTGGGTGTAAAGTGGCATAAACACAGCAGTGAAAAGCAGCTAAATCCCATTATGAAAATAAATTACTTTGAAAAACCCATGAAACAAAGACAGTGAACGAGAGAGGAATTCTTACACAATGCGTTCAGGGGCTGTGATGCAACCTGGATTGACCATATCTAGACGCACAGCTGGATGAGACATAAGGGTGGACACTCTTGGGCCTGAGAGGTTTGGTGAGGTTGGGTGAGCAAACGCAGACCCTTTAAAGTAATACTGCATGGTACCCATCGCATGGGTCCCAAATCTCCAGCTTCAAGGGCATCTTCCTACATCAAAACATGCATGAGAAACCCAGAAGATGGTACACAGTGTGATGGGGAAAGGTTTCTAAAACGCACCTCATTTCTCATCGCCTTGTGCCCGGGTTCGCCATTCCAGCCGCTTTACTAGCAAGCTCCCTACTTGGAGCATCAGCACCTTTAACCTCCTGTTCCGTACAGGTTGCAATTTGTCCTGAGGATAAACGGGAAGACGTGGAACCAACGAGAGACTAGCTCTTGGTGTTGGGACAGGCACAGGTCACTCTATTTTCCCATCAGAAAGAAGAATTAACCACAGGCTCAGCCTGCCCCCCGGAACCAGAAGAGGGCCTGAAGCCATTCTGCGATTTTGCGGCCAGCTCCCATAAAAACGAGTTGTAAAATGGAGGTTCAGGGCACTGCAATTCACAAACCTGCAGAGTTATAAATGATAACTCTCGTCCACAAATATATTGAGGGAAGGCAAAGAAGAGGATTTGAAATCAAGGCAGAATTGCAGGAAAGAGATTTCAGGAGGTAGATTCGAATCACATTTAAAGCACATGAAAAGCGGCAAAACGTTGACAATGATGCCCTTGGCCAAAAAGGGCGTATGCGTTTTTTCCTGAATATATTCAGGAAAAAACGCATACGCCCTTTTTGGCCAACCAAGCAACCTGGAAAGGCAAATGAGCGCTACAAACAAGTCTCGCTTCCCATCGGTCAAAAGGGCCATGCTGAAAAAAGTGTCAAAACCAGAAGTGCAGGACAGGCCATGGAGAAATGGGAGCCTTGCTACACTGATGGGCGGGATGTAAATTGCCAACAGCCACTCTGGAGAAGTGTACGGTGAGTCCTGAAACATCTGAAAAACACAGCTTAGAGAGCATAGGGCACTTCCACTCATGGGGGTATGAATTGGGAAAATGAAAAATCAGCAAGACACAAGCACCCCAAAGTTTAGGGCTGCTCTGTTGACAAGGACCTCCACTTCATTCCACCTTAAATATCCCAGGAAAGAGAAAAATGGGTAAAGAAGTTGTGGTCCTTATGTACAATGGAATATCACTCAGCCATGAAATCAATGTCATAAGGCTAGTAGCAGCATGATGAGTGGATTTAGGTACGACGATTCTAAGTGAAATAAGTCACACAGAAAAGGACACTTCTCATAAGGTATCACTGATAGAGGGAATGTAAAAACCGTTACACTTGAACTGAATTACAAAACAGAACAGAGTCACACATGCAGAAAACACACTATGGCTGCTTAACGGGAAAGGTGAGGTGGGGTGATACATAAAACAAGGGTTTCAAATTAGCTCAGATACCGTTCCATAAACCCAATATGTAATAGACAAGACCTACTCCTTGCTCAGAGAACTGGACTCAACACGCCCTATTCACCGCACAAGAATATATCTGACTAGTAATAATCGTAAAGCGTATGTATTGATATCTCTCTGTTAGTGTGTCAAGTGGGTGTAAAGCGGCATAAACACAGCAGTGAAAAGCAGCTAAATCCCATTATGAAAATAAATTACTTTGAAAAACCCATGAAACAAAGACAGTGAACGAGAGAGGAATTCTTACACAATGCGTTCAGGGGCTGTGATGCAACCTGGATTGACCATATCTAGACCCACAGCTGGATGAGACATAAGGGTGGACACTCTTGGGGCTGAGAGGTTTGGTGAGGTTGGGTGAGCAAACGCAGACCCTTTAAAGTAATACTGCATGGTACCCATCGCATGGGTCCCAAATCTCCAGCTTCAAGGGCATCTTCCTACATCAAAAACATGCATGAGAAACCCAGAAGATGGTACACCGTGTGATGGGGAAAGGTTTCTAAAACGCACCTCATTTCTCATCTCCTTGTGCCCGGGTTCGCCATTCCAGCCGCTTTACTAGCAAGCTCCCTACTTGGAGCATCAGCACCTTTAACCTCCTGTTCCGTACAGGTTGCAATTTGTCCTGAGGATAAACGGGAAGACGTGGAACCAACGAGAGACTAGCTCTTGGTGTTGGGACAGGCACAGGTCACTCTATTTTCCCATCAGAAAGAAGAATTAACCACAGGCTCAGCCTGCCCCCCGGAACCAGAACAGGGCCTGAAGCCATTCTGTGATTTTGCGGCCAGCTCCCATAAAAACGAGTTGTAAAATGGAGGTTCAGGGCACTGCAATTCACAAACCTGCAGTTATAAATGATAACTCTCGTCCACAAATATATTGAGGGAAGGCAACGAAGAGGATTTGAAATCAAGGCAGAATTGCAGGAAACAGATTTCAGGAAGTAGATTCGAATCGCATTTAAAGCACATGAAAAGTGGCAAAACGTTGACAATGATGCCCTTGGCCAAAAAGGGCGTATGCGTTTTTTCCTGAATATATTCAGGAAAAAAAGCATACGCCCTTTTTGGCCAACCAAGCAACCTGGAAAGGCAAATCAGCGCTACAAACAAGTCTCGCTTCCCATCGGTCAAAAGGGCCATGCTGAAAAAAGTGTCAAAACCAGAAATGCAGGACAGGCCATGGAGAAATGGGAGCCTTGCTACACTGATGGGCGGGATGTAAATTGCCAACAGCCACTCTGGAGAAGTGTCCGGTGAGTCCTGAAACATCTGAAAAACACAGCTTAGAGAGCATAGGGCACTTCCACTCATGGGGGTATAAATTGGGAAAATTAAAAATCAGCAAGACACAAGCACCCCAAAGTTTAGGGCTGCTCTGTTGACAAGGACCTCCACTTCATTCCACCTTCAATATCCCAGGAAAGAGAAAAATGGATAAAGAAGTTGTGGTCCTTATGTACAATGGAATATCTCTCAGCCATGAAATCAATGTCATAAGGCTAGTAGCAGCATGATGAATGGATTAAGGTATGACGATTCTAAGTGAAATAAGTCACACAGAAAAGGACACTTCTCATAAGGTATCACTGATAGAGGGAATGTAAAAACCGTTACACTTGAACTGAATTACAAAACAGAACAGAGTCACACATGCAGAAAACACACTATGGCTGCTTAACGGGAAAGGTGAGGTGGGGTGATACATAAAACAAGGGTATCAAATTAGCTCAGATACCGTTCCATAAACCCAATATGTAATAGACAAGACCTACTCCTTGCTCAGAGAACTGGACTCAACACGCCCTATTCACCGCACAAGATTATATCTGACTAGTAATAATCGTAAAGCCTATGTATTGATATCTCTCTGTTAGTGTGTCAAGTGGGTGTAAAGCGGCATAAACACAGCAGTGAAAAGCAGCTAAATCCCATTATGAAAATAAATTACTTTGAAAAACCCATGAAACAAAGACAGTGAACGAGAGAGGAATTCTTACACAATGCGTTCAGGGGCTGTGATGCAACCTGGATTGACCATATCTAGACCCACAGCTGGATGAGACATAAGGGTGGACACTCTTGGGGCTGAGAGGTTTGGTGAGGTTGGGTGAGCAAACGCAGACCCTTTAAAGTAATACTGCATGGTACCCATCGCATGGGTCCCAAATCTCCAGCTTCAAGGGCATCTTCCTACATCAAAACATGCATGAGAAACCCAGAAGATGGTACACAGTGTGATGGGGAAAGGTTTCTAAAACGCACCTCATTTCTCATCGCCTTGTGCCCGGGTTCGCCATTCCAGCCGCTTTACTAGCAAGCTCCCTACTTGGAGCATCAGCACCTTTAACCTCCTGTTCCGTACAGGTTGCAATTTGTCCTGAGGATAAACGGGAAGACGTGGAACCAACGAGAGACTAGCTCTTGGTGTTGGGACAGGCACAGGTCACTCTATTTTCCCATCAGAAAGAAGAATTAACCACAGGCTCAGCCTGCCCCCCGGAACCAGAACAGGGCCTGAAGCCATTCTGCGATTTTGCGGCCAGCTCCCATAAAAACGAGTTGTAAAATGGAGGTTCAGGGCAGTGCAATTCACAAACCTGCAGAGTTATAAATGATAACTCTCGTCCACAAATATATTGAGGGAAGGCAAAGAAGAGGATTTGAAATCAAGGCAGAATTGCAGGAAAGAGATTTCAGGAGGTAGATTCGAATCGCATTTAAAGCACATGAAAAGCGGCAAAACGTTGACAATGATGCCCTTGGCCAAAAAGGGCGTATGCGTTTTTTCCTGAATATATTCAGGAAAAAACGCATACGCCCTTTTTGGCCAACCAAGCAACCTGGAAAGGCAAATGAGCGCTACAAACAAGTCTCGCTTCCCATCGGTCAAAAGGGCCATGCTGAAAAAAGTGTCAAAACCAGAAGTGCAGGACAGGCCATGGAGAAATGGGAGCCTTGCTACACTGATGGGCGGGATGTAAATTGCCAACAGCCACTCTGGAGAAGTGTACGGTGAGTCCTGAAACATCTGAAAAACACAGCTTAGAGAGCATAGGGCACTTCCACTCATGGGGGTATGAATTGGGAAAATGAAAAATCAGCAAGACACAAGCACCCCAAAGTTTAGGGCTGCTCTGTTGACAAGGACCTCCACTTCATTCCACCTTAAATATCCCAGGAAAGAGAAAAATGGGTAAAGAAGTTGTGGTCCTTATGTACAATGGAATATCACTCAGCCATGAAATCAATGTCATAAGGCTAGTAGCAGCATGATGAGTGGATTTAGGTACGACGATTCTAAGTGAAATAAGTCACACAGAAAAGGACACTTCTCATAAGGTATCACTGATAGAGGGAATGTAAAAACCGTTACACTTGAACTGAATTACAAAACAGAACAGAGTCACACATGCAGAAAACACACTATGGCTGCTTAACGGGAAAGGTGAGGTGGGGTGATACATAAAACAAGGGTTTCAAATTAGCTCAGATACCGTTCCATAAACCCAATATGTAATAGACAAGACCTACTCCTTGCTCAGAGAACTGGACTCAACACGCCCTATTCACCGCACAAGAATATATCTGACTAGTAATAATCGTAAAGCGTATGTATTGATATCTCTCTGTTAGTGTGTCAAGTGGGTGTAAAGCGGCATAAACACAGCAGTGAAAAGCAGCTAAATCCCATTATGAAAATAAATTACTTTGAAAAACCCATGAAACAAAGACAGTGAACGAGAGAGGAATTCTTACACAATGCGTTCAGGGGCTGTGATGCAACCTGGATTGACCATATCTAGACCCACAGCTGGATGAGACATAAGGGTGGACACTCTTGGGGCTGAGAGGTTTGGTGAGGTTGGGTGAGCAAACGCAGACCCTTTAAAGTAATACTGCATGGTACCCATCGCATGGGTCCCAAATCTCCAGCTTCAAGGGCATCTTCCTACATCAAAAACATGCATGAGAAACCCAGAAGATGGTACACCGTGTGATGGGGAAAGGTTTCTAAAACGCACCTCATTTCTCATCTCCTTGTGCCCGGGTTCGCCATTCCAGCCGCTTTACTAGCAAGCTCCCTACTTGGAGCATCAGCACCTTTAACCTCCTGTTCCGTACAGGTTGCAATTTGTCCTGAGGATAAACGGGAAGACGTGGAACCAACGAGAGACTAGCTCTTGGTGTTGGGACAGGCACAGGTCACTCTATTTTCCCATCAGAAAGAAGAATTAACCACAGGCTCAGCCTGCCCCCCGGAACCAGAAGAGGGCCTGAAGCCATTCTGTGATTTTGCGGCCAGCTCCCATAAAAACGAGTTGTAAAATGGAGGTTCAGGGCACTGCAATTCACAAACCTGCAGTTATAAATGATAACTCTCGTCCACAAATATATTGAGGGAAGGCAACGAAGAGGATTTGAAATCAAGGCAGAATTGCAGGAAACAGATTTCAGGAAGTAGATTCGAATCGCATTTAAAGCACATGAAAAGTGGCAAAACGTTGACAATGATGCCCTTGGCCAAAAAGGGCGTATGCGTTTTTTCCTGAATATATTCAGGAAAAAAAGCATACGCCCTTTTTGGCCAACCAAGCAACCTGGAAAGGCAAATCAGCGCTACAAACAAGTCTCGCTTCCCATCGGTCAAAAGGGCCATGCTGAAAAAAGTGTCAAAACCAGAAATGCAGGACAGGCCATGGAGAAATGGGAGCCTTGCTACACTGATGGGCGGGATGTAAATTGCCAAGAGCCACTCTGGAGAAGTGTCCGGTGAGTCCTGAAACATCTGAAAAACACAGCTTAGAGAGCATAGGGCACTTCCACTCATGGGGGTATAAATTGGGAAAATTAAAAATCAGCAAGACACAAGCACCCCAAAGTTGAGGGCTGCTCTGTTGACAAGGACCTCCACTTCATTCCACCTTCAATATCCCAGGAAAGAGAAAAATGGATAAAGAAGTTGTGGTCCTTATGTACAATGGAATATCTCTCAGCCATGAAATCAATGTCATAAGGCTAGTAGCAGCATGATGAGTGGATTAAGGTATGACGATTCTAAGTGAAATAAGTCACACAGAAAAGGACACTTCTCATAAGGTATCACTGATAGAGGGAATGTAAAAACCGTTACACTTGAACTGAATTACAAAACAGAACAGAGTCACACATGCAGAAAACACACTATGGCTGCTTAACGGGAAAGGTGAGGTGGGGTGATACATAAAACAAGGGTTTCAAATTAGCTCAGATACCGTTCCATAAACCCAATATGTAATAGACAAGACCTACTCCTTGCTCAGAGAACTGGACTCAACACGCCCTATTCACCGCACAAGAATATATCTGACTAGTAATAATCGTAAAGCGTATGTATTGATATCTCTCTGTTAGTGTGTCAAGTGGGTGTAAAGCGGCATAAACACAGCAGTGAAAAGCAGCTAAATCCCATTATGAAAATAAATTACTTTGAAAAACCCATGAAACAAAGACAGTGAACGAGAGAGGAATTCTTACACAATGCGTTCAGGGGCTGTGATGCAACCTGGATTGACCATATCTAGACCCACAGCTGGATGAGACATAAGGGTGGACACTCTTGGGGCTGAGAGGTTTGGTGAGGTTGGGTGAGCAAACGCAGACCCTTTAAAGTAATACTGCATGGTACCCATCGCATGGGTCCCAAATCTCCAGCTTCAAGGGCATCTTCCTACATCAAAAACATGCATGAGAAACCCAGAAGATGGTACACCGTGTGATGGGGAAAGGTTTCTAAAACGCACCTCATTTCTCATCTCCTTGTGCCCGGGTTCGCCATTCCAGCCGCTTTACTAGCAAGCTCCCTACTTGGAGCATCAGCACCTTTAACCTCCTGTTCCGTACAGGTTGCAATTTGTCCTGAGGATAAACGGGAAGACGTGGAACCAACGAGAGACTAGCTCTTGGTGTTGGGACAGGCACAGGTCACTCTATTTTCCCATCAGAAAGAAGAATTAACCACAGGCCCAGCCTGCCCCCCGGAACCAGAACAGGGCCTGAAGCCATTCTGTGATTTTGCGGCCAGCTCCCATAAAAACGAGTTGTAAAATGGAGGTTCAGGGCACTGCAATTCACAAACCTGCAGTTATAAATGATAACTCTCGTCCACAAATATATTGAGGGAAGGCAACGAAGAGGATTTGAAATCAAGGCAGAATTGCAGGAAACAGATTTCAGGAAGTAGATTCGAATCGCATTTAAAGCACATGAAAAGCGGTAAAACGTTGACAATGATGCCCTTGGCCAAAAAGGGCGTATGCGTTTTTTCCTGAATATATTCAGGAAAAAACGCATACGCCCTTTTTGGCCAACCAAGCAACCTGGAAAGGCAAATCAGCGCTACAAACAAGTCTCGCTTCCCATCGGTCAAAAGGGCCATGCTGAAAAAAGTGTCAAAACCAGAAATGCAGGACAGGCCATGGAGAAATGGGAGCCTTGCTACACTGATGGGCGGGATGTAAATTGCCAACAGCCACTCTGGAGAAGTGTACGGTGAGTCCTGAAACATCTGAAAAACACAGCTTAGAGAGCATAGGGCACTTCCACTCATGGGGGTATGAATTGGGAAAATGAAAAATCAGCAAGACACAAGCACCCCAAAGTTGAGGGCTGCTCTGTTGACAAGGACCTCCACTTCATTCCACCTTAAATATCCCAGGAAAGAGAAAAATGGGTAAAGAAGTTGTGGTCCTTATGTACAATGAAATATCACTCAGCCATGAAATCAATGTCATAAGGCTAGTAGCAGCATGATGAGTGGATTTAGGTACGACGATTCTAAGTGAAATAAGTCACACAGAAAAGGACACTTCTCATAAGGTATCACTGATAGAGGGAATGTAAAAACCGTTACACTTGAACTGAATTACAAAACAGAACAGAGTCACACATGCAGAAAACACACTATGGCTGCTTAACGGGAAAGGTGAGGTGGGGTGATACATAAAACAAGGGTATCAAATTAGCTCAGATACCGTTCCATAAACCCAATATGTAATAGACAAGACCTACTCCTTGCTCAGAGAACTGGACTCAACACGCCCTATTCACCGCACAAGATTATATCTGACTAGTAATAATCGTAAAGCCTATGTATTGATATCTCTCTGTTAGTGTGTCAAGTGGGTGTAAAGTGGCATAAACACAGCAGTGAAAAGCAGCTAAATCCCATTATGAAAATAAATTACTTTGAAAAACCCATGAAACAAAGACAGTGAACGAGAGAGGAATTCTTACACAATGCGTTCAGGGGCTGTGATGCAACCTGGATTGACCATATCTAGACCCACAGCTGGATGAGACATAAGGGTGGACACTCTTGGGGCTGAGAGGTTTGGTGAGGTTGGGTGAGCAAACGCAGACCCTTTAAAGTAATACTGCATGGTACCCATCGCATGGGTCCCAAATCTCCAGCTTCAAGGGCATCTTCCTACATCAAAACATGCATGAGAAACCCAGAAGATGGTACACAGTGTGATGGGGAAAGGTTTCTAAAACGCACCTCATTTCTCATCGCCTTGTGCCCGGGTTCGCCATTCCAGCTGCTTTACTAGCAAGCTCCCTACTTGGAGCATCAGCACCTTTAACCTCCTGTTCCGTACAGGTTGCAATTTGTCCTGAGGATAAACGGGAAGACGTGGAACCAACGAGAGACTAGCTCTTGGTGTTGGGACAGGCACAGGTCACTCTATTTTCCCATCAGAAAGAAGAATTAACCACAGGCTCAGCCTGCCCCCCGGAACCAGAAGAGGGCCTGAAGCCATTCTGCGATTTTGCGGCCAGCTCCCATAAAAACGAGTTGTAAAATGGAGGTTCAGGGCACTGCAATTCACAAACCTGCAGAGTTATAAATGATAACTCTCGTCCACAAATATATTGAGGGAAGGCAAAGAAGAGGATTTGAAATCAAGGCAGAATTGCAGGAAAGAGATTTCAGGAGGTAGATTCGAATCGCATTTAAAGCACATGAAAAGCGGCAAAACGTTGACAATGATGCCCTTGGCCAAAAAGGGCGTATGCGTTTTTTCCTGAATATATTCAGGAAAAAACGCATACGCCCTTTTTGGCCAACCAAGCAACCTGGAAAGGCAAATCAGCGCTACAAACAAGTCTCGCTTCCCATCGGTCAAAAGGGCCATGCTGAAAAAAGTGTCAAAACCAGAAATGCAGGACAGGCCATGGAGAAATGGGAGCCTTGCTACACTGATGGGCGGGATGTAAATTGCCAACAGCCACTCTGGAGAAGTGTACGGTGAGTCCTGAAACATCTGAAAAACACAGCTTAGAGAGCATAGGGCACTTCCACTCATGGGGGTATGAATTGGGAAAATGAAAAATCAGCAAGACACAAGCACCCCAAAGTTTAGGGCTGCTCTGTTGACAAGGACCTCCACTTCATTCCACCTTAAATATCCCAGGAAAGAGAAAAATGGGTAAAGAAGTTGTGGTCCTTATGTACAATGG
Organism: Balaenoptera borealis; assembly: GCF_965194805.1. Taxonomy (NCBI): domain Eukaryota; kingdom Metazoa; phylum Chordata; class Mammalia; order Artiodactyla; family Balaenopteridae; genus Balaenoptera; species Balaenoptera borealis. Next base: position 473,151 of record NW_028123837.1, read on the forward strand.
AATATCACTCAGCCATGAAATCAATGTCATAAGGCTAGTAGCAGCATGATGAGTGGATTTAGGTACGACGATTCTAAGTGAAATAAGTCACACAGAAAAGGACACTTCTCATAAGGTATCACTGATAGAGGGAATGTAAAAACCGTTACACTTGAACTGAATTACAAAACAGAACAGAGTCACACATGCAGAAAACACACTATGGCTGCTTAACGGGAAAGGTGAGGTGGGGTGATACATAAAACAAGGGTTTCAAATTAGCTCAGATACCGTTCCATAAACCCAATATGTAATACACAAGACCTACTCCTTGCTCAGAGAACTGGACTCAACACGCCCTATTCACCGCACAAGAATATATCTGACTAGTAATAATCGTAAAGCGTATGTATTGATATCTCTCTGTTAGTGTGTCAAGTGGGTGTAAAGCGGCATAAACACAGCAGTGAAAAGCAGCTAAATCCCATTATGAAAATAAATTACTTTGAAAAACCCATGAAACAAAGACAGTGAACGAGAGAGGAATTCTTACACAATGCGTTCAGGGGCTGTGATGCAACCTGGATTGACCATATCTAGACCCACAGCTGGATGAGACATAAGGGTGGACACTCTTGGGGCTGAGAGGTTTGGTGAGGTTGGGTGAGCAAACGCAGACCCTTTAAAGTAATACTGCATGGTACCCATCGCATGGGTCCCAAATCTCCAGCTTCAAGGGCATCTTCCTACATCAAAAACATGCATGAGAAACCCAGAAGATGGTACACCGTGTGATGGGGAAAGGTTTCTAAAACGCACCTCATTTCTCATCTCCTTGTGCCCGGGTTCGCCATTCCAGCCGCTTTACTAGCAAGCTCCCTACTTGGAGCATCAGCACCTTTAACCTCCTGTTCCGTACAGGTTGCAATTTGTCCTGAGGATAAACGGGAAGACGTGGAACCAACGAGAGACTAGCTCTTGGTGTTGGGACAGGCACAGGTCACTCTATTTTCCCATCAGAAAGAAGAATTAACCACAGGCTCAGCCTACCCCCCGGAACCAGAACAGGGCCTGAAGCCATTCTGTGATTTTGCGGCCAGCTCCCATAAAAACGAGTTGTAAAATGGAGGTTCAGGGCACTGCAATTCACAAACCTGCAGTTATAAATGATAACTCTCGTCCACAAATATATTGAGGGAAGGCAACGAAGAGGATTTGAAATCAAGGCAGAATTGCAGGAAACAGATTTCAGGAAGTAGATTCGAATCGCATTTAAAGCACATGAAAAGCGGCAAAACGTTGACAATGATGCCCTTGGCCAAAAAGGGCGTATGCGTTTTTTCCTGAATATATTCAGGAAAAAACGCATACGCCCTTTTTGGCCAACCAAGCAACCTGGAAAGGCAAATCAGCGCTACAAACAAGTCTCGCTTCCCATCGGTCAAAAGGGCCATGCTGAAAAAAGTGTCAAAACCAGAAATGCAGGACAGGCCATGGAGAAATGGGAGCCTTGCTACACTGATGGGCGGGATGTAAATTGCCAACAGCCACTCTGGAGAAGTGTACGGTGAGTCCTGAAACATCTGAAAAACACAGCTTAGAGAGCATAGGGCACTTCCACTCATGGGGGTATGAATTGGGAAAATGAAAAATCAGCAAGACACAAGCACCCCAAAGTTGAGGGCTGCTCTGTTGACAAGGACCTCCACTTCATTCCACCTTAAATATCCCAGGAAAGAGAAAAATGGGTAAAGAAGTTGTGGTCCTTATGTACAATGGAATATCACTCAGCCATGAAATCAATGTCATAAGGCTAGTAGCAGCATGATGAGTGGATTTAGGTACGACGATTCTAAGTGAAATAAGTCACACAGAAAAGGACACTTCTCATAAGGTATCACTGATAGAGGGAATGTAAAAACCGTTACACTTGAACTGAATTACAAAACAGAACAGAGTCACACATGCAGAAAACACACTATGGCTGCTTAACGGGAAAGGTGAGGTGGGGTGATACATAAAACAAGGGTATCAAATTAGCTCAGATACCGTTCCATAAACCCAATATGTAATAGACAAGACCTACTCCTTGCTCAGAGAACTGGACTCAACACGCCCTATTCACCGCACAAAAATATATCTGACTAGTAATAATCGTAAAGCCTATGTATTGATATCTCTCTGTTAGTGTGTCAAGTGGGTGTAAAGCGACATAAACACAGCAGTGAAAAGCAGCTAAATCCCATTATGAAAATAAATTACTTTGAAAAACCCATGAAACAAAGACAGTGAACGAGAGAGGAATTCTTACACAATGCGTTCAGGGGCTGTGATGCAACCTGGATTGACCATATCTAGACCCACAGCTGGATGAGACATAAGGGTGGACACTCTTGGGGCTGAGAGGTTTGGTGAGGTTGGGTGAGCAAACGCAGACACTTTAAAGTAATACTGCGTGGTACCCATCGCATGGGTCCCAAATCTCCAGCTTCAAGGGCATCTTCCTACATCAAAAACATGCATGAGAAACCCAGAAGATGGTACACCGTGTGATGGGGAAAGGTTTCTAAAACGCACCTCATTTCTCATCGCCTTGTGCCCGGGTTCGCCATTCCAGCCGCTTTACTAGCAAGCTCCCTACTTGGAGCATCAGCACCTTTAACCTCCTGTTCCGTACAGGTTGCAATTTGTCCTGAGGATAAACGGGAAGACGTGGAACCAACGAGAGACTAGCTCTTGGTGTTGGGACAGGCACAGGTCACTCTATTTTCCCATAAGAAAGAAGAATTAACCACAGGCTCAGCCTACCCCCCGGAACCAGAACAGGGCCTGAAGCCATTCTGCGATTTTGTGGCCAGCTCCCATAAAAACGAGTTGTAAAATGGAGGTTCAGGGCACTGCAATTCACAAACCTGCAGTTATAAATGATAACTCTCGTCCACAAATATATTGAGGGAAGGCAAAGAAGAGGATTTGAAATCAAGGCAGAATTGCACGAAACAGATTTCAGGAGGTAGATACGAATCGCCTTTAAAGCACATGAAAAGCGGCAAAACGTTGACAATGATGCCCTTGGCCAAAAAGGGCGTATGCGTTTTTTCCTGAATATATTCAGGAAAAAACGCATACGCCCTTTTTGGCCAACCAAGCAACCTGGAAAGGCAAATCAGCGCTACAGAGAAGTCTCGCTTCCCATCGGTCAAAAGGGCCATGCTGAAAAAAGTGTCAAAACCAGAAATGCAGGACAGGCCATGGAGAAATGGGAGCCTTGCTACACTGATGGGCGGGATGTAAATTGCCAACAGCCACTCTGGAGAAGTGTACGGTGTGTCCTGAAACATCTGAAAAACACAGCTTAGAGAGCATAGGGCACTTCCACTCATGGGGGTATAAATTGGGAAAATGAAAAATCAGCAAGACACAAGCACCCCAAAGTTGAGGGCTGCTCTGTTGACAAGGACCTCCACTTCATTCCACCTTCAATATCCCAGGAAAGAGAAAAATGGATAAAGAAGTTGTGGTCCTTATGTACAATGGAATATCACTCAGCCATGAAATCAATGTCATAAGGTTAGTAGCAGCATGATGAGTGGATTTAGGTACGACGATTCTAAGTGAAATAAGTCACACAGAAAAGGACACTTCTCATAAGGTATCACTTATAGAGGGAATGTAAAAACCGTTACACTTGAACTGAATTACAAAACAGAACAGAGTCACACATGCAGAAAACACACTATGGCTGCTTAACGGGAAAGGTGAGGTGGGGTGATACATAAAACAAGGGTATCAAATTAGCTCAGATACCGTTCCATAAACCCAATATGTAGTAGACAAGACCTACTCCTTGCTCAGAGAACTGGACTCAACACGCCCTATTCACCGCACAAGAATATATCTGACTAATAATAATCGTAAAACCTATGTATTGATATCTCTCTGTTAGTGTGTCAAGTGGGTGTAAAGCGGCATAAACACAGCAGTGAAAAGCAGCTAAACCCCATTATAAAAATAAATTACTTTGAAACACCCATGAAACAAAGACAGTGAAAGAGAGAGAAATTCTTACACAATGCGTTCAGGGGCTGTGATGCAACCTGGATTGACCATATCTAGACGCACAGCTGGATGAGACATAAGGGTGGACACTCTTGGGCCTGAGAGGTTTGGTGAGGTTGGGTGAGCAAACGCAGACCCTTTAAAGTAATACTGCATGATACCCATCGCATGGGTCCCAAATCTCCAGGTTCAAGGGCATCTTCCTACATCAAAAACATGCATGAGAAACCCAGAAGATGGTACACCGTGTGATGGGGAAAGGTTTCTAAAACGCACCTCATTTCTCATCGCCTTGTGCCCGGGTTCGCCATTCCAGCCGCTTTACTAGCAAGCTCCCTACTTGGAGCATCAGCACCTTTAACCTCCTGTTCCGTACAGGTTGCAATTTGTCCTGAGGATAAACGGGAAGACGTGGAACCAACGAGAGACTAGCTCTTGGTGTTGGGACAGGCACAGGTCACTCTATTTTCCCATCAGAAAGAAGAATTAACCACAGGCTCAGCCTGCCCCCCGGAACCAGAACAGGGCCTGAAGCCATTCTGCGATTTTGCCGCCAGCTCCCATAAAAACGAGTTGTAAAATGGAGGTTCAGGGCACTGCAATTCACAAACCTGCAGAGTTATAAATGATAACTCTCGTCCACAAATATATTGAGGGAAGGCAAAGAAGAGGATTTGAAATCAAAGCAGAATTGCAGGAAAGAGATTTCAGGAGGTAGACTCGAATCGCCTTTAAAGCACATGAAAAGCGGCAAAACGTTGACAATGATGCCCTTGGCCAAAAAGGGCGTATGCGTTTTTTCCTGAATATATTCAGGAAAAAACGCATACGCCCTTTTTGGCCAACCAAGCAACCTGGAAAGGCAAATCAGCGCTACAAACAAGTCTCGCTTCCCATCGGTCAAAAGGGCCATGCTGAAAAAAGTGTCAAAACCAGAAATGCAGGACAGGCCATGGAGAAATGGGAGCCTTGCTACACTGATGGGCGGGATGTAAATTGCCAACAGCCACTCTGGAGAAGTGTACGGTGAGTCCTGAAACATCTGAAAAACACAGCTTAGAGAGCATAGGGCACTTCCACTCATGGGGGTATGAATTGGGAAAATGAAAAATCAGCAAGACACAAGCACCCCAAAGTTGAGGGCTGCTCTGTTGACAAGGACCTCCACTTCATTCCACCTTCAATATCCCAGGAAAGAGAAAAATGGGTAAAGAAGTTGTGGTCCTTATGTACAATGGAATATCACTCAGCCATGAAATCAATGTCATAAGGCTAGTAGCAGCATGATGAGTGGATTTAGGTACGACGATTCTAAGTGAAATAAGTCACACAGAAAAGAACACTTCTCATAAGGTATCACTGATAGAGGGAATGTAAAAACCGTTACACTTGAACTGAATTACAAAACAGAACAGAGTCACACATGCAGAAAACACACTATGGCTGCTTAACGGGAAAGGTGAGGTGGGGTGATACATAAAACAAGGGTATCAAATTAGCTCAGATACCGTTCCATAAACCCAATATGTAATAGACAAGACCTACTCCTTGCTCAGAGAACTGGACTCAACACGCCCTATTCACCGCACAAGATTATATCTGACTAGTAATAATCGTAAAGCCTATGTATTGATATCTCTCTGTTAGTGTGTCAAGTGGGTGTAAAGTGGCATAAACACAGCAGTGAAAAGCAGCTAAATCCCATTATGAAAATAAATTACTTTGAAAAACCCATGAAACAAAGACAGTGAACGAGAGAGGAATTCTTACACAATGCGTTCAGGGGCTGTGATGCAACCTGGATTGACCATATCTAGACCCACAGCTGGATGAGACATAAGGGTGGACACTCTTGGGGCTGAGAGGTTTGGTGAGGTTGGGTGAGCAAACGCAGACCCTTTAAAGTAATACTGCATGGTACCCATCGCATGGGTCCCAAATCTCCAGCTTCAAGGGCATCTTCCTACATCAAAACATGCATGAGAAACCCAGAAGATGGTACACAGTGTGATGGGGAAAGGTTTCTAAAACGCACCTCATTTCTCATCGCCTTGTGCCCGGGTTCGCCATTCCAGCCGCTTTACTAGCAAGCTCCCTACTTGGAGCATCAGCACCTTTAACCTCCTGTTCCGTACAGGTTGCAATTTGTCCTGAGGATAAACGGGAAGACGTGGAACCAACGAGAGACTAGCTCTTGGTGTTGGGACAGGCACAGGTCACTCTATTTTCCCATCAGAAAGAAGAATTAACCACAGGCTCAGCCTGCCCCCCGGAACCAGAACAGGGCCTGAAGCCATTCTGCGATTTTGCGGCCAGCTCCCATAAAAACGAGTTGTAAAATGGAGGTTCAGGGCACTGCAATTCACAAACCTGCAGTTATAAATGATAACTCTCGTCCACAAATATATTGAGGGAAGGCAAAGAAGAGGATTTGAAATCAAGGCAGAATTGCACGAAACAGATTTCAGGAGGTAGATACGAATCGCCTTTAAAGCACATGAAAAGCGGCAAAACGTTGACAATGATGCCCTTGGCCAAAAAGGGCGTATGCGTTTTTTCCTGAATATATTCAGGAAAAAACGCATACGCCCTTTTTGGCCAACCAAGCAACCTGGAAAGGCAAATCAGCGCTACAGAGAAGTCTCGCTTCCCATCGGTCAAAAGGGCCATGCTGAAAAAAGTGTCAAAACCAGAAATGCAGGACAGGCCATGGAGAAATGGGAGCCTTGCTACACTGATGGGCGGGATGTAAATTGCCAACAGCCACTCTGGAGAAGTGTACGTTGTGTCCTGAAACATCTGAAAAACACAGCTTAGAGAGCATAGGGCACTTCCACTCATGGGGGTATAAATTGGGAAAATGAAAAATCAGCAAGACACAAGCACCCCAAAGTTGAGGGCTGCTCTGTTGACAAGGACCTCCACTTCATTCCACCTTCAATATCCCAGGAAAGAGAAAAATGGATAAAGAAGTTGTGGTCCTTATGTACAATGGAATATCACTCAGCCATGAAATCAATGTCATAAGGTTAGTAGCAGCATGATGAGTGGATTTAGGTACGACGATTCTAAGTGAAATAAGTCACACAGAAAAGGACACTTCTCATAAGGTATCACTTATAGAGGGAATGTAAAAACCGTTACACTTGAACTGAATTACAAAACAGAACAGAGTCACACATGCAGAAAACACACTATGGCTGCTTAACGGGAAAGGTGAGGTGGGGTGATACATAAAACAAGGGTATCAAATTAGCTCAGATACCGTTCCATAAACCCAATATGTAGTAGACAAGACCTACTCCTTGCTCAGAGAACTGGACTCAACACGCCCTATTCACCGCACAAGAATATATCTGACTAATAATAATCGTAAAACCTATGTATTGATATCTCTCTGTTAGTGTGTCAAGTGGGTGTAAAGCGGCATGAACACAGCAGTGAAAAGCAGCTAAACCCCATTATAAAAATAAATTACTTTGAAACACCCATGAAACAAAGACAGTGAAAGAGAGAGAAATTCTTACACAATGCGTTCAGGGGCTGTGATGCAACCTGGATTGACCATATCTAGACGCACAGCTGGATGAGACATAAGGGTGGACACTCTTGGGCCTGAGAGGTTTGGTGAGGTTGGGTGAGCAAACGCAGACCCTTTAAAGTAATACTGCATGATACCCATCGCATGGGTCCCAAATCTCCAGGTTCAAGGGCATCTTCCTACATCAAAAACATGCATGAGAAACCCAGAAGATGGTACACCGTGTGATGGGGAAAGGTTTCTAAAACGCACCTCATTTCTCATCGCCTTGTGCCCGGGTTCGCCATTCCAGCCGCTTTACTAGCAAGCTCCCTACTTGGAGCATCAGCACCTTTAACCTCCTGTTCCGTACAGGTTGCAATTTGTCCTGAGGATAAACGGGAAGACGTGGAACCAACGAGAGACTAGCTCTTGGTGTTGGGACAGGCACAGGTCACTCTATTTTCCCATCAGAAAGAAGAATTAACCACAGGCTCAGCCTGCCCCCCGGAACCAGAACAGGGCCTGAAGCCATTCTGCGATTTTGCCGCCAGCTCCCATAAAAACGAGTTGTAAAATGGAGGTTCAGGGCACTGCAATTCACAAACCTGCAGAGTTATAAATGATAACTCTCGTCCACAAATATATTGAGGGAAGGCAAAGAAGAGGATTTGAAATCAAGGCAGAATTGCAGGAAAGAGATTTCAGGAGGTAGACTCGAATCGCCTTTAAAGCACATGAAAAGCGGCAAAACGTTGACAATGATGCCCTTGGCCAAAAAGGGCGTATGCGTTTTTTCCTGAATATATTCAGGAAAAAACGCATACGCCCTTTTTGGCCAACCAAGCAACCTGGAAAGGCAAATCAGCGCTACAAACAAGTCTCGCTTCCCATCGGTCAAAAGGGCCATGCTGAAAAAAGTGTCAAAACCAGAAATGCAGGACAGGCCATGGAGAAATGGGAGCCTTGCTACACTGATGGGCGGGATGTAAATTGCCAACAGCCACTCTGGAGAAGTGTACGGTGAGTCCTGAAACATCTGAAAAACACAGCTTAGAGAGCATAGGGCACTTCCACTCATGGGGGTATGAATTGGGAAAATGAAAAATCAGCAAGACACAAGCACCCCAAAGTTGAGGGCTGCTCTGTTGACAAGGACCTCCACTTCATTCCACCTTCAATATCCCAGGAAAGAGAAAAATGGGTAAAGAAGTTGTGGTCCTTATGTACAATGGAATATCACTCAGCCATGAAATCAATGTCATAAGGCTAGTAGCAGCATGATGAGTGGATTTAGGTACGACGATTCTAAGTGAAATAAGTCACACAGAAAAGAACACTTCTCATAAGGTATCACTGATAGAGGGAATGTAAAAACCGTTACACTTGAACTGAATTACAAAACAGAACAGAGTCACACATGCAGAAAACACACTATGGCTGCTTAACGGGAAAGGTGAGGTGGGGTGATACATAAAACAAGGGTATCAAATTAGCTCAGATACCGTTCCATAAACCCAATATGTAATAGACAAGACCTACTCCTTGCTCAGAGAACTGGACTCAACACGCCCTATTCACCGCACAAGATTATATCTGACTAGTAATAATCGTAAAGCCTATGTATTGATATCTCTCTGTTAGTGTGTCAAGTGGGTGTAAAGTGGCATAAACACAGCAGTGAAAAGCAGCTAAATCCCATTATGAAAATAAATTACTTTGAAAAACCCATGAAACAAAGACAGTGAACGAGAGAGGAATTCTTACACAATGCGTTCAGGGGCTGTGATGCAACCTGGATTGACCATATCTAGACCCACAGCTGGATGAGACATAAGGGTGGACACTCTTGGGGCTGAGAGGTTTGGTGAGGTTGGGTGAGCAAACGCAGACCCTTTAAAGTAATACTGCATGGTACCCATCGCATGGGTCCCAAATCTCCAGCTTCAAGGGCATCTTCCTACATCAAAACATGCATGAGAAACCCAGAAGATGGTACACAGTGTGATGGGGAAAGGTTTCTAAAACGCACCTCATTTCTCATCGCCTTGTGCCCGGGTTCGCCATTCCAGCCGCTTTACTAGCAAGCTCCCTACTTGGAGCATCAGCACCTTTAACCTCCTGTTCCGTACAGGTTGCAATTTGTCCTGAGGATAAACGGGAAGACGTGGAACCAACGAGAGACTAGCTCTTGGTGTTGGGACAGGCACAGGTCACTCTATTTTCCCATCAGAAAGAAGAATTAACCACAGGCTCAGCCTGCCCCCCGGAACCAGAACAGGGCCTGAAGCCATTCTGCGATTTTGCGGCCAGCTCCCATAAAAACGAGTTGTAAAATGGAGGTTCAGGGCACTGCAATTCACAAACCTGCAGTTATAAATGATAACTCTCGTCCACAAATATATTGAGGGAAGGCAAAGAAGAGGATTTGAAATCAAGGCAGAATTGCACGAAACAGATTTCAGGAGGTAGATACGAATCGCCTTTAAAGCACATGAAAAGCGGCAAAACGTTGACAATGATGCCCTTGGCCAAAAAGGGCGTATGCGTTTTTTCCTGAATATATTCAGGAAAAAACGCATACGCCCTTTTTGGCCAACCAAGCAACCTGGAAAGGCAAATCAGCGCTACAGAGAAGTCTCGCTTCCCATCGGTCAAAAGGGCCATGCTGAAAAAAGTGTCAAAACCAGAAATGCAGGACAGGCCATGGAGAAATGGGAGCCTTGCTACACTGATGGGCGGGATGTAAATTGCCAACAGCCACTCTGGAGAAGTGTACGTTGTGTCCTGAAACATCTGAAAAACACAGCTTAGAGAGCATAGGGCACTTCCACTCATGGGGGTATAAATTGGGAAAATGAAAAATCAGCAAGACACAAGCACCCCAAAGTTGAGGGCTGCTCTGTTGACAAGGACCTCCACTTCATTCCACCTTCAATATCCCAGGAAAGAGAAAAATGGATAAAGAAGTTGTGGTCCTTATGTACAATGGAATATCACTCAGCCATGAAATCAATGTCATAAGGTTAGTAGCAGCATGATGAGTGGATTTAGGTACGACGATTCTAAGTGAAATAAGTCACACAGAAAAGGACACTTCTCATAAGGTATCACTTATAGAGGGAATGTAAAAACCGTTACACTTGAACTGAATTACAAAACAGAACAGAGTCACACATGCAGAAAACACACTATGGCTGCTTAACGGGAAAGGTGAGGTGGGGTGATACATAAAACAAGGGTATCAAATTAGCTCAGATACCGTTCCATAAACCCAATATGTAGTAGACAAGACCTACTCCTTGCTCAGAGAACTGGACTCAACACGCCCTATTCACCGCACAAGAATATATCTGACTAATAATAATCGTAAAACCTATGTATTGATATCTCTCTGTTAGTGTGTCAAGTGGGTGTAAAGCGGCATGAACACAGCAGTGAAAAGCAGCTAAACCCCATTATAAAAATAAATTACTTTGAAACACCCATGAAACAAAGACAGTGAAAGAGAGAGAAATTCTTACACAATGCGTTCAGGGGCTGTGATGCAACCTGGATTGACCATATCTAGACGCACAGCTGGATGAGACATAAGGGTGGACACTCTTGGGCCTGAGAGGTTTGGTGAGGTTGGGTGAGCAAACGCAGACCCTTTAAAGTAATACTGCATGATACCCATCGCATGGGTCCCAAATCTCCAGGTTCAAGGGCATCTTCCTACATCAAAAACATGCATGAGAAACCCAGAAGATGGTACACCGTGTGATGGGGAAAGGTTTCTAAAACGCACCTCATTTCTCATCGCCTTGTGCCCGGGTTCGCCATTCCAGCCGCTTTACTAGCAAGCTCCCTACTTGGAGCATCAGCACCTTTAACCTCCTGTTCCGTACAGGTTGCAATTTGTCCTGAGGATAAACGGGAAGACGTGGAACCAACGAGAGACTAGCTCTTGGTGTTGGGACAGGCACAGGCCACTCTATTTTCCCATCAGAAAGAAGAATTAACCACAGGCTCAGCCTGCCCCCCGGAACCAGAACAGGGCCTGAAGCCATTCTGCGATTTTGCCGCCAGCTCCCATAAAAACGAGTTGTAAAATGGAGGTTCAGGGCACTGCAATTCACAAACCTGCAGAGTTATAAATGATAACTCTCGTCCACAAATATATTGAGGGAAGGCAAAGAAGAGGATTTGAAATCAAGGCAGAATTGCAGGAAAGAGATTTCAGGAGGTAGACTCGAATCGCCTTTAAAGCACATGAAAAGCGGCAAAACGTTGACAATGATGCCCTTGGCCAAAAAGGGCGTATGCGTTTTTTCCTGAATATATTCAGGAAAAAACGCATACGCCCTTTTTGGCCAACCAAGCAACCTGGAAAGGCAAATGAGCGCTACAAACAAGTCTCGCTTCCCATCGGTCAAAAGGGCCATGCTGAAAAAAGTGTCAAAACCAGAAGTGCAGGACAGGCCATGGAGAAATGGGAGCCTTGCTACACTGATGGGCGGGATGTAAATTGCCAACAGCCATTCTGGAGAAGTGTACGGTGAGTCCTGAAACATCTGAAAAACACAGCTTAGAGAGCATAGGGCACTTCCACTCATGGGGGTATGAATTGGGAAAATGAAAAATCAGCAAGACACAAGCACCCCAAAGTTTAGGGCTGCTCTGTTGACAAGGACCTCCACTTCATTCCACCTTAAATATCCCAGGAAAGAGAAAAATGGGTAAAGAAGTTGTGGTCCTTATGTACAATGGAATATCACTCAGCCATGAAATCAATGTCATAAGGCTAGTAGCAGCATGATGAGTGGATTTAGGTACGACGATTCTAAGTGAAATAAGTCACACAGAAAAGGACACTTCTCATAAGGTATCACTGATAGAGGGAATGTAAAAACCGTTACACTTGAACTGAATTACAAAACAGAACAGAGTCACACATGCAGAAAACACACTATGGCTGCTTAACGGGAAAGGTGAGGTGGGGTGATACATAAAACAAGGGTTTCAAATTAGCTCAGATACCGTTCCATAAACCCAATATGTAATAGACAAGACCTACTCCTTGCTCAGAGAACTGGACTCAACACGCCCTATTCACCGCACAAGAATATATCTGACTAGTAATAATCGTAAAGCGTATGTATTGATATCTCTCTGTTAGTGTGTCAAGTGGGTGTAAAGCGGCATAAACACAGCAGTGAAAAGCAGCTAAATCCCATTATGAAAATAAATTACTTTGAAAAACCCATGAAACAAAGACAGTGAACGAGAGAGGAATTCTTACACAATGCGTTCAGGGGCTGTGATGCAACCTGGATTGACCATATCTAGACCCACAGCTGGATGAGACATAAGGGTGGACACTCTTGGGGCTGAGAGGTTTGGTGAGGTTGGGTGAGCAAACGCAGACCCTTTAAAGTAATACTGCATGGTACCCATCGCATGGGTCCCAAGTCTCCAGCTTCAAGGGCATCTTCCTACATCAAAAACATGCATGAGAAACCCAGAAGATGGTACACCGTGTGATGGGGAAAGGTTTCTAAAACGCACCTCATTTCTCATCTCCTTGTGCCCGGGTTCGCCATTCCAGCCGCTTTACTAGCAAGCTCCCTACTTGGAGCATCAGCACCTTTAACCTCCTGTTCCGTACAGGTTGCAATTTGTCCTGAGGATAAACGGGAAGACGTGGAACCAACGAGAGACTAGCTCTTGGTGTTGGGACAGGCACAGGTCACTCTATTTTCCCATCAGAAAGAAGAATTAACCACAGGCTCAGCCTGCCCCCCGGAACCAGAACAGGGCCTGAAGCCATTCTGTGATTTTGCGGCCAGCTCCCATAAAAACGAGTTGTAAAATGGAGGTTCAGGGCACTGCAATTCACAAACCTGCAGTTATAAATGATAACTCTCGTCCACAAATATATTGAGGGAAGGCAACGAAGAGGATTTGAAATCAAGGCAGAATTGCAGGAAACAGATTTCAGGAAGTAGATTCGAATCGCATTTAAAGCACATGAAAAGTGGCAAAACGTTGACAATGATGCCCTTGGCCAAAAAGGGCGTATGCGTTTTTTCCTGAATATATTCAGGAAAAAAAGCATACGCCCTTTTTGGCCAACCAAGCAACCTGGAAAGGCAAATCAGCGCTACAAACAAGTCTCGCTTCCCATCGGTCAAAAGGGCCATGCTGAAAAAAGTGTCAAAACCAGAAATGCAGGACAGGCCATGGAGAAATGGGAGCCTTGCTACACTGATGGGCGGGATGTAAATTGCCAAGAGCCACTCTGGAGAAGTGTCCGGTGAGTCCTGAAACATCTGAAAAACACAGCTTAGAGAGCATAGGGCACTTCCACTCATGGGGGTATAAATTGGGAAAATTAAAAATCAGCAAGACACAAGCACCCCAAAGTTTAGGGCTGCTCTGTTGACAAGGACCTCCACTTCATTCCACCTTCAATATCCCAGGAAAGAGAAAAATGGATAAAGAAGTTGTGGTCCTTATGTACAATGGAATATCTCTCAGCCATGAAATCAATGTCATAAGGCTAGTAGCAGCATGATGAGTGGATTAAGGTATGACGATTCTAAGTGAAATAAGTCACACAGAAAAGGACACTTCTCATAAGGTATCACTGATAGAGGGAATGTAAAAACCGTTACACTTGAACTGAATTACAAAACAGAACAGAGTCACACATGCAGAAAACACACTATGGCTGCTTAACGGGAAAGGTGAGGTGGGGTGATACATAAAACAAGGGTATCAAATTAGCTCAGATACCGTTCCATAAACCCAATATGTAATAGACAAGACCTACTCCTTGCTCAGAGAACTGGACTCAACACGCCCTATTCACCGCACAAGATTATATCTGACTAGTAATAATCGTAAAGCCTATGTATTGATATCTCTCTGTTAGTGTGTCAAGTGGGTGTAAAGTGGCATAAACACAGCAGTGAAAAGCAGCTAAATCCCATTATGAAAATAAATTACTTTGAAAAACCCATGAAACAAAGACAGTGAACGAGAGAGGAATTCTTACACAATGCGTTCAGGGGCTGTGATGCAACCTGGATTGACCATATCTAGACGCACAGCTGGATGAGACATAAGGGTGGACACTCTTGGGCCTGAGAGGTTTGGTGAGGTTGGGTGAGCAAACGCAGACCCTTTAAAGTAATACTGCATGGTACCCATCGCATGGGTCCCAAATCTCCAGCTTCAAGGGCATCTTCCTACATCAAAACATGCATGAGAAACCCAGAAGATGGTACACAGTGTGATGGGGAAAGGTTTCTAAAACGCACCTCATTTCTCATCGCCTTGTGCCCGGGTTCGCCATTCCAGCCGCTTTACTAGCAAGCTCCCTACTTGGAGCATCAGCACCTTTAACCTCCTGTTCCGTACAGGTTGCAATTTGTCCTGAGGATAAACGGGAAGACGTGGAACCAACGAGAGACTAGCTCTTGGTGTTGGGACAGGCACAGGTCACTCTATTTTCCCATCAGAAAGAAGAATTAACCACAGGCTCAGCCTGCCCCCCGGAACCAGAAGAGGGCCTGAAGCCATTCTGCGATTTTGCGGCCAGCTCCCATAAAAACGAGTTGTAAAATGGAGGTTCAGGGCACTGCAATTCACAAACCTGCAGAGTTATAAATGATAACTCTCGTCCACAAATATATTGAGGGAAGGCAAAGAAGAGGATTTGAAATCAAGGCAGAATTGCAGGAAAGAGATTTCAGGAGGTAGATTCGAATCACATTTAAAGCACATGAAAAGCGGCAAAACGTTGACAATGATGCCCTTGGCCAAAAAGGGCGTATGCGTTTTTTCCTGAATATATTCAGGAAAAAACGCATACGCCCTTTTTGGCCAACCAAGCAACCTGGAAAGGCAAATGAGCGCTACAAACAAGTCTCGCTTCCCATCGGTCAAAAGGGCCATGCTGAAAAAAGTGTCAAAACCAGAAGTGCAGGACAGGCCATGGAGAAATGGGAGCCTTGCTACACTGATGGGCGGGATGTAAATTGCCAACAGCCACTCTGGAGAAGTGTACGGTGAGTCCTGAAACATCTGAAAAACACAGCTTAGAGAGCATAGGGCACTTCCACTCATGGGGGTATGAATTGGGAAAATGAAAAATCAGCAAGACACAAGCACCCCAAAGTTTAGGGCTGCTCTGTTGACAAGGACCTCCACTTCATTCCACCTTAAATATCCCAGGAAAGAGAAAAATGGGTAAAGAAGTTGTGGTCCTTATGTACAATGGAATATCACTCAGCCATGAAATCAATGTCATAAGGCTAGTAGCAGCATGATGAGTGGATTTAGGTACGACGATTCTAAGTGAAATAAGTCACACAGAAAAGGACACTTCTCATAAGGTATCACTGATAGAGGGAATGTAAAAACCGTTACACTTGAACTGAATTACAAAACAGAACAGAGTCACACATGCAGAAAACACACTATGGCTGCTTAACGGGAAAGGTGAGGTGGGGTGATACATAAAACAAGGGTTTCAAATTAGCTCAGATACCGTTCCATAAACCCAATATGTAATAGACAAGACCTACTCCTTGCTCAGAGAACTGGACTCAACACGCCCTATTCACCGCACAAGAATATATCTGACTAGTAATAATCGTAAAGCGTATGTATTGATATCTCTCTGTTAGTGTGTCAAGTGGGTGTAAAGCGGCATAAACACAGCAGTGAAAAGCAGCTAAATCCCATTATGAAAATAAATTACTTTGAAAAACCCATGAAACAAAGACAGTGAACGAGAGAGGAATTCTTACACAATGCGTTCAGGGGCTGTGATGCAACCTGGATTGACCATATCTAGACCCACAGCTGGATGAGACATAAGGGTGGACACTCTTGGGGCTGAGAGGTTTGGTGAGGTTGGGTGAGCAAACGCAGACCCTTTAAAGTAATACTGCATGGTACCCATCGCATGGGTCCCAAATCTCCAGCTTCAAGGGCATCTTCCTACATCAAAAACATGCATGAGAAACCCAGAAGATGGTACACCGTGTGATGGGGAAAGGTTTCTAAAACGCACCTCATTTCTCATCTCCTTGTGCCCGGGTTCGCCATTCCAGCCGCTTTACTAGCAAGCTCCCTACTTGGAGCATCAGCACCTTTAACCTCCTGTTCCGTACAGGTTGCAATTTGTCCTGAGGATAAACGGGAAGACGTGGAACCAACGAGAGACTAGCTCTTGGTGTTGGGACAGGCACAGGTCACTCTATTTTCCCATCAGAAAGAAGAATTAACCACAGGCTCAGCCTGCCCCCCGGAACCAGAACAGGGCCTGAAGCCATTCTGTGATTTTGCGGCCAGCTCCCATAAAAACGAGTTGTAAAATGGAGGTTCAGGGCACTGCAATTCACAAACCTGCAGTTATAAATGATAACTCTCGTCCACAAATATATTGAGGGAAGGCAACGAAGAGGATTTGAAATCAAGGCAGAATTGCAGGAAACAGATTTCAGGAAGTAGATTCGAATCGCATTTAAAGCACATGAAAAGTGGCAAAACGTTGACAATGATGCCCTTGGCCAAAAAGGGCGTATGCGTTTTTTCCTGAATATATTCAGGAAAAAAAGCATACGCCCTTTTTGGCCAACCAAGCAACCTGGAAAGGCAAATCAGCGCTACAAACAAGTCTCGCTTCCCATCGGTCAAAAGGGCCATGCTGAAAAAAGTGTCAAAACCAGAAATGCAGGACAGGCCATGGAGAAATGGGAGCCTTGCTACACTGATGGGCGGGATGTAAATTGCCAACAGCCACTCTGGAGAAGTGTCCGGTGAGTCCTGAAACATCTGAAAAACACAGCTTAGAGAGCATAGGGCACTTCCACTCATGGGGGTATAAATTGGGAAAATTAAAAATCAGCAAGACACAAGCACCCCAAAGTTTAGGGCTGCTCTGTTGACAAGGACCTCCACTTCATTCCACCTTCAATATCCCAGGAAAGAGAAAAATGGATAAAGAAGTTGTGGTCCTTATGTACAATGGAATATCTCTCAGCCATGAAATCAATGTCATAAGGCTAGTAGCAGCATGATGAGTGGATTAAGGTATGACGATTCTAAGTGAAATAAGTCACACAGAAAAGGACACTTCTCATAAGGTATCACTGATAGAGGGAATGTAAAAACCGTTACACTTGAACTGAATTACAAAACAGAACAGAGTCACACATGCAGAAAACACACTATGGCTGCTTAACGGGAAAGGTGAGGTGGGGTGATACATAAAACAAGGGTATCAAATTAGCTCAGATACCGTTCCATAAACCCAATATGTAATAGACAAGACCTACTCCTTGCTCAGAGAACTGGACTCAACACGCCCTATTCACCGCACAAGATTATATCTGACTAGTAATAATCGTAAAGCCTATGTATTGATATCTCTCTGTTAGTGTGTCAAGTGGGTGTAAAGCGGCATAAACACAGCAGTGAAAAGCAGCTAAATCCCATTATGAAAATAAATTACTTTGAAAAACCCATGAAACAAAGACAGTGAACGAGAGAGGAATTCTTACACAATGCGTTCAGGGGCTGTGATGCAACCTGGATTGACCATATCTAGACCCACAGCTGGATGAGACATAAGGGTGGACACTCTTGGGGCTGAGAGGTTTGGTGAGGTTGGGTGAGCAAACGCAGACCCTTTAAAGTAATACTGCATGGTACCCATCGCATGGGTCCCAAATCTCCAGCTTCAAGGGCATCTTCCTACATCAAAACATGCATGAGAAACCCAGAAGATGGTACACAGTGTGATGGGGAAAGGTTTCTAAAACGCACCTCATTTCTCATCGCCTTGTGCCCGGGTTCGCCATTCCAGCCGCTTTACTAGCAAGCTCCCTACTTGGAGCATCAGCACCTTTAACCTCCTGTTCCGTACAGGTTGCAATTTGTCCTGAGGATAAACGGGAAGACGTGGAACCAACGAGAGACTAGCTCTTGGTGTTGGGACAGGCACAGGTCACTCTATTTTCCCATCAGAAAGAAGAATTAACCACAGGCTCAGCCTGCCCCCCGGAACCAGAACAGGGCCTGAAGCCATTCTGCGATTTTGCGGCCAGCTCCCATAAAAACGAGTTGTAAAATGGAGGTTCAGGGCAGTGCAATTCACAAACCTGCAGAGTTATAAATGATAACTCTCGTCCACAAATATATTGAGGGAAGGCAAAGAAGAGGATTTGAAATCAAGGCAGAATTGCAGGAAAGAGATTTCAGGAGGTAGATTCGAATCGCATTTAAAGCACATGAAAAGCGGCAAAACGTTGACAATGATGCCCTTGGCCAAAAAGGGCGTATGCGTTTTTTCCTGAATATATTCAGGAAAAAACGCATACGCCCTTTTTGGCCAACCAAGCAACCTGGAAAGGCAAATGAGCGCTACAAACAAGTCTCGCTTCCCATCGGTCAAAAGGGCCATGCTGAAAAAAGTGTCAAAACCAGAAGTGCAGGACAGGCCATGGAGAAATGGGAGCCTTGCTACACTGATGGGCGGGATGTAAATTGCCAACAGCCACTCTGGAGAAGTGTACGGTGAGTCCTGAAACATCTGAAAAACACAGCTTAGAGAGCATAGGGCACTTCCACTCATGGGGGTATGAATTGGGAAAATGAAAAATCAGCAAGACACAAGCACCCCAAAGTTTAGGGCTGCTCTGTTGACAAGGACCTCCACTTCATTCCACCTTAAATATCCCAGGAAAGAGAAAAATGGGTAAAGAAGTTGTGGTCCTTATGTACAATGGAATATCACTCAGCCATGAAATCAATGTCATAAGGCTAGTAGCAGCATGATGAGTGGATTTAGGTACGACGATTCTAAGTGAAATAAGTCACACAGAAAAGGACACTTCTCATAAGGTATCACTGATAGAGGGAATGTAAAAACCGTTACACTTGAACTGAATTACAAAACAGAACAGAGTCACACATGCAGAAAACACACTATGGCTGCTTAACGGGAAAGGTGAGGTGGGGTGATACATAAAACAAGGGTTTCAAATTAGCTCAGATACCGTTCCATAAACCCAATATGTAATAGACAAGACCTACTCCTTGCTCAGAGAACTGGACTCAACACGCCCTATTCACCGCACAAGAATATATCTGACTAGTAATAATCGTAAAGCGTATGTATTGATATCTCTCTGTTAGTGTGTCAAGTGGGTGTAAAGCGGCATAAACACAGCAGTGAAAAGCAGCTAAATCCCATTATGAAAATAAATTACTTTGAAAAACCCATGAAACAAAGACAGTGAACGAGAGAGGAATTCTTACACAATGCGTTCAGGGGCTGTGATGCAACCTGGATTGACCATATCTAGACCCACAGCTGGATGAGACATAAGGGTGGACACTCTTGGGGCTGAGAGGTTTGGTGAGGTTGGGTGAGCAAACGCAGACCCTTTAAAGTAATACTGCATGGTACCCATCGCATGGGTCCCAAATCTCCAGCTTCAAGGGCATCTTCCTACATCAAAAACATGCATGAGAAACCCAGAAGATGGTACACCGTGTGATGGGGAAAGGTTTCTAAAACGCACCTCATTTCTCATCTCCTTGTGCCCGGGTTCGCCATTCCAGCCGCTTTACTAGCAAGCTCCCTACTTGGAGCATCAGCACCTTTAACCTCCTGTTCCGTACAGGTTGCAATTTGTCCTGAGGATAAACGGGAAGACGTGGAACCAACGAGAGACTAGCTCTTGGTGTTGGGACAGGCACAGGTCACTCTATTTTCCCATCAGAAAGAAGAATTAACCACAGGCTCAGCCTGCCCCCCGGAACCAGAAGAGGGCCTGAAGCCATTCTGTGATTTTGCGGCCAGCTCCCATAAAAACGAGTTGTAAAATGGAGGTTCAGGGCACTGCAATTCACAAACCTGCAGTTATAAATGATAACTCTCGTCCACAAATATATTGAGGGAAGGCAACGAAGAGGATTTGAAATCAAGGCAGAATTGCAGGAAACAGATTTCAGGAAGTAGATTCGAATCGCATTTAAAGCACATGAAAAGTGGCAAAACGTTGACAATGATGCCCTTGGCCAAAAAGGGCGTATGCGTTTTTTCCTGAATATATTCAGGAAAAAAAGCATACGCCCTTTTTGGCCAACCAAGCAACCTGGAAAGGCAAATCAGCGCTACAAACAAGTCTCGCTTCCCATCGGTCAAAAGGGCCATGCTGAAAAAAGTGTCAAAACCAGAAATGCAGGACAGGCCATGGAGAAATGGGAGCCTTGCTACACTGATGGGCGGGATGTAAATTGCCAAGAGCCACTCTGGAGAAGTGTCCGGTGAGTCCTGAAACATCTGAAAAACACAGCTTAGAGAGCATAGGGCACTTCCACTCATGGGGGTATAAATTGGGAAAATTAAAAATCAGCAAGACACAAGCACCCCAAAGTTGAGGGCTGCTCTGTTGACAAGGACCTCCACTTCATTCCACCTTCAATATCCCAGGAAAGAGAAAAATGGATAAAGAAGTTGTGGTCCTTATGTACAATGGAATATCTCTCAGCCATGAAATCAATGTCATAAGGCTAGTAGCAGCATGATGAGTGGATTAAGGTATGACGATTCTAAGTGAAATAAGTCACACAGAAAAGGACACTTCTCATAAGGTATCACTGATAGAGGGAATGTAAAAACCGTTACACTTGAACTGAATTACAAAACAGAACAGAGTCACACATGCAGAAAACACACTATGGCTGCTTAACGGGAAAGGTGAGGTGGGGTGATACATAAAACAAGGGTTTCAAATTAGCTCAGATACCGTTCCATAAACCCAATATGTAATAGACAAGACCTACTCCTTGCTCAGAGAACTGGACTCAACACGCCCTATTCACCGCACAAGAATATATCTGACTAGTAATAATCGTAAAGCGTATGTATTGATATCTCTCTGTTAGTGTGTCAAGTGGGTGTAAAGCGGCATAAACACAGCAGTGAAAAGCAGCTAAATCCCATTATGAAAATAAATTACTTTGAAAAACCCATGAAACAAAGACAGTGAACGAGAGAGGAATTCTTACACAATGCGTTCAGGGGCTGTGATGCAACCTGGATTGACCATATCTAGACCCACAGCTGGATGAGACATAAGGGTGGACACTCTTGGGGCTGAGAGGTTTGGTGAGGTTGGGTGAGCAAACGCAGACCCTTTAAAGTAATACTGCATGGTACCCATCGCATGGGTCCCAAATCTCCAGCTTCAAGGGCATCTTCCTACATCAAAAACATGCATGAGAAACCCAGAAGATGGTACACCGTGTGATGGGGAAAGGTTTCTAAAACGCACCTCATTTCTCATCTCCTTGTGCCCGGGTTCGCCATTCCAGCCGCTTTACTAGCAAGCTCCCTACTTGGAGCATCAGCACCTTTAACCTCCTGTTCCGTACAGGTTGCAATTTGTCCTGAGGATAAACGGGAAGACGTGGAACCAACGAGAGACTAGCTCTTGGTGTTGGGACAGGCACAGGTCACTCTATTTTCCCATCAGAAAGAAGAATTAACCACAGGCCCAGCCTGCCCCCCGGAACCAGAACAGGGCCTGAAGCCATTCTGTGATTTTGCGGCCAGCTCCCATAAAAACGAGTTGTAAAATGGAGGTTCAGGGCACTGCAATTCACAAACCTGCAGTTATAAATGATAACTCTCGTCCACAAATATATTGAGGGAAGGCAACGAAGAGGATTTGAAATCAAGGCAGAATTGCAGGAAACAGATTTCAGGAAGTAGATTCGAATCGCATTTAAAGCACATGAAAAGCGGCAAAACGTTGACAATGATGCCCTTGGCCAAAAAGGGCGTATGCGTTTTTTCCTGAATATATTCAGGAAAAAACGCATACGCCCTTTTTGGCCAACCAAGCAACCTGGAAAGGCAAATCAGCGCTACAAACAAGTCTCGCTTCCCATCGGTCAAAAGGGCCATGCTGAAAAAAGTGTCAAAACCAGAAATGCAGGACAGGCCATGGAGAAATGGGAGCCTTGCTACACTGATGGGCGGGATGTAAATTGCCAACAGCCACTCTGGAGAAGTGTACGGTGAGTCCTGAAACATCTGAAAAACACAGCTTAGAGAGCATAGGGCACTTCCACTCATGGGGGTATGAATTGGGAAAATGAAAAATCAGCAAGACACAAGCACCCCAAAGTTGAGGGCTGCTCTGTTGACAAGGACCTCCACTTCATTCCACCTTAAATATCCCAGGAAAGAGAAAAATGGGTAAAGAAGTTGTGGTCCTTATGTACAATGAAATATCACTCAGCCATGAAATCAATGTCATAAGGCTAGTAGCAGCATGATGAGTGGATTTAGGTACGACGATTCTAAGTGAAATAAGTCACACAGAAAAGGACACTTCTCATAAGGTATCACTGATAGAGGGAATGTAAAAACCGTTACACTTGAACTGAATTACAAAACAGAACAGAGTCACACATGCAGAAAACACACTATGGCTGCTTAACGGGAAAGGTGAGGTGGGGTGATACATAAAACAAGGGTATCAAATTAGCTCAGATACCGTTCCATAAACCCAATATGTAATAGACAAGACCTACTCCTTGCTCAGAGAACTGGACTCAACACGCCCTATTCACCGCACAAGATTATATCTGACTAGTAATAATCGTAAAGCCTATGTATTGATATCTCTCTGTTAGTGTGTCAAGTGGGTGTAAAGTGGCATAAACACAGCAGTGAAAAGCAGCTAAATCCCATTATGAAAATAAATTACTTTGAAAAACCCATGAAACAAAGACAGTGAACGAGAGAGGAATTCTTACACAATGCGTTCAGGGGCTGTGATGCAACCTGGATTGACCATATCTAGACCCACAGCTGGATGAGACATAAGGGTGGACACTCTTGGGGCTGAGAGGTTTGGTGAGGTTGGGTGAGCAAACGCAGACCCTTTAAAGTAATACTGCATGGTACCCATCGCATGGGTCCCAAATCTCCAGCTTCAAGGGCATCTTCCTACATCAAAACATGCATGAGAAACCCAGAAGATGGTACACAGTGTGATGGGGAAAGGTTTCTAAAACGCACCTCATTTCTCATCGCCTTGTGCCCGGGTTCGCCATTCCAGCTGCTTTACTAGCAAGCTCCCTACTTGGAGCATCAGCACCTTTAACCTCCTGTTCCGTACAGGTTGCAATTTGTCCTGAGGATAAACGGGAAGACGTGGAACCAACGAGAGACTAGCTCTTGGTGTTGGGACAGGCACAGGTCACTCTATTTTCCCATCAGAAAGAAGAATTAACCACAGGCTCAGCCTGCCCCCCGGAACCAGAAGAGGGCCTGAAGCCATTCTGCGATTTTGCGGCCAGCTCCCATAAAAACGAGTTGTAAAATGGAGGTTCAGGGCACTGCAATTCACAAACCTGCAGAGTTATAAATGATAACTCTCGTCCACAAATATATTGAGGGAAGGCAAAGAAGAGGATTTGAAATCAAGGCAGAATTGCAGGAAAGAGATTTCAGGAGGTAGATTCGAATCGCATTTAAAGCACATGAAAAGCGGCAAAACGTTGACAATGATGCCCTTGGCCAAAAAGGGCGTATGCGTTTTTTCCTGAATATATTCAGGAAAAAACGCATACGCCCTTTTTGGCCAACCAAGCAACCTGGAAAGGCAAATCAGCGCTACAAACAAGTCTCGCTTCCCATCGGTCAAAAGGGCCATGCTGAAAAAAGTGTCAAAACCAGAAATGCAGGACAGGCCATGGAGAAATGGGAGCCTTGCTACACTGATGGGCGGGATGTAAATTGCCAACAGCCACTCTGGAGAAGTGTACGGTGAGTCCTGAAACATCTGAAAAACACAGCTTAGAGAGCATAGGGCACTTCCACTCATGGGGGTATGAATTGGGAAAATGAAAAATCAGCAAGACACAAGCACCCCAAAGTTTAGGGCTGCTCTGTTGACAAGGACCTCCACTTCATTCCACCTTAAATATCCCAGGAAAGAGAAAAATGGGTAAAGAAGTTGTGGTCCTTATGTACAATGGAATATCACTCAGCCATGAAATCAATGTCATAAGGCTAGTAGCAGCATGATGAGTGGATTTAGGTACGACGATTCTAAGTGAAATAAGTCACACAGAAAAGGACACTTCTCATAAGGTATCACTGATAGAGGGAATGTAAAAACCGTTACACTTGAACTGAATTACAAAACAGAACAGAGTCACACATGCAGAAAACACACTATGGCTGCTTAACGGGAAAGGTGAGGTGGGGTGATACATAAAACAAGGGTTTCAAATTAGCTCAGATACCGTTCCATAAACCCAATATGTAATACACAAGACCTACTCCTTGCTCAGAGAACTGGACTCAACACGCCCTATTCACCGCACAAGAATATATCTGACTAGTAATAATCGTAAAGCGTATGTATTGATATCTCTCTGTTAGTGTGTCAAGTGGGTGTAAAGCGGCATAAACACAGCAGTGAAAAGCAGCTAAATCCCATTATGAAAATAAATTACTTTGAAAAACCCATGAAACAAAGACAGTGAACGAGAGAGGAATTCTTACACAATGCGTTCAGGGGCTGTGATGCAACCTGGATTGACCATATCTAGACCCACAGCTGGATGAGACATAAGGGTGGACACTCTTGGGGCTGAGAGGTTTGGTGAGGTTGGGTGAGCAAACGCAGACCCTTTAAAGTAATACTGCATGGTACCCATCGCATGGGTCCCAAATCTCCAGCTTCAAGGGCATCTTCCTACATCAAAAACATGCATGAGAAACCCAGAAGATGGTACACCGTGTGATGGGGAAAGGTTTCTAAAACGCACCTCATTTCTCATCTCCTTGTGCCCGGGTTCGCCATTCCAGCCGCTTTACTAGCAAGCTCCCTACTTGGAGCATCAGCACCTTTAACCTCCTGTTCCGTACAGGTTGCAATTTGTCCTGAGGATAAACGGGAAGACGTGGAACCAACGAGAGACTAGCTCTTGGTGTTGGGACAGGCACAGGTCACTCTATTTTCCCATCAGAAAGAAGAATTAACCACAGGCTCAGCCTACCCCCCGGAACCAGAACAGGGCCTGAAGCCATTCTGTGATTTTGCGGCCAGCTCCCATAAAAACGAGTTGTAAAATGGAGGTTCAGGGCACTGCAATTCACAAACCTGCAGTTATAAATGATAACTCTCGTCCACAAATATATTGAGGGAAGGCAACGAAGAGGATTTGAAATCAAGGCAGAATTGCAGGAAACAGATTTCAGGAAGTAGATTCGAATCGCATTTAAAGCACATGAAAAGCGGCAAAACGTTGACAATGATGCCCTTGGCCAAAAAGGGCGTATGCGTTTTTTCCTGAATATATTCAGGAAAAAACGCATACGCCCTTTTTGGCCAACCAAGCAACCTGGAAAGGCAAATCAGCGCTACAAACAAGTCTCGCTTCCCATCGGTCAAAAGGGCCATGCTGAAAAAAGTGTCAAAACCAGAAATGCAGGACAGGCCATGGAGAAATGGGAGCCTTGCTACACTGATGGGCGGGATGTAAATTGCCAACAGCCACTCTGGAGAAGTGTACGGTGAGTCCTGAAACATCTGAAAAACACAGCTTAGAGAGCATAGGGCACTTCCACTCATGGGGGTATGAATTGGGAAAATGAAAAATCAGCAAGACACAAGCACCCCAAAGTTGAGGGCTGCTCTGTTGACAAGGACCTCCACTTCATTCCACCTTAAATATCCCAGGAAAGAGAAAAATGGGTAAAGAAGTTGTGGTCCTTATGTACAATGGAATATCACTCAGCCATGAAATCAATGTCATAAGGCTAGTAGCAGCATGATGAGTGGATTTAGGTACGACGATTCTAAGTGAAATAAGTCACACAGAAAAGGACACTTCTCATAAGGTATCACTGATAGAGGGAATGTAAAAACCGTTACACTTGAACTGAATTACAAAACAGAACAGAGTCACACATGCAGAAAACACACTATGGCTGCTTAACGGGAAAGGTGAGGTGGGGTGATACATAAAACAAGGGTATCAAATTAGCTCAGATACCGTTCCATAAACCCAATATGTAATAGACAAGACCTACTCCTTGCTCAGAGAACTGGACTCAACACGCCCTATTCACCGCACAAAAATATATCTGACTAGTAATAATCGTAAAGCCTATGTATTGATATCTCTCTGTTAGTGTGTCAAGTGGGTGTAAAGCGACATAAACACAGCAGTGAAAAGCAGCTAAATCCCATTATGAAAATAAATTACTTTGAAAAACCCATGAAACAAAGACAGTGAACGAGAGAGGAATTCTTACACAATGCGTTCAGGGGCTGTGATGCAACCTGGATTGACCATATCTAGACCCACAGCTGGATGAGACATAAGGGTGGACACTCTTGGGGCTGAGAGGTTTGGTGAGGTTGGGTGAGCAAACGCAGACACTTTAAAGTAATACTGCGTGGTACCCATCGCATGGGTCCCAAATCTCCAGCTTCAAGGGCATCTTCCTACATCAAAAACATGCATGAGAAACCCAGAAGATGGTACACCGTGTGATGGGGAAAGGTTTCTAAAACGCACCTCATTTCTCATCGCCTTGTGCCCGGGTTCGCCATTCCAGCCGCTTTACTAGCAAGCTCCCTACTTGGAGCATCAGCACCTTTAACCTCCTGTTCCGTACAGGTTGCAATTTGTCCTGAGGATAAACGGGAAGACGTGGAACCAACGAGAGACTAGCTCTTGGTGTTGGGACAGGCACAGGTCACTCTATTTTCCCATAAGAAAGAAGAATTAACCACAGGCTCAGCCTACCCCCCGGAACCAGAACAGGGCCTGAAGCCATTCTGCGATTTTGCGGCCAGCTCCCATAAAAACGAGTTGTAAAATGGAGGTTCAGGGCACTGCAATTCACAAACCTGCAGTTATAAATGATAACTCTCGTCCACAAATATATTGAGGGAAGGCAAAGAAGAGGATTTGAAATCAAGGCAGAATTGCACGAAACAGATTTCAGGAGGTAGATACGAATCGCCTTTAAAGCACATGAAAAGCGGCAAAACGTTGACAATGATGCCCTTGGCCAAAAAGGGCGTATGCGTTTTTTCCTGAATATATTCAGGAAAAAACGCATACGCCCTTTTTGGCCAACCAAGCAACCTGGAAAGGCAAATCAGCGCTACAGAGAAGTCTCGCTTCCCATCGGTCAAAAGGGCCATGCTGAAAAAAGTGTCAAAACCAGAAATGCAGGACAGGCCATGGAGAAATGGGAGCCTTGCTACACTGATGGGCGGGATGTAAATTGCCAACAGCCACTCTGGAGAAGTGTACGGTGTGTCCTGAAACATCTGAAAAACACAGCTTAGAGAGCATAGGGCACTTCCACTCATGGGGGTATAAATTGGGAAAATGAAAAATCAGCAAGACACAAGCACCCCAAAGTTGAGGGCTGCTCTGTTGACAAGGACCTCCACTTCATTCCACCTTAAATATCCCAGGAAAGAGAAAAATGGATAAAGAAGTTGTGGTCCTTATGTACAATGGAATATCACTCAGCCATGAAATCAATGTCATAAGGTTAGTAGCAGCATGATGAGTGGATTTAGGTACGACGATTCTAAGTGAAATAAGTCACACAGAAAAGGACACTTCTCATAAGGTATCACTTATAGAGGGAATGTAAAAACCGTTACACTTGAACTGAATTACAAAACAGAACAGAGTCACACATGCAGAAAACACACTATGGCTGCTTAACGGGAAAGGTGAGGTGGGGTGATACATAAAACAAGGGTATCAAATTAGCTCAGATACCGTTCCATAAACCCAATATGTAGTAGACAAGACCTACTCCTTGCTCAGAGAACTGGACTCAACACGCCCTATTCACCGCACAAGAATATATCTGACTAGTAATAATCTTGAAACCTATGTATTGATATCTCTCTGTTAGTGTGTCAAGTGGGTGTAAAGCGGCATAAACACAGCAGTGAAAAGGAGCTAAACCCCATTATAAAAATAAATTACTTTGAAACACCCATGAAACAAAGACAGTGAAAGAGAGAGAAATTCTTACACAATGCGTTCAGGGGCTGTGATGCAACCTGGATTGACCATATCTAGACTCACAGCTGGATCAGACATAAGGGTGGACACTCTTGGGGCTGAGAGGTTTGGTGAGGTTGGGTGAGCAAACGCAGACCCTTTAAAGTAATACTGCATGGTACCCATCGCATGGGTCCCAAATCTCCAGCTTCAAGGGCATCTTCCTACATCAAAAACATGCATGAGAAACCCAGAAGATGGTACACAGTGTGATGGGGAAAGGTTTCTAAAACGCACCTCATTTCTCATCTCCTTGTGCCCGGGTTCGCCATTCCAGCCGCTTTACTAGCAATCTCCCTACTTGGAGCATCAGCACCTTTAACCTCCTGTTCCGTACAGGTTGCAATTTGTCCTGAGGATAAACGGGAAGACGTGGAACCAACGAGAGACTAGCTCTTGGTGTTGGGACAGGCACAGGTCACTCTATTTTCCCATCAGAAAGAAGAATTAACCACAGGCTCAGCCTGCCCCCCGGAACCAGAACAGGGCCTGAAGCCATTCTGTGATTTTGCGGCCAGCTCCCATAAAAACGAGTTGTAAAATGGAGGTTCAGGGCACTGCAATTCACAAACCTGCAGTTATAAATGATAACTCTCGTCCACAAATATATTGAGGGAAGGCAACGAAGAGGATTTGAAATCAAGGCAGAATTGCAGGAAACAGATTTCAGGAAGTAGATTCGAATCGCATTTAAAGCACATGAAAAGTGGCAAAACGTTGACAATGATGCCCTTGGCCAAAAAGGGCGTATGCGTTTTTTCCTGAATATATTCAGGAAAAAAAGCATACGCCCTTTTTGGCCAACCAAGCAACCTGGAAAGGCAAATCAGCGCTACAAACAAGTCTCGCTTCCCATCGGTCAAAAGGGCCATGCTGAAAAAAGTGTCAAAACCAGAAATGCAGGACAGGCCATGGAGAAATGGGAGCCTTGCTACACTGATGGGCGGGATGTAAATTGCCAACAGCCACTCTGGAGAAGTGTCCGGTGAGTCCTGAAACATCTGAAAAACACAGCTTAGAGAGCATAGGGCACTTCCACTCATGGGGGTATAAATTGGGAAAATTAAAAATCAGCAAGACACAAGCACCCCAAAGTTTAGGGCTGCTCTGTTGACAAGGACCTCCACTTCATTCCACCTTCAATATCCCAGGAAAGAGAAAAATGGATAAAGAAGTTGTGGTCCTTATGTACAATGGAATATCTCTCAGCCATGAAATCAATGTCATAAGGCTAGTAGCAGCATGATGAGTGGATTAAGGTATGACGATTCTAAGTGAAATAAGTCACACAGAAAAGGACACTTCTCATAAGGTATCACTGATAGAGGGAATGTAAAAACCGTTACACTTGAACTGAATTACAAAACAGAACAGAGTCACACATGCAGAAAACACACTATGGCTGCTTAACGGGAAAGGTGAGGTGGGGTGATACATAAAACAAGGGTATCAAATTAGCTCAGATACCGTTCCATAAACCCAATATGTAATAGACAAGACCTACTCCTTGCTCAGAGAACTGGACTCAACACGCCCTATTCACCGCACAAGATTATATCTGACTAGTAATAATCGTAAAGCCTATGTATTGATATCTCTCTGTTAGTGTGTCAAGTGGGTGTAAAGCGGCATAAACACAGCAGTGAAAAGCAGCTAAATCCCATTATGAAAATAAATTACTTTGAAAAACCCATGAAACAAAGACAGTGAACGAGAGAGGAATTCTTACACAATGCGTTCAGGGGCTGTGATGCAACCTGGATTGACCATATCTAGACCCACAGCTGGATGAGACATAAGGGTGGACACTCTTGGGGCTGAGAGGTTTGGTGAGGTTGGGTGAGCAAACGCAGACCCTTTAAAGTAATACTGCATGGTACCCATCGCATGGGTCCCAAATCTCCAGCTTCAAGGGCATCTTCCTACATCAAAACATGCATGAGAAACCCAGAAGATGGTACACAGTGTGATGGGGAAAGGTTTCTAAAACGCACCTCATTTCTCATCGCCTTGTGCCCGGGTTCGCCATTCCAGCCGCTTTACTAGCAAGCTCCCTACTTGGAGCATCAGCACCTTTAACCTCCTGTTCCGTACAGGTTGCAATTTGTCCTGAGGATAAACGGGAAGACGTGGAACCAACGAGAGACTAGCTCTTGGTGTTGGGACAGGCACAGGTCACTCTATTTTCCCATCAGAAAGAAGAATTAACCACAGGCTCAGCCTGCCCCCCGGAACCAGAACAGGGCCTGAAGCCATTCTGCGATTTTGCGGCCAGCTCCCATAAAAACGAGTTGTAAAATGGAGGTTCAGGGCAGTGCAATTCACAAACCTGCAGAGTTATAAATGATAACTCTCGTCCACAAATATATTGAGGGAAGGCAAAGAAGAGGATTTGAAATCAAGGCAGAATTGCAGGAAAGAGATTTCAGGAGGTAGATTCGAATCGCATTTAAAGCACATGAAAAGCGGCAAAACGTTGACAATGATGCCCTTGGCCAAAAAGGGCGTATGCGTTTTTTCCTGAATATATTCAGGAAAAAACGCATACGCCCTTTTTGGCCAACCAAGCAACCTGGAAAGGCAAATGAGCGCTACAAACAAGTCTCGCTTCCCATCGGTCAAAAGGGCCATGCTGAAAAAAGTGTCAAAACCAGAAGTGCAGGACAGGCCATGGAGAAATGGGAGCCTTGCTACACTGATGGGCGGGATGTAAATTGCCAACAGCCACTCTGGAGAAGTGTACGGTGAGTCCTGAAACATCTGAAAAACACAGCTTAGAGAGCATAGGGCACTTCCACTCATGGGGGTATGAATTGGGAAAATGAAAAATCAGCAAGACACAAGCACCCCAAAGTTGAGGGCTGCTCTGTTGACAAGGACCTCCACTTCATTCCACCTTAAATATCCCAGGAAAGAGAAAAATGGGTAAAGAAGTTGTGGTCCTTATGTACAATGGAATATCACTCAGCCATGAAATCAATGTCATAAGGCTAGTAGCAGCATGATGAGTGGATTTAGGTACGACGATTCTAAGTGAAATAAGTCACACAGAAAAGGACACTTCTCATAAGGTATCACTGATAGAGGGAATGTAAAAACCGTTACACTTGAACTGAATTACAAAACAGAACAGAGTCACACATGCAGAAAACACACTATGGCTGCTTAACGGGAAAGGTGAGGTGGGGTGATACATAAAACAAGGGTTTCAAATTAGCTCAGATACCGTTCCATAAACCCAATATGTAATAGACAAGACCTACTCCTTGCTCAGAGAACTGGACTCAACACGCCCTATTCACCGCACAAGAATATATCTGACTAGTAATAATCGTAAAGCCTATGTATTGATATCTCTCTGTTAGTGTGTCAAGTGGGTGTAAAGCGGCATAAACACAGCAGTGAAAAGCAGCTAAATCCCATTATGAAAATAAATTACTTTGAAAAACCCATGAAACAAAGACAGTGAACGAGAGAGGAATTCTTACACAACGCGTTCAGGGGCTGTGATGCAACCTGGATTGACCATATCTAGACGCACAGCTGGATGAGACATAAGGGTGGACACTCTTGGGGCTGAGAGGTTTGGTGAGGTTGGGTGAGCAAACGCAGACCCTTTAAAGTAATACTGCGTGGTACCCATCGCATGGGTCCCAAATCTCCAGGTTCAAGGGCATCTTCCTACATCAAAAACATGCATGAGAAACCCAGAAGATGGTACACCGTGTGATGGGGAAAGTTTTCTAAAACGCACCTCATTTCTCATCTCCTTGTGCCCGGGTTCGCCATTCCAGCCGCTTTACTAGCAAGCTCCCTACTTGGAGCATCAGCACCTTTAACCTCCTGTTCCGTACAGGTTGCAATTTGTCCTGAGGATAAACGGGAAGACGTGGAACCAACGAGAGACTAGCTCTTGGTGTTGGGACAGGCACAGGTCACTCTATTTTCCCATCAGAAAGAAGAATTAACCACAGGCTCAGCCTGCCCCCCGGAACCAGAACAGGGCCTGAAGCCATTCTGTGATTTTGCGGCCAGCTCCCATAAAAACGAGTTGTAAAATGGAGGTTCAGGGCACTGCAATTCACAAACCTGCAGTTATAAATGATAACTCTCGTCCACAAATATATTGAGGGAAGGCAACGAAGAGGATTTGAAATCAAGGCAGAATTGCAGGAAACAGATTTCAGGAAGTAGATTCGAATCGCATTTAAAGCACATGAAAAGTGGCAAAACGTTGACAATGATGCCCTTGGCCAAAAAGGGCGTATGCGTTTTTTCCTGAATATATTCAGGAAAAAAAGCATACGCCCTTTTTGGCCAACCAAGCAACCTGGAAAGGCAAATCAGCGCTACAAACAAGTCTCGCTTCCCATCGGTCAAAAGGGCCATGCTGAAAAAAGTGTCAAAACCAGAAATGCAGGACAGGCCATGGAGAAATGGGAGCCTTGCTACACTGATGGGCGGGATGTAAATTGCCAACAGCCACTCTGGAGAAGTGTCCGGTGAGTCCTGAAACATCTGAAAAACACAGCTTAGAGAGCATAGGGCACTTCCACTCATGGGGGTATAAATTGGGAAAATTAAAAATCAGCAAGACACAAGCACCCCAAAGTTTAGGGCTGCTCTGTTGACAAGGACCTCCACTTCATTCCACCTTCAATATCCCAGGAAAGAGAAAAATGGATAAAGAAGTTGTGGTCCTTATGTACAATGGAATATCTCTCAGCCATGAAATCAATGTCATAAGGCTAGTAGCAGCATGATGAGTGGATTAAGGTATGACGATTCTAAGTGAAATAAGTCACACAGAAAAGGACACTTCTCATAAGGTATCACTGATAGAGGGAATGTAAAAACCGTTACACTTGAACTGAATTACAAAACAGAACAGAGTCACACATGCAGAAAACACACTATGGCTGCTTAACGGGAAAGGTGAGGTGGGGTGATACATAAAACAAGGGTATCAAATTAGCTCAGATACCGTTCCATAAACCCAATATGTAATAGACAAGACCTACTCCTTGCTCAGAGAACTGGACTCAACACGCCCTATTCACCGCACAAGATTATATCTGACTAGTAATAATCGTAAAGCCTATGTATTGATATCTCTCTGTTAGTGTGTCAAGTGGGTGTAAAGCGGCATAAACACAGCAGTGAAAAGCAGCTAAATCCCATTATGAAAATAAATTACTTTGAAAAACCCATGAAACAAAGACAGTGAACGAGAGAGGAATTCTTACACAATGCGTTCAGGGGCTGTGATGCAACCTGGATTGACCATATCTAGACCCACAGCTGGATGAGACATAAGGGTGGACACTCTTGGGGCTGAGAGGTTTGGTGAGGTTGGGTGAGCAAACGCAGACCCTTTAAAGTAATACTGCATGGTACCCATCGCATGGGTCCCAAATCTCCAGCTTCAAGGGCATCTTCCTACATCAAAACATGCATGAGAAACCCAGAAGATGGTACACAGTGTGATGGGGAAAGGTTTCTAAAACGCACCTCATTTCTCATCGCCTTGTGCCCGGGTTCGCCATTCCAGCCGCTTTACTAGCAAGCTCCCTACTTGGAGCATCAGCACCTTTAACCTCCTGTTCCGTAGAGGTTGCAATTTGTCCTGAGGATAAACGGGAAGACGTGGAACCAACGAGAGACTAGCTCTTGGTGTTGGGACAGGCACAGGTCACTCTATTTTCCCATCAGAAAGAAGAATTAACCACAGGCTCAGCCTGCCCCCCGGAACCAGAACAGGGCCTGAAGCCATTCTGCGATTTTGCGGCCAGCTCCCATAAAAACGAGTTGTAAAATGGAGGTTCAGGGCAGTGCAATTCACAAACCTGCAGAGTTATAAATGATAACTCTCGTCCACAAATATATTGAGGGAAGGCAAAGAAGAGGATTTGAAATCAAGGCAGAATTGCAGGAAAGAGATTTCAGGAGGTAGATTCGAATCGCATTTAAAGCACATGAAAAGCGGCAAAACGTTGACAATGATGCCCTTGGCCAAAAAGGGCGTATGCGTTTTTTCCTGAATATATTCAGGAAAAAACGCATACGCCCTTTTTGGCCAACCAAGCAACCTGGAAAGGCAAATGAGCGCTACAAACAAGTCTCGCTTCCCATCGGTCAAAAGGGCCATGCTGAAAAAAGTGTCAAAACCAGAAGTGCAGGACAGGCCATGGAGAAATGGGAGCCTTGCTACACTGATGGGCGGGATGTAAATTGCCAACAGCCACTCTGGAGAAGTGTACGGTGAGTCCTGAAACATCTGAAAAACACAGCTTAGAGAGCATAGGGCACTTCCACTCATGGGGGTATGAATTGGGAAAATGAAAAATCAGCAAGACACAAGCACCCCAAAGTTTAGGGCTGCTCTGTTGACAAGGACCTCCACTTCATTCCACCTTAAATATCCCAGGAAAGAGAAAAATGGGTAAAGAAGTTGTGGTCCTTATGTACAATGGAATATCACTCAGCCATGAAATCAATGTCATAAGGCTAGTAGCAGCATGATGAGTGGATTTAGGTACGACGATTCTAAGTGAAATAAGTCACACAGAAAAGGACACTTCTCATAAGGTATCACTGATAGAGGGAATGTAAAAACCGTTACACTTGAACTGAATTACAAAACAGAACAGAGTCACACATGCAGAAAACACACTATGGCTGCTTAACGGGAAAGGTGAGGTGGGGTGATACATAAAACAAGGGTTTCAAATTAGCTCAGATACCGTTCCATAAACCCAATATGTAATAGACAAGACCTACTCCTTGCTCAGAGAACTGGACTCAACACGCCCTATTCACCGCACAAGAATATATCTGACTAGTAATAATCGTAAAGCCTATGTATTGATATCTCTCTGTTAGTGTGTCAAGTGGGTGTAAAGCGGCATAAACACAGCAGTGAAAAGCAGCTAAATCCCATTATGAAAATAAATTACTTTGAAAAACCCATGAAACAAAGACAGTGAACGAGAGAGGAATTCTTACACAATGCGTTCAGGGGCTGTGATGCAACCTGGATTGACCATATCTAGACCCACAGCTGGATGAGACATAAGGGTGGACACTCTTGGGGCTGAGAGGTTTGGTGAGGTTGGGTGAGCAAACGCAGACCCTTTAAAGTAATACTGCATGGTACCCATCGCATGGGTCCCAAATCTCCAGCTTCAAGGGCATCTTCCTACATCAAAAACATGCATGAGAAACCCAGAAGATGGTACACCGTGTGATGGGGAAAGGTTTCTAAAACGCACCTCATTTCTCATCTCCTTGTGCCCGGGTTCGCCATTCCAGCCGCTTTACTAGCAAGCTCCCTACTTGGAGCATCAGCACCTTTAACCTCCTGTTCCGTACAGGTTGCAATTTGTCCTGAGGATAAACGGGAAGACGTGGAACCAACGAGAGACTAGCTCTTGGTGTTGGGACAGGCACAGGTCACTCTATTTTCCCATCAGAAAGAAGAATTAACCACAGGCTCAGCCTGCCCCCCGGAACCAGAAGAGGGCCTGAAGCCATTCTGTGATTTTGCGGCCAGCTCCCATAAAAACGAGTTGTAAAATGGAGGTTCAGGGCACTGCAATTCACAAACCTGCAGTTATAAATGATAACTCTCGTCCACAAATATATTGAGGGAAGGCAACGAAGAGGATTTGAAATCAAGGCAGAATTGCAGGAAACAGATTTCAGGAAGTAGATTCGAATCGCATTTAAAGCACATGAAAAGTGGCAAAACGTTGACAATGATGCCCTTGGCCAAAAAGGGCGTATGCGTTTTTTCCTGAATATATTCAGGAAAAAAAGCATACGCCCTTTTTGGCCAACCAAGCAACCTGGAAAGGCAAATCAGCGCTACAAACAAGTCTCGCTTCCCATCGGTCAAAAGGGCCATGCTGAAAAAAGTGTCAAAACCAGAAATGCAGGACAGGCCATGGAGAAATGGGAGCCTTGCTACACTGATGGGCGGGATGTAAATTGCCAAGAGCCACTCTGGAGAAGTGTCCGGTGAGTCCTGAAACATCTGAAAAACACAGCTTAGAGAGCATAGGGCACTTCCACTCATGGGGGTATAAATTGGGAAAATTAAAAATCAGCAAGACACAAGCACCCCAAAGTTGAGGGCTGCTCTGTTGACAAGGACCTCCACTTCATTCCACCTTCAATATCCCAGGAAAGAGAAAAATGGATAAAGAAGTTGTGGTCCTTATGTACAATGGAATATCTCTCAGCCATGAAATCAATGTCATAAGGCTAGTAGCAGCATGATGAGTGGATTAAGGTATGACGATTCTAAGTGAAATAAGTCACACAGAAAAGGACACTTCTCATAAGGTATCACTGATAGAGGGAATGTAAAAACCGTTACACTTGAACTGAATTACAAAACAGAACAGAGTCACACATGCAGAAAACACACTATGGCTGCTTAACGGGAAAGGTGAGGTGGGGTGATACATAAAACAAGGGTTTCAAATTAGCTCAGATACCGTTCCATAAACCCAATATGTAATAGACAAGACCTACTCCTTGCTCAGAGAACTGGACTCAACACGCCCTATTCACCGCACAAGAATATATCTGACTAGTAATAATCGTAAAGCGTATGTATTGATATCTCTCTGTTAGTGTGTCAAGTGGGTGTAAAGCGGCATAAACACAGCAGTGAAAAGCAGCTAAATCCCATTATGAAAATAAATTACTTTGAAAAACCCATGAAACAAAGACAGTGAACGAGAGAGGAATTCTTACACAATGCGTTCAGGGGCTGTGATGCAACCTGGATTGACCATATCTAGACCCACAGCTGGATGAGACATAAGGGTGGACACTCTTGGGGCTGAGAGGTTTGGTGAGGTTGGGTGAGCAAACGCAGACCCTTTAAAGTAATACTGCATGGTACCCATCGCATGGGTCCCAAATCTCCAGCTTCAAGGGCATCTTCCTACATCAAAAACATGCATGAGAAACCCAGAAGATGGTACACCGTGTGATGGGGAAAGGTTTCTAAAACGCACCTCATTTCTCATCTCCTTGTGCCCGGGTTCGCCATTCCAGCCGCTTTACTAGCAAGCTCCCTACTTGGAGCATCAGCACCTTTAACCTCCTGTTCCGTACAGGTTGCAATTTGTCCTGAGGATAAACGGGAAGACGTGGAACCAACGAGAGACTAGCTCTTGGTGTTGGGACAGGCACAGGTCACTCTATTTTCCCATCAGAAAGAAGAATTAACCACAGGCCCAGCCTGCCCCCCGGAACCAGAACAGGGCCTGAAGCCATTCTGTGATTTTGCGGCCAGCTCCCATAAAAACGAGTTGTAAAATGGAGGTTCAGGGCACTGCAATTCACAAACCTGCAGTTATAAATGATAACTCTCGTCCACAAATATATTGAGGGAAGGCAACGAAGAGGATTTGAAATCAAGGCAGAATTGCAGGAAACAGATTTCAGGAAGTAGATTCGAATCGCATTTAAAGCACATGAAAAGCGGCAAAACGTTGACAATGATGCCCTTGGCCAAAAAGGGCGTATGCGTTTTTTCCTGAATATATTCAGGAAAAAACGCATACGCCCTTTTTGGCCAACCAAGCAACCTGGAAAGGCAAATCAGCGCTACAAACAAGTCTCGCTTCCCATCGGTCAAAAGGGCCATGCTGAAAAAAGTGTCAAAACCAGAAATGCAGGACAGGCCATGGAGAAATGGGAGCCTTGCTACACTGATGGGCGGGATGTAAATTGCCAACAGCCACTCTGGAGAAGTGTACGGTGAGTCCTGAAACATCTGAAAAACACAGCTTAGAGAGCATAGGGCACTTCCACTCATGGGGGTATGAATTGGGAAAATGAAAAATCAGCAAGACACAAGCACCCCAAAGTTGAGGGCTGCTCTGTTGACAAGGACCTCCACTTCATTCCACCTTAAATATCCCAGGAAAGAGAAAAATGGGTAAAGAAGTTGTGGTCCTTATGTACAATGAAATATCACTCAGCCATGAAATCAATGTCATAAGGCTAGTAGCAGCATGATGAGTGGATTTAGGTACGACGATTCTAAGTGAAATAAGTCACACAGAAAAGGACACTTCTCATAAGGTATCACTGATAGAGGGAATGTAAAAACCGTTACACTTGAACTGAATTACAAAACAGAACAGAGTCACACATGCAGAAAACACACTATGGCTGCTTAACGGGAAAGGTGAGGTGGGGTGATACATAAAACAAGGGTATCAAATTAGCTCAGATACCGTTCCATAAACCCAATATGTAATAGACAAGACCTACTCCTTGCTCAGAGAACTGGACTCAACACGCCCTATTCACCGCACAAGATTATATCTGACTAGTAATAATCGTAAAGCCTATGTATTGATATCTCTCTGTTAGTGTGTCAAGTGGGTGTAAAGTGGCATAAACACAGCAGTGAAAAGCAGCTAAATCCCATTATGAAAATAAATTACTTTGAAAAACCCATGAAACAAAGACAGTGAACGAGAGAGGAATTCTTACACAATGCGTTCAGGGGCTGTGATGCAACCTGGATTGACCATATCTAGACCCACAGCTGGATGAGACATAAGGGTGGACACTCTTGGGGCTGAGAGGTTTGGTGAGGTTGGGTGAGCAAACGCAGACCCTTTAAAGTAATACTGTATGGTACCCATCGCATGGGTCCCAAATCTCCAGCTTCAAGGGCATCTTCCTACATCAAAACATGCATGAGAAACCCAGAAGATGGTACACAGTGTGATGGGGAAAGGTTTCTAAAACGCACCTCATTTCTCATCGCCTTGTGCCCGGGTTCGCCATTCCAGCTGCTTTACTAGCAAGCTCCCTACTTGGAGCATCAGCACCTTTAACCTCCTGTTCCGTACAGGTTGCAATTTGTCCTGAGGATAAACGGGAAGACGTGGAACCAACGAGAGACTAGCTCTTGGTGTTGGGACAGGCACAGGTCACTCTATTTTCCCATCAGAAAGAAGAATTAACCACAGGCTCAGCCTGCCCCCCGGAACCAGAAGAGGGCCTGAAGCCATTCTGCGATTTTGCGGCCAGCTCCCATAAAAACGAGTTGTAAAATGGAGGTTCAGGGCACTGCAATTCACAAACCTGCAGAGTTATAAATGATAACTCTCGTCCACAAATATATTGAGGGAAGGCAAAGAAGAGGATTTGAAATCAAGGCAGAATTGCAGGAAAGAGATTTCAGGAGGTAGATTCGAATCGCATTTAAAGCACATGAAAAGCGGCAAAACGTTGACAATGATGCCCTTGGCCAAAAAGGGCGTATGCGTTTTTTCCTGAATATATTCAGGAAAAAACGCATACGCCCTTTTTGGCCAACCAAGCAACCTGGAAAGGCAAATCAGCGCTACAAACAAGTCTCGCTTCCCATCGGTCAAAAGGGCCATGCTGAAAAAAGTGTCAAAACCAGAAATGCAGGACAGGCCATGGAGAAATGGGAGCCTTGCTACACTGATGGGCGGGATGTAAATTGCCAACAGCCACTCTGGAGAAGTGTACGGTGAGTCCTGAAACATCTGAAAAACACAGCTTAGAGAGCATAGGGCACTTCCACTCATGGGGGTATGAATTGGGAAAATGAAAAATCAGCAAGACACAAGCACCCCAAAGTTGAGGGCTGCTCTGTTGACAAGGACCTCCACTTCATTCCACCTTAAATATCCCAGGAAAGAGAAAAATGGGTAAAGAAGTTGTGGTCCTTATGTACAATGGAATATCACTCAGCCATGAAATCAATGTCATAAGGCTAGTAGCAGCATGATGAGTGGATTTAGGTACGACGATTCTAAGTGAAATAAGTCACACAGAAAAGGACACTTCTCATAAGGTATCACTGATAGAGGGAATGTAAAAACCGTTACACTTGAACTGAATTACAAAACAGAACAGAGTCACACATGCAGAAAACACACTATGGCTGCTTAACGGGAAAGGTGAGGTGGGGTGATACATAAAACAAGGGTTTCAAATTAGCTCAGATACCGTTCCATAAACCCAATATGTAATACACAAGACCTACTCCTTGCTCAGAGAACTGGACTCAACACGCCCTATTCACCGCACAAGAATATATCTGACTAGTAATAATCGTAAAGCGTATGTATTGATATCTCTCTGTTAGTGTGTCAAGTGGGTGTAAAGCGGCATAAACACAGCAGTGAAAAGCAGCTAAATCCCATTATGAAAATAAATTACTTTGAAAAACCCATGAAACAAAGACAGTGAACGAGAGAGGAATTCTTACACAATGCGTTCAGGGGCTGTGATGCAACCTGGATTGACCATATCTAGACCCACAGCTGGATGAGACATAAGGGTGGACACTCTTGGGGCTGAGAGGTTTGGTGAGGTTGGGTGAGCAAACGCAGACCCTTTAAAGTAATACTGCATGGTACCCATCGCATGGGTCCCAAATCTCCAGCTTCAAGGGCATCTTCTTACATCAAAAACATGCATGAGAAACCCAGAAGATGGTACACCGTGTGATGGGGAAAGGTTTCTAAAACGCACCTCATTTCTCATCTCCTTGTGCCCGGGTTCGCCATTCCAGCCGCTTTACTAGCAAGCTCCCTACTTGGAGCATCAGCACCTTTAACCTCCTGTTCCGTACAGGTTGCAATTTGTCCTGAGGATAAACGGGAAGACGTGGAACCAACGAGAGACTAGCTCTTGGTGTTGGGACAGGCACAGGTCACTCTATTTTCCCATCAGAAAGAAGAATTAACCACAGGCTCAGCCTACCCCCCGGAACCAGAACAGGGCCTGAAGCCATTCTGTGATTTTGCGGCCAGCTCCCATAAAAACGAGTTGTAAAATGGAGGTTCAGGGCACTGCAATTCACAAACCTGCAGTTATAAATGATAACTCTCGTCCACAAATATATTGAGGGAAGGCAACGAAGAGGATTTGAAATCAAGGCAGAATTGCAGGAAACAGATTTCAGGAAGTAGATTCGAATCGCATTTAAAGCACATGAAAAGCGGCAAAACGTTGACAATGATGCCCTTGGCCAAAAAGGGCGTATGCGTTTTTTCCTGAATATATTCAGGAAAAAACGCATACGCCCTTTTTGGCCAACCAAGCAACCTGGAAAGGCAAATCAGCGCTACAAACAAGTCTCGCTTCCCATCGGTCAAAAGGGCCATGCTGAAAAAAGTGTCAAAACCAGAAATGCAGGACAGGCCATGGAGAAATGGGAGCCTTGCTACACTGATGGGCGGGATGTAAATTGCCAACAGCCACTCTGGAGAAGTGTACGGTGAGTCCTGAAACATCTGAAAAACACAGCTTAGAGAGCATAGGGCACTTCCACTCATGGGGGTATGAATTGGGAAAATGAAAAATCAGCAAGACACAAGCACCCCAAAGTTGAGGGCTGCTCTGTTGACAAGGACCTCCACTTCATTCCACCTTAAATATCCCAGGAAAGAGAAAAATGGGTAAAGAAGTTGTGGTCCTTATGTACAATGGAATATCACTCAGCCATGAAATCAATGTCATAAGGCTAGTAGCAGCATGATGAGTGGATTTAGGTACGACGATTCTAAGTGAAATAAGTCACACAGAAAAGGACACTTCTCATAAGGTATCACTGATAGAGGGAATGTAAAAACCGTTACACTTGAACTGAATTACAAAACAGAACAGAGTCACACATGCAGAAAACACACTATGGCTGCTTAACGGGAAAGGTGAGGTGGGGTGATACATAAAACAAGGGTATCAAATTAGCTCAGATACCGTTCCATAAACCCAATATGTAATAGACAAGACCTACTCCTTGCTCAGAGAACTGGACTCAACACGCCCTATTCACCGCACAAAAATATATCTGACTAGTAATAATCGTAAAGCCTATGTATTGATATCTCTCTGTTAGTGTGTCAAGTGGGTGTAAAGCGACATAAACACAGCAGTGAAAAGCAGCTAAATCCCATTATGAAAATAAATTACTTTGAAAAACCCATGAAACAAAGACAGTGAACGAGAGAGGAATTCTTACACAATGCGTTCAGGGGCTGTGATGCAACCTGGATTGACCATATCTAGACCCACAGCTGGATGAGACATAAGGGTGGACACTCTTGGGGCTGAGAGGTTTGGTGAGGTTGGGTGAGCAAACGCAGACACTTTAAAGTAATACTGCGTGGTACCCATCGCATGGGTCCCAAATCTCCAGCTTCAAGGGCATCTTCCTACATCAAAAACATGCATGAGAAACCCAGAAGATGGTACACCGTGTGATGGGGAAAGGTTTCTAAAACGCACCTCATTTCTCATCGCCTTGTGCCCGGGTTCGCCATTCCAGCCGCTTTACTAGCAAGCTCCCTACTTGGAGCATCAGCACCTTTAACCTCCTGTTCCGTACAGGTTGCAATTTGTCCTGAGGATAAACGGGAAGACGTGGAACCAACGAGAGACTAGCTCTTGGTGTTGGGACAGGCACAGGT
Organism: Balaenoptera borealis; assembly: GCF_965194805.1. NCBI lineage: Eukaryota > Metazoa > Chordata > Mammalia > Artiodactyla > Balaenopteridae > Balaenoptera > Balaenoptera borealis. The sequence goes on from NW_028123837.1 coordinate 516,333, forward strand.
CACTCTATTTTCCCATAAGAAAGAAGAATTAACCACAGGCTCAGCCTACCCCCCGGAACCAGAACAGGGCCTGAAGCCATTCTGCGATTTTGCGGCCAGCTCCCATAAAAACGAGTTGTAAAATGGAGGTTCAGGGCACTGCAATTCACAAACCTGCAGTTATAAATGATAACTCTCGTCCACAAATATATTGAGGGAAGGCAAAGAAGAGGATTTGAAATCAAGGCAGAATTGCACGAAACAGATTTCAGGAGGTAGATACGAATCGCCTTTAAAGCACATGAAAAGCGGCAAAACGTTGACAATGATGCCCTTGGCCAAAAAGGGCGTATGCGTTTTTTCCTGAATATATTCAGGAAAAAACGCATACGCCCTTTTTGGCCAACCAAGCAACCTGGAAAGGCAAATCAGCGCTACAGAGAAGTCTCGCTTCCCATCGGTCAAAAGGGCCATGCTGAAAAAAGTGTCAAAACCAGAAATGCAGGACAGGCCATGGAGAAATGGGAGCCTTGCTACACTGATGGGCGGGATGTAAATTGCCAACAGCCACTCTGGAGAAGTGTACGGTGTGTCCTGAAACATCTGAAAAACACAGCTTAGAGAGCATAGGGCACTTCCACTCATGGGGGTATAAATTGGGAAAATGAAAAATCAGCAAGACACAAGCACCCCAAAGTTGAGGGCTGCTCTGTTGACAAGGACCTCCACTTCATTCCACCTTAAATATCCCAGGAAAGAGAAAAATGGATAAAGAAGTTGTGGTCCTTATGTACAATGGAATATCACTCAGCCATGAAATCAATGTCATAAGGTTAGTAGCAGCATGATGAGTGGATTTAGGTACGACGATTCTAAGTGAAATAAGTCACACAGAAAAGGACACTTCTCATAAGGTATCACTTATAGAGGGAATGTAAAAACCGTTACACTTGAACTGAATTACAAAACAGAACAGAGTCACACATGCAGAAAACACACTATGGCTGCTTAACGGGAAAGGTGAGGTGGGGTGATACATAAAACAAGGGTATCAAATTAGCTCAGATACCGTTCCATAAACCCAATATGTAGTAGACAAGACCTACTCCTTGCTCAGAGAACTGGACTCAACACGCCCTATTCACCGCACAAGAATATATCTGACTAGTAATAATCTTGAAACCTATGTATTGATATCTCTCTGTTAGTGTGTCAAGTGGGTGTAAAGCGGCATAAACACAGCAGTGAAAAGGAGCTAAACCCCATTATAAAAATAAATTACTTTGAAACACCCATGAAACAAAGACAGTGAAAGAGAGAGAAATTCTTACACAATGCGTTCAGGGGCTGTGATGCAACCTGGATTGACCATATCTAGACTCACAGCTGGATCAGACATAAGGGTGGACACTCTTGGGGCTGAGAGGTTTGGTGAGGTTGGGTGAGCAAACGCAGACCCTTTAAAGTAATACTGCATGGTACCCATCGCATGGGTCCCAAATCTCCAGCTTCAAGGGCATCTTCCTACATCAAAAACATGCATGAGAAACCCAGAAGATGGTACACAGTGTGATGGGGAAAGGTTTCTAAAACGCACCTCATTTCTCATCGCCTTGTGCCCGGGTTCGCCATTCCAGCCGCTTTACTAGCAAGCTCCCTACTTGGAGCATCAGCACCTTTAACCTCCTGTTCCGTACAGGTTGCAATTTGTCCTGAGGATAAACGGGAAGACGTGGAACCAACGAGAGACTAGCTCTTGGTGTTGGGACAGGCACAGGTCACTCTATTTTCCCATCAGAAAGAAGAATTAACCACAGGCTCAGCCTGCCCCCCGGAACCAGAACAGGGCCTGAAGCCATTCTGCGATTTTGCGGCCAGCTCCCATAAAAACGAGTTGTAAAATGGAGGTTCAGGGCACTGCAATTCACAAACCTGCAGAGTTATAAATGATAACTCTCGTCCACAAATATATTGAGGGAAGGCAAAGAAGAGGATTTGAAATCAAGGCAGAATTGCAGGAAAGAGATTTCAGGAGGTAGATTCGAATCGCATTTAAAGCACATGAAAAGCGGCAAAACGTTGACAATGATGCCCTTGGCCAAAAAGGGCGTATGCGTTTTTTCCTGAATATATTCAGGAAAAAACGCATACGCCCTTTTTGGCCAACCAAGCAACCTGGAAAGGCAAATCAGCGCTACAAAGAAGTCTCGCTTCCCATCGGTCAAAAGGGCCATGCTGAAAAAAGTGTCAATACCAGAAATGCAGGACAGGCCATGGAGAAATGGGAGCCTTGCTACACTGATGGGCGGGATGTAAATTGCCAACAGCCACTCTGGAGAAGTGTACGGTGAGTCCTGAAACATCTAAAAAACACAGCTTAGAGAGCATAGGGCACTTCCACTCATGGGGGTATGAATTGGGAAAATGAAAAATCAGCAAGACACAAGCACCCCAAAGTTGAGGGCTGCTCTGTTGACAAGGACCTCCACTTCATTCCACCTTAAATATCCCAGGAAAGAGAAAAATGGGTAAAGAAGTTGTGGTCCTTATGTACAATGGAATATCACTCAGCCATGAAATCAATGTCATAAGGCTAGTAGCAGCATGATGAGTGGATTTAGGTACGACGATTCTAAGTGAAATAAGTCACACAGAAAAGGACACTTCTCATAAGGTATCACTGATAGAGGGAATGTAAAAACCGTTACACTTGAACTGAATTACAAAACAGAACAGAGTCACACATGCAGAAAACACACTATGGCTGCTTAACGGGAAAGGTGAGGTGGGGTGATACATAAAACAAGGGTTTCAAATTAGCTCAGATACCGTTCCATAAACCCAATATGTAATAGACAAGACCTACTCCTTGCTCAGAGAACTGGACTCAACACGCCCTATTCACCGCACAAGAATATATCTGACTAGTAATAATCGTAAAGCCTATGTATTGATATCTCTCTGTTAGTGTGTCAAGTGAGTGTAAAGCGGCATAAACACAGCAGTGAAAAGCAGCTAAATCCCATTATGAAAATAAATTACTTTGAAAAACCCATGAAACAAAGACAGTGAACGAGAGAGGAATTCTTACACAACGCGTTCAGGGGCTGTGATGCAACCTGGATTGACCATATCTAGACGCACAGCTGGATGAGACATAAGGGTGGACACTCTTGGGGCTGAGAGGTTTGGTGAGGTTGGGTGAGCAAACGCAGACCCTTTAAAGTAATACTGCGTGGTACCCATCGCATGGGTCCCAAATCTCCAGGTTCAAGGGCATCTTCCTACATCAAAAACATGCATGAGAAACCCAGAAGATGGTACACCGTGTGATGGGGAAAGGTTTCTAAAACGCACCTCATTTCTCATCTCCTTGTGCCCGGGTTCGCCATTCCAGCCGCTTTACTAGCAAGCTCCCTACTTGGAGCATCAGCACCTTTAACCTCCTGTTCCGTACAGGTTGCAATTTGTCCTGAGGATAAACGGGAAGACGTGGAACCAACGAGAGACTAGCTCTTGGTGTTGGGACAGGCACAGGTCACTCTATTTTCCCATCAGAAAGAAGAATTAACCACAGGCTCAGCCTGCCCCCCGGAACCAGAACAGGGCCTGAATCCATTCTGTGATTTTGCGGCCAGCTCCCATAAAAACGAGTTGTAAAATGGAGGTTCAGGGCACGGCAATTCACAAACCTGCAGTTATAAATGATAACTCTCGTCCACAAATATATTGAGGGAAGGCAACGAAGAGGATTTGATATCAAGGCAGAATTGCAGGAAACAGATTTCAGGAAGTAGATTCGAATCGCATTTAAAGCACATGAAAAGCGGCAAAACGTTGACAATGATGCCCTTGGCCAAAAAGGGCGTATGCGTTTTTTCCTGAATATATTCAGGAAAAAACGCATACGCCCTTTTTGGCCAACCAAGCAACCTGGAAAGGCAAATCAGCGCTACAAACAAGTCTCGCTTCCCATCGGTCAAAAGGGCCATGCTGAAAAAAGTGTCAAAACCAGAAATGCAGGACAGGCCATGGAGAAATGGGAGCCTTGCTACACTGATGGGCGGGATGTAAATTGCCAACAGCCACTCTGGAGAAGTGTACGGTGTGTCCTGAAACATCTGAAAAACACAGCTTAGAGAGCATAGGGCACTTCCACTCATGGGGGTATGAATTGGGAAAATGAAAAATCAGCAAGACACAAGCACCCCAAAGTTTAGGGCTGCTCTGTTGACAAGGACCTCCACTTCATTCCACCTTAAATATCCCAGGAAAGAGAAAAATGGGTAAAGAAGTTGTGTTCCTTATGTACAATGGAATATCACTCAGCCATGAAATCAATGTCATAAGGCTAGTAGCAGCATGATGAGTGGATTAAGGTACGACGATACTAAGTGAAATAAGTCACACAGAAAAGGACACTTCTCATAAGGTATCACTGATAGAGGGAATGTAAAAACCGTTACACTTGAACTGAATTACAAAACAGAACAGAGTCACACATGCAGAAAACACACTATGGCTGCTTAACGGGAAAGGTGAGGTGGGGTGATACATAAAACAAGGGTTTCAAATTAGCTCAGATACCGTTCCATAAACCCAATATGTAATAGACAAGACCTACTCCTTGCTCAGAGAACTGGACTCAACACGCCCTATTCACCGCACAAGAATATATCTGACTAGTAATAATCGTAAAGCCTATGTATTGATATCTCTCTGTTAGTGTGTCAAGTGGGTGTAAAGCGGCATAAACACAGCAGTGAAAAGCAGCTAAATCCCATTATGAAAATAAATTACTTTGAAAAACCCATGAAACAAAGACAGTGAACGAGAGAGGAATTCTTACACAATGCGTTCAGGGGCTGTGATGCAACCTGGATTGACCATATCTAGACCCACAGCTGGATGAGACATAAGGGTGGACACTCTTGGGGCTGAGAGGTTTGGTGAGGTTGGGTGAGCAAACGCAGACCCTTTAAAGTAATACGGCGTGGTACCCATCGCATGGGTCCCAAATCTCCAGCTTCAAGGGCATCTTCCTACATCAAAAACATGCATGAGAAACCCAGAAGATGGTACACCGTGTGATGGGGAAAGGTTTCTAAAACGCACCTCATTTCTCATCTCCTTGTGCCCGGGTTCGCCATTCCAGCCGCTTTACTAGCAAGCTCCCTACTTGGAGCATCAGCACCTTTAACCTCCTGTTCCGTACAGGTTGCAATTTTTCCTGAGGATAAACGGGAATACGTGGAACCAACGAGAGACTAGCTCTTGGTGTTGGGACAGGCACAGGTCACTCTATTTTCCCATCAGAAAGAAGAATTAACCACAGGCTCAGCCTGCCCCCCGGAACCAGAACAGGGCCTGAAGCCATTCTGTGATTTTGCGGCCAGCTCCCATAAAAACGAGTTGTAAAATGGAGGTTCAGGGCACTGCAATTCACAAACCTGCAGTTATAAATGATAACTCTCGTCCACAAATATATTGAGGGAAGGCAACGAAGAGGATTTGAAATCAAGGCAGAATTGCAGGAAACAGATTTCAGGAAGTAGATTCGAATCGCATTTAAAGCACATGAAAAGCGGCAAAACGTTGACAATGATGCCCTTGGCCAAAAAGGGCGTATGCGTTTTTTCCTGAATATATTCAGGAAAAAACGCATACGCCCTTTTTGGCCAACCAAGCAACCTGGAAAGGCAAATCAGCGCTACAAACAAGTCTCGCTTCCCATCGGTCAAAAGGGCCATGCTGAAAAAAGTGTCAAAACCAGAAATGCAGGACAGGCCATGGAGAAATGGGAGCCTTGCTACACTGATGGGCGGGATGTAAATTGCCAACAGCCATTCTGGAGAAGTGTACGGTGAGTCCTGAAACATCTGAAAAACACAGCTTAGAGAGCATAGGGCACTTCCACTCATGGGGGTATAAATTGGGAAAATGAAAAATCAGCAAGACACAAGCACCCCAAAGTTGAGGGCTGCTCTGTTGACAAGGACCTCCACTTCATTCCACCTTCAATATCCCAGGAAAGAGAAAAATGGATAAAGAAGTTGTGGTCCTTATGTACAATGGAATATCACTCAGCCATGAAATCAATGTCATAAGGTTAGTAGCAGCATGATGAGTGGATTTAGGTACGACGATTCTAAGTGAAATAAGTCACACAGAAAAGGACACTTCTCATAAGGTATCACTTATAGAGGGAATGTAAAAACCGTTACACTTGAACTGAATTACAAAACAGAACAGAGTCACACATGCAGAAAACACACTATGGCTGCTTAACGGGAAAGGTGAGGTGGGGTGATACATAAAACAAGGGTATCAAATTAGCTCAGATACCGTTCCATAAACCCAATATGTAGTAGACAAGACCTACTCCTTGCTCAGAGAACTGGACTCAACACGCCCTATTCACCGCACAAGAATATATCTGACTAGTAATAATCTTGAAACCTATGTATTGATATCTCTCTGTTAGTGTGTCAAGTGGGTGTAAAGCGGCATAAACACAGCAGTGAAAAGGAGCTAAACCCCATTATAAAAATAAATTACTTTGAAACACCCATGAAACAAAGACAGTGAAAGAGAGAGAAATTCTTACACAATGCGTTCAGGGGCTGTGATGCAACCTGGATTGACCATATCTAGACTCACAGCTGGATCAGACATAAGGGTGGACACTCTTGGGGCTGAGAGGTTTGGTGAGGTTGCGTGAGCAAACGCAGACCCTTTAAAGTAATACTGCATGGTACCCATCGCATGGGTCCCAAATCTCCAGCTTCAAGGGCATCTTCCTACATCAAAACATGCATGAGAAACCCAGAAGATGGTACACAGTGTGATGGGGAAAGGTTTCTAAAACGCACCTCATTTCTCATCGCCTTGTGCCCAGGTTCGCCATTCCAGCCGCTTTACTAGCAAGCTCCCTACTTGGAGCATCAGCACCTTTAACCTCCTGTTCCGTACAGGTTGCAATTTGTCCTGAGGATAAACGGGAAGACGTGGAACCAACGAGAGACTAGCTCTTGGTGTTGGGACAGGCACAGGTCACTCTATTTTCCCATCAGAAAGAAGAATTAACCACAGGCTCAGCCTGCCCCCCGGAACCAGAACAGGGCCTGAAGCCATTCTGCGATTTTGCGGCCAGCTCCCATAAAAACGAATTGTAAAATGGAGGTTCAGGGCACTGCAATTCACAAACCTGCAGAGTTATAAATGATAACTCTCGTCCACAAATATATTGAGGGAAGGCAAAGAAGAGGATTTGAAATCAAGGCAGAATTGCAGGAAAGAGATTTCAGGAGGTAGATTCGAATCGCATTTAAAGCACATGAAAAGCGGCAAAACGTTGACAATGATGCCCTTGGCCAAAAAGGGCGTATGCGTTTTTTCCTGAATATATTCAGGAAAAAACGCATACGCCCTTTTTGGCCAACCAAGCAACCTGGAAAGGCAAATCAGCGCAACAAACAAGTCTCGCTTCCCATCGGTCAAAAGGGCCATGCTGAAAAAAGTGTCAAAACCAGAAATGCAGGACAGGCCATGGAGAAATGGGAGCCTTGCTACACTGATGGGCGGGATGTAAATTGCCAACAGCCACTCTGGAGAAGTGTACGGTGAGTCCTGAAACATCTGAAAAACACAGCTTAGAGAGCATAGGGCACTTCCACTCATGGGGGTATGAATTGGGAAAATGAAAAATCAGCAAGACACAAGCACCCCAAAGTTGAGGGCTGCTCTGTTGACAAGGACCTCCACTTTATTCCACCTTAAATATCCCAGGAAAGAGAAAAATGGGTAAAGAAGTTGTGGTCCTTATGTACAATGGAATATCACTCAGCCATGAAATCAATGTCATAAGGCTAGTAGCAGCATGATGAGTGGATTTAGGTACGACGATTCTAAGTGAAATAAGTCACACAGAAAAGGACACTTCTCATAAGGTATCACTGATAGAGGGAATGTAAAAACCGTTACACTTGAACTGAATTACAAAACAGAACAGAGTCACACATGCAGAAAACACACTATGGCTGCTTAACGGGAAAGGTGAGGTGGGGTGATACATAAAACAAGGGTATCAAATTAGCTCAGATACCGTTCCATAAACCCAATATGTAATAGACAAGACCTACTCCTTGCTCAGAGAACTGGACTCAACACGCCCTATTCACCGCACAAGATTATATCTGACTAGTAATAATCGTAAAGCCTATGTATTGATATCTCTCTGTTAGTGTGTCAAGTGGGTGTAAAGCGGCATAAACACAGCAGTGAAAAGCAGCTAAATCCCATTATGAAAATAAATTACTTTGAAAAACCCATGAAACAAAGACAGTGAACGAGAGAGGAATTCTTACACAACGCGTTCAGGGGCTGTGATGCAACCTGGATTGACCATATCTAGACGCACAGCTGGATGAGACATAAGGGTGGACACTCTTGGGGCTGAGAGGTTTGGTGAGGTTGGGTGAGCAAACGCAGACCCTTTAAAGTAATACTGCATGGTACCCATCGCATGGGTCCCAAATCTCCAGCTTCAAGGGCATCTTCCTACATCAAAAACATGCATGAGAAACCCAGAAGATGGTACACCGTGTGATGGGGAAAGGTTTCTAAAACGCACCTCATTTCTCATCTCCTTGTGCCCGGGTTCGCCATTCCAGCCGCTTTACTAGCAAGCTCCCTACTTGGAGCATCAGCACCTTTAACCTCCTGTTCCGTACAGGTTGCAATTTGTCCTGAGGATAAACGGGAAGACGTGGAACCAACGAGAGACTAGCTCTTGGTGTTGGGACAGGCACAGGTCACTCTATTTTCCCATCAGAAAGAAGAATTAACCACAGGCTCAGCCTGCCCCCCGGAACCAGAACAGGGCCTGAATCCATTCTGTGATTTTGCGGCCAGCTCCCATAAAAACGAGTTGTAAAATGGAGGTTCAGGGCACTGCAATTCACAAACCTGCAGTTATAAATGATAACTCTCGTCCACAAATATATTGAGGGAAGGCAACGAAGAGGATTTGAAATCAAGGCAGAATTGCAGAAACAGATTTCAGGAAGTAGATTCGAATCGCATTTAAAGCACATGAAAAGTGGCAAAACGTTGACAATGATGCCCTTGGCCAAAAAGGGCGTATGCGTTTTTTCCTGAATATATTCAGGAAAAAAAGCATACGCCCTTTTTGGCCAACCAAGCAACCTGGAAAGGCAAATCAGCGCTACAGAGAAGTCTCGCTTCCCATCGGTCAAAAGGGCCATGCTGAAAAAAGTGTCAAAACCAGAAATGCAGGACAGGCCATGGAGAAATGGGAGCCTTGCTACACTGATGGGCGGGATGTAAATTGCCAACAGCCACTCTGGAGAAGTGTCCGGTGAGTCCTGAAACATCTGAAAAACACAGCTTAGAGAGCATAGGGCACTTCCACTCATGGGGGTATAAATTGGGAAAATTAAAAATCAGCAAGACACAAGCACCCCAAAGTTTAGGGCTGCTCTGTTGACAAGGACCTCCACTTCATTCCACCTTCAATATCCCAGGAAAGAGAAAAATGGATAAAGAAGTTGTGGTCCTTATGTACAATGGAATATCACTCAGCCATGAAATCAATGTCATAAGGCTAGTAGCAGCATGATGAGTGGATTAAGGTACGACGATTCTAAGTGAAATAAGTCACACAGAAAAGGACACTTCTCATAAGGTATCACTGATAGAGGGAATGTAAAAACCGTTACACTTGAACTGAATTACAAAACAGAACAGAGTCACACATGCAGAAAACACACTATGGCTGCTTAACGGGAAAGGTGAGGTGGGGTGATACATAAAACAAGGGTTTCAAATTAGCTCAGATACCGTTCCATAAACCCAATATGTAATAGACAAGACCTACTCCTTGCTCAGAGAACTGGACTCAACACGCCCTATTCACCGCACAAGAATATATCTGACTAGTAATAATCGTAAAGCCTATGTATTGATATCTCTCTGTTAGTGTGTCAAGTGGGTGTAAAGCGGCATAAACACAGCAGTGAAAAGCAGCTAAATCCCATTATGAAAATAAATTACTTTGAAAAACCCATGAAACAAAGACAGTGAACGAGAGAGGAATTCTTACACAATGCGTTCAGGGGCTGTGATGCAACCTGGATTGACCATATCTAGACCCACAGCTGGATGAGACATAAGGGTGGACACTCTTGGGGCTGAGAGGTTTGGTGAGGTTGGGTGAGCAAACGCAGACCCTTTAAAGTAATACTGCATGGTACCCATCGCATGGGTCCCAAATCTCCAGCTTCAAGGGCATCTTCCTACATCAAAAACATGCATGAGAAACCCAGAAGATGGTACACCGTGTGATGGGGAAAGGTTTCTAAAACGCACCTCATTTCTCATCTCCTTGTGCCCGGGTTCGCCATTCCGGCCGCTTTACTAGCAAGCTCCCTACTTGGAGCATCAGCACCTTTAACCTCCTGTTCCGTACAGGTTGCAATTTGTCCTGAGGATAAACGGGAAGACGTGGAACCAACGAGAGACTAGCTCTTGGTGTTGGGACAGGCACAGGTCACTCTATTTTCCCATCAGGAAGAAGAATTAACCACAGGCTCAGCCTGCCCCCCGGAACCAGAACAGGGCCTGAAGCAATTCTGTGATTTTGCGGCCAGCTCCCATAAAAACGAGTTGTAAAATGGAGGTTCAGGGCACTGCAATTCACAAACCTGCAGTTATAAATGATAACTCTCGTCCACAAATATATTGAGGGAAGGCAACGAAGAGGATTTGAAATCAAGGCAGAATTGCAGGAAACAGATTTCAGGAAGTAGATTCGAATCGCATTTAAAGCACATGAAAAGCGGCAAAACGTTGACAATGATGCCCTTGGCCAAAAAGGGCGTATGCGTTTTTTCCTGAATATATTCAGGAAAAAACGCATACGCCCTTTTTGGCCAACCAAGCAACCTGGAAAGGCAAATCAGCGCTACAAACAAGTCTCGCTTCCCATCGGTCAAAAGGGCCATGCTGAAAAAAGTGTCAAAACCAGAAATGCAGGACAGGCCATGGAGAAATGGGAGCCTTGCTACACTGATGGGCGGGATGTAAATTGCCAACAGCCACTCTGGAGAAGTGTACGGTGAGTCCTGAAACATCTGAAAAACACAGCTTAGAGAGCATAGGGCACTTCCACTCATGGGGGTATGAATTGGGAAAATGAAAAATCAGCAAGACACAAGCACCCCAAAGTTGAGGGCTGCTCTGTTGACAAGGACCTCCACTTCATTCCACCTTAAATATCCCAGGAAAGAGAAAAATGGGTAAAGAAGTTGTGGTCCTTATGTACAATGGAATATCACTCAGCCATGAAATCAATGTCATAAGGCTAGTAGCAGCATGATGAGTGGATTTAGGTACGACGATTCTAAGTGAAATAAGTCACACAGAAAAGGACACTTCTCATAAGGTATCACTGATAGAGGGAATGTAAAAACCGTTACACTTGAACTGAATTACAAAACAGAACAGAGTCACACATGCAGAAAACACACTATGGCTGCTTAACGGGAAAGGTGAGGTGGGGTGATACATAAAACAAGGGTATCAAATTAGCTCAGATACCGTTCCATAAACCCAATATGTAATAGACAAGACCTACTCCTTGCTCAGAGAACTGGACTCAACACGCCCTATTCACCGCACAAGAATATATCTGACTAATAATAATCGTAAAACCTATGTATTGATATCTCTCTGTTAGTGTGTCAAGTGGGTGTAAAGCGGCATAAACACAGCAGTGAAAAGCAGCTAAACCCCATTATAAAAATAAATTACTTTGAAACAACCATGAAACAAAGACAGTGAAAGAGAGAGAAATTCTTACACAATGCGTTCAGGGGCTGTGATGCAACCTGGATTGACCATATCTAGACCCACAGCTGGATGAGACATAAGGGTGGACACTCTTGGGGCTGAGAGGTTTGGTGAGGTTGGGTGAGCAAACGCAGACCCTTTAAAGTAATACTGCATGGTACCCATCGCATGGGTCCCAAATCTCCAGCTTCAAGGGCATCTTCCTACGTCAAAACATGCATGAGAAACCCAGAAGATGGTACACAGTGTGATGGGGAAAGGTTTCTAAAACGCACCTCATTTCTCATCGCCTTGTGCCCGGGTTCGCCATTCCAGCCGCTTTACTAGCAAGCTCCCTACTTGGAGCATCAGCACCTTTAACCTCCTGTTCCGTACAGGTTGCAATTTGTCCTGAGGATAAACGGGAAGACGTGGAACCAACGAGAGACTAGCTCTTGGTGTTGGGACAGGCACAGGTCACTCTATTTTCCCATCAGAAAGAAGAATTAACCACAGGCTCAGCCTGCCCCCCGGAACCAGAACAGGGCCTGAAGCCATTCTGCGATTTTGCGGCCAGCTCCCATAAAAACGAATTGTAAAATGGAGGTTCAGGGCACTGCAATTCACAAACCTGCAGAGTTATAAATGATAACTCTCGTCCACAAATATATTGAGGGAAGGCAAAGAAGAGGATTTGAAATCAAGGCAGAATTGCAGGAAAGAGATTTCAGGAGGTAGATTCGAATCGCATTTAAAGCACATGAAAAGCGGCAAAACGTTGACAATGATGCCCTTGGCCAAAAAGGGCGTATGCGTTTTTTCCTGAATATATTCAGGAAAAAACGCATACGCCCTTTTTGGCCAACCAAGCAACCTGGAAAGGCAAATCAGCGCAACAAACAAGTCTCGCTTCCCATCGGTCAAAAGGGCCATGCTGAAAAAAGTGTCAAAACCAGAAATGCAGGACAGGCCATGGAGAAATGGGAGCCTTGCTACACTGATGGGCGGGATGTAAATTGCCAACAGCCACTCTGGAGAAGTGTACGGTGAGTCCTGAAACATCTGAAAAACACAGCTTAGAGAGCATAGGGCACTTCCACTCATGGGGGTATGAATTGGGAAAATGAAAAATCAGCAAGACACAAGCACCCCAAAGTTGAGGGCTGCTCTGTTGACAAGGACCTCCACTTCATTCCACCTTAAATATCCCAGGAAAGAGAAAAATGGGTAAAGAAGTTGTGGTCCTTATGTACAATGGAATATCACTCAGCCATGAAATCAATGTCATAAGGCTAGTAGCAGCATGATGAGTGGATTTAGGTACGACGATTCTAAGTGAAATAAGTCACACAGAAAAGGACACTTCTCATAAGGTATCACTGATAGAGGGAATGTAAAAACCGTTACACTTGAACTGAATTACAAAACAGAACAGAGTCACACATGCAGAAAACACACTATGGCTGCTTAACGGGAAAGGTGAGGTGGGGTGATACATAAAACAAGGGTTTCAAATTAGCTCAGATACCGTTCCATAAACCCAATATGTAATAGACAAGACCTACTCCTTGCTCAGAGAACTGGACTCAACACGCCCTATTCACCGCACAAGAATATATCTGACTAGTAATAATCGTAAAGCCTATGTATTGATATCTCTCTGTTAGTGTGTCAAGTGGGTGTAAAGCGGCATAAACACAGCAGTGAAAAGCAGCTAAATCCCATTATGAAAATAAATTACTTTGAAAAACCCATGAAACAAAGACAGTGAACGAGAGAGGAATTCTTACACAACGCGTTCAGGGGCTGTGATGCAACCTGGATTGACCATATCTAGACGCACAGCTGGATGAGACATAAGGGTGGACACTCTTGGGGCTGAGAGGTTTGGTGAGGTTGGGTGAGCAAACGCAGACCCTTTAAAGTAATACTGCATGGTACCCATCGCATGGGTCCCAAATCTCCAGCTTCAAGGGCATCTTCCTACATCAAAAACATGCATGAGAAACCCAGAAGATGGTACACCGTGTGATGGGGAAAGGTTTCTAAAACGCACCTCATTTCTCATCTCCTTGTGCCCGGGTTCGCCATTCCAGCCGCTTTACTAGCAAGCTCCCTACTTGGAGCATCAGCACCTTTAACCTCCTGTTCCGTACAGGTTGCAATTTGTCCTGAGGATAAACGGGAAGACGTGGAACCAACGAGAGACTAGCTCTTGGTGTTGGGACAGGCACAGGTCACTCTATTTTCCCATCAGAAAGAAGAATTAACCACAGGCTCAGCCTGCCCCCCGGAACCAGAACAGGGCCTGAAGCCATTCTGTGATTTTGCGGCCAGCTCCCATAAAAACGAGTTGTAAAATGGAGGTTCAGGGCACTGCAATTCACAAACCTGCAGTTATAAATGATAACTCTCGTCCACAAATATATTGAGGGAAGGCAACGAAGAGGATTTGAAATCAAGGCAGAATTGCAGGAAACAGATTTCAGGAAGTAGATTCGAATCGCATTTAAAGCACATGAAAAGCGGCAAAACGTTGACAATGATGCCCTTGGCCAAAAAGGGCGTATGCGTTTTTTCCTGAATATATTCAGGAAAAAAAGCATACGCCCTTTTTGGCCAACCAAGCAACCTGGAAAGGCAAATCAGCGCTACAGAGAAGTCTCGCTTCCCATCGGTCAAAAGGGCCATGCTGAAAAAAGTGTCAAAACCAGAAATGCAGGACAGGCCATGGAGAAATGGGAGCCTTGCTACACTGATGGGCGGGATGTAAATTGCCAACAGCCACTCTGGAGAAGTGTACGGTGAGTCCTGAAACATCTGAAAAACACAGCTTAGAGAGCATAGGGCACTTCCACTCATGGGGGTATGAATTGGGAAAATGAAAAATCAGCAAGACACAAGCACCCCAAAGTTGAGGGCTGCTCTGTTGACAAGGACCTCCACTTCATTCCACCTTAAATATCCCAGGAAAGAGAAAAATGGGTAAAGAAGTTGTGGTCCTTATGTACAATGGAATATCACTCAGCCATGAAATCAATGTCATAAGGCTAGTAGCAGCATGATGAGTGGATTTAGGTACGACGATTCTAAGTGAAATAAGTCACACAGAAAAGGACACTTCTCATAAGGTATCACTGATAGAGGGAATGTAAAAACCGTTACACTTGAACTGAATTACAAAACAGAACAGAGTCACACATGCAGAAAACACACTATGGCTGCTTAACGGGAAAGGTGAGGTGGGGTGATACATAAAACAAGGGTATCAAATTAGCTCAGATACCGTTCCATAAACCCAATATGTAATAGACAAGACCTACTCCTTGCTCAGAGAACTGGACTCAACACGCCCTATTCACCGCACAAGATTATATCTGACTAGTAATAATCGTAAAGCCTATGTATTGATATCTCTCTGTTAGTGTGTCAAGTGGGTGTAAAGTGGCATAAACACAGCAGTGAAAAGCAGCTAAATCCCATTATGAAAATAAATTACTTTGAAAAACCCATGAAACAAAGACAGTGAACGAGAGAGGAATTCTTACACAATGCGTTCAGGGGCTGTGATGCAACCTGGATTGACCATATCTAGACCCACAGCTGGATGAGACATAAGGGTGGACACTCTTGGGGCTGAGAGGTTTGGTGAGGTGGAGTGAGCAAACGCAGACCCTTTAAAGTAATACTGCATGGTACCCATCGCATGGGTCCCAAATCTCCAGCTTCAAGGGCATCTTCCTACATCAAAACATGCATGAGAAACCCAGAAGATGGTACACAGTGTGATGGGGAAAGGTTTCTAAAATGCACCTCATTTCTCATCGCCTTGTGCCTGGGTTCGCCATTCCAGCCGCTTTACTAGCAAGCTCCCTACTTGGAGCATCAGCACCTTTAACCTCCTGTTCCGTACAGGTTGCAATTTGTCCTGAGGATAAACGGGAAGACGTGGAACCAACGAGAGACTAGCTCTTGGTGTTGGGACAGGCACAGGTCACTCTATTTTCCCATCAGAAAGAAGAATTAACCACAGGCTCAGCCTGCCCCCCGGAACCAGAACAGGGCCTGAAGCCATTCTGCGATTTTGCGGCCAGCTCCCATAAAAACGAGTTGTAAAATGGAGGTTCAGGGCACTGCAATTCACAAACCTGCAGAGTTATAAATGATAACTCTCGTCCACAAATATATTGAGGGAAGGCAAAGAAGAGGATTTGAAATCAAGGCAGAATTGCAGGAAAGAGATTTCAGGAGGTAGATTCGAATCGCATTTAAAGCACATGAAAAGCGGCAAAACGTTGACAATGATGCCCTTGGCCAAAAAGTGCGTATGCGTTTTTTCCTGAATATATTCAGGAAAAAACGCATACGCCCTTTTTGGCCAACCAAGCAACCTGGAAAGGCAAATCAGCGCTACAAACAAGTCTCGCTTCCCATCGGTCAAAAGGGCCATGCTGAAAAAAGTGTCAAAACCAGAAATGCAGGACAGGCCATGGAGAAATGGGAGCCTTGCTACACTGATGGGCGGGATGTAAATTGCCAACAGCCACTCTGGAGAAGTGTACGGTGAGTCCTGAAACATCTAAAAAACACAGCTTAGAGAGCATAGGGCACTTCCACTCATGGGGGTATGAATTGGGAAGATGAAAAATCAGCAAGACACAAGCACCCCAAAGTTGAGGGCTGCTCTGTTGACAAGGACCTCCACTTCATTCCACCTTAAATATCCCAGGAAAGAGAAAAATGGGTAAAGAAGTTGTGGTCCTTATGTACAATGGAATATCACTCAGCCATGAAATCAATGTCATAAGGCTAGTAGCAGCATGATGAGTGGATTAAGGTACGACGATTCTAAGTGAAATAAGTCACACAGAAAAGGACACTTCTCATAAGGTATCACTGATAGAGGGAATGTAAAAACCGTTACACTTGAACTGAATTACAAAACAGAACAGAGTCACACATGCAGAAAACACACTATGGCTGCTTAACGGGAAAGGTGAGGTGGGGTGATACATAAAACAAGGGTTTCAAATTAGCTCAGATACCGTTCCATAAACCCAATATGTAATAGACAAGACCTACTCCTTGCTCAGAGAACTGGACTCAACACGCGCTATTCACCGCACAAGAATATATCTGACTAGTAATAATCGTAAAGCCTATGTATTGATATCTCTCTGTTAGTGTGTCAAGTGGGTGTAAAGCGGCATAAACACAGCAGTGAAAAGCAGCTAAATCCCATTATGAAAATAAATTACTTTGAAAAACCCATGAAACAAAGACAGTGAACGAGAGAGGAATTCTTACACAATGCGTTCAGGGGCTGTGATGCAACCTGGATTGACCATATCTAGACCCACAGCTGGATGAGACATAAGAGTGGACACTCTTGGGGCTGAGAGGTTTGGTGAGGTTGGGTGAGCAAACGCAGACCCTTTAAAGTAATACTGCATGGTACCCATCGCATGGGTCCCAAATCTCCAGGTTCAAGGGCATCTTCCTACATCAAAAACATGCATGAGAAACCCAGAAGATGGTACACCATGTGATGGGGAAAGGTTTCTAAAACGCACCTCATTTCTCATCTCCTTGTGCCCGGGTTCGCCATTCCAGCCGCTTTACTAGCAAGCTCCCTACTTGGAGCATCAGCACCTTTAACCTCCTGTTCCGTACAGGTTGCAATTTGTCCTGAGGATAAACGGGAAGACGTGGAACCAACGAGAGACTAGCTCTTGGTGTTGGGACAGGCACAGGTCACTCTATTTTCCCATCAGAAAGAAGAATTAACCACAGGCTCAGCCTGCCCCCCGGAACCAGAACAGGGCCTGAAGCCATTCTGTGATTTTGCGGCCAGCTCCCATAAAAACGAGTTGTAAAATGGAGGTTCAGGGCACTGCAATTCACAAACCTGCATTTATAAATGATAACTTTCGTCCACAAATATATTGAGGGAAGGCAACGAAGAGGATTTGAAATCAAGGCAGAATTGCAGGAAACAGATTTCAGGAAGTAGATTCGAATCGCATTTAAAGCACATGAAAAGCGGCAAAACGTTGACAATGATGCCTTTGGCCAAAAAGGGCGTATGCGTTTTTTCCTGAATATATTCAGGAAAAAAAGCATACGCCCTTTTTGGCCAACCAAGCAACCTGGAAAGGCAAATCAGCGCTACAGAGAAGTCTCGCTTCCCATCGGTCAAAAGGGCCATGCTGAAAAAAGTGTCAAAACCAGAAATGCAGGACAGGCCATGGAGAAATGGGAGCCTTGCTACACTGATGGGCGGGATGTAAATTGCCAACAGCCACTCTGGAGAAGTGTCCGGTGAGTCCTGAAACATCTGAAAAACACAGCTTAGAGAGCATAGGGCACTTCCACTCATGGGGGTATAAATTGGGAAAATTAAAAATCAGCAAGACACAAGCACCCCAAAGTTTAGGGCTGCTCTGTTGACAAGGACCTCCACTTCATTCCACCTTCAATATCCCAGGAAAGAGAAAAATGGATAAAGAAGTTGTGGTCCTTATGTACAATGGAATATCACTCAGCCATGAAATCAATGTCATAAGGCTAGTAGCAGCATGATGAGTGGATTAAGGTACGACGATTCTAAGTGAAATAAGTCACACAGAAAAGGACACTTCTCATAAGGTATCACTGATAGAGGGAATGTAAAAACCGTTACACTTGAACTGAATTACAAAACAGAACAGAGTCACACATGCAGAAAACACACTATGGCTGCTTAACGGGAAAGGTGAGGTGGGGTGATACATAAAACAAGGGTTTCAAATTAGCTCAGATACCGTTCCATAAACCCAATATGTAATAGACAAGACCTACTCCTTGCTCAGAGAACTGGACTCAACACGCCCTATTCACCGCACAAGAATATATCTGACTAGTAATAATCGTAAAGCCTATGTATTGATATCTCTCTGTTAGTGTGTCAAGTGGGTGTAAAGCGGCATAAACACAGCAGTGAAAAGCAGCTAAATCCCATTATGAAAATAAATTACTTTGAAAAACCCATGAAACAAAGACAGTGAACGAGAGAGGAATTCTTACACAATGCGTTCAGGGGCTGTGATGCAACCTGGATTGACCATATCTAGACCCACAGCTGGATGAGACATAAGGGTGGACACTCTTGGGGCTGAGAGGTTTGGTGAGGTTGGGTGAGCAAACGCAGACCCTTTAAAGTAATACTGCATGGTACCCATCGCATGGGTCCCAAATCTCCAGCTTCAAGGGCATCTTCCTACATCAAAAACATGCATGAGAAACCCAGAAGATGGTACACCGTGTGATGGGGAAAGGTTTCTAAAACGCACCTCATTTCTCATCTCCTTGTGCCCGGGTTCGCCATTCCGGCCGCTTTACTAGCAAGCTCCCTACTTGGAGCATCAGCACCTTTAACCTCCTGTTCCGTACAGGTTGCAATTTGTCCTGAGGATAAACGGGAAGACGTGGAACCAACGAGAGACTAGCTCTTGGTGTTGGGACAGGCACAGGTCACTCTATTTTCCCATCAGGAAGAAGAATTAACCACAGGCTCAGCCTGCCCCCCGGAACCAGAACAGGGCCTGAAGCAATTCTGTGATTTTGCGGCCAGCTCCCATAAAAACGAGTTGTAAAATGGAGGTTCAGGGCACTGCAATTCACAAACCTGCAGTTATAAATGATAACTCTCGTCCACAAATATATTGAGGGAAGGCAACGAAGAGGATTTGAAATCAAGGCAGAATTGCAGGAAACAGATTTCAGGAAGTAGATTCGAATCGCATTTAAAGCACATGAAAAGCGGCAAAACGTTGACAATGATGCCCTTGGCCAAAAAGGGCGTATGCGTTTTTTCCTGAATATATTCAGGAAAAAACGCATACGCCCTTTTTGGCCAACCAAGCAACCTGGAAAGGCAAATCAGCGCTACAAACAAGTCTCGCTTCCCATCGGTCAAAAGGGCCATGCTGAAAAAAGTGTCAAAACCAGAAATGCAGGACAGGCCATGGAGAAATGGGAGCCTTGCTACACTGATGGGCGGGATGTAAATTGCCAACAGCCACTCTGGAGAAGTGTACGGTGAGTCCTGAAACATCTGAAAAACACAGCTTAGAGAGCATAGGGCACTTCCACTCATGGGGGTATGAATTGGGAAAATGAAAAATCAGCAAGACACAAGCACCCCAAAGTTGAGGGCTGCTCTGTTGACAAGGACCTCCACTTCATTCCACCTTAAATATCCCAGGAAAGAGAAAAATGGGTAAAGAAGTTGTGGTCCTTATGTACAATGGAATATCACTCAGCCATGAAATCAATGTCATAAGGCTAGTAGCAGCATGATGAGTGGATTTAGGTACGACGATTCTAAGTGAAATAAGTCACACAGAAAAGGACACTTCTCATAAGGTATCACTGATAGAGGGAATGTAAAAACCGTTACACTTGAACTGAATTACAAAACAGAACAGAGTCACACATGCAGAAAACACAGTATGGCTGCTTAACGGGAAAGGTGAGGTGGGGTGATACATAAAACAAGGGTATCAAATTAGCTCAGATACCGTTCCATAAACCCAATATGTAATAGACAAGACCTACTCCTTGCTCAGAGAACTGGACTCAACACGCCCTATTCACCGCACAAGAATATATCTGACTAATAATAATCGTAAAACCTATGTATTGATATCTCTCTGTTAGTGTGTCAAGTGGGTGTAAAGCGGCATAAACACAGCAGTGAAAAGCAGCTAAACCCCATTATAAAAATAAATTACTTTGAAACAACCATGAAACAAAGACAGTGAAAGAGAGAGAAATTCTTACACAATGCGTTCAGGGGCTGTGATGCAACCTGGATTGACCATATCTAGACCCACAGCTGGATGAGACATAAGGGTGGACACTCTTGGGGCTGAGAGGTTTGGTGAGGTTGGGTGAGCAAACGCAGACCCTTTAAAGTAATACTGCATGGTACCCATCGCATGGGTCCCAAATCTCCAGCTTCAAGGGCATCTTCCTACGTCAAAACATGCATGAGAAACCCAGAAAATGGTACACAGTGTGATGGGGAAAGGTTTCTAAAACGCACCTCATTTCTCATCGCCTTGTGCCCGGGTTCGCCATTCCAGCCGCTTTACTAGCAAGCTCCCTACTTGGAGCATCAGCACCTTTAACCTCCTGTTCCGTACAGGTTGCAATTTGTCCTGAGGATAAACGGGAAGACGTGGAACCAACGAGAGACTAGCTCTTGGTGTTGGGACAGGCACAGGTCACTCTATTTTCCCATCAGAAAGAAGAATTAACCACAGGCTCAGCCTGCCCCCCGGAACCAGAACAGGGCCTGAAGCCATTCTGCGATTTTGCGGCCAGCTCCCATAAAAACGAATTGTAAAATGGAGGTTCAGGGCACTGCAATTCACAAACCTGCAGAGTTATAAATGATAACTCTCGTCCACAAATATATTGAGGGAAGGCAAAGAAGAGGATTTGAAATCAAGGCAGAATTGCAGGAAAGAGATTTCAGGAGGTAGATTCGAATCGCATTTAAAGCACATGAAAAGCGGCAAAACGTTGACAATGATGCCCTTGGCCAAAAAGGGCGTATGCGTTTTTTCCTGAATATATTCAGGAAAAAACGCATACGCCCTTTTTGGCCAACCAAGCAACCTGGAAAGGCAAATCAGCGCAACAAACAAGTCTCGCTTCCCATCGGTCAAAAGAGCCATGCTGAAAAAAGTGTCAAAACCAGAAATGCAGGACAGGCCATGGAGAAATGGGAGCCTTGCTACACTGATGGGCGGGATGTAAATTGCCAACAGCCACTCTGGAGAAGTGTACGGTGAGTCCTGAAACATCTGAAAAACACAGCTTAGAGAGCATAGGGCACTTCCACTCATGGGGGTATGAATTGGGAAAATGAAAAATCAGCAAGACACAAGCACCCCAAAGTTGAGGGCTGCTCTGTTGACAAGGACCTCCACTTCATTCCACCTTAAATATCCCAGGAAAGAGAAAAATGGGTAAAGAAGTTGTGGTCCTTATGTACAATGGAATATCACTCAGCCATGAAATCAATGTCATAAGGCTAGTAGCAGCATGATGAGTGGATTTAGGTACGACGATTCTAAGTGAAATAAGTCACACAGAAAAGGACACTTCTCATAAGGTATCACTGATAGAGGGAATGTAAAAACCGTTACACTTGAACTGAATTACAAAACAGAACAGAGTCACACATGCAGAAAACACACTATGGCTGCTTAACGGGAAAGGTGAGGTGGGGTGATACATAAAACAAGGGTTTCAAATTAGCTCAGATACCGTTCCATAAACCCAATATGTAATAGACAAGACCTACTCCTTGCTCAGAGAACTGGACTCAACACGCCCTATTCACCGCACAAGAATATATCTGACTAGTAATAATCGTAAAGCCTATGTATTGATATCTCTCTGTTAGTGTGTCAAGTGGGTGTAAAGCGGCATAAACACAGCAGTGAAAAGCAGCTAAATCCCATTATGAAAATAAATTACTTTGAAAAACCCATGAAACAAAGACAGTGAACGAGAGAGGAATTCTTACACAACGCGTTCAGGGGCTGTGATGCAACCTGGATTGACCATATCTAGACGCACAGCTGGATGAGACATAAGGGTGGACACTCTTGGGGCTGAGAGGTTTGGTGAGGTTGGGTGAGCAAACGCAGACCCTTTAAAGTAATACTGCATGGTACCCATCGCATGGGTCCCAAATCTCCAGCTTCAAGGGCATCTTCCTACATCAAAAACATGCATGAGAAACCCAGAAGATGGTACACCGTGTGATGGGGAAAGGTTTCTAAAACGCACCTCATTTCTCATCTCCTTGTGCCCGGGTTCGCCATTCCAGCCGCTTTACTAGCAAGCTCCCTACTTGGAGCATCAGCACCTTTAACCTCCTGTTCCGTACAGGTTGCAATTTGTCCTGAGGATAAACGGGAAGACGTGGAACCAACGAGAGACTAGCTCTTGGTGTTGGGACAGGCACAGGTCACTCTATTTTCCCATCAGAAAGAAGAATTAACCACAGGCTCAGCCTGCCCCCCGGAACCAGAACAGGGCCTGAAGCCATTCTGTGATTTTGCGGCCAGCTCCCATAAAAACGAGTTGTAAAATGGAGGTTCAGGGCACTGCAATTCACAAACCTGCAGTTATAAATGATAACTCTCGTCCACAAATATATTGAGGGAAGGCAACGAAGAGGATTTGAAATCAAGGCAGAATTGCAGGAAACAGATTTCAGGAAGTAGATTCGAATCGCATTTAAAGCACATGAAAAGCGGCAAAACGTTGACAATGATGCCCTTGGCCAAAAAGGGCGTATGCGTTTTTTCCTGAATATATTCAGGAAAAAAAGCATACGCCCTTTTTGGCCAACCAAGCAACCTGGAAAGGCAAATCAGCGCTACAGAGAAGTCTCGCTTCCCATCGGTCAAAAGGGCCATGCTGAAAAAAGTGTCAAAACCAGAAATGCAGGACAGGCCATGGAGAAATGGGAGCCTTGCTACACTGATGGGCGGGATGTAAATTGCCAACAGCCACTCTGGAGAAGTGTACGGTGAGTCCTGAAACATCTGAAAAACACAGCTTAGAGAGCATAGGGCACTTCCACTCATGGGGGTATGAATTGGGAAAATGAAAAATCAGCAAGACACAAGCACCCCAAAGTTGAGGGCTGCTCTGTTGACAAGGACCTCCACTTCATTCCACCTTAAATATCCCAGGAAAGAGAAAAATGGGTAAAGAAGTTGTGGTCCTTATGTACAATGGAATATCACTCAGCCATGAAATCAATGTCATAAGGCTAGTAGCAGCATGATGAGTGGATTTAGGTACGACGATTCTAAGTGAAATAAGTCACACAGAAAAGGACACTTCTCATAAGGTATCACTGATAGAGGGAATGTAAAAACCGTTACACTTGAACTGAATTACAAAACAGAACAGAGTCACACATGCAGAAAACACACTATGGCTGCTTAACGGGAAAGGTGAGGTGGGGTGATACATAAAACAAGGGTATCAAATTAGCTCAGATACCGTTCCATAAACCCAATATGTAATAGACAAGACCTACTCCTTGCTCAGAGAACTGGACTCAACACGCCCTATTCACCGCACAAGATTATATCTGACTAGTAATAATCGTAAAGCCTATGTATTGATATCTCTCTGTTAGTGTGTCAAGTGGGTGTAAAGTGGCATAAACACAGCAGTGAAAAGCAGCTAAATCCCATTATGAAAATAAATTACTTTGAAAAACCCATGAAACAAAGACAGTGAACGAGAGAGGAATTCTTACACAATGCGTTCAGGGGCTGTGATGCAACCTGGATTGACCATATCTAGACCCACAGCTGGATGAGACATAAGGGTGGACACTCTTGGGGCTGAGAGGTTTGGTGAGGTTGAGTGAGCAAACGCAGACCCTTTAAAGTAATACTGCATGGTACCCATCGCATGGGTCCCAAATCTCCAGCTTCAAGGGCATCTTCCTACATCAAAACATGCATGAGAAACCCAGAAGATGGTACACAGTGTGATGGGGAAAGGTTTCTAAAATGCACCTCATTTCTCATCGCCTTGTGCCTGGGTTCGCCATTCCAGCCGCTTTACTAGCAAGCTCCCTACTTGGAGCATCAGCACCTTTAACCTCCTGTTCCGTACAGGTTGCAATTTGTCCTGAGGATAAACGGGAAGACGTGGAACCAACGAGAGACTAGCTCTTGGTGTTGGGACAGGCACAGGTCACTCTATTTTCCCATCAGAAAGAAGAATTAACCACAGGCTCAGCCTGCCCCCCGGAACCAGAACAGGGCCTGAAGCCATTCTGCGATTTTGCGGCCAGCTCCCATAAAAACGAGTTGTAAAATGGAGGTTCAGGGCACTGCAATTCACAAACCTGCAGAGTTATAAATGATAACTCTCGTCCACAAATATATTGAGGGAAGGCAAAGAAGAGGATTTGAAATCAAGGCAGAATTGCAGGAAAGAGATTTCAGGAGGTAGATTCGAATCGCATTTAAAGCACATGAAAAGCGGCAAAACGTTGACAATGATGCCCTTGGCCAAAAAGTGCGTATGCGTTTTTTCCTGAATATATTCAGGAAAAAACGCATACGCCCTTTTTGGCCAACCAAGCAACCTGGAAAGGCAAATCAGCGCTACAAACAAGTCTCGCTTCCCATCGGTCAAAAGGGCCATGCTGAAAAAAGTGTCAAAACCAGAAATGCAGGACAGGCCATGGAGAAATGGGAGCCTTGCTACACTGATGGGCGGGATGTAAATTGCCAACAGCCACTCTGGAGAAGTGTACGGTGAGTCCTGAAACATCTAAAAAACACAGCTTAGAGAGCATAGGGCACTTCCACTCATGGGGGTATGAATTGGGAAGATGAAAAATCAGCAAGACACAAGCACCCCAAAGTTGAGGGCTGCTCTGTTGACAAGGACCTCCACTTCATTCCACCTTAAATATCCCAGGAAAGAGAAAAATGGGTAAAGAAGTTGTGGTCCTTATGTACAATGGAATATCACTCAGCCATGAAATCAATGTCATAAGGCTAGTAGCAGCATGATGAGTGGATTAAGGTACGACGATTCTAAGTGAAATAAGTCACACAGAAAAGGACACTTCTCATAAGGTATCACTGATAGAGGGAATGTAAAAACCGTTACACTTGAACTGAATTACAAAACAGAACAGAGTCACACATGCAGAAAACACACTATGGCTGCTTAACGGGAAAGGTGAGGTGGGGTGATACATAAAACAAGGGTTTCAAATTAGCTCAGATACCGTTCCATAAACCCAATATGTAATAGACAAGACCTACTCCTTGCTCAGAGAACTGGACTCAACACGCGCTATTCACCGCACAAGAATATATCTGACTAGTAATAATCGTAAAGCCTATGTATTGATATCTCTCTGTTAGTGTGTCAAGTGGGTGTAAAGCGGCATAAACACAGCAGTGAAAAGCAGCTAAATCCCATTATGAAAATAAATTACTTTGAAAAACCCATGAAACAAAGACAGTGAACGAGAGAGGAATTCTTACACAATGCGTTCAGGGGCTGTGATGCAACCTGGATTGACCATATCTAGACCCACAGCTGGATGAGACATAAGAGTGGACACTCTTGGGGCTGAGAGGTTTGGTGAGGTTGGGTGAGCAAACGCAGACCCTTTAAAGTAATACTGCATGGTACCCATCGCATGGGTCCCAAATCTCCAGGTTCAAGGGCATCTTCCTACATCAAAAACATGCATGAGAAACCCAGAAGATGGTACACCATGTGATGGGGAAAGGTTTCTAAAACGCACCTCATTTCTCATCTCCTTGTGCCCGGGTTCGCCATTCCAGCCGCTTTACTAGCAAGCTCCCTACTTGGAGCATCAGCACCTTTAACCTCCTGTTCCGTACAGGTTGCAATTTGTCCTGAGGATAAACGGGAAGACGTGGAACCAACGAGAGACTAGCTCTTGGTGTTGGGACAGGCACAGGTCACTCTATTTTCCCATCAGAAAGAAGAATTAACCACAGGCTCAGCCTGCCCCCCGGAACCAGAACAGGGCCTGAAGCCATTCTGTGATTTTGCGGCCAGCTCCCATAAAAACGAGTTGTAAAATGGAGGTTCAGGGCACTGCAATTCACAAACCTGCATTTATAAATGATAACTTTCGTCCACAAATATATTGAGGGAAGGCAACGAAGAGGATTTGAAATCAAGGCAGAATTGCAGGAAACAGATTTCAGGAAGTAGATTCGAATCGCATTTAAAGCACATGAAAAGCGGCAAAACGTTGACAATGATGCCTTTGGCCAAAAAGGGCGTATGCGTTTTTTCCTGAATATATTCAGGAAAAAAAGCATACGCCCTTTTTGGCCAACCAAGCAACCTGGAAAGGCAAATCAGCGCTACAGAGAAGTCTCGCTTCCCATCGGTCAAAAGGGCCATGCTGAAAAAAGTGTCAAAACCAGAAATGCAGGACAGGCCATGGAGAAATGGGAGCCTTGCTACACTGATGGGCGGGATGTAAATTGCCAACAGCCACTCTGGAGAAGTGTCCGGTGAGTCCTGAAACATCTGAAAAACACAGCTTAGAGAGCATAGGGCACTTCCACTCATGGGGGTATAAATTGGGAAAATTAAAAATCAGCAAGACACAAGCACCCCAAAGTTTAGGGCTGCTCTGTTGACAAGGACCTCCACTTCATTCCACCTTCAATATCCCAGGAAAGAGAAAAATGGATAAAGAAGTTGTGGTCCTTATGTACAATGGAATATCACTCAGCCATGAAATCAATGTCATAAGGCTAGTAGCAGCATGATGAGTGGATTAAGGTACGACGATTCTAAGTGAAATAAGTCACACAGAAAAGGACACTTCTCATAAGGTATCACTGATAGAGGGAATGTAAAAACCGTTACACTTGAACTGAATTACAAAACAGAACAGAGTCACACATGCAGAAAACACACTATGGCTGCTTAACGGGAAAGGTGAGGTGGGGTGATACATAAAACAAGGGTTTCAAATTAGCTCAGATACCGTTCCATAAACCCAATATGTAATAGACAAGACCTACTCCTTGCTCAGAGAACTGGACTCAACACGCCCTATTCACCGCACAAGAATATATCTGACTAGTAATAATCGTAAAGCCTATGTATTGATATCTCTCTGTTAGTGTGTCAAGTGGGTGTAAAGCGGCATAAACACAGCAGTGAAAAGCAGCTAAATCCCATTATGAAAATAAATTACTTTGAAAAACCCATGAAACAAAGACAGTGAACGAGAGAGGAATTCTTACACAATGCGTTCAGGGGCTGTGATGCAACCTGGATTGACCATATCTAGACCCACAGCTGGATGAGACATAAGGGTGGACACTCTTGGGGCTGAGAGGTTTGGTGAGGTTGGGTGAGCAAACGCAGACCCTTTAAAGTAATACTGCATGGTACCCATCGCATGGGTCCCAAATCTCCAGCTTCAAGGGCATCTTCCTACATCAAAAACATGCATGAGAAACCCAGAAGATGGTACACCGTGTGATGGGGAAAGGTTTCTAAAACGCACCTCATTTCTCATCTCCTTGTGCCCGGGTTCGCCATTCCGGCCGCTTTACTAGCAAGCTCCCTACTTGGAGCATCAGCACCTTTAACCTCCTGTTCCGTACAGGTTGCAATTTGTCCTGAGGATAAACGGGAAGACGTGGAACCAACGAGAGACTAGCTCTTGGTGTTGGGACAGGCACAGGTCACTCTATTTTCCCATCAGGAAGAAGAATTAACCACAGGCTCAGCCTGCCCCCCGGAACCAGAACAGGGCCTGAAGCAATTCTGTGATTTTGCGGCCAGCTCCCATAAAAACGAGTTGTAAAATGGAGGTTCAGGGCACTGCAATTCACAAACCTGCAGTTATAAATGATAACTCTCGTCCACAAATATATTGAGGGAAGGCAACGAAGAGGATTTGAAATCAAGGCAGAATTGCAGGAAACAGATTTCAGGAAGTAGATTCGAATCGCATTTAAAGCACATGAAAAGCGGCAAAACGTTGACAATGATGCCCTTGGCCAAAAAGGGCGTATGCGTTTTTTCCTGAATATATTCAGGAAAAAACGCATACGCCCTTTTTGGCCAACCAAGCAACCTGGAAAGGCAAATCAGCGCTACAAACAAGTCTCGCTTCCCATCGGTCAAAAGGGCCATGCTGAAAAAAGTGTCAAAACCAGAAATGCAGGACAGGCCATGGAGAAATGGGAGCCTTGCTACACTGATGGGCGGGATGTAAATTGCCAACAGCCACTCTGGAGAAGTGTACGGTGAGTCCTGAAACATCTGAAAAACACAGCTTAGAGAGCATAGGGCACTTCCACTCATGGGGGTATGAATTGGGAAAATGAAAAATCAGCAAGACACAAGCACCCCAAAGTTGAGGGCTGCTCTGTTGACAAGGACCTCCACTTCATTCCACCTTAAATATCCCAGGAAAGAGAAAAATGGGTAAAGAAGTTGTGGTCCTTATGTACAATGGAATATCACTCAGCCATGAAATCAATGTCATAAGGCTAGTAGCAGCATGATGAGTGGATTTAGGTACGACGATTCTAAGTGAAATAAGTCACACAGAAAAGGACACTTCTCATAAGGTATCACTGATAGAGGGAATGTAAAAACCGTTACACTTGAACTGAATTACAAAACAGAACAGAGTCACACATGCAGAAAACACACTATGGCTGCTTAACGGGAAAGGTGAGGTGGGGTGATACATAAAACAAGGGTATCAAATTAGCTCAGATACCGTTCCATAAACCCAATATGTAATAGACAAGACCTACTCCTTGCTCAGAGAACTGGACTCAACACGCCCTATTCACCGCACAAGAATATATCTGACTAATAATAATCGTAAAACCTATGTATTGATATCTCTCTGTTAGTGTGTCAAGTGGGTGTAAAGCGGCATAAACACAGCAGTGAAAAGCAGCTAAACCCCATTATAAAAATAAATTACTTTGAAACAACCATGAAACAAAGACAGTGAAAGAGAGAGAAATTCTTACACAATGCGTTCAGGGGCTGTGATGCAACCTGGATTGACCATATCTAGACCCACAGCTGGATGAGACATAAGGGTGGACACTCTTGGGGCTGAGAGGTTTGGTGAGGTTGGGTGAGCAAACGCAGACCCTTTAAAGTAATACTGCATGGTACCCATCGCATGGGTCCCAAATCTCCAGCTTCAAGGGCATCTTCCTACGTCAAAACATGCATGAGAAACCCAGAAAATGGTACACAGTGTGATGGGGAAAGGTTTCTAAAACGCACCTCATTTCTCATCGCCTTGTGCCCGGGTTCGCCATTCCAGCCGCTTTACTAGCAAGCTCCCTACTTGGAGCATCAGCACCTTTAACCTCCTGTTCCGTACAGGTTGCAATTTGTCCTGAGGATAAACGGGAAGACGTGGAACCAACGAGAGACTAGCTCTTGGTGTTGGGACAGGCACAGGTCACTCTATTTTCCCATCAGAAAGAAGAATTAACCACAGGCTCAGCCTGCCCCCCGGAACCAGAACAGGGCCTGAAGCCATTCTGCGATTTTGCGGCCAGCTCCCATAAAAACGAATTGTAAAATGGAGGTTCAGGGCACTGCAATTCACAAACCTGCAGAGTTATAAATGATAACTCTCGTCCACAAATATATTGAGGGAAGGCAAAGAAGAGGATTTGAAATCAAGGCAGAATTGCAGGAAAGAGATTTCAGGAGGTAGATTCGAATCGCATTTAAAGCACATGAAAAGCGGCAAAACGTTGACAATGATGCCCTTGGCCAAAAAGGGCGTATGCGTTTTTTCCTGAATATATTCAGGAAAAAACGCATACGCCCTTTTTGGCCAACCAAGCAACCTGGAAAGGCAAATCAGCGCAACAAACAAGTCTCGCTTCCCATCGGTCAAAAGGGCCATGCTGAAAAAAGTGTCAAAACCAGAAATGCAGGACAGGCCATGGAGAAATGGGAGCCTTGCTACACTGATGGGCGGGATGTAAATTGCCAACAGCCACTCTGGAGAAGTGTACGGTGAGTCCTGAAACATCTGAAAAACACAGCTTAGAGAGCATAGGGCACTTCCACTCATGGGGGTATGAATTGGGAAAATGAAAAATCAGCAAGACACAAGCACCCCAAAGTTGAGGGCTGCTCTGTTGACAAGGACCTCCACTTCATTCCACCTTAAATATCCCAGGAAAGAGAAAAATGGGTAAAGAAGTTGTGGTCCTTATGTACAATGGAATATCACTCAGCCATGAAATCAATGTCATAAGGCTAGTAGCAGCATGATGAGTGGATTTAGGTACGACGATTCTAAGTGAAATAAGTCACACAGAAAAGGACACTTCTCATAAGGTATCACTGATAGAGGGAATGTAAAAACCGTTACACTTGAACTGAATTACAAAACAGAACAGAGTCACACATGCAGAAAACACACTATGGCTGCTTAACGGGAAAGGTGAGGTGGGGTGATACATAAAACAAGGGTTTCAAATTAGCTCAGATACCGTTCCATAAACCCAATATGTAATAGACAAGACCTACTCCTTGCTCAGAGAACTGGACTCAACACGCCCTATTCACCGCACAAGAATATATCTGACTAGTAATAATCGTAAAGCCTATGTATTGATATCTCTCTGTTAGTGTGTCAAGTGGGTGTAAAGCGGCATAAACACAGCAGTGAAAAGCAGCTAAATCCCATTATGAAAATAAATTACTTTGAAAAACCCATGAAACAAAGACAGTGAACGAGAGAGGAATTCTTACACAACGCGTTCAGGGGCTGTGATGCAACCTGGATTGACCATATCTAGACGCACAGCTGGATGAGACATAAGGGTGGACACTCTTGGGGCTGAGAGGTTTGGTGAGGTTGGGTGAGCAAACGCAGACCCTTTAAAGTAATACTGCATGGTACCCATCGCATGGGTCCCAAATCTCCAGCTTCAAGGGCATCTTCCTACATCAAAAACATGCATGAGAAACCCAGAAGATGGTACACCGTGTGATGGGGAAAGGTTTCTAAAACGCACCTCATTTCTCATCTCCTTGTGCCCGGGTTCGCCATTCCAGCCGCTTTACTAGCAAGCTCCCTACTTGGAGCATCAGCACCTTTAACCTCCTGTTCCGTACAGGTTGCAATTTGTCCTGAGGATAAACGGGAAGACGTGGAACCAACGAGAGACTAGCTCTTGGTGTTGGGACAGGCACAGGTCACTCTATTTTCCCATCAGAAAGAAGAATTAACCACAGGCTCAGCCTGCCCCCCGGAACCAGAACAGGGCCTGAAGCCATTCTGTGATTTTGCGGCCAGCTCCCATAAAAACGAGTTGTAAAATGGAGGTTCAGGGCACTGCAATTCACAAACCTGCAGTTATAAATGATAACTCTCGTCCACAAATATATTGAGGGAAGGCAACGAAGAGGATTTGAAATCAAGGCAGAATTGCAGGAAACAGATTTCAGGAAGTAGATTCGAATCGCATTTAAAGCACATGAAAAGCGGCAAAACGTTGACAATGATGCCCTTGGCCAAAAAGGGCGTATGCGTTTTTTCCTGAATATATTCAGGAAAAAAAGCATACGCCCTTTTTGGCCAACCAAGCAACCTGGAAAGGCAAATCAGCGCTACAGAGAAGTCTCGCTTCCCATCGGTCAAAAGGGCCATGCTGAAAAAAGTGTCAAAACCAGAAATGCAGGACAGGCCATGGAGAAATGGGAGCCTTGCTACACTGATGGGCGGGATGTAAATTGCCAACAGCCACTCTGGAGAAGTGTACGGTGAGTCCTGAAACATCTGAAAAACACAGCTTAGAGAGCATAGGGCACTTCCACTCATGGGGGTATGAATTGGGAAAATGAAAAATCAGCAAGACACAAGCACCCCAAAGTTGAGGGCTGCTCTGTTGACAAGGACCTCCACTTCATTCCACCTTAAATATCCCAGGAAAGAGAAAAATGGGTAAAGAAGTTGTGGTCCTTATGTACAATGGAATATCACTCAGCCATGAAATCAATGTCATAAGGCTAGTAGCAGCATGATGAGTGGATTTAGGTACGACGATTCTAAGTGAAATAAGTCACACAGAAAAGGACACTTCTCATAAGGTATCACTGATAGAGGGAATGTAAAAACCGTTACACTTGAACTGAATTACAAAACAGAACAGAGTCACACATGCAGAAAACACACTATGGCTGCTTAACGGGAAAGGTGAGGTGGGGTGATACATAAAACAAGGGTATCAAATTAGCTCAGATACCGTTCCATAAACCCAATATGTAATAGACAAGACCTACTCCTTGCTCAGAGAACTGGACTCAACACGCCCTATTCACCGCACAAGATTATATCTGACTAGTAATAATCGTAAAGCCTATGTATTGATATCTCTCTGTTAGTGTGTCAAGTGGGTGTAAAGTGGCATAAACACAGCAGTGAAAAGCAGCTAAATCCCATTATGAAAATAAATTACTTTGAAAAACCCATGAAACAAAGACAGTGAACGAGAGAGGAATTCTTACACAATGCGTTCAGGGGCTGTGATGCAACCTGGATTGACCATATCTAGACCCACAGCTGGATGAGACATAAGGGTGGACACTCTTGGGGCTGAGAGGTTTGGTGAGGTTGAGTGAGCAAACGCAGACCCTTTAAAGTAATACTGCATGGTACCCATCGCATGGGTCCCAAATCTCCAGCTTCAAGGGCATCTTCCTACATCAAAACATGCATGAGAAACCCAGAAGATGGTACACAGTGTGATGGGGAAAGGTTTCTAAAATGCACCTCATTTCTCATCGCCTTGTGCCTGGGTTCGCCATTCCAGCCGCTTTACTAGCAAGCTCCCTACTTGGAGCATCAGCACCTTTAACCTCCTGTTCCGTACAGGTTGCAATTTGTCCTGAGGATAAACGGGAAGACGTGGAACCAACGAGAGACTAGCTCTTGGTGTTGGGACAGGCACAGGTCACTCTATTTTCCCATCAGAAAGAAGAATTAACCACAGGCTCAGCCTGCCCCCCGGAACCAGAACAGGGCCTGAAGCCATTCTGCGATTTTGCGGCCAGCTCCCATAAAAACGAGTTGTAAAATGGAGGTTCAGGGCACTGCAATTCACAAACCTGCAGAGTTATAAATGATAACTCTCGTCCACAAATATATTGAGGGAAGGCAAAGAAGAGGATTTGAAATCAAGGCAGAATTGCAGGAAAGAGATTTCAGGAGGTAGATTCGAATCGCATTTAAAGCACATGAAAAGCGGCAAAACGTTGACAATGATGCCCTTGGCCAAAAAGTGCGTATGCGTTTTTTCCTGAATATATTCAGGAAAAAACGCATACGCCCTTTTTGGCCAACCAAGCAACCTGGAAAGGCAAATCAGCGCTACAAACAAGTCTCGCTTCCCATCGGTCAAAAGGGCCATGCTGAAAAAAGTGTCAAAACCAGAAATGCAGGACAGGCCATGGAGAAATGGGAGCCTTGCTACACTGATGGGCGGGATGTAAATTGCCAACAGCCACTCTGGAGAAGTGTACGGTGAGTCCTGAAACATCTAAAAAACACAGCTTAGAGAGCATAGGGCACTTCCACTCATGGGGGTATGAATTGGGAAGATGAAAAATCAGCAAGACACAAGCACCCCAAAGTTGAGGGCTGCTCTGTTGACAAGGACCTCCACTTCATTCCACCTTAAATATCCCAGGAAAGAGAAAAATGGGTAAAGAAGTTGTGGTCCTTATGTACAATGGAATATCACTCAGCCATGAAATCAATGTCATAAGGCTAGTAGCAGCATGATGAGTGGATTAAGGTACGACGATTCTAAGTGAAATAAGTCACACAGAAAAGGACACTTCTCATAAGGTATCACTGATAGAGGGAATGTAAAAACCGTTACACTTGAACTGAATTACAAAACAGAACAGAGTCACACATGCAGAAAACACACTATGGCTGCTTAACGGGAAAGGTGAGGTGGGGTGATACATAAAACAAGGGTTTCAAATTAGCTCAGATACCGTTCCATAAACCCAATATGTAATAGACAAGACCTACTCCTTGCTCAGAGAACTGGACTCAACACGCGCTATTCACCGCACAAGAATATATCTGACTAGTAATAATCGTAAAGCCTATGTATTGATATCTCTCTGTTAGTGTGTCAAGTGGGTGTAAAGCGGCATAAACACAGCAGTGAAAAGCAGCTAAATCCCATTATGAAAATAAATTACTTTGAAAAACCCATGAAACAAAGACAGTGAACGAGAGAGGAATTCTTACACAATGCGTTCAGGGGCTGTGATGCAACCTGGATTGACCATATCTAGACCCACAGCTGGATGAGACATAAGAGTGGACACTCTTGGGGCTGAGAGGTTTGGTGAGGTTGGGTGAGCAAACGCAGACCCTTTAAAGTAATACTGCATGGTACCCATCGCATGGGTCCCAAATCTCCAGGTTCAAGGGCATCTTCCTACATCAAAAACATGCATGAGAAACCCAGAAGATGGTACACCATGTGATGGGGAAAGGTTTCTAAAACGCACCTCATTTCTCATCTCCTTGTGCCCGGGTTCGCCATTCCAGCCGCTTTACTAGCAAGCTCCCTACTTGGAGCATCAGCACCTTTAACCTCCTGTTCCGTACAGGTTGCAATTTGTCCTGAGGATAAACGGGAAGACGTGGAACCAACGAGAGACTAGCTCTTGGTGTTGGGACAGGCACAGGTCACTCTATTTTCCCATCAGAAAGAAGAATTAACCACAGGCTCAGCCTGCCCCCCGGAACCAGAACAGGGCCTGAAGCCATTCTGTGATTTTGCGGCCAGCTCCCATAAAAACGAGTTGTAAAATGGAGGTTCAGGGCACTGCAATTCACAAACCTGCATTTATAAATGATAACTTTCGTCCACAAATATATTGAGGGAAGGCAACGAAGAGGATTTGAAATCAAGGCAGAATTGCAGGAAACAGATTTCAGGAAGTAGATTCGAATCGCATTTAAAGCACATGAAAAGCGGCAAAACGTTGACAATGATGCCTTTGGCCAAAAAGGGCGTATGCGTTTTTTCCTGAATATATTCAGGAAAAAACGCATACGCCCTTTTTGGCCAACCAAGCAACCTGGAAAGGCAAATCAGCGCTACAAACAAGTCTCGCTTCCCATCGGTCAAAAGGGCCATGCTGAAAAAAGTGTCAAAACCAGAAATGCAGGACAGGCCATGGAGAAATGGGAGCCTTGCTACACTGATGGGCGGGATGTAAATTGCCAACAGCCACTCTGGAGAAGTGTACGGTGAGTCCTGAAACATCTGAAAAACACAGCTTAGAGAGCATAGGGCACTTCCACTCATGGGGGTATGAATTGGGAAAATGAAAAATCAGCAAGACACAAGCACCCCAAAGTTTAGGGCTGCTCTGTTGACAAGGAACTCCACTTCATTCCACCTTAAATATCCCAGGAAAGAGAAAAATGGGTAAAGAAGTTGTGGTCCTTATGTACAATGGAATATCACTCAGCCATGAAATCAATGTCATAAGGCTAGTAGCAGCATGATGAGTGGATTTAGGTACGACGATTCTAAGTGAAATAAGTCACACAGAAAAGGACACTTCTCATAAGGTATCACTGATAGAGGGAATGTAAAAACCGTTACACTTGAACTGAATTACAAAACAGAACAGAGTCACACATGCAGAAAACACACTATGGCTGCTTAACGGGAAAGGTGAGGTGGGGTGATACATAAAACAAGGGTATCAAATTAGCTCAGATACCATTCCATAAACCCAATATGTAATAGACAAGACCTACTCCTTGCTCAGAGAACTGGACTCAACACGCCCTATTCACCGCATAAGAATATATCTAACTAATAATAATCGTAAAGCCTATGTATTGATATCTCTCTGTTAGTGTGTCAAGTGGGTGTAAAGCGGCATAAACACAACAGTGAAAAGCAGCTAAACCCCATTATAAAAATAAATTACTTTGAAACACCCATGAAACAAAGACAGTGAAAGAGAGAGAAATTCTTACACAATGCGTTCAGGGGCTGTGATGCAACCTGGATTGACCATATCTAGACTGACAGCTGGATCAGACATAAGGGTGGACACTCTTCGGGCTGAGAGGTTTGGTGAGGTTGGGTGAGCAAACGCAGACCCTTTAAAGTAATACTGCATGGTACCCATCGCATGGGTCCCAAATCTCCAGGTTCAAGGGCATCTTCCTACATCGAAAACATGCATGAGAAACCCAGAAGATGGTACACCGTGTGATGGGGAAAGGTTTCTAAAACGCACCTCATTTCTCATCGCCTTGTGCCCGGGTTCGCCATTCCAGCCACTTTACTAGCAAGCTCCCTACTTGGAGCATCAGCACCTTTAACCTCCTGTTCCGTACAGGTTGCAATTTGTCCTGAGGATAAACGGGAAGACGTGGAACCAACGAGAGACTAGCTCTTGGTGTTGGGACAGGCACAGGTCACTCTATTTTCCCATCAGAAAGAAGAATTAACCACAGGCTCAGCCTGCCCCCCAGAACCAGAACAGGGCCTGAAGCCATTCTGCGATTTTGCCGCCAGCTCCCATAAAAACGAGTTGTAAAATGGAGGTTCAGGGCACTGCAATTCACAAACCTGCAGTTATAAATGATAACTCTCGTCCACAAATATATTGAGGGAAGGCAAAGAAGAGGATTTGAAATCAAGGCAGAATTGCAGGAAAGAGATTTCAAGAGGTAGATTCGAATCGCATTTAAAGCACATGAAAAGCGGCAAATCGTTGACAATGATGCCCTTGGCCAAAAAGGGCGTATGCGTTTTTTCCTGAATATATTCAGGAAAAAACGCATACGCCCTTTTTGGCCAACCAAGCAACCTGGAAAGGCAAATCAGCGCTACAAACAAGTCTCGCTTCCCATCGGTCAAAAGGGCCATGCTGAAAAAAGTGTCAAAACCAGAAATGCAGGACAGGCCATGGAGAAATGGGAGCCTTGCTACACTGATGGGCGGGATGTAAATTGCCAACAGCCACTCTGGAGAAGTGTACGGTGAGTCCTGAAACATCTAAAAAACACAGCTTAGAGAGCATAGGGCACTTCCACTCATGGGGGTATGAATTGGGAAGATGAAAAATCAGCAAGACACAAGCACCCCAAAGTTGAGGGCTGCTCTGTTGACAAGGACCTCCACTTCATTCCACCTTAAATATCCCAGGAAAGAGAAAAATGGGTAAAGAAGTTGTGGTCCTTATGTACAATGGAATATCACTCAGCCATGAAATCAATGTCATAAGGCTAGTAGCAGCATGATGAGTGGATTAAGGTACGACGATTCTAAGTGAAATAAGTCACACAGAAAAGGACACTTCTCATAAGGTATCACTGATAGAGGGAATGTAAAAACCGTTACACTTGAACTGAATTACAAAACAGAACAGAGTCACACATGCAGAAAACACACTATGGCTGCTTAACGGGAAAGGTGAGGTGGGGTGATACATAAAACAAGGGTTTCAAATTAGCTCAGATACCGTTCCATAAACCCAATATGTAATAGACAAGACCTACTCCTTGCTCAGAGAACTGGACTCAACACGCCCTATTCACCGCACAAGAATATATCTGACTAGTAATAATCGTAAAGCCTATGTATTGATATCTCTCTGTTAGTGTGTCAAGTGGGTGTAAAGCGGCATAAACACAGCAGTGAAAAGCAGCTAAATCCCATTATGAAAATAAATTACTTTGAAAAACCCATGAAACAAAGACAGTGAACGAGAGAGGAATTCTTACACAATGCGTTCAGGGGCTGTGATGCAACCTGGATTGACCATATCTAGACCCACAGCTGGATGAGACATAAGAGTGGACACTCTTGGGGCTGAGAGGTTTGGTGAGGTTGGGTGAGCAAACGCAGACCCTTTAAAGTAATACTGCACGGTACCCATCGCATGGGTCCCAAATCTCCAGGTTCAAGGGCATCTTCCTACATCAAAAACATGCATGAGAAACCCAGAAGATGGTACACCATGTGATGGGGAAAGGTTTCTAAAACGCACCTCATTTCTCATCTCCTTGTGCCCGGGTTCGCCATTCCTGCCGCTTTACTAGCAAGCTCCCTACTTGGAGCATCAGCACCTTTAACCTCCTGTTCCGTACAGGTTGCAATTTGTCCTGAGGATAAACGGGAAGACGTGGAACCAACGAGAGACTAGCTCTTGGTGTTGGGACAGGCACAGGTCACTCTATTTTCCCATCAGAAAGAAGAATTAACCACAGGCTCAGCCTGCCCCCCGGAACCAGAACAGGGCCTGAAGCCATTCTGTGATTTTGCGGCCAGCTCCCATAAAAACGAGTTGTAAAATGGAGGTTCAGGGCACTGCAATTCACAAACCTGCATTTATAAATGATAACTTTCGTCCACAAATATATTGAGGGAAGGCAACGAAGAGGATTTGAAATCAAGGCAGAATTGCAGGAAACAGATTTCAGGAAGTAGATTCGAATCGCATTTAAAGCACATGAAAAGCGGCAAAACGTTGACAATGATGCCTTTGGCCAAAAAGGGCGTATGCGTTTTTTCCTGAATATATTCAGGAAAAAACGCATACGCCCTTTTTGGCCAACCAAGCAACCTGGAAAGGCAAATCAGCGCTACAAAGAAGTCTCGCTTCCCATCGGTCAAAAGGGCCATGCTGAAAAAAGTGTCAAAACCAGAAATGCAGGACAGGCCATGGAGAAATGGGAGCCTTGCTACACTGATGGGCGGGATGTAAATTGCCAACAGCCACTCTGGAGAAGTGTACGGTGAGTCCTGAAACATCTGAAAAACACAGCTTAGAGAGCATAGGGCACTTCCACTCATGGGGGTATGAATTGGGAAAATGAAAAATCAGCAAGACACAAGCACCCCAAAGTTTAGGGCTGCTCTGTTGACAAGGACCTCCACTTCATTCCACCTTAAATATCCCAGGAAAGAGAAAAATGGGTAAAGAAGTTGTGGTCCTTATGTACAATGGAATATCACTCAGCCATGAAATCAATGTCATAAGGCTAGTAGCAGCATGATGAGTGGATTTAGGTACGACGATTCTAAGTGAAATAAGTCACACAGAAAAGGACACTTCTCATAAGGTATCACTGATAGAGGGAATGTAAAAACCGTTACACTTGAACTGAATTACAAAACAGAACAGAGTCACACATGCAGAAAACACACTATGGCTGCTTAACGGGAAAGGTGAGGTGGGGTGATACATAAAACAAGGGTATCAAATTAGCTCAGATACCATTCCATAAACCCAATATGTAATAGACAAGACCTACTCCTTGCTCAGAGAACTGGACTCAACACGCCCTATTCACCGCACAAGAATATATCTAACTAATAATAATCGTAAAGCCTATGTATTGATATCTCTCTGTTAGTGTGTCAAGTGGGTGTAAAGCGGCATAAACACAACAGTGAAAAGCAGCTAAACCCCATTATAAAAATAAATTACTTTGAAACACCCATGAAACAAAGACAGTGAAAGAGAGAGAAATTCTTACACAATGCGTTCAGGGGCTGTGATGCAACCTGGATTGACCATATCTAGACTGACAGCTGGATCAGACATAAGGGTGGACACTCTTCGGGCTGAGAGGTTTGGTGAGGTTGGGTGAGCAAACGCAGACCCTTTAAAGTAATACTGCCTGGTACCCATCGCATGGGTCCCAAATCTCCAGGTTCAAGGGCATCTTCCTACATCGAAAACATGCATGAGAAACCCAGAAGATGGTACACCGTGTGATGGGGAAAGGTTTCTAAAACGCACCTCATTTCTCATCGCCTTGTGCCCGGGTTCGCCATTCCAGCCACTTTACTAGCAAGCTCCCTACTTGGAGCATCAGCACCTTTAACCTCCTGTTCCGTACAGGTTGCAATTTGTCCTGAGGATAAACGGGAAGACGTGGAACCAACGAGAGACTAGCTCTTGGTGTTGGGACAGGCACAGGTCACTCTATTTTCCCATCAGAAAGAAGAATTAACCACAGGCTCAGCCTGCCCCCCAGAACCAGAACAGGGCCTGAAGCCATTCTGCGATTTTGCCGCCAGCTCCCATAAAAACGAGTTGTAAAATGGAGGTTCAGGGCACTGCAATTCACAAACCTGCAGTTATAAATGATAACTCTCGTCCACAAATATATTGAGGGAAGGCAAAGAAGAGGATTTGAAATCAAGGCAGAATTGCAGGAAAGAGATTTCAAGAGGTAGATTCGAATCGCATTTAAAGCACATGAAAAGCGGCAAATCGTTGACAATGATGCCCTTGGCCAAAAAGGGCGTATGCGTTTTTTCCTGAATATATTCAGGAAAAAACGCATACGCCCTTTTTGGCCAACCAAGCAACCTGGAAAGGCAAATCAGCGCTACAAACAAGTCTCGCTTCCCATCGGTCAAAAGGGCCATGCTGAAAAAAGTGTCAAAACCAGAAATGCAGGACAGGCCATGGAGAAATGGGAGCCTTGCTACACTGATGGGCGGGATGTAAATTGCCAACAGCCACTCTGGAGAAGTGTACGGTGAGTCCTGAAACATCTAAAAAACACAGCTTAGAGAGCATAGGGCACTTCCACTCATGGGGGTATGAATTGGGAAGATGAAAAATCAGCAAGACACAAGCACCCCAAAGTTGAGGGCTGCTCTGTTGACAAGGACCTCCACTTCATTCCACCTTAAATATCCCAGGAAAGAGAAAAATGGGTAAAGAAGTTGTGGTCCTTATGTACAATGGAATATCACTCAGCCATGAAATCAATGTCATAAGGCTAGTAGCAGCATGATGAGTGGATTAAGGTACGACGATTCTAAGTGAAATAAGTCACACAGAAAAGGACACTTCTCATAAGGTATCACTGATAGAGGGAATGTAAAAACCGTTACACTTGAACTGAATTACAAAACAGAACAGAGTCACACATGCAGAAAACACACTATGGCTGCTTAACGGGAAAGGTGAGGTGGGGTGATACATAAAACAAGGGTATCAAATTAGCTCAGATACCATTCCATAAACCCAATATGTAATAGACAAGACCTACTCCTTGCTCAGAGAACTGGACTCAACACGCCCTATTCACCGCACAAGAATATATCTAACTAATAATAATCGTAAAGCCTATGTATTGATATCTCTCTGTTAGTGTGTCAAGTGGGTGTAAAGCGGCATAAACACAACAGTGAAAAGCAGCTAAACCCCATTATAAAAATAAATTACTTTGAAACACCCATGAAACAAAGACAGTGAAAGAGAGAGAAATTCTTACACAATGCGTTCAGGGGCTGTGATGCAACCTGGATTGACCATATCTAGACTGACAGCTGGATCAGACATAAGGGTGGACACTCTTCGGGCTGAGAGGTTTGGTGAGGTTGGGTGAGCAAACGCAGACCCTTTAAAGTAATACTGCCTGGTACCCATCGCATGGGTCCCAAATCTCCAGGTTCAAGGGCATCTTCCTACATCGAAAACATGCATGAGAAACCCAGAAGATGGTACACCGTGTGATGGGGAAAGGTTTCTAAAACGCACCTCATTTCTCATCGCCTTGTGCCCGGGTTCGCCATTCCAGCCACTTTACTAGCAAGCTCCCTACTTGGAGCATCAGCACCTTTAACCTCCTGTTCCGTAGAGGTTGCAATTTGTCCTGAGGATAAACGGGAAGACGTGGAACCAACGAGAGACTAGCTCTTGGTGTTGGGACAGGCACAGGTCACTCTATTTTCCCATCAGAAAGAAGAATTAACCACAGGCTCAGCCTGCCCCCCGGAACCAGAACAGGGCCTGAAGCCATTCTGCGATTTTGCCGCCAGCTCCCATAAAAACGAGTTGTAAAATGGAGGTTCAGGGCACTGCAATTCACAAACCTGCAGTTATAAATGATAACTCTCGTCCACAAATATATTGAGGGAAGGCAAAGAAGAGGATTTGAAATCAAGGCAGAATTGCAGGAAAGAGATTTCAAGAGGTAGATTCGAATCGCATTTAAAGCACATGAAAAGCGGCAAATCGTTGACAATGATGCCCTTGGCCAAAAAGGGCGTATGCGTTTTTTCCTGAATATATTCAGGAAAAAACGCATACGCCCTTTTTGGCCAACCAAGCAACCTGGAAAGGCAAATCAGCGCTACAGAGAAGTCTCGCTTCCCATCGGTCAAAAGGGCCATGCTGAAAAAAGTGTCAAAACCAGAAATGCAGGACAGGCCATGGAGAAATGGGAGCCTTGCTACACTGATGGGCGGGATGTAAATTGCCAACAGCCACTCTGGAGAAGTGTACGGTGAGTCCTGAAACATCTAAAAAACACAGCTTAGAGAGCATAGGGCACTTCCACTCATGGGGGTATGAATTGGGAAGATGAAAAATCAGCAAGACACAAGCACCCCAAAGTTTAGGGCTGCTCTGTTGACAAGGACCTCCACTTCATTCCACCTTAAATATCCCAGGAAAGAGAAAAATGGGTAAAGAAGTTGTGGTCCTTATGTACAATGGAATATCACTCAGCCATGAAATCAATGTCATAAGGCTAGTAGCAGCATGATGAGTGGATTTAGGTACGACG
Source organism: Balaenoptera borealis (assembly GCF_965194805.1). Taxonomy (NCBI): domain Eukaryota; kingdom Metazoa; phylum Chordata; class Mammalia; order Artiodactyla; family Balaenopteridae; genus Balaenoptera; species Balaenoptera borealis. Next base: position 559,381 of record NW_028123837.1, read on the forward strand.
ATTCTAAGTGAAATAAGTCACACAGAAAAGGACACTTCTCATAAGGTATCACTGATAGAGGGAATGTAAAAACCGTTACACTTGAACTGAATTACAAAACAGAACAGAGTCACACATGCAGAAAACACACTATGGCTGCTTAACGGGAAAGGTGAGGTGGGGTGATACATAAAACAAGGGTTTCAAATTAGCTCAGATACCGTTCCATAAACCCAATATGTAATAGACAAGACCTACTCCTTGCTCAGAGAACTGGACTCAACACGCCCTATTCACCGCACAAGAATATATCTGACTAGTAATAATCGTAAAGCCTATGTATTGATATCTCTCTGTTAGTGTGTCAAGTGGGTGTAAAGCGGCATAAACACAGCAGTGAAAAGCAGCTAAATCCCATTATGAAAATAAATTACTTTGAAAAACCCATGAAACAAAGACAGTGAACGAGAGAGGAATTCTTACACAATGCGTTCAGGGGCTGTGATGCAACCTGGATTGACCATATCTAGACCCACAGCTGGATGAGACATAAGGGTGGACACTCTTGGGGCTGAGAGGTTTGGTGAGGTTGGGTGAGCAAACGCAGACCCTTTAAAGTAATACTGCATGGTACCCATCGCATGGGTCCCAAATCTCCAGGTTCAAGGGCATCTTCCTACATCAAAAACATGCATGAGAAACCCAGAAGATGGTACACCGTGTGATGGGGAAAGGTTTCTAAAACGCACCTCATTTCTCATCTCCTTGTGCCCGGGTTCGCCATTCCAGCCGCTTTACTAGCAAGCTCCCTACTTGGAGCATCAGCACCTTTAACCTCCTGTTCCGTACAGGTTGCAATTTGTCCTGAGGATAAACGGGAAGACGTGGAACCAACGAGAGACTAGCTCTTGGTGTTGGGACAGGCACAGGTCACTCTATTTTCCCATCAGAAAGAAGAATTAACCACAGGCTCAGCCTGCCCCCCGGAACCAGAACAGGGCCTGAATCCATTCTGTGATTTTGCGGCCAGCTCCCATAAAAACGAGTTGTAAAATGGAGGTTCAGGGCACTGCAATTCACAAACTTGCAGTTATAAATGACAACTCTCGTCCACAAATATATTGAGGGAAGGCAACGAAGAGGATTTGAAATCAAGGCAGAATTGCAGGAAACAGATTTCAGGAGGTAGATTCGAATCGCATTTAAAGCACATGAAAAGCGGCAAAACGTTGACAATGATGCCCTTGGCCAAAAAGGGCGTATGCGTTTTTTCCTGAATATATTCAGGAAAAAACGCATACGCCCTTTTTGGCCAACCAAGCAACCTGGAAAGGCAAATCAGCGCTACAAACAAGTCTCGCTTCCCATCGGTCAAAAGGGCCATGCTGAAAAAAGTGTCAAAACCAGAAATGCAGGACAGGCCATGGAGAAATGGGAGCCTTGCTACACTGATGGGCGGGATGTAAATTGCCAACAGCCACTCTGGAGAAGGGGACGGTGAGTCCTGAAACATCTAAAAAACACAGCTTAGAGAGCATAGGGCACTTCCACTCATGGGGGTATGAATTGGGAAAATGAAAAATCAGCAAGACACAAGCACCCCAAAGTTTAGGGCTGCTCTGTTGACAAGGACCTCCACTTCATTCCACCTTAAATATCCCAGGAAAGAGAAAAATGGGTAAAGAAGTTGTGGTCCTTATGTACAATGGAATATCACTCAGCCATGAAATCAATGTCATAAGGCTAGTAGCAGCATGATGAGTGGATTTAGGTACGACGATTCTAAGTGAAATAAGTCACACAGAAAAGGACACTTCTCATAAGGTATCACTGATAGAGGGAATGTAAAAACCGTTACACTTGAACTGAATTACAAAACAGAACAGACTCACACATGCAGAAAACACACTATGGCTGCTTAACGGGAAAGGTGAGGTGGGGTGATACATAAAACAAGGGTATCAAATTAGCTCAGATACCATTCCATAAACCCAATATGTAATAGACAAGACCTACTCCTTGCTCAGAGAACTGGACTCAACACGCCCTATTCACCGCACAAGAATATATCTGACTAGTAATAATCGTAAAGTCTATGTATTGATATCTCTCTGTTAGTGTGTCAAGTGGGTGTAAAGCGGCATAAACACAGCAGTGAAAAGCAGCTAAATCCCATTATGAAAATAAATTACTTTGAAAAACCCATGAAACAAAGACAGTGAACGAGAGAGGAATTCTTACACAATGCGTTCAGGGGCTGTGATGCAACCTGGATTGACCATATCTAGACCCACAGCTGGATGAGACATAAGGGTGGACACTCTTGGGGCTGAGAGGTTTGGTGAGGTTGGGTGAGCAAACGCAGACCCTTTAAAGTAATACTGCATGGTACCCATCGCATGGGTCCCAAATCTCCAGGTTCAAGGGCATCTTCCTACATCAAAAACATGCATGAGAAACCCAGAAGATGGTACACCGTGTGATGGGGAAAGGTTTCTAAAACGCACCTCATTTCTCATCTCCTTGTGCCCGGGTTCGCCATTCCAGCCGCTTTACTAGCAAGCTCCCTACTTGGAGCATCAGCACCTTTAACCTCCTGTTCCGTAGAGGTTGCAATTTGTCCTGAGGATAAACGGGAAGACGTGGAACCAACGAGAGACTAGCTCTTGGTGTTGGGACAGGCACAGGTCACTCTATTTTCCCATCAGAAAGAAGAATTAACCACAGGCTCAGCCTGCCCCCCGGAACCAGAACAGGGCCTGAATCCATTCTGTGATTTTGCGGCCAGCTCCCATAAAAACGAGTTGTAAAATGGAGGTTCAGGGCACTGCAATTCACAAACTTGCAGTTATAAATGATAACTCTCGTCCACAAATATATTGAGGGAAGGCAACGAAGAGGATTTGAAATCAAGGCAGAATTGCAGGAAACAGATTTCAGGAGGTAGATTCGAATCGCATTTAAAGCACATGAAAAGCGGCAAAACGTTGACAATGATGCCCTTGGCCAAAAAGGGCGTATGCGTTTTTTCCTGAATATATTCAGGAAAAAACGCATACGCCCTTTTTGGCCAACCAAGCAACCTGGAAAGGCAAATCAGCGCTACAAACAAGTCTCGCTTCCCATCGGTCAAAAGGGCCATGCTGAAAAAAGTGTCAAAACCAGAAATGCAGGACAGGCCATGGAGAAATGGGAGCCTTGCTACACTGATGGGCGGGATGTAAATTGCCAACAGCCACTCTGGAGAAGTGTACGGTGAGTCCTGAAACATCTAAAAAACACAGCTTAGAGAGCATAGGGCACTTCCACTCATGGGGGTATGAATTGGGAAAATGAAAAATCAGCAAGACACAAGCACCCCAAAGTTTAGGGCTGCTCTGTTGACAAGGACCTCCACTTCATTCCACCTTAAATATCCCAGGAAAGAGAAAAATGGGTAAAGAAGTTGTGGTCCTTATGTACAATGGAATATCACTCAGCCATGAAATCAATGTCATAAGGCTAGTAGCAGCATGATGAGTGGATTTAGGTACGACGATTCTAAGTGAAATAAGTCACACAGAAAAGGACACTTCTCATAAGGTATCACTGATAGAGGGAATGTAAAAACCGTTACACTTGAACTGAATTACAAAACAGAACAGAGTCACACATGCAGAAAACACACTATGGCTGCTTAACGGGAAAGGTGAGGTGGGGTGATACATAAAACAAGGGTATCAAATTAGCTCAGATACCATTCCATAAACCCAATATGTAATAGACAAGACCTACTCCTTGCTCAGAGAACTGGACTCAACACGCCCTATTCACCGCACAAGAATATATCTGACTAATAATAATCGTAAAGCCTATGTATTGATATCTCTCTTTTAGTGTGTCAAGTGGGTGTAAAGGGGCATAAACACAGCAGTGAAAAGCAGCTAAATCCCATTATGAAAATAAATTACTTTGAAAAACCCATGAAACAAAGAGTGAAAGAGAAAGGAATTCTTACACAATGCGTTCAGGGGCTGTGATGCAACCTGGATTGACCATATCTAGACCCACAGCTGGATCAGACATAAGGGTGGACACTCTTGGGGCTGAGAGGTTTGGTGAGGTTGGGTGAGCAAACGCAGACCCTTTAAAGTAATACTGCATGGTACCCATCGCATGGGTCCCAAATCTCCAGGTTCAAGGGGATCTTCCTACATCAAAAACATGCATGAGAAACCCAGAAGATGGTACACCGTGTGATGGGGAAAGGTTTCTAAAACGCACCTCATTTCTCATCTCCTTGTGCCCGGGTTCGCCATTCCAGCCGCTTTACTAGCAAGCTCCCTACTTGGAGCATCAGCACCTTTAACCTCCTGTTCCGTACAGGTTGCAATTTGTCCTGAGGATAAACGGGAAGACGTGGAACCAACGAGAGACTAGCTCTTGGTGTTGGGACAGGCACAGGTCACTCTATTTTCCCATAAGAAAGAAGAATTAACCACAGGCTCAGCCTACCCCCCGGAACCAGAACAGGGCCTGAAGCCATTCTGCGATTTTGCGGCCAGCTCCCATAAAAACGAGTTGTAAAATGGAGGTTCAGGGCACTGCAATTCAGAAACCTGCAGTTATAAATGATAACTCTCGTCCAGAAATATTTTTAAGGGAAGGCAAAGAAGAGGATTTGAAATCAAGGCAGAATTGCAGGAAACAGATTTCAGGAGGTAGATTCGAATCGCCTTTAAAGCACATGAAAAGCGGCAAAACGTTGACAATGATGCCCTTGGCCAAAAAGGGCGTATGCGTTTTTTCCTGAATATATTCAGGAAAAAACGCATACGCCCTTTTTGGCCAACCAAGCAACCTGGAAAGGCAAATCAGTGCTACAAAGAAGTCTCGCTGCCCATCGGTCAAAAGGGCCATGCTGAAAAAAGTGTCAAAACCAGAAATGCAGGACAGGCCATGGAGAAATGGGAGCCTTGCTACACCGATGGGCGGGATGTAAATTGCCAAGAGCCACTCTGGAGTAGTGTACGGTGAGTCCTGAAACATCTGAAAAACACAGCTTAGAGAGCATAGGGCACTTTCACTCATGGGGGTATAAATTGGGAAAATTAAAAATCAGCAAGACACAAGCAACCCAAAGTTTAGGGCTGCTCTGTTGACCAGGACCTCCATTTCATTCCACCTTAAATATCCCAGGAAAAAGAAATATGGATAAAGAAGTTGTGGTCCTTATGTACAATGGAATATCACTCAGCCAGGAAATCAATGTCGTAAGGTTAGTAGCAGCATGATGAGTGGATTTAGGTACGACGATTCTAAGTGAAATAAGTCACACAGAAAAGGACACTTCTCATAAGGTATCACTTATAGAGGGAATGTAAAAACCGTTACACTTGAACTGAATTACAAAACAGAACAGAGTCACACATGCAGAAAACAAACTATGGCTGCTTAACGGGAAAGGTGAGGTGGGGTGATACATAAAACAAGGGTATCAAATTAGCTCAGATACCGTTCCATAAACCCAATATGTAATAGACAAGACCTACTCCTTGCTCAGAGAACTGGACTCAACACGCCCTATTCACCGCACAAGAATATATCTGACTAGTAATAATCATAAAACCTATGTATTGATATCTCTCTGTTAGTGTGTCAAGTGGGTGTAAAGCGGCATAAACAAAGCAGTGAAAAGCAGCTAAATCCCATTATGAAAATAAATTACTTTGAAAAACCCATGAAACAAAGACAGTGAAAGAGAGAGTAATTCTTACACAATGCGTTCAGGGGCTGTGATGCAACCTGGATTGACCATATCTAGACACACAGCTGGAAGAGACATAAGGGTGGACACTCTTGGGGCTGAGAGGTTTGGTGAGGTTGGGTGAGCAAATGCAGACCCTTTAAAGTAATACTGCGTGGTACCCATCGCATGGGTCCCAAATCTCCAGGTTCAAGGGCATCTTCCTACATCAAAAACATGCATGAGAAACCCAGAAGATGGTACACCGTGTGATGGGGAAAGGTTTCTAAAACGCACCTCATTTCTCATCTCCTTGTGCCCGGGTTCGCCATTCCAGCCGCTTTACTAGCAAGCTCCCTACTTGGAGCATCAGCACCTTTAACCTCCTGTTCCGTACAGGTTGCAATTTGTCCTGAGGATAAACGGGAAGACGTGGAACCAACGAGAGACTAGCTCTTGGTGTTGGGACAGGCACAGGTCACTCTATTTTCCCATCAGAAAGAAGAATTAACCACAGGCTCAGCCTGCCCCCCGGAACCAGAACAGGGCCTGAAGCCATTCTGCGATTTTGCCGCCAGCTCCCATAAAAACGAGTTGTAAAATGGAGGTTCAGGGCACTGCAATTCACAAACCTGCAGTTATAAATGATAACTCTCGTCCACAAATATATTGAGGGAAGGCAAAGAAGAGGATTTGAAATCAAGGCAGAATTGCAGGAAAGAGATTTCAAGAGGTAGATTCGAATCGCATTTAAAGCACATGAAAAGCGGCAAATCGTTGACAATGATGCCCTTGGCCAAAAAGGGCGTATGCGTTTTTTCCTGAATATATTCAGGAAAAAACGCATACGCCCTTTTTGGCCAACCAAGCAACCTGGAAAGGCAAATCAGCGCTACAAACAAGTCTCGCTTCCCATCGGTCAAAAGGGCCATGCTGAAAAAAGTGTCAAAACCAGAAATGCAGGACAGGCCATGGAGAAATGGGAGCCTTGCTACACTGATGGGCGGGATGTAAATTGCCAACAGCCACTCTGGAGAAGGGGACGGTGAGTCCTGAAACATCTAAAAAACACAGCTTAGAGAGCATAGGGCACTTCCACTCATGGGGGTATGAATTGGGAAGATGAAAAATCAGCAAGACACAAGCACCCCAAAGTTTAGGGCTGCTCTGTTGACAAGGACCTCCACTTCATTCCACCTTAAATATCCCAGGAAAGAGAAAAATGGGTAAAGAAGTTGTGGTCCTTATGTACAATGGAATATCACTCAGCCATGAAATCAATGTCATAAGGCTAGTAGCAGCATGATGAGTGGATTTAGGTACGACGATTCTAAGTGAAATAAGTCACACAGAAAAGGACACTTCTCATAAGGTATCACTGATAGAGGGAATGTAAAAACCGTTACACTTGAACTGAATTACAAAACAGAACAGACTCACACATGCAGAAAACACACTATGGCTGCTTAACGGGAAAGGTGAGGTGGGGTGATACATAAAACAAGGGTTTCAAATTAGCTCAGATACCGTTCCATAAACCCAATATGTAATAGACAAGACCTACTCCTTGCTCAGAGAACTGGACTCAACACGCCCTATTCACCGCACAAGAATATATCTGACTAGTAATAATCGTAAAGCCTATGTATTGATATCTCTCTGTTAGTGTGTCAAGTGGGTGTAAAGTGGCATAAACACAGCAGTGAAAAGCAGCTAAATCCCATTATGAAAATAAATTACTTTGAAAAACCCATGAAACAAAGACAGTGAACGAGAGAGGAATTCTTACACAATGCGTTCAGGGGCTGTGATGCAACCTGGATTGACCATATCTAGACCCACAGCTGGATGAGACATAAGGGTGGACACTCTTGGGGCTGAGAGGTTTGGTGAGGTTGGGTGAGCAAACGCAGACCCTTTAAAGTAATACTGCATGGTACCCATCGCATGGGTCCCAAATCTCCAGGTTCAAGGGCATCTTCCTACATCAAAAACATGCATGAGAAACCCAGAAGATGGTACACCGTGTGATGGGGAAAGGTTTCTAAAACGCACCTCATTTCTCATCTCCTTGTGCCCGGGTTCGCCATTCCAGCCGCTTTACTAGCAAGCTCCCTACTTGGAGCATCAGCACCTTTAACCTCCTGTTCCGTAGAGGTTGCAATTTGTCCTGAGGATAAACGGGAAGACGTGGAACCAACGAGAGACTAGCTCTTGGTGTTGGGACAGGCACAGGTCACTCTATTTTCCCATCAGAAAGAAGAATTAACCACAGGCTCAGCCTGCCCCCCGGAACCAGAACAGGGCCTGAATCCATTCTGTGATTTTGCGGCCAGCTCCCATAAAAACGAGTTGTAAAATGGAGGTTCAGGGCACTGCAATTCACAAACTTGCAGTTATAAATGATAACTCTCGTCCACAAATATATTGAGGGAAGGCAACGAAGAGGATTTGAAATCAAGGCAGAATTGCAGGAAACAGATTTCAGGAGGTAGATTCGAATCGCATTTAAAGCACATGAAAAGCGGCAAAACGTTGACAATGATGCCCTTGGCCAAAAAGGGCGTATGCGTTTTTTCCTGAATATATTCAGGAAAAAACGCATACGCCCTTTTTGGCCAACCAAGCAACCTGGAAAGGCAAATCAGCGCTACAAACAAGTCTCGCTTCCCATCGGTCAAAAGGGCCATGCTGAAAAAAGTGTCAAAACCAGAAATGCAGGACAGGCCATGGAGAAATGGGAGCCTTGCTACACTGATGGGCGGGATGTAAATTGCCAACAGCCACTCTGGAGAAGTGTACGGTGAGTCCTGAAACATCTAAAAAACACAGCTTAGAGAGCATAGGGCACTTCCACTCATGGGGGTATAAATTGGGAAAATGAAAAATCAGCAAGACACAAGCACCCCAAAGTTTAGGGCTGCTCTGTTGACAAGGACCTCCACTTCATTCCACCTTAAATATCCCAGGAAAGAGAAAAATGGGTAAAGAAGTTGTGGTCCTTATGTACAATGGAATATCACTCAGCCATGAAATCAATGTCATAAGGCTAGTAGCAGCATGATGAGTGGATTTAGGTACGACGATTCTAAGTGAAATAAGTCACACAGAAAAGGACACTTCTCATAAGGTATCACTGATAGAGGGAATGTAAAAACCGTTACACTTGAACTGAATTACAAAACAGAACAGAGTCACACATGCAGAAAACACACTATGGCTGCTTAACGGGAAAGGTGAGGTGGGGTGATACATAAAACAAGGGTATCAAATTAGCTCAGATACCATTCCATAAACCCAATATGTAATAGACAAGACCTACTCCTTGCTCAGAGAACTGGACTCAACACGCCCTATTCACCGCACAAGAATATATCTGACTAGTAATAATCGTAAAGCCTATGTATTGATATCTCTCTGTTAGTGTGTCAAGTGGGTGTAAAGCAGCATAAACACAGCAGTGAAAAGCAGCTAAATCCCATTATGAAAATAAATTACTTTGAAAAACCCATGAAACAAAGACAGTGAACGAGAGAGGAATTCTTACACAATGCGTTCAGGGGCTGTGATGCAACCTGGATTGACCATATCTAGACCCACAGCTGGATGAGACATAAGGGTGGACACTCTTGGGGCTGAGAGGTTTGGTGAGGTTGGGTGAGCAAACGCAGACCCTTTAAAGTAATACTGCATGGTACCCATCGCATGGGTCCCAAATCTCCAGGTTCAAGGGCATCTTCCTACATCAAAAACATGCATGAGAAACCCAGAAGATGGTACACCGTGTGATGGGGAAAGGTTTCTAAAACGCACCTCATTTCTCATCTCCTTGTGCCCGGGTTCGCCATTCCAGCCGCTTTACTAACAAGCTCCCTACTTGGAGCATCAGCACCTTTAACCTCCTGTTCCGTAGAGGTTGCAATTTGTCCTGAGGATAAACGGGAAGACGTGGAACCAACGAGAGACTAGCTCTTGGTGTTGGGACAGGCACAGGTCACTCTATTTTCCCATCAGAAAGAAGAATTAACCACAGGCTCAGCCTGCCCCCCGGAACCAGAACAGGGCCTGAATCCATTCTGTGATTTTGCGGCCAGCTCCCATAAAAACGAGTTGTAAAATGGAGGTTCAGGGCACTGCAATTCACAAACTTGCAGTTATAAATGATAACTCTCGTCCACAAATATATTGAGGGAAGGCAACGAAGAGGATTTGAAATCAAGGCAGAATTGCAGGAAACAGATTTCAGGAGGTAGATTCGAATCGCATTTAAAGCACATGAAAAGCGGCAAAACGTTGACAATGATGCCCTTGGCCAAAAAGGGCGTATGCGTTTTTTCCTGAATATATTCAGGAAAAAACGCATACGCCCTTTTTGGCCAACCAAGCAACCTGGAAAGGCAAATCAGCGCTACAAACAAGTCTCGCTTCCCATCGGTCAAAAGGGCCATGCTGAAAAAAGTGTCAAAACCAGAAATGCAGGACAGGCCATGGAGAAATGGGAGCCTTGCTACACTGATGGGCGGGATGTAAATTGCCAACAGCCACTCTGGAGAAGTGTACGGTGAGTCCTGAAACATCTAAAAAACACAGCTTAGAGAGCATAGGGCACTTCCACTCATGGGGGTATGAATTGGGAAAATGAAAAATCAGCAAGACACAAGCACCCCAAAGTTTAGGGCTGCTCTGTTGACAAGGACCTCCACTTCATTCCACCTTAAATATCCCAGGAAAGAGAAAAATGGGTAAAGAAGTTGTGGTCCTTATGTACAATGGAATATCACTCAGCCATGAAATCAATGTCATAAGGCTAGTAGCAGCATGATGAGTGGATTTAGGTACGACGATTCTAAGTGAAATAAGTCACACAGAAAAGGACACTTCTCATAAGGTATCACTGATAGAGGGAATGTAAAAACCGTTACACTTGAACTGAATTACAAAACAGAACAGAGTCACACATGCAGAAAACACACTATGGCTGCTTAACGGGAAAGGTGAGGTGGGGTGATACATAAAACAAGGGTATCAAATTAGCTCAGATACCATTCCATAAACCCAATATGTAATAGACAAGACCTACTCCTTGCTCAGAGAACTGGACTCAACACGCCCTATTCACCGCACAAGAATATATCTGACTAATAATAATCGTAAAGCCTATGTATTGATATCTCTCTTTTAGTGTGTCAAGTGGGTGTAAAGGGGCATAAACACAGCAGTGAAAAGCAGCTAAATCCCATTATGAAAATAAATTACTTTGAAAAACCCATGAAACAAAGAGTGAAAGAGAAAGGAATTCTTACACAATGCGTTCAGGGGCTGTGATGCAACCTGGATTGACCATATCTAGACCCACAGCTGGAAGAGACATAAGGGTGGACACTCTTGGGGCTGAGAGGTTTGGTGAGGTTGGGTGAGCAAATGCAGACCCTTTAAAGTAATACTGCGTGGTACCCATCGCATGGGTCCCAAATCTCCAGGTTCAAGGGCATCTTCCTACATCAAAAACATGCATGAGAAACCCAGAAGATGGTACACCGTGTGATGGGGAAAGGTTTCTAAAACGCACCTCATTTCTCATCTCCTTGTGCCCGGGTTCGCCATTCCAGCCGCTTTACTAGCAAGCTCCCTACTTGGAGCATCAGCACCTTTAACCTCCTGTTCCGTACAGGTTGCAATTTGTCCTGAGGATAAACGGGAAGACGTGGAACCAACGAGAGACTAGCTCTTGGTGTTGGGACAGGCACAGGTCACTCTATTTTCCCATCAGGAAGAAGAATTAACCACAGGCTCAGCCTGCCCCCCGGAACCAGAACAGGGCCTGAAGCCATTCTGCGATTTTGCCGCCAGCTCCCATAAAAACGAGTTGTAAAATGGAGGTTCAGGGCACTGCAATTCACAAACCTGCAGTTATAAATGATAACTCTCGTCCACAAATATATTGAGGGAAGGCAAAGAAGAGGATTTGAAATCAAGGCAGAATTGCAGGAAAGAGATTTCAAGAGGTAGATTCGAATCGCATTTAAAGCACATGAAAAGCGGCAAATCGTTGACAATGATGCCCTTGGCCAAAAAGGGCGTATGCGTTTTTTCCTGAATATATTCAGGAAAAAACGCATACGCCCTTTTTGGCCAACCAAGCAACCTGGAAAGGCAAATCAGCGCTACAAACAAGTCTCGCTTCCCATCGGTCAAAAGGGCCATGCTGAAAAAAGTGTCAAAACCAGAAATGCAGGACAGGCCATGGAGAAATGGGAGCCTTGCTACACTGATGGGCGGGATGTAAATTGCCAACAGCCACTCTGGAGAAGTGTACGGTGAGTCCTGAAACATCTAAAAAACACAGCTTAGAGAGCATAGGGCACTTCCACTCATGGGGGTATGAATTGGGAAGATGAAAAATCAGCAAGACACAAGCACCCCAAAGTTTAGGGCTGCTCTGTTGACAAGGACCTCCACTTCATTCCACCTTAAATATCCCAGGAAAGAGAAAAATGGGTAAAGAAGTTGTGGTCCTTATGTACAATGGAATATCACTCAGCCATGAAATCAATGTCATAAGGCTAGTAGCAGCATGATGAGTGGATTTAGGTACGACGATTCTAAGTGAAATAAGTCACACAGAAAAGGACACTTCTCATAAGGTATCACTGATAGAGGGAATGTAAAAACCGTTACACTTGAACTGAATTACAAAACAGAACAGAGTCACACATGCAGAAAACACACTATGGCTGCTTAACGGGAAAGGTGAGGTGGGGTGATACATAAAACAAGGGTTTCAAATTAGCTCAGATACCGTTCCATAAACCCAATATGTAATAGACAAGACCTACTCCTTGCTCAGAGAACTGGACTCAACACGCCCTATTCACCGCACAAGAATATATCTGACTAGTAATAATCGTAAAGCCTATGTATTGATATCTCTCTGTTAGTGTGTCAAGTGGGTGTAAAGTGGCATAAACACAGCAGTGAAAAGCAGCTAAATCCCATTATGAAAATAAATTACTTTGAAAAACCCATGAAACAAAGACAGTGAACGAGAGAGGAATTCTTACACAATGCGTTCAGGGGCTGTGATGCAACCTGGATTGACCATATCTAGACCCACAGCTGGATGAGACATAAGGGTGGACACTCTTGGGGCTGAGAGGTTTGGTGAGGTTGGGTGAGCAAACGCAGACCCTTTAAAGTAATACTGCATGGTACCCATCGCATGGGTCCCAAATCTCCAGGTTCAAGGGCATCTTCCTACATCAAAAACATGCATGAGAAACCCAGAAGATGGTACACTGTGTGATGGGGAAAGGTTTCTAAAACGCACCTCATTTCTCATCTCCTTGTGCCCGGGTTCGCCATTCCAGCCGCTTTACTAGCAAGCTCCCTACTTGGAGCATCAGCACCTTTAACCTCCTGTTCCGTAGAGGTTGCAATTTGTCCTGAGGATAAACGGGAAGACGTGGAACCAACGAGAGACTAGCTCTTGGTGTTGGGACAGGCACAGGTCACTCTATTTTCCCATCAGAAAGAAGAATTAACCACAGGCTCAGCCTGCCCCCCGGAACCAGAACAGGGCCTGAATCCATTCTGTGATTTTGCGGCCAGCTCCCATAAAAACGAGTTGTAAAATGGAGGTTCAGGGCACTGCAATTCACAAACTTGCAGTTATAAATGATAACTCTCGTCCACAAATATATTGAGGGAAGGCAACGAAGAGGATTTGAAATCAAGGCAGAATTGCAGGAAACAGATTTCAGGAGGTAGATTCGAATCGCATTTAAAGCACATGAAAAGCGGCAAAACGTTGACAATGATGCCCTTGGCCAAAAAGGGCGTATGCGTTTTTTCCTGAATATATTCAGGAAAAAACGCATACGCCCTTTTTGGCCAACCAAGCAACCTGGAAAGGCAAATCAGCGCTACAAACAAGTCTCGCTTCCCATCGGTCAAAAGGGCCATGCTGAAAAAAGTGTCAAAACCAGAAATGCAGGACAGGCCATGGAGAAATGGGAGCCTTGCTACACTGATGGGCGGGATGTAAATTGCCAACAGCCACTCTGGAGAAGTGTACGGTGAGTCCTGAAACATCTAAAAAACACAGCTTAGAGAGCATAGGGAACTTCCACTCATGGGGGTATGAATTGGGAAAATGAAAAATCAGCAAGACACAAGCACCCCAAAGTTTAGGGCTGCTCTGTTGACAAGGACCTCCACTTCATTCCACCTTAAATATCCCAGGAAAGAGAAAAATGGGTAAAGAAGTTGTGGTCCTTATGTACAATGGAATATCACTCAGCCATGAAATCAATGTCATAAGGCTAGTAGCAGCATGATGAGTGGATTTAGGTACGACGATTCTAAGTGAAATAAGTCACACAGAAAAGGACACTTCTCATAAGGTATCACTGATAGAGGGAATGTAAAAACCGTTACACTTGAACTGAATTACAAAACAGAACAGACTCACACATGCAGAAAACACACTATGGCTGCTTAACGGGAAAGGTGAGGTGGGGTGATACATAAAACAAGGGTATCAAATTAGCTCAGATACCATTCCATAAACCCAATATGTAATAGACAAGACCTACTCCTTGCTCAGAGAACTGGACTCAACACGCCCTATTCACCGCACAAGAATATATCTGACTAGTAATAATCGTAAAGCCTATGTATTGATATCTCTCTGTTAGTGTGTCAAGTGGGTGTAAAGCGGCATAAACACAGCAGTGAAAAGCAGCTAAATCCCATTATGAAAATAAATTACTTTGAAAAACCCATGAAACAAAGACAGTGAACGAGAGAGGAATTCTTACACAATGCGTTCAGGGGCTGTGATGCAACCTGGATTGACCATATCTAGACCCACAGCTGGATGAGACATAAGGGTGGACACTCTTGGGGCTGAGAGGTTTGGTGAGGTTGGGTGAGCAAACGCAGACCCTTTAAAGTAATACTGCATGGTACCCATCGCATGGGTCCCAAATCTCCAGCTTCAAGGGCATCTTCCTACATCAAAAACATGCATGAGAAACCCAGAAGATGGTACACCGTGTGATGGGGAAAGGTTTCTAAAACGCACCTCATTTCTCATCTCCTTGTGCCCGGGTTCGCCATTCCAGCCGCTTTACTAGCAAGCTCCCTACTTGGAGCATCAGCACCTTTAACCTCCTGTTCCGTAGAGGTTGCAATTTGTCCTGAGGATAAACGGGAAGACGTGGAACCAACGAGAGACTAGCTCTTGGTGTTGGGACAGGCACAGGTCACTCTATTTTCCCATCAGAAAGAAGAATTAACCACAGGCTCAGCCTGCCCCCCGGAACCAGAACAGGGCCTGAATCCATTCTGTGATTTTGCGGCCAGCTCCCATAAAAACGAGTTGTAAAATGGAGGTTCAGGGCACTGCAATTCACAAACTTGCAGTTATAAATGATAACTCTCGTCCACAAATATATTGAGGGAAGGCAACGAAGAGGATTTGAAATCAAGGCAGAATTGCAGGAAACAGATTTCAGGAGGTAGATTCGAATCGCATTTAAAGCACATGAAAAGCGGCAAAACGTTGACAATGATGCCCTTGGCCAAAAAGGGCGTATGCGTTTTTTCCTGAATATATTCAGGAAAAAACGCATACGCCCTTTTTGGCCAACCAAGCAACCTGGAAAGGCAAATCAGCGCTACAAACAAGTCTCGCTTCCCATCGGTCAAAAGGGCCATGCTGAAAAAAGTGTCAAAACCAGAAATGCAGGACAGGCCATGGAGAAATGGGAGCCTTGCTACACTGATGGGCGGGATGTAAATTGCCAACAGCCACTCTGGAGAAGTGTACGGTGAGTCCTGAAACATCTAAAAAACACAGCTTAGAGAGCATAGGGCACTTCCACTCATGGGGGTATGAATTGGGAAAATGAAAAATCAGCAAGACACAAGCACCCCAAAGTTTAGGGCTGCTCTGTTGACAAGGACCTCCACTTCATTCCACCTTAAATATCCCAGGAAAGAGAAAAATGGGTAAAGAAGTTGTGGTCCTTATGTACAATGGAATATCACTCAGCCATGAAATCAATGTCATAAGGCTAGTAGCAGCATGATGAGTGGATTTAGGTACGACGATTCTAAGTGAAATAAGTCACACAGAAAAGGACACTTCTCATAAGGTATCACTGATAGAGGGAATGTAAAAACCGTTACACTTGAACTGAATTACAAAACAGAACAGAGTCACACATGCAGAAAACACACTATGGCTGCTTAACGGGAAAGGTGAGGTGGGGTGATACATAAAACAAGGGTATCAAATTAGCTCAGATACCATTCCATAAACCCAATATGTAATAGACAAGACCTACTCCTTGCTCAGAGAACTGGACTCAACACGCCCTATTCACCGCACAAGAATATATCTGACTAATAATAATCGTAAAGCCTATGTATTGATATCTCTCTTTTAGTGTGTCAAGTGGGTGTAAAGGGGCATAAACACAGCAGTGAAAAGCAGCTAAATCCCATTATGAAAATAAATTACTTTGAAAAACCCATGAAACAAAGAGTGAAAGAGAAAGGAATTCTTACACAATGCGTTCAGGGGCTGTGATGCAACCTGGATTGACCATATCTAGACCCACAGCTGGATCAGACATAAGGGTGGACACTCTTGGGGCTGAGAGGTTTGGTGAGGTTGGGTGAGCAAACGCAGACCCTTTAAAGTAATACTGCATGGTACCCATCGCATGGGTCCCAAATCTCCAGGTTCAAGGGGATCTTCCTACATCAAAAACATGCATGAGAAACCCAGAAGATGGTACACCGTGTGATGGGGAAAGGTTTCTAAAACGCACCTCATTTCTCATCTCCTTGTGCCCGGGTTCGCCATTCCAGCCGCTTTACTAGCAAGCTCCCTACTTGGAGCATCAGCACCTTTAACCTCCTGTTCCGTACAGGTTGCAATTTGTCCTGAGGATAAACGGGAAGACGTGGAACCAACGAGAGACTACCTCTTGGTGTTGGGACAGGCACAGGTCACTCTATTTTCCCATAAGAAAGAAGAATTATCCACAGGCTCAGCCTACCCCCCGGAACCAGAACAGGGCCTGAAGCCATTCTGCGATTTTGCGGCCAGCTCCCATAAAAACGAGTTGTAAAATGGAGGTTCAGGGCACTGCAATTCAGAAACCTGCAGTTATAAATGATAACTCTCGTCCAGAAATATTTTGAGGGAAGGCAAAGAAGAGGATTTGAAATCAAGGCAGAATTGCAGGAAACAGATTTCAGGAGGTAGATTCGAATCGCCTTTAAAGCACATGAAAAGCGGCAAAACGTTGACAATGATGCCCTTGGCCAAAAAGGGCGTATGCGTTTTTTCCTGAATATATTCAGGAAAAAACGCATACGCCCTTTTTGGCCAACCAAGCAACCTGGAAAGGCAAATCAGTGCTACAAAGAAGTCTCGCTGCCCATCGGTCAAAAGGGCCATGCTGAAAAAAGTGTCAAAACCAGAAATGCAGGACAGGCCATGGAGAAATGGGAGCCTTGCTACACCGATGGGCGGGATGTAAATTGCCAAGAGCCACTCTGGAGTAGTGTACGGTGAGTCCTGAAACATCTGAAAAACACAGCTTAGAGAGCATAGGGCACTTTCACTCATGGGGGTATAAATTGGGAAAATTAAAAATCAGCAAGACACAAGCAACCCAAAGTTTAGGGCTGCTCTGTTGACCAGGACCTCCATTTCATTCCACCTTAAATATCCCAGGAAAAAGAAATATGGATAAAGAAGTTGTGGTCCTTATGTACAATGGAATATCACTCAGCCATGAAATCAATGTCGTAAGGTTAGTAGCAGCATGATGAGTGGATTTAGGTACGACGATTCTAAGTGAAATAAGTCACACAGAAAAGGACACTTCTCATAAGGTATCACTTATAGAGGGAATGTAAAAACCGTTACACTTGAACTGAATTACAAAACAGAACAGAGTCACACATGCAGAAAACACACTATGGCTGCTTAACGGGAAAGGTGAGGTGGGGTGATACATAAAACAAGGGTATCAAATTAGCTCAGATACCGTTCCATAAACCCAATATGTAATAGACAAGACCTACTCCTTGCTCAGAGAACTGGACTCAACACGCCCTATTCACCGCACAAGAATATATCTGACTAGTAATAATCATAAAACCTATGTATTGATATCTCTCTGTTAGTGTGTCAAGTGGGTGTAAAGCGGCATAAACAAAGCAGTGAAAAGCAGCTAAATCCCATTATGAAAATAAATTACTTTGAAAAACCCATGAAACAAAGACAGTGAAAGAGAGAGTAATTCTTACACAATGCGTTCAGGGGCTGTGATGCAACCTGGATTGACCATATCTAGACCCACAGCTGGAAGAGACATAAGGGTGGACACTCTTGGGGCTGAGAGGTTTGGTGAGGTTGGGTGAGCAAATGCAGACCCTTTAAAGTAATACTGCGTGGTACCCATCGCATGGGTCCCAAATCTCCAGGTTCAAGGGCATCTTCCTACATCAAAAACATGCATGAGAAACCCAGAAGATGGTACACCGTGTGATGGGGAAAGGTTTCTAAAACGCACCTCATTTCTCATCTCCTTGTGCCCGGGTTCGCCATTCCAGCCGCTTTACTAGCAATCTCCCTACTTGGAGCATCAGCACCTTTAACCTCCTGTTCCGTAGAGGTGGCAATTTGTCCTGAGGATGAACGGGAAGACGTGGAACCAACGAGAGACTAGCTCTTGGTGTTGGGACAGGCACAGGTCACTCTATTTTCCCATCAGGAAGAAGAATTAACCACAGGCTCAGCCTGCCCCCCGGAACCAGAACAGGGCCTGAAGCCATCCTGTGCTTTTGCGGCCAGCTCCCAAAAAAGCGAGTTGTAAAATGGAGGTTCAGGGCACTGCAATTCAGAAACCTACAGAGTTATAAATGATAACTCTCGTCCACAAATATATTGAGGGAAGGCAAAGAAGAGGATTTGAAATCAAGGCAGAATTGCAGGAAACAGATTTCAGGAGGTAGATTCGAATCGCCTTTAAAGCACATGAAAAGCGGCAAAACGTTGACAATGATGTCCTTGGCCAAAAAGGGCGTATGCGTTTTTTCCTGAATATATTCAGGAAAAAACGCATACGCCCTTTTTGGCCAACCAAGCAACCTGGAAAGGCAAATCAGCGCTACAAAGAAGTCTCGCTTCCCATCGGTCAAAAGGGCCATGCTGAATATGGGAAAGGAAATAGTTAATCAAGTCCAGGAAGCACAGAGAGTCCCATACAGGATAAACCCAAGGAGAAACACGCCAAGACACATAATAATCAAACTGTCAAAAATTAAATATAAAGAAAACATATTAAAAGCAGCAAGGGAAAAACAACAAATAACACACAAGGGAATCCCCATAAGGTTAACATCTGATCTTTCAGCAGAAACTCTGCAAGCCAGAAGGGAGTGGCAGGATATACTTAAAGTGATGAAGGAGAAAAACCTACAACCAAGGTTACTCTACCCAGCCAGGATCTCATTCAGATTTGATGGAGAAATTAAAACCTTTACAGACAAGCAAAAGCTGAGAGAGTTCAGCACCACAAAACCAGCTTTACAACAAATGCTAAAGGAACTTCTCTAGGCAGGAAACACAAGAGAAGGAAAACACCTACAATAACAAACCCAAAACATTTAAGAAAATGGGAATGGGAACATACATATCGATAATTACCTTGAATGTAAATGGATTAAATGCTCCCACCAAAAGACACAGACTGGCTGAATGGATACAAAAACAAGACCCATATATATGCTGTCTACAAGAGACCCACTTCAGACCTAGAGACACATACAGACTGAAAGTGAGGGGATGGAAAAAGATATTCCATGCAAATGGAAATCAAAAGAAAGCTGGAGTAGCAATTCTTATATCAGACAAAATAGACTTTAAAATAAAGAATATTATAAGAGACAAAGAAGGACACTATATAATGATCAAGGGATCGATCCAAGAGGAAGGTATAACAATTGTAAATATTTATGCACCCAACATAGGAGCACCTCAATACATAAGGCAAATACTAACAGCCATAAAAGGGGAAATTGACAGCAACACAATCATAGTAGGGGACTTTAACACCCCACTTTCACCAATGGACAGATCATCCAAAATGAAAATAAATAAGGAAACACAAGCTTTAAATGATACATTAAACAAGATGGACTTAATTGATATTTATAGGACATTCCACCCAAAAACAACAGAATACACATTTTTCTCAAGTGCGCATGGAACATTCTCCAGGATAGATCATATCTTGGGTCACAAATCAAGCCTTGGTAAATTTAAGAAAATTGAAATCGTATCAAGTATCTTTTCCGACCACAACGCTATGAGACTAGATATCAATTACAGGAAAAGATCTGTAAAAAATACAAACACATGGAGGCTACACAATACACTACTTAATAATGAAGTGATCACTGAAGAAATCAAAGGGGAAATCAAAAAATACCTAGAAACAAATGACAATGGAGATACGACGACCCAAAACCTATGGGATGCAGCAAAAGCAGTGCTAAGAGGGAAGTTTATAGCAATACAAGCCTACCTCAAGAAACAGGAAACATCTCGAATAAACAACCTAACCTTGCACCTAAAGCAATTAGAGAAAGAAGAACAAAAAAACCCCAAAGCTAGCAGAAGGAAAGAAATCATAAAGATCAGGTCAGAAATAAATGAAAAAGAAATGAAGGAAACAATAGCAAAAATCAATAAAACTAAAAGCTGGTTCTTTGAGAAGATAAACAAAATTGATAAACCATTAGCCAGACTCATCAAGAGAAAAAGGGAGAAGACTCAAATCAATAGAATTAGAAATGAAAAAGGAGAAGTAACCACTGACACTGCAGAAATACAAAAGATCATGAGAGATTACTACAAGCAACTCTACGCCAATAAAATGGACAACCTGGAAGAAATGGACAGATTCTTAGAAATGCACAAACTGCCGAGACTGAACCAGGAAGAAATAGAAAATATGAACAGACCAATCACAAGCACTGAAATTGAAACTGTGATTAAAAACCTTCCAACAAACAAAAGCCCAGGACCAGATGGCTTC
Organism: Balaenoptera borealis; assembly: GCF_965194805.1. Taxonomy (NCBI): domain Eukaryota; kingdom Metazoa; phylum Chordata; class Mammalia; order Artiodactyla; family Balaenopteridae; genus Balaenoptera; species Balaenoptera borealis. Next base: position 580,213 of record NW_028123837.1, read on the forward strand.
ACAGGTGAATTCTATCAAACATTTAGAGAAGAGCTAACACCTATCCTTCTCAAACTCTTCCAAAATATTGCAGAGGGAGGAACACTCCCAAACTCATTCTACGAGGCCACCATCACCCTGATACCAAAACCAGACAAAGATGTCACAAAGAAGGAAAACTACAGGCCAATATCACTGATGAACATAGATGCAAAAATCCTCAACAAAATACTCGCAAACAGAATCCAACAGCACATTAAAAGGATCATACACCATGATCAAGTGGGGTTTATCCCAGGAATGCAAGGATTCTTCAATATACGTAAATCAATCAATGTGATACACCATATTAACAAATTGAAGGAGAAAAACCATATGATCATCTCAATAGATGCAGAGAAAGCTTTCGACAAAATTCAACACCCATTTATGATAAAAGCCCTGCAGAAAGTAGGCATAGAGGGAACTTTCCTCAACATAATAAAGGCCATATATGACAAACCCACAGCCAACATTGTCCTCAATGGTGAAAAACTGAAACCATTTCCACTAAGATCAGGAACAAGACAAGGTTGCCCACTCTCACCACTATTATTCAACATAGTTTTGGAAGTGTTAGCCACAGCAATCAGAGAAGACAAAGAAATAAAAGGAATCCAAATCGGAAAAGAAGAAGTAAAGCTGTCACTGTTTGCAGATGACATGATACTATACATAGAGAATCCTAAAGATGCTACCAGAAAACTCCTAGAGCTAATCAATGAATTTGGTAAAGTAGCAGGATACAAAATTAATGCACAGAAATCTCTTGCATTTCTATACACTAATGACGAAAAATCTGAAAGTGAAATTAAGAAAACACTCCCATTTACCATTGCAACAAAAAGAATAAAATATCTAGGAATAAACCTACCTAAGGAGACAAAAGACCTGTATGCAGAAAATTATAAGACACTGATGAAAGAAATTAAAGATGATACAAACAGATGGAGAGATATACCATGTTCCTGGATTGGAAAAATCAACATTGTGAAAATGAGTCTACTACCCAAAGCAATCTACAGATTCAATGCAATCCCTATCAAACTACCACTGGCATTTTTCACAGAACTAGAACAAAAAATTTCACAATTTGTATGGAAACACAAAAGACCCCGAATAGCCAAAGCAATCTTGAGAACGAAAAATGGAGCTGGGGGAATCAGGCTCCCTGACTTCAGACTATATTACAAAGCTACAGTAATCAAGACAGTTTGGTACTGGCACAAAAACAGAAATATAGATCAATGGAACAGGATAGAAAGCCCAGAGATAAACCCACGCACATATGGTCACCTTATCTTTGATAAAGGAGGCAAGCATATACAGTGGAGAAAAGACAGCCTCTTCAATAAGTGGTGCTGGGAAAATTGGACAGGTACATGTAAAAGTATGAAATTAGAACACTCCCTGACACCATGCACAAAAATAAACTCAAAATGGATTAAAGACCTAAGTGTAAGACCAGACACTATCGAACTCTTAGAGGAAAACATAGGCAGAACACTCTATGACATACATCACAGCAAGATTCTTTTTGACCCAGCTCCCAGAGAAATGGAAATAAGAACACAAATAAACAAATGGGACCTAATGAAACTTAAAAGCTTTTGCACAGCAAAGGAAACCATAAACAAGACCAAAAGACAACCATCAGAATGGGAGAAAATATTTGCAAATGAAGCAACTGACAAAGGATTAATCTCCAAGATTTACAAGCAGCTCATGCAGCTCAATAACAAAAAAACGAACAACCCAATCCAAAAATGGGCAGAAGACCTAAATAGACATTTCTCCAAAGAAGATATACAGATGGCCAACAGACACATGAAAGAATGCTCAACATCATTAATCATTAGAGAAATGCAAATCAAAACTACAATGAGATATCATCTCACACCGGTCAGAATGGCCATCATCAAAAAATCTAGAAACAATAAATGCTGGAGAGGGTGTGGAGGAAAGGGAACTCTCTTGCACTGTTGGTGGGAATGTAAATTGATACAGCCACTATGGAGAACAGTATGGAGGTTCCTTAAAAAACTACAAATAGAACTACCATACGACCCAGCAATCCCACTACTGGGCATATACCCTGAGAAAACCATAGGTCAAAAAGAGTCATGTACCAAAATGTTCATTGCAGCTCTATTTACAATAGCCAGGACATGGAAGCAACCTAAATGTCCATCGACAGATGAATGGATAAAGAAGATGTGGCACATATATACAATGGAATATTACTCAGCCATAAAAAGAAATGAAACGGAGGTATTTGTAATGAGGTGGATGGAGTTAGAGTCTGTCATACAGAGTGAAGTAAGTCAGAAAGAGAAAAACAAATACAGTATGCTAACACATATATACGGAATCTAAGGAAAAAAAAAAGCCATGAAGAACCTAGTGGCAAGACGGGAATAAAGACACAGACCTACTAGAGAATGGACTTGAGGATATGGGGAGGGGGTGGGGTGAGATGTGACAGGGTGAGAGAGTGTCATGGACATATATACACTACCAAATGTAAAATAGATAGCTAGTGGGAAGCAGCCGCATAGCACAGGGAGATCAGCTCGGTGCTTTGTGACCACCTAGAGGGGTGGGATGGGGAGGGTGGGAGGGAGGGAGATGCAAGAGGGAAGAGATATGGGAACATATTGTATATGTATAACTGATTAACTTTGTTATAAAGCAGAAGCTAACACACCATTGTAAGGCAATTATACTTCAATAAAGATGTTTAAAAAAATAAAAAAAAAAAAGGGCCATGCTGAAAAAAGTGACAAAACCAGAAATGCAGGACAGGCCATGGAGAAATGGGAGCCTTGCTACACTGATGGGCGGGATGTAAATTGCCAACAGCCACTCTGGAGAAGTGTACAGTGTGTCCTGAAACATCTAAAAAACACAGCTTAGAGAGCATAGGGCACTTCCACTCATGGGGGTATGAATTGGGAAAATGAAAAATCAGCAAGACACAAGCACCCCAAAGTTTAGGGCTGCTCTGTTGACAAGGACCTCCACTTCATTCCACCTTCAATATCCCAGGAAAGAGAAAAATGGGTAAAGAAGTTGTGGTCCTTATGTACAATGGAATATCACTCAGCCATGAAATCAATGTCATAAGGCTAGTAGCAGCATGATGAGTGGATTTAGGTACGACGATTCTAAGTGAAATAAGTCACACAGAAAAGGACACTTCTCATAAGGTATCACTGATAGAGGGAATGTAAAAACTGTTACACTTGAACTGAATTACAAAACAGAACAGAGTCACACATGCAGAAAACACACTATGGCTGCTTAACGGGAAAGGTGAGGTGGGGTGATACATAAAACAAGGGTTTCAAATTAGCTCAGATACCGTTCCATAAACCCAATATGTAATAGACAAGACCTACTCCTTGCTCAGAGAACTGGACTCAACACGCCCTGTTCACCGCACAAGAATATATCTGACTAGTAATAATCGTAAAACCTATGTATTGATATCTCTCTGTTAGTGTGTCAAGTGGGTGTAAAGCGGCATAAACACAGCAGTGAAAAGCAGCTAAACCTCATTATAATAATAAATTACTTTTAAAAACCCATGAAACAAAGACAGTGAAAGAGAGAGGAATTCTTACACAATGCGTTCAGGGGCTGTGATGCAACCTGGATTGACCATACCTAGACACACAGCTGGATGAGACATAAGGGTGGACACTCTTGGGGCTGAGAGGTTTGGTGAGGTTGGGTGAGCAAACGCAGACCCTTTAAATTAATACTGCGTGGAACCCATCGCATGGGTCCCAAATCTCCAGGTTCAAGGGCATCTTCCTACATCGAAAACATGCATGAGAAACCCAGAAGATGGTACACCATGTGATGGGGAAAGGTTTCTAAAACGCACCTCATTTCTCATCTCCTTGTGCCCGGGTTCCCATTCCAGCCGCTTTACTAGCAATCTCCCTACTTGGAGCATAAGCACCTTTAACCTCCTGTTTCGTACAGGTTGCAATTTGTCCTGAGGATGAACGGGAAGACGTGGAACCAATGAGAGACTAGCTCTTGGTTTTGGGACAGGCACAGGTCACTCTATTTTCCCATCAGGAAGAAGAATTAACCACAGGCTCAGCCTGCGCCCCGGAACAAGAACAGGGCCTGAAACCATCCTGCGCGCTTGCGGCCAGCTCCCAAAAAAGCGAGTTGAAAAATGGAGCTCAGGGGCACTGCAACTCAAAACCTGCAGAGTTATAAATGATAACTCTCGTTCACAAATATATTGAGGGAAGGCAACGAAGAGGATTTGAAATCAAGGCAGAATTGCAGGAAACAGATTTCAGGAGGTAGATACGAATCGCTTTTAAAGCACATGAAAAGCGGCAAAACGTCGACAATGATGCCTTTGGCCAAAAAGGGCGTATGCGTTTTTTCCTGAATATATTCAGGAAAAAACGCATACGCCCTTTTTGGCCAACCAAGCAACCTGGAAAGGCAAATCAGTGCTACAAAGCATTCTCGCTTCCCATCGGTCAAACGGACCAGGTTGAAAAAAGTGTCAAAACCAGAAATGCAAGACAGGCCATGGAGAAATGGAAGCCTTGCTATGCTGATGGGCCGGATGTAAATTGCCAACAGCCACTCTGGAGAAGTGTACGGTGTGTCCTGAAACATCGAAAAAATATAGCTTAGAGAACATAGGGCACTTCCACTCATGGGCGTATAAATTGGGGAAATTAAAAATCAGGAAGACACAGGCACCCCAAAGTTTAGGGCTGCTCTGTTGACAAGAACCTCCACTTCATGACACCTGAAATATCCCAGGAAAGAGAAAAATGGATAAAGAAGTGGTGGTCCTTATGTACAATGGAATAACACTCAGCCATGAAATCAATGTCATAAGGCTAGTAGCAGCATGATGAGTGGATTTAGGAACGACGATTCTAAGTGAAATAAGTCACACAGAAAAAGACACGTATCATAAGCTATCACTTATAGAGGGAATGTAAAAACCGCTACACTTGAACTGAATTACAAAGCAGAACAGAGTCACACGTTTAGAAAACACACTATGGCTGGTTAACGGGAAAGCTGAGGTGGGGTGATGCATAAAACAAGGGTTTCAAATTATCTGAGATACCGTTCCATAAACCCAATATGTAACAGACAAGAACTACTCCTTGCTCAGAGAACAGGACTCAACACACCCTATTCACCGCAAAAGAATATATTTGATTAGTAGTAATCTTAAAACCTATGTATTGATATCTCTCTGTTAGTGTGTCAAGTGGGTTTAAAGCGGCATAAACACAGTAGTGAAAAGCAGCTAAACCCCATTATAAAAATAAATTACTTTTAAAAACCCATGATACAAAGACAGTGAAAGAGAGAGAAATTCTTACACAATTCGTTCAGGGGCTGTGATGCAACCTGGATCGACCATATCTAGACCCACAGCTGGGTGAGACATAAGGGTGGACACTCTTGCGGCTGAGAGTTTTGGTGAGTTTGGATGAGCCAACGCAGACCCTTTAAAGTAATACTGCGTGACACCCATCCCATGGGTCCCAAATCTCCAGGTTCAAGGGCATCTTCCTACATCAAAAACATGCATGAGAAACCCAGAAGATGGTACACCATGTGATCGGGAAAGGTTTCTAAAATGCACCTCATTTATCATCTCCTTGTGCTCGGGTTCGCCATTCCAGCCACTTTCCTAGCAATCTCCCTACTTGGAGCATCAGCACCTTTAACCTCCTGTTCCGTACAGGTTGCAATTTGTACTGAGGATGAACGGGAAGAGGGGGAACCAATGAGAGACTAGATCTAGGTGTTGGGACAGGCACAGGTCACTCTATTTTCCCATAAGAAAGAAGAATTAACCACAGGCTCAGCCTGCGCCCCAGAACCAGAACAGGGCCTGAAGCCATTCTGCGATTTTGCGGCCAGCTCCCATAAAAACGAGTTGTAAAATGGAGGTTCAGGGCACTGCAATTCACAAACCTGCAGAGTTATAAATGATAACTGTCGTCCACAAATATATTGAGGGAAGGCAAAGAAAAGGATTTGAAATCAAGGCAGAATTGCAGGAAACAGATTTCAGGAGGTAGATACGAATCGCCTTTAAAGCACATGAAAAGCGGCAAAACGTTGACAATGATGCCCTTGGCCAAAAAGGGCGTATGCGTTTTTTCCTGAATATATTCAGGAAAAAACGCATACGCCCTTTTTGGCCAACCAAGCAACCTGGAAAGGCAAATCAGCGCTACAAAGAAGTCTCGCTTCCCATCGGTCAAAAGGGCCATGCTGAAAAAAGTGTCAAAACCAGAAATGCAGGACAGGCCATGGAGAAATGGGAGCCTTGCTACACTGATGGGCGGGATGTAAATTGCCAACAGTCACTCTGGAGAAGTGTACGGTGTGTCCTGAAACATCTAAAAAACACAGCTTAGAGAGCATAGGGCATTTCCACTCATGGGCGTATAAATTGGGAAAACTAAAAATCAGCAAGACACAGGCACACCAAAGTTTAGGGCTGCTCTGTTGACAAGAACCTTCTCTTCATTACACCTTAAATATCCCAGGAAATAGGAAAATGGATAACGATGTTGTGGTCCTTATGTACAATGGAATATCACTCAGCCATGAAATCAATGTCATAAGGCTATTAGCAGCATGATGAGTGGATTTATGTTCGACGATTCTAAGTGAAATAAGTCACACAGAAAAAGACACTTATCATAAGCTATCACTTATAGAGGGAATGTAAAAACCGCTACACTTGAACTGAATTACAAAGCAGAACAGAGTCACACGTTTAGAAAACACACTATGGCTGCATAACGGGAAAGGTGAGGTGGGGTGATGCATAAAACAAGGGTTTCATATTAGCTCAAATACCGATCCATAAACCCAATATGTAATAGACAAGACCTACTCCTTGCTCAGTGAAGTGGATGCAACACCCCCTATTCAACGAACAAGAATATATCTGACTAGTAAAAATCTTAAAACCTATGTATTGATTTCTCTCTGTAAGTGAATCAAGTGGCTGTAAAGGGGCATAAACACAGCAGTGAAAATCAGGTAAACCCCATTATAAAAATAAATTACTTTAAAATCCCAAAAAACAAAGACAGTGATAGAGGGAGAAATTTTTACATAATTCGTTCCGGGGCTGTGATGCAACCTGGTGTGACCATATCTAGACCCACAGCTGGATGAGAAATAAAGCTGGACACTCTTGGGGCTGAAGGTCTCTTTCCCTATTTACCAGATTGGGAACGTAGAAAGGCTGCCACCCTCTGGCCGTTACCTGCAAAAGCAGCTTTAAAACCTGTGCTAATGGTCACTTCATATGAACAAGTACTTCAGGGCTGTAAATGAAACGTGCCCTCAAAATGTCTTGAGGGAGGTAATGGCCAAAAATTTTCAAAATGTGACACTTACTTTAAGAAAACACTTTGAAGAACTAAGCTGTAATCACAGTTTGATAAATAAAAAGGGCATGCTTTAAAGCTCAATTTCAACAGATTATGGGACACATGCAAATTCAACCACAGATAGGTATCAGCTCGCACCTGTTAGAATAACCATCAGCAAGAAAACTACAAACAATAAATATTGAAGGTGTTTTGGAGAAATGCATACCCTCAATTTTAAGTGGGACGTAACCTGGAAAGAGCCACTAATGAGAACTGAATGGTGGTGCCTTTAAAACATACACACTGAGCTACCATATGATACAGCAAGCCCACTCCTTGGCCTATAACATAAGAAGATATAACTGGAAAGACACAGGCAAGCAAATGTGCATTGCAGCAGTATTACAATAGCCAAGACATGGAGGCAACCAGAAAGTCCATCAAGAGGTGCGTGGCCAAAGAAGAACTGGTACACGTACAGATGGAATATTAGCCAGGGAAAAAAATGAAACAATGCCATTTGCAGCACCATGTATGATTCTTGAGGTAATCAGGCAAATTGTACTAAGTCAGAAAGCAAAAGACACATATCCTATAATATCACTTATAGGTCTTAGCTAAAAATTGATACCAATGAAGATATTTCCACAGAGAAATGCAATCACAGATTCATTAAACAAACTTATGGTTCACCAAATGGAAAGGTGTGAGGATTGGATACATTAGGATATTGGGGTTAAGATAGATATAGAAACACATGTGAAATTTGTAATCACCAAAGACCTACGTAATACCAAGACAAGACTACTCAACATCGTGTCATAACCTACATGGGAAAATGATCCAAAGAAGAATAGATATATGTATATGTTTAAAAGAACCACATCTTTCACACCTAGAAGAAACAAAACATTTTAATTAAATTTGCTCTGACAAAAAATAAAAATTAAATTAAAAAAAGAACAAGAAGTAATGAGACATAAACTTAAGGGGCTATTTGCTGGCACATTGCATTCTAATTTACAACCAGAACATGACTTCCATTAAGGCTCTGTCATCACTAATAAAGCAGCTTTATAAGCAATGTTGAAGGTAGCTTAAAAGAAGTCTCACTAATTATTGATAGTAACAAGGAAACAAAGAAAAGTAAAAATCTCACTGCAAAAAGTATACATAGGGTAAGGATAGTAGATCAAACACTTATTAAACTTCTGTAAAGAATAAAAGACAACAGTAGTATGTTTTTTTAAAAAGAGAGGGCCCAAATAAATCTGAAATGAAAGAGATGATGTTACAACGGACACCACAGAAATACAAAGTATCCTAAGATACACACAGGGTAACTCAGGGCTCAGACTGGACAGAGCCCACTCTCCAGTCCCCTGTACATGACTTACAGGAGCCTCAGGAACTGAGGAGGGGGTCCCTGAGGAGAGGCTCAAGATAGAATATGGTAGACATTAACATGACTGCATTCATCTTAAACATGCCTGAACTACATTCACACGAGATGATTTTGTCCTGTATGTACATCGGCACCTCTAGTTGGAACTGCAGATCTTTGGCTTCAACACCTCTACTGACAACGTTAGCGTCACCTGCTGTGGACCGTCTCCTATAGGATTTCTAGAATCACAAAACATCGAAGCTTCACAGGACCCAGAGTCTGTGCAACTCCACACAGAGTCTCAGAGTCTCAACTCCACTCAGATACTCCACTCTTGGAGGGCACACACAAAGTAGTGTGCACATCAGGACCCAGGGGAAGGAGCAGTGACCCTGTAGGAGAATGACCAGAACTACCTGCTACTTTTAGAGGGTCTCCTGCAGAGGCAGGTGGTGGCTGTGGCTGTGGCTCACCGTGAGGACAACGACACTGGCAGCAGAAGTTCTGGGAAATACTCCTTGGTGTGAGCCCTCCCAGAGTCCGCCATTAGCCCCACCAAGAGCAAGGTAGGCTCCAGGGCTGGGTCGCCTCAGGCCAAACAACCAACAGGGAGGGAACCCAGCCCCATGCATCAGCAGACAAGCGGATTAAACTTTTTATTAAAGTTTTATTTAATCCGTAGACAAGCGGATTAAAGCTCTGCCCACCAAAGCAACACCCAGCTCTACCCACCACCAGTCCTTCCCATCAGGAAGCTTGCACAAGCCTCTAAGATAGACTCATCCACCGGAGAGCAGACAGCAGAAGCAAGAAGAACTACAATTCTGCAGCCTGTGGAAGGAAAACCACATTCACAGAAAGATAGACAAAATGAAAAGGCAGAGGACTTTATACCAGATCAAGGAACAAGATAAAACCCCAGAAAAAAAAAAACAAAATGAGGTGGAGATAGGGAACCTTCCAGAAAAAAAATTCAGAATAATGATAGTGAAGTTGAGCCAAGACCTTGGAAAAAGAAAGGAGGCAAAGATCGAGAAGATGCAAGAAATGTTTAACAAAGACCTAGAAGAATTAAGGAACAAACACCTAGAAGAATTAAAGAACAAACAAACAGAGGTGAACAATGGAATAACTGAAATGAAAAATACACTAGAAGGAATCAGTAGCAGAATAACTGTGGCAGAAGAACGGATAAGTGACCTGGAAGACAGAAAGGTGGAAATCACTGCCATGGAACAGAATAAAGAAAAAGAATGAAAATAAACGAAGACACCCCAAGAGTCCTCTGGGACAACATTAAACGCAACAACATTCGCATTATAGGGGTCCCAGAAGGAGAAGAGAGAGAGAAAGGACCCGAGAATATATTTAAAGAGATAATGGTCAAAAACTTCCCTAGCATGGGAAAAGAAATAGCCACCCAAGTCCAGAAGCACAGAGTGTCCCAGGCAGGATAAACCAAAGGAGAAAAATGACAAGACACATAGTAATCAAATTGACAAAAATTAACGACAAAGAAAAATGATTGAAAGCAGCAAGGGAAAAATGACAAATAACATACAAGGGAACTCCCATAAGGATAACAACTGATTTCTCAGCAGAAAATCTACAAGCCAGAAGGAAGTGGCATGATAAATTTAAAGTGATGAAAGGGAAGAACCTACAACCAAGAGTACTCCACCCTGCAAAGAGCTCATTCAGATTTGATGGAGAAATCAAAAGCCTTACAGACAAGCAAAAGCTAAGAGAATTCAGCACCATGAAACCAGCTCTACACCAAATGCTAAAGGAACTTCTCTAAGTGGGAAACACAAGAGAAGAAAAGGACCCACCAAGACAAACCCATAACAATTAAGAAAATAGTAGTAGGAACATACATATCGATAATTACCTTAAACGTGAATGCACTACATGTTCCAACCAAAAGACACAGGCTCGCTGAATGGATACAAAAACAAGACCCATATATATGCTGTCTACAAGAGATCCATTTCAGACCTAGGGACACATACAGACTCAAAGTGAGGCGATGGAAAAATATATTCTATGCAAATGAAAATCAAAAGAAAGCTGGAGTAGCAATACTCATATCAGATAAAATAGACTTTAAAATAAAGAATGTTACAAGAGACAAGGAAAGGCACTACATAATGGTCAGGGGATCAATCCAAGAAGAAGATATAACAATTATAAATATATATGTACCCAAAATAGGAGCAGCTCAATGTATAAGGCAACTGCTAACAGCTATAAAAGAGGAAATCGACAGTAACACAATAATAGCGGGGGACTTTAACAGCTCACTTACACCAGTGGAGATCAGCCAGACAGAAAATTAATAAGGAAACACAAGCTTTAAATGACACAATAGACCAGATAGAGTTAATTGATATTTATAGGACATTCCATCCAAAAACAGCAGATTACACGTTCTTCTCAACTGCACACGGAACATTCTCCAGGATAGATCACATCTTGGGTCACAGATAAAGCCTCAGTAAATTTAAGAAAACTGAAATCATATCAAGCAGCTGTTCCGACCACAATGCTATGAGATTAGAAATCAATTACACGGAAAAAACCGTAAAAAACACAAACACATGGAGGCTAAACAATACGTTACTAAATAACCAAGAGATCACTGAAGAAATCAAAGAGGAAATCAAAAACTACCTAGAGACAAATGACAACAAAAACACGATGATCCAAAACCTATGGGATGCAGCAAAAGGAGTTCTAAGAGGGAAGTTTATAGCAATACAAGCCTACCTCAAGAAACAAGAAAAATCTCAAATAAACAATCTAACCTTACACCTAGAGGAACTAGAGAAAGAAGAACAAAACCCAAAGTTAGTAGAAGGAAAGAAATCATAAAGATCAGAGCAGAAATAAATGAAATAGAAACAAAGAAAACGAAAGCAAAGATCAATAAAACTAAAAGCTGGTTCTTTGAGAAGATAAGCAAAAATGATCAACCTTTAGCCGGACTCCAGAAAAAGAGGGAGAGGACGCAAATCAACAAAATTAGAAGTGAAAAAGCAGAAGTTATAACAGACACCACAGGAATACAAAGCATCCTAAGAGACTACTACAAGCAACTCTAGGCCAATAAAATGGACAATCTGGAAGAAATGGACAAATTCTTAGAAAGGGATAACCTTCTAAGACTGAACCAGGAAGAAATAGAAAATATGAACAAACCTATCACAAGCAATGAAATTGAAACTGTGATTAAAAATCTTCCAACAAACAAAAGTCCAGAACCAGATGGCATCACAGGTGAATTCTATCAAACATTTAGAGCAGAGCTAACACCCAACCTTCTCAAATTCTTCAAAACAATTGCAGCGGAAGGAACACTCCCAAACTCATTCTATGAGACCACCATCACCCTGATACCAAAATCAGACAGAGATACTACAAGGAAAGAAAATTATAGACCAATATCACTGATGAATATAGATGTAAAAATCCTCAACAAAATACTAGCAAACAGAATCGAACAACACATGAAAAGGATCATACACCATGATCAAGTGGGGTTTATCCCAGGGATGCGAGGATTCTTCAATATACACAAATCAATGTGATACACCATATTAACAAATTGTAGAATAAAAGCATATGATCATCTCAATAGATGAAGGAAAAGATTTTGAGAAAATTCAACACTCATTTACGATAAAAACTCTGCAGAGTGTGGGCATAGAGGGAAACTACCTCAACATAATAAAGGCCATATATGACAAACCCACAGCAAACAACATTCTCAATGGTGAAAAACTGAAAGCGTTTCCTCTAAGATCAGGAACAAGACGAGGATGTCCACTCTCACCACTGCTATTCAACATAGTTTTGGAAGTCCTAGCCATGGCAATCAGAGAAGAAAAAGAAATAAAAGGAATACAAAAAGGAAAAGAAGAAGTAAAATTGTCACTGTTTGCAGATGACATGATATCATAGATAGAGAATCCTAAAGATGCCACCAGAAAACCACTGGAGCTAATCAATGAATTTGGTAAAGTTGCAGGATACAAAATTAATGCACAGAAATTGCTTGCATTCCTATACACTAACAATGAAAGATCAGAAAGAGAAATTAAGGAAACAATCCCATTACCACTGCAACAAAAAGAATAAAATACCTAGGAATAAACCTACCTAAGGAAGTAAAAGACCTGTACTCAGAAAACTATAAGACACTGATGAAAGAAATCAAAGATGATATAAACAGATGGAGACATATACCATGTTCTCGGATTAGAAGAATCAATATTGTGAAAATGACTATACTACCCAAAGCAATCTACAGATTCAATGAAATCCCGATCAAAATACCTTTGGCATTTTCTACAGAACAAGAAAAAAAAATCTTAAAATTTGTAGGGAGACACAAAAGACCCTGGATAGCCAAAGCAGTCTTGAGGGGGAAAAAAAAGAGCTGGAGGAATCAGACTTCCAGACTTCAGACTATATTGCAAAGCTACAGTAATCAAGATAATATGGTACTGACACAAAAACAGAAATATAGGTCAATAGAACAGGATAGAAAGCACAGAGATAAACCCACGTACCTATGGTTCACTAATCTATGACAAAGGAGGCAAGGGTATACAATGGAGAAAAGACAGTGTCTTCAGCAAGTGGTGCTGGGAAAACTGGACAGTTACATGTAAAAGAATGAAATTAGTACACTCCCTAACACCATACACAAAAATAAACTCAAAATGGATTAGAGACCTAAATATAAGACCAGCCACTATAAAACTCTTAGAGGAAAACATAAGCAGAACAGTCTATGACATAAATCACAGCAAGATCCTTTTTGACCCACCTCCTAGAGAAATGGAAATAAAAACAAAAATAAAAAAATGGGACCGAATGAAACATAAATTCTTTTGCACAGCAAAGGAAAACATAAGCAAGATGAAAAGACAACCATCAGAATGGGAGAAAATATTTTCAAATGAAGCAAATGGCAAAGGATTAATCTCCAAAAAGCAGCTCATGTAGCTCAATATCACAAAACCAAACAACCCAATCCAAAAATGGGCAGAAGACCTAAATAGACATTTCTCCAAAGAAGATATACAGGTTGCCAACAAACACATGAAAGGATGCTGAACATCACTAATCATTAGAGAAATGCAAATCAAAACTACAGTGAGGTATCACCTCACACCAGTCAGAATGGCCATCATCAAAAAATCTACCAACAATAAATGCTGGAGAGGCATTTATTGGAGCAAAGGGAACCCTCTTGCACTGTTGGTGGGAATGTAAATTGATATAGCCACTAGGGAGAACGGTATGGGGGTTCCTTAAAAACTAAAAATAGAACTACCATACAACCCAGCAAACCCACTCCTGGACATTTACCCTGAGAAAACCATAATTCAAAAAGAGTCATGTACCACAATGTTCACTGTAGCTCTATTTACAATAGCCAGGACATGGAAGCAACCTAAGTGTCCATCAACAGATAAATGGATAAGGAAGATGTGGCACACATATACAATGGAACATTATTCAGCCATAAAAAGAAACGAAATTGAGTTACTTTTAGTGAGGTGGATGGATCTAGAGTCTGTCCTACAGAGTGAAGTAAGTCAGAAAGAGAAAAACAAATACCGTATGCTAACACATATATATGGAATCTTAAAAAAAAAAGTTTATGAAGAACCTAGGGGCAGGAAAGGATTAAGGACACAGACGTAGAGAAAGGACTTGAGGACATGGGGAGAGGGAAGGGTAAGCTGGGACAAAGTGAGAGAGTGGTATGGACATATATACACTACCAAATGTAAAATTGATAGCTACTGGGAAGCAGCCACATAGCACAGGGAGATCAGCGCTGTGCTTTGTGACCACCTAAAAGGGTGGGATAAGGGAGTGAGAGGGAGTTGCAAGAGGGAGGGGATATGGTGTTATATGTATACGCACAGCTGATTCACTTTTTTATACAGCAGAAACTAACACACAATTGTAAAGCAATTATACTCCAATAAAGATGTAAAAGAAAAAAAAAAAGCCCAGAGATAAACCTACACACCTATGGCCCACTAATCTATGACAAAGGAGGCAAGGGTATACAAAGGAGAAAAGACAGTCTCTTCAATAAGTGGTGCTGGGAAAAATGGACAGCTACATGTAAAAGAATGAAATTAGAACACTCCCTAACACCATACACAAAAAATAAACTCAAAATGGATTAGAGACCGAAATGTAAGACCGGACACTATAAAACTCTTAGAGGAAAACATAGGAAGAATACTCTTTGACATAAATCACAGCAAGATCTTTTTTGATCCACCTCCTAGAGTAATGGAATAAAAAAAAAATAAACATATGGGAGCAAATGAAACCTAAAAGCTTTTGCAAAGCAAAGGAAACTACAAACAAGACGAAAAGACAACCCTCACAATGGGAGAAAATATTTGCAAACGAATCAATGGACAAAGGATTAATCTCCAATGTATATAAACAGCTCATGCAGCTCAACAGTAAAAAAACAAACAACCCAATCCAAAAATGGGCAGATGACGTAAATAGACATTTGTCCCAAGAAGACATACAGATGACCAAGAAGCACATGAAAAGCTGCTCAACATCACTAATTATTAGAGAAATATAAACCAAAACTACAATGAGGTATCGCCTCACACGAGTTAGAATGGGCATCATCAGAAAATCTACAAGCAACAAATGCTGGAGAGGGTGTGGAGAAAAGGGAACCCTCTTACACTATTTGTGGGAATGTAAATTGATACAGTCACGATGGAGAACAGTATGGAGGTTCCTTAAGAAACTAAAAATAGAATTACCATATGACCCAGCAATCCCACTACTGGCCATATACCCAGAGAAAACCATAATTCAAAAAGACATATTCACCACAATATTCATTGCAGCACTATTTACAATAGCCAGGTCATGGAAGCAACCTAAATGCCCATAGACAGACGAACAGAAAAGATGTGCTACATATATAAAATGGAATATTACTCAGCCATAAAAAGGAATGAAATTGGGTCATTTGTAGAGACGTGGATAGATCTAGAGACTGTCATACAGAGTGAAGTAAGTCAGAAAGAGAAAAACAAATATCGTATATTAACGCATACATGTGGAACCTAGAAAAATGGTAAAGATGAACCGGTTTGCAAGGCAGAAATAGAGACACAGATGTAGAGAACAAATGTATGGACACCAAGGGGGGAAAGTGGCAGGGTGGTGGTGGTGGGATGAATTGCGAGCCTGGGATTGACATATATACACTTATATGTATAAAATAGGTTACCAATAAGAGCCTGCTGTATAAAAAAATGAATAAAATAAATTCAAAAATTAAAAAATAAGTAATACTTAAAAAAATAAAACAGAAAAAAAGTTCTGCCCTTCCCATAGACGTATTTATATGAATGAATTATTTCCATGCTTATATCCATAAATACAAAAAGAGGAATAAAACTTACCTTGAACCAAAAAAGAAAAAAAAAAAAAAAAAAACAGAACCCACTGGTCATACAGAGGAAAACCCTATCAGGGCACTTGCTCCAGGGGTAAACAATTCTGAAGTTGGTCACAGGTGGGGAATCATCTCCCATGCAGCCAGCAGCCCCCACACGAGGAGCGTCCTCATTGCAAAGCTGGGGGACCGTGAGGAGGCGTCTCTGAGTAAACGTGAGCTGAGCCCCAGGCCAGCTGCTGCTGAACTTTTCCCACCCTTCCCAGGTAAAACACCTGAATGTGTGCAAAGACTTTAAAAACTAGAGGAAGGGGCTTGGAGTCACACCAGCGACAGCACGCAGGCCGACTTGGTGCCTGCAGGCCAGCCAGGATGGTCCTGGCCCCGGGCGCTCGTCTGGAAGCTTTCCATTTCCCTGCCTGAGGTACCCCTCCTGTCCCGGCCCCCACTGCTTTTTTCCTTCCTCACCTCTGCCCGGGGAGAAATTCCAGCAGCAAGTATGGGTGACACATCCTCTTCTTTAGCAGGTGGCAGCCCGGCAACTCCTGCAGAAAGTCCAGCAGAGCCCCAGTCACACTGGGCCACTCATAGAGCCGTGGGCCCTACTCCCTCCCACCAGCCCAACCCCGAGACTGCTGATGGGGCAGAGAATATGGCGTCAGGCACAGCTGCAGAGGCTTTTGCTGCCTGGAGGGGTGTTTATATTGACCTCAACCCAGGCACACCTGGGAAGGGCTGGCCGGCCGGGTCAGGCTGCCCAGGTCAGCCAATCCTCGCCCCTCAGGGGCTCAGAGTTGCAGAAAATGGGCCTTGCTGCACCGGCCAGATCCAAGGAACAGGTGTAGGGTCCCGAGAGTCAGGATAGATAAGGGGCGGCAGCCCTGGCTTGTTTTCGAATCATTTTATCTGGTCCATGAGTGGGAGACAACTTCAAGAAGACCCTCTGCTAATGAGAGGAACCCAGGAGTCAGGGAGAGGAGGGGTGGTGGGTGGAGACAGAGGCCTGGTGCCCCGGCTGCAGTGGAAGCCCCTGGAAGACCAGGCAGAGGGAGGCCGCACAGAGTGAAGCCTAGGGTCACAGACCTGTTGGAGCTGCTGTTTGTTAGTTCAAGCTCTGCTCTGAGGTGCTCTGTGTCAGCTCTGAGTGACAGGGGTGCTGGGGGTGCTCTGCAATGAGGGCTATGTGCACGGTTCCTGTGTGCCCAGCCCTGCCGGGGTACCTGTCCACGGGAGCTCCATATCCAGGGAGGGGCCTGCCCACGAGAGCCCCGTGGGCTGCTGCGTACCTGCCCAGGTGAGCTCCATATCCTGGGAGGGGCCTGACCACAAGAGCCCCGTGGGCTGCTGGGGACCTGCTAGAGGACGCCAGGACAGTCAGTGAAGCCACAGAGGATATACATCTAGTAGTTCCTAATTCCTACACCCTGCTGGTCATTCTACCATCCACCAGGACATGGCATTCTGTATTAGACTTCAATGATGCCTTCTTCTGTATTCCATTAGTCCCAGAGTCACAAGAAATTTTGGCTGTGAGTGGCAGGACTCAACTTACAACAAAAACAATACTGCTGGGCCGTCCTGCCCCAGGGGTTCAAAAATTCCCACACCATCTTTGGGGAAACGTTAGCTAAAGACCTAAAAGATCTACCTCTGGAGAAGGGAACCCTCCTTCAATATGCAGATGACATTCTGATCACCAGCCCGACTAAGGAGGCCTCTGAACTACCTAGCCAATAAAAGATAGAAGGTGTCCAAGGAAAAGGCTCAAATATCACAAACTAAGGTGGCCTTCCTGGGCTTCATTCGCACAGAAGGTCGGAGAAGCCCACCCCAGGAAAGGGAAGAAGCCATTTGCAGCCTCACCTTTCCTGAAACTAGAAGACAGCTTAGGGGTTCCTGGGGAGACCGGGGTTTGCTGCATCTGGATCCCTAACTACAGTCTAATAGCTGGGCCTCTATATGAAACACTGAAAGGAAAAGATGATGATCCTTTTGAATAGAATCCAGAAGCGGCCTTTCAAGAATGGAAAGAGCAGTCAATTCAGACCCTGGCCCTGGACCTCCCTAAGTTAGCTAAACCCTTTGACCTTTACATTCCTGGTCCAAGGCGAATCGCCCTTGGAGTATTAGTGCAAAAACTGGGACCACTTGAAATGGAACAATGTAAGAATGCCCTCCAGGCATTGGCCAGCCACCCCATCCGACCAGGATACTGGGGGTATCTAAAAACCTGGAAATCAGCAGCCCGCAAGGCCAGCTCCCTCCTAAGGGAAAAGGACGCCACTTGGTGATCCTAACCACCCACCATGCCCTGAAGTTGCAGGGATTGCTCCGTGGGCACAATGACCTCGAGTGAGGAGGCCCTCCAACACCAACCTCCAGAGAGACAACCTGGGGCAATGGGCCCCCATGACGACTCGTGTGACCATCACTTGACCTGGAGCTTCTCTCAGAAAACAACAAGAGTGTGCCCCCAAAGAGCAGACTATTGCTTACAGGACTTACTGCACCCAGAGCGGAGCTAATAAACTTGGCAGGGGAACCGTAAATAACGCTGCCACCATAGAAAAGCCTACAGACACCGCAGTGACGGCGGCCAATGAGACCGGCTGTACTCCTGGCTACTTCAAAAGGCCGTTGACTGAGTGGCCGTCATGGTCCTGGATCACCACCGGCCCTGGACTGTCTGGGAGTTGAGCAAGCAGGGCTCTGACACCTGGTGCTGTTTGTACGTTAATTCAGTGGCCTAACTGAAGAAAGCACAGACTACTGGTCAGAGCATCTAGGCTGGCAGAAACCATCAGCCTAAGGGGGCCGAACCAATGTGGAGCAGGGTAAAACCGCCCACCCCCCCAGCGTCTCTGCACATCTCTTTCTTGGACCCTTAAAGGTCATTAGATTCTATAAAACTTCCAATGCTGGTGCTCAGGCAGACGAGCAGTGAGGGAGGAGGCCTGCAGGCAATCAACCTCACCTGGAGGCTGCTGGGGAGAAGTCCTGCCCCTCCCCCCGGGTATGAGGACACCCAACTCAGCATGAAGCATTTACAGAAGACGTGTCTGCACCCTCAGCGCCCCAAGAATGAGGAATGGGACAAAAGGCAGAGGAGGGCTTTGTCACTGGCAAAGCCCATTAAAAATTCCTGGGAGATAAAAATAGAATCTGGGCAATAAAATAAAGTCTAACCATTTTTTCCTTTGTGCTTTGTCTAATTTCACTTGCTCCTAGGTTTCCACATGCAGAGGTCCCACACCCGACACTTCAGACCCGATTTCCTCGTGCAAAATGGCTGGGCCGACACCTCAGCTCGTGGGGCCCCGTGCAGACTCTGCGACATAGAGCCTGAGCTCCAGCCAACCTGGCCCTCGAGAGCTCCGCCCCCTCCCTCCTGCTGATGCTGACAGGATCCCTACACAGCAGCCCGGCCCACAACCCGCAGGGGAGCACACACTCTCACCTCTCCATTCTCTGATCAAAATATAAAGTTTTCCTTTGCTTCTGAACCAAAGTCAGTCTCGATCTGTTGGCTCCAATGACACTGGGCAGGGAGACCCTTGTTGGGGCCCACTCTGCAGGATCAGTAACAGAATTTGAGAACATTGTAACTTCAATGAACAGATGTGTGAGCCAAACTGTAATTAACATAGAGCAGTGTATAAGGCTCGTGTAAAATAAGATGTTTCTAACACTTCCATTTGATATTTCCATCACTTTATTATAAGCAAGTTCAGTGGAGGGGTTTGTCTTATTTGTCAGGTCAACAGTAGAGAAATGCAGTGATTTCTTTCCAAGGATGTACATCTAATAATCTTGGTTGAAGTTTCAACCTTGTTTGGAATGATTTTCCATTGAAAATGATACCTCTCTTTCAGCTCCTAGATTTCTGAGAAGTATAAAATCTTATATTTTTTATTACCAAAGGGGAAAGGTGGGAGGAGGGATAAATTAACAGTTTCAGATTAACATATACACACTGCTATGTATAAAATATATCATCAACAAGGAACTACTGTATAGCACAGGGAACTATACTCAATATTTTGTAATGACCCCTGAGGGGAAATAACCTGAAAAACAATAGATATCTATATCGACATCATCTATCAACTACAGATAAAATGGAAACTAAAGGAGGCCGATGGTGAGCGTTTCTGAACCTAAAGACTTCAATCATCTAAAGTTCAGACTCTGCCTACGGCCCAAGTCCCTTAATGAACACACATGTACCAGTAGCTTAAAAATTCCCCAGATTGGAGTTCGGGGAGACACTGATTTGGAAAAATCCCTTGTGTTCTCCTTACATACACGGGACCTTTCCTACAGCTAAAACATGCCTGTGACACCCAGAAGATGGAACACGGTTGGATCAGGAAGATTTTGGAAAAGGCACCAAAACGCCTAATTTCCTGGTTGTTGGGTTCACCTCTCCAGCCTTTTTCCTTAAAATCTCCCCACTTGAGGATGTCAGCACCTTCAACATCCAGTTGCACAGAAATTGGAATTTGTCCAAAGGAAGAAGGGGAAGGAGGAGAAACAAGGAGAGCCAAGCCCTAGATGTTCGGAGAGGCACATGTCACTCTACTTTCCAGTCAGGAAGAAGAATTAAGAAAAGGCTTAGCCTGCCACCGGGAACCAGAGTAGGGCCAGAAGCAAATGAGAGTTTCTGCGGAAAGCTCCCAAAAAAGCGAGTTGAAAAATGGAGCTCAGGGGCACTGCAATTCACAAATCTGCAGAGTTATAAATGATAACTCTCGTCCACAAATATATTGAGGGAAGGCAACGAAGAGGATTTGAAATCAAGGCAGAATTGCAGGAAACAGATTTCAGGAGTTAGATTCGAATCACCCCTAAAGCACATGAAAAGCGGCAAAACGTCGACAATGATGCACTTGGCCAAAAAGAGCATATGCGTTTTTTTCTGAATGAATTCAGGAAAAAACCCATAGGCCCTTTGTGGCCAACCAAGCAAGCCGGAAATGCAATTCAGCACTACAAAGAAGTCTGACTTCCCATCGGTCAAAATGGCCTTGCTAAAAAAGTGTAAAAACAAGAAATGCAGGAGAGGCCAGGGAGGAAAGGGAGCCTTGTTACACTGATGGGTGGGGTATAAATTGCCAATGATGACTCTGGAGAAGGGTATGGTGTTTCCTAAAACATCTAAAAAACACAGCTAGAGAGAAAGGAGCACATCCACTCATGGGCGTAGAAATTGGGAAAACTAAAAATCAGCAAGACACAGGCACCCCAAACATTAGGGCTGCTCTGTAGACAAAAACCTCCACTTAATTCCACCTTAAATATCCAAGGAAAGAGAAAAATGGATAAAGAAGTTGTGGTCCATATGTACAATTGTATATCACTCAGGCGTGAGATAAATATTATAAGGCTGGTAGCAGCATGATGAGTGGATTTAGGTAGGACTATTCTAAGTGAAATAAGTCACACAGAAAAAGACACTTATCATAAGATATCACTAACAGAGGGAATGTAAAAACTGCTACAGTTGAACGGAATTACAAAACAGAACAGATTCACACATTAAGAAAACACACTATGGTTGCTTAACGGGAAAGGTGAGGTGGGGTGATGCATAAAACAAGGATTTCAAATTAGCTCAGATAACGTTCCATAAATCCAATATGTAATAGACAAGACCTACTCCTTGCTCAGTGAACTGGACTCAACACCCCCTATTCACCGCTCAAGAACATATATGACTAGTAAGAATCGTAAAACCTGTGTATTGATATCTCTCTGGAAGTGAGTCAAGTGGGTGTAAAGCTGCATAAACACAGCCGTGAAAAGCAGCTAAACCCCATTATAAAAATAAATTACTTTTAAAAACCCGTGAAACAAAGACAGTGAAAGAGAGAAATTCTTACAAAATTCGTTCAGGGGCTGTGATGCAACCTGGATTGACCATATCTAGACCCACAGCTGGATGAGACATAAGGGTGGACACTCTCGGGGCTGAGAGGCTTGGTGAGGTTGGGGGAGCAAACGCAGAGCCTTTAAAGTAATACTGCCTGTTACCCATCCCATGGGTTCCAAATCTCCAGGTTCAAGGGCATCTTCCTACATCGAAAACATGCATGAGAAACCCAGAAGGTGGTACACTGTGTGATCGGGAAAGGTTTCTAAAACGCACCTCATTTCTCCTCTCCTTGTGCTCGGGTTCGCCATTCCAGCTGCTTTAGTAGCAATCGCCCTCCATGGAGAATCAGCACCTTTAACCTCCTGTTCCATACACCTTGCAATTTGTCCTGAGGATGAACGGAAAGACGGGGAGCCAATGAGAGATTAGCTCTTGGTGTTGGGACAGGCACAGGTCACTCTATTTTCCCATCAGGAAGAAGAATTAACCACAGGCTCAGCGTGCCGCCCAGAACAGGAATAGTGCCTGAGGCCATCCTGCGCTTTTGCGGACAGCTCCCAAAAAAGCGAGTTGAAAAATGGAGCTCAGGGGCATTGCAATTCACAAACCAGCAGAGTTATAAATGATAACTCTCGTCCAAAAATATATTGAGGGAAGGCAACGAAGAGGATTTGAAATCAAGGCAGAATTGCAAGAAACAGATTTCAGGAAGTAGATACGAATCGCCTTTAAAGCACATGAAAAGCGGCAAAACGTCGAAAATGATGCCCTTGGCCAAAAAGGGCGTATGCGTTTTTTCCTGAATATATTCAGGAAAAAACGCATACGCCCTTTTTGGCCAACCTAGCAACCTGGAAAGGCAAATCAGTGCTACAAAGAAGTCTCGCTTCCCATCAGTCAAAAGGGCCATGCTGAAAAAAGTGTCAAAACCAGAAATGCAGGACAGGCCATGGAGAAATGGGAGCCTTGCTACACTGATGGGCGGGATGTAAATTGCCAACAGCCACACTGGAGAAGTGTCCGGTGAGTCCTGAAACATCTGAAAAACACAGCTTAGAGAGCATAGGGCACTTCCACTCATGGGGGTATAAATTGGGAAAATGAAAAATCAGCAAGACACAAGCACCCCAAAGTTTAGGGCTGCTCTGTTGACCAGGACCTCCACTTCATTCCACCTTAAATATCCCAGGAAAGAGAAAAATGGATAAAGAAGTTGTGGTCCTTATGTACAATGGAATATCACTCAGCCAGGAAATCAATGTCGTAAGGTTAGTAGCAGCATGATGAGTGGATTTAGGTACGACGATTCTAAGTGAAATAAGTCACACAGAAAAGGACACTTCTCATAAGGTATCACTGATAGAGGGAATGTAAAAACCGTTACACTTGAACTGAATTACAAAACAGAACAGAGTCACACATGCAGAAAACACACTATGGCTGCTTAACGGGAAAGGTGAGGTGGGGTGATACATAAAACAAGGGTATCAAATTAGCTCAGATACCGTTCCATAAACCCAATATGTAATAGACAAGACCTACTCCTTGCTCAGAGAACTGGACTCAACACGCCCTATTCACCGCACAAGAATATATCTGACTAATAATAATCGTAAAACCTATGTATTGATATCTCTCTGTTAGTGTGTCAAGTGGGTGTAAAGCGGCATAAACACAGCAGTGAAAAGCAGCTAAACCCCATTATAAAAATAAATTACTTTGAAACACCCATGAAACAAAGACAGTGAAAGAGAGAGAAATTCTTACACAATGCGTTCAGGGGCTGTGATGCAACCTGGATTGACCATATCTAGACGCACAGCTGGATGAGACATAAGGGTGGACACTCTTGGGGCTGAGACGTTTGGTGAGGTTGGGTGAGCAAACGCAGACCCTTTAAAGGAATACTGCGTGGTACCCATCGCATGGGTCCCAAATCTCCAGGTTCAAGGGCATCTTCCTACATCAAAAACATGCATGAGAAACCCAGAAGATGGTACACCGTGTGATGGGGAAAGGTTTCTAAAACGCACCTCATTTCTCATCTCCTTGTGCCCGGGTTCGCCATTCCAGCCGCTTTACTAGCAAGCTCCCTACTTGGAGCATCAGCACCTTTAACCTCCTGTTCCGTACAGGTTGCAATTTGTCCTGAGGATAAACGGGAAGACGTGGAACCAACGTGAGACTAGCTCTTGGTGTTGGGACAGGCACAGGTCACTCTATTTTCCCATCAGAAAGAAGAATTGACCACACGCTCAGCCTGACCCCCGGAACCAGAACAGGGCCTGAAGCCATTATGCGATTTTGCGGCCAGCTCCCATAAAAACGAGTTGTAAAATGGAGGTTCAGGGCACTGCAATTCACAAACCTGCAGAGTTATAAATGATAACTCTCGTCCACAAATATATTGAGGGGAGGCAAAGAAGAGGATTTGAAATCAAGGCAGAATTGCAGGAAACAGATTTCAGGAGGTAGATACGAATCGCCTTTAAAGCACATGAAAAGCGGCAAAACGTTGACAATGATGCCCTTGGCCAAAAAGGGCGTATGCGTTTTTTCCTGAATATATTCAGGAAAAAACGCATACGCCCTTTTTGGCCAACCAAGCAACCTGGAAAGGCAAATCAGCGCTACAGAGAAGTCTCGCTTCCCATCGGTCAAAAGGGCCATGCTGAAAAAAGTGTCAAAACCAGAAATGCAGGACAGGCCATGGAGAAATGGGAGCCTTGCTACACTGATGGGCGGGATGTAAATTGCCAAGAGCCACTCTGGAGAAGTGTCCGGTGAGTCCTGAAACATCTGAAAAACACAGCTTAGAGAGCATAGGGCACTTCCACTCATGGGGGTATAAATTGGGAAAATTAAAAATCAGCAAGACACAAGCACCCCAAAGTTTAGGGCTGCTCTGTTGACCAGGACCTCCACTTCATTCCACCTTAAATATCCCAGGAAAGAGAAAAATGGATAAAGAAGTTGTGGTCCTTATGTACAATGGAATATCACTCAGCCAGGAAATCAATGTCGTAAGGTTAGTAGCAGCATGATGAGTGGATTTAGGTACGACGATTCTAAGTGAAATAAGTCACACAGAAAAGGACACTTCTCATAAGGTATCACTGATAGAGGGAATGTAAAAACCGTTACACTTGAACTGAATTACAAAACAGAACAGAGTCACACATGCAGAAAACACACTATGGCTGCTTAACGGGAAAGGTGAGGTGGGGTGATACATAAAACAAGGGTATCAAATTAGCTCAGATACCGTTCCATAAACCCAATATGTAATAGACAAGACCTACTCCTTGCTCAGAGAACTGGACTCAACACGCCCTATTCACCGCACAAGAATATATCTGACTAATAATAATCGTAAAACCTATGTATTGATATCTCTCTGTTAGTGTGTCAAGTGGGTGTAAAGCGGCATAAACACAGCAGTGAAAAGCAGCTAAACCCCATTATAAAAATAAATTACTTTGAAACATCCATGAAACAAAGACGGTGAAAGAGAGAGAAATTCTTACACAATGCGTTCAGGGGCTGTGATGCAACCTGGATTGACCATATCTAGACCCACAGCTGGATGAGACATAAGGGTGGACACTCTTGGGGCTGAGAGGTTTGGTGAGGTTGGGTGAGCAAATGCAGACCCTTTAAAGTAATACTGCGTGGTACCCATCGCATGGGTCCCAAATCTCCAGGTTCAAGGGCATCTTCCTACATCAAAAACATGCATGAGAAACCCAGAAGATGGTACACCGTGTGATGGGGAAAGGTTTCTAAAACGCACCTCATTTCTCATCGCCTTGTGCCCGGGTTCGCCATTCCAGCCGCTTTACTAGCAAGCTCCCTACTTGGAGCATCAGCACCTTTAACCTCCTGTTCCGTAGAGGTTGCAATTTGTCCTGAGGATAAACGGGAAGACGTGGAACCAACGAGAGACTAGCTCTTGGTGTTGGGACAGGCACAGGTCACTCAATTTTCCCATCAGAAAGAAGAATTAACCACAGGCTCAGCCTGACCCCCGGAACCAGAACAGGGCCTGAAGCCATTCTGCGATTTTGCGGCCAGCTCCCATAAAAACGAGTTGTAAAATGGAGGTTCAGGGCACTGCAATTCACAAACCTGCAGAGTTATAAATGATAACTCTCGTCCACAAATATATTGAGGGAAGGCAAAGAAGAGGATTTGAAATCAAGGCAGAATTGCACGAAACAGATTTCAGGAGGTAGATACGAATCGCCTTTAAAGCACATGAAAAGCGGCAAAACGTTGACAATGATGCCCTTGGCCAAAAAGGGCGTATGCGTTTTTTCCTGAATATATTCAGGGAAAAACGCATACGCCCTTTTTGGCCAACCAAGCAACCTGGAAAGGCAAATCAGCGCTACAAACAAGTCTCGCTTCCCATCGGTCAAAAGGGCCATGCTGAAAAAAGTGTCAAAACCAGAAATGCAGGACAGGCCATGGAGAAATGGGAGCCTTGCTACACTGATGGGCGGGATGTAAATTGCCAAGAGCCACTCTGGAGAAGTGTCCGGTGAGTCCTGAAACATCTGAAAAACACAGCTTAGAGAGCATAGGGCACTTCCACTCATGGGGGTATAAATTGGGAAAATGAAAAATCAGCAAGACACAAGCACCCCAAAGTTTAGGGCTGCTCTGTTGACCAGGACCTCCACTTCATTCCACCTTAAATATCCCAGGAAAGAGAAAAATGGATAAAGAAGTTGTGGTCCTTATGTACAATGGAATATCACTCAGCCAGGAAATCAATGTCGTAAGGTTAGTAGCAGCATGATGAGTGGATTTAGGTACGACGATTCTAAGTGAAATAAGTCACACAGAAAAGGACACTTCTCATAAGGTATCACTGATAGAGGGAATGTAAAAACCGTTACACTTGAACTGAATTACAAAACAGAACAGAGTCACACATGCAGAAAACACACTATGGCTGCTTAACGGGAAAGGTGAGGTGGGGTGATACATAAAACAAGGGTATCAAATTAGCTCAGATACCATTCCATAAACCCAATATGTAATAGACAAGACCTACTCCTTGCTCAGAGAACTGGACTCAACACGCCCTATTCACCGCACAAGAATATATCTGATTAATAATAATCGTAAAACCTATGTATTGATATCTCTCTGTTAGTGTGTCAAGTGGGTGTAAAGCGGCATAAACACAGCAGTGAAAAGCAGCTAAACCCCATTATAAAAATAAATTACTTTGAAACACCCATGAAACAAAGACAGTGAAAGAGAGAGAAATTCTTACACAATGCGTTCAGGGGCTGTGATGCAACCTGGATTGACCATATCTAGACGCACAGCTGGATGAGACATAAGGGTGGACACTCTTGGGGCTGAGAGGTTTGGTGAGGTTGGGTGAGCAAACGCAGACCCTTTAAAGGAATACTGCGTGGTACCCATCGCATGGGTCCCAAATCTCCAGGTTCAAGGGCATCTTCCTACATCAAAAACATGCATGAGAAACCCAGAAGATGGTACACCGTGTGATGGGGAAAGGTTTCTAAAACGCACCTCATTTCTCATCTCCTTGTGCCCGGGTTCGCCATTCCAGCCGCTTTACTAGCAAGCTCCCTACTTGGAGCATCAGCACCTTTAACCTCCTGTTCCGTAGAGGTTGCAATTTGTCCTGAGGATAAACGGGAAGACGTGGAACCAACGAGAGACTAGCTCTTGGTGTTGTGACAGGCACAGGTCACTCTATTTTCCCATCAGAAAGAAGAATTAACCACAGGCTCAGCCTGACCCCCGGAACCAGAACAGGGCCTGAAGCCATTCTGCGATTTTGCGGCCAGCTCCCATAAAAACGAGTTGTAAAATGGAGGTTCAGGGCACTGCAATTCACAAACGTGCAGAGTTATAAATGATAACTCTCGTCCACAAATATATTGAGGGAAGGCAAAGAAGAGGATTTGAAATCAAGGCAGAATTGCAGGAAACAGATTTCAGGAGGTAGATACGAATCGCCTTTAAAGCACATGAAAAGCGGCAAAACGTTGACAATGATGCCCTTGGCCAAAAAGGGCGTATGCGTTTTTTCCTGAATATATTCAGGAAAAAACGCATACGCCCTTTTTGGCCAACCAAGCAACCTGGAAAGGCAAATCAGCGCTACAGAGAAGTCTCGCTTCCCATCGGTCAAAAGGGCCATGCTGAAAAAAGTGTCAAAACCAGAAATGCAGGACAGGCCATGGAGAAATGGGAGCCTTGCTACACTGATGGGCGGGATGTAAATTGCCAAGAGCCACTCTGGAGAAGTGTCCGGTGAGTCCTGAAACATCTGAAAAACACAGCTTAGAGAGCATAGGGCACTTCCACTCATGGGGGTATAAATTGGGAAAATTAAAAATCAGCAAGACACAAGCACCCCAAAGTTTAGGGCTGCTCTGTTGACCAGGACCTCCACTTCATTCCACCTTAAATATCCCAGGAAAGAGAAAAATGGATAAAGAAGTTGTGGTCCTTATGTACAATGGAATATCACTCAGCCAGGAAATCAATGTCCTAAGGTTAGTAGCAGCATGATGAGTGGATTTAGGTACGACGATTCTAAGTGAAATAAGTCACACAGAAAAGGACACTTCTCATAAGGTATCACTGATAGAGGGAATGTAAAAACCGTTACACTTGAACTGAATTACAAAACAGAACAGAGTCACACATGCAGAAAACACACTATGGCTGCTTAACGGGAAAGGTGAGGTGGGGTGATACATAAAACAAGGGTATCAAATTAGCTCAGATACCGTTCCATAAACCCAATATGTAATAGACAAGACCTACTCCTTGCTCAGAGAACTGGACTCAACACGCCCTATTCACCGCACAAGAATATATCTGATTAATAATAATCGTAAAACCTATGTATTGATATCTCTCTGTTAGTGTGTCAAGTGGGTGTAAAGCGGCATAAACACAGCAGTGAAAAGCAGCTAAACCCCATTATAAAAATAAATTACTTTGAAACACCCATGAAACAAAGACAGTGAAAGAGAGAGAAATTCTTACACAATGCGTTCAGGGGCTGTGATGCAACCTGGATTGACCATATCTAGACGCACAGCTGGATGAGACATAAGGGTGGACACTCTTGGGGCTGAGAGGTTTGGTGAGGTTGGGTGAGCAAACGCAGACCCTTTAAAGGAATACTGCGTGGTACCCATCGCATGGGTCCCAAATCTCCAGGTTCAAGGGCATCTTCCTACATCAAAAACATGCATGAGAAACCCAGAAGATGGTACACCGTGTGATGGGGAAAGGTTTCTAAAACGCACCTCATTTCTCATCTCCTTGTGCCCGGGTTCGCCATTCCAGCCGCTTTACTAGCAAGCTCCCTACTTGGAGCATCAGCACCTTTAACCTCCTGTTCCGTACAGGTTGCAATTTGTCCTGAGGATAAACGGGAAGACGTGGAACCAACGTGAGACTAGCTCTTGGTGTTGGGACAGGCACAGGTCACTCTATTTTCCCATCAGAAAGAAGAATTAACCACACGCTCAGCCTGCCCCCCGGAACCAGAACAGGGCCTGAAGCCATTATGCGATTTTGCGGCCAGCTCCCATAAAAACGAGTTGTAAAATGGAGGTTCAGGGCACTGCAATTCACAAACCTGCAGAGTTATAAATGATAACTCTCGTCCACAAATATATTGAGGGGAGGCAAAGAAGAGGATTTGAAATCAAGGCAGAATTGCAGGAAACAGATTTCAGGAGGTAGATACGAATCGCCTTTAAAGCACATGAAAAGCGGCAAAACGTTGACAATGATGCCCTTGGCCAAAAAGGGCGTATGCGTTTTTTCCTGAATATATTCAGGAAAAAACGCATACGCCCTTTTTGGCCAACCAAGCAACCTGGAAAGGCAAATCAGCGCTACAAACAAGTCTCGCTTCCCATCGGTCAAAAGGGCCATGCTGAAAAAAGTGTCAAAACCAGAAATGCAGGACAGGCCATGGAGAAATGGGAGCCTTGCTACACTGATGGGCGGGATGTAAATTGCCAAGAGCCACTCTGGAGAAGTGTCCGGTGAGTCCTGAAACATCTGAAAAACACAGCTTAGAGAGCATAGGGCACTTCCACTCATGGGGGTATAAATTGGGAAAATGAAAAATCAGCAAGACACAAGCACCCCAAAGTTTAGGGCTGCTCTGTTGACCAGGACCTCCACTTCATTCCACCTTAAATATCCCAGGAAAGAGAAAAATGGATAAAGAAGTTGTGGTCCTTATGTACAATGGAATATCACTCAGCCAGGAAATCAATGTCGTAAGGTTAGTAGCAGCATGATGAGTGGATTTAGGTACGACGATTCTAAGTGAAATAAGTCACACAGAAAAGGACACTTCTCATAAGGTATCACTGATAGAGGGAATGTAAAAACCGTTACACTTGAACTGAATTACAAAACAGAACAGAGTCACACATGCAGAAAACACACTATGGCTGCTTAACGGG
This sequence comes from Balaenoptera borealis, assembly GCF_965194805.1. Classification (NCBI taxonomy): domain Eukaryota; kingdom Metazoa; phylum Chordata; class Mammalia; order Artiodactyla; family Balaenopteridae; genus Balaenoptera; species Balaenoptera borealis. The sequence goes on from NW_028123837.1 coordinate 610,859, forward strand.
AAAGGTGAGGTGGGGTGATACATAAAACAAGGGTATCAAATTAGCTCAGATACCATTCCATAAACCCAATATGTAATAGACAAGACCTACTCCTTTCTCAGAGAACTGGACTCAACACGCCCTATTCACCGCACAAGAATATATCTGATTAATAATAATCGTAAAACCTATGTATTGATATCTCTCTGTTAGTGTGTCAAGTGGGTGTAAAGCGGCATAAACACAGCAGTGAAAAGCAGCTAAACCCCATTATAAAAATAAATTACTTTGAAACACCCATGAAACAAAGACAGTGAAAGAGAGAGAAATTCTTACACAATGCGTTCAGGGGCTGTGATGCAACCTGGATTGACCATATCTAGACGCACAGCTGGATGAGACATAAGGGTGGACACTCTTGGGGCTGAGAGGTTTGGTGAGGTTGGGTGAGCAAACGCAGACCCTTTAAAGGAATACTGCGTGGTACCCATCGCATGGGTCCCAAATCTCCAGGTTCAAGGGCATCTTCCTACATCAAAAACATGCATGAGAAACCCAGAAGATGGTACACCGTGTGATGGGGAAAGGTTTCTAAAACGCACCTCATTTCTCATCTCCTTGTGCCCGGGTTCGCCATTCCAGCCGCTTTACTAGCAAGCTCCCTACTTGGAGCATCAGCACCTTTAACCTCCTGTTCCGTAGAGGTTGCAATTTGTCCTGAGCATAAACGGGAAGACGTGGAACCAACGTGAGACTAGCTCTTGGTGTTGGGACAGGCACAGGTCACTCTATTTTCCCATCAGAAAGAAGAATTAACCACAGGCTCAGCCTGCTCCCCGGAACCAGAACAGGGCCTGAAGCCATTATGCGATTTTGCGGCCAGCTCCCATAAAAACGAGTTGTAAAATGGAGGTTCAGGGCACTGCAATTCACAAACCTGCAGAGTTATAAATGATAACTCTCGTCCACAAATATATTGAGGGGAGGCAAAGAAGAGGATTTGAAATCAAGGCAGAATTGCAGGAAACAGATTTCAGGAGGTAGATACGAATCGCCTTTAAAGCACATGAAAAGCGGCAAAACGTTGACAATGATGCCCTTGGCCAAAAAGGGCGTATGCGTTTTTTCCTGAATATATTCAGGAAAAAACGCATACGCCCTTTTTGGCCAACCAAGCAACCTGGAAAGGCAAATCAGCGCTACAAACAAGTCTCGCTTCCCATCGGTCAAAAGGGCCATGCTGAAAAAAGTGTCAAAACCAGAAATGCAGGACAGGCCATGGAGAAATGGGAGCCTTGCTACACTGATGGGCGGGATGTAAATTGCCAAGAGCCACTCTGGAGAAGTGTCCGGTGAGTCCTGAAACATCTGAAAAACACAGCTTAGAGAGCATAGGGCACTTCCACTCATGGGGGTATAAATTGGGAAAATGAAAAATCAGCAAGACACAAGCACCCCAAAGTTTAGGGCTGCTCTGTTGACCAGGACCTCCACTTCATTCCACCTTAAATATCCCAGGAAAGAGAAAAATGGATAAAGAAGTTGTGGTCCTTATGTACAATGGAATATCACTCAGCCAGGAAATCAATGTCCTAAGGTTAGTAGCAGCATGATGAGTGGATTTAGGTACGACGATTCTAAGTGAAATAAGTCACACAGAAAAGGACACTTCTCATAAGGTATCACTGATAGAGGGAATGTAAAAACCGTTACACTTGAACTGAATTACAAAACAGAACAGAGTCACACATGCAGAAAACACACTATGGCTGCTTAACGGGAAAGGTGAGGTGGGGTGATACATAAAACAAGGGTATCAAATTAGCTCAGATACCGTTCCATAAACCCAATATGTAATAGACAAGACCTACTCCTTGCTCAGAGAACTGGACTCAACACGCCCTATTCACCGCACAAGAATATATCTGATTAATAATAATCGTAAAACCTATGTATTGATATCTCTCTGTTAGTGTGTCAAGTGGGTGTAAAGCGGCATAAACACAGCAGTGAAAAGCAGCTAAACCCCATTATAAAAATAAATTACTTTGAAACACCCATGAAACAAAGACAGTGAAAGAGAGAGAAATTCTTACACAATGCGTTCAGGGGCTGTGATGCAACCTGGATTGACCATATCTAGACGCACAGCTGGATGAGACATAAGGGTGGACACTCTTGGGGCTGAGAGGTTTGGTGAGGTTGGGTGAGCAAACGCAGACCCTTTAAAGGAATACTGCGTGGTACCCATCGCATGGGTCCCAAATCTCCAGGTTCAAGGGCATCTTCCTACATCAAAAACATGCATGAGAAACCCAGAAGATGGTACACCGTGTGATGGGGAAAGGTTTCTAAAACGCACCTCATTTCTCATCTCCTTGTGCCCGGGTTCGCCATTCCAGCCGCTTTACTAGCAAGCTCCCTACTTGGAGCATCAGCACCTTTAACCTCCTGTTCCGTAGAGGTTGCAATTTGTCCTGAGGATAAACGGGAAGACGTGGAACCAACGAGAGACTAGCTCTTGGTGTTGTGACAGGCACAGGTCACTCTATTTTCCCATCAGAAAGAAGAATTAACCACAGGCTCAGCCTGACCCCCGGAACCAGAACAGGGCCTGAAGCCATTCTGCGATTTTGCGGCCAGCTCCCATAAAAACGAGTTGTAAAATGGAGGTTCAGGGCACTGCAATTCACAAACCTGCAGAGTTATAAATGATAACTCTCGTCCACAAATATATTGAGGGAAGGCAAAGAAGAGGATTTGAAATCAAGGCAGAATTGCAGGAAACAGATTTCAGGAGGTAGATACGAATCGCCTTTAAAGCACATGAAAAGCGGCAAAACGTTGACAATGATGCCCTTGGCCAAAAAGGGCGTATGCGTTTTTTCCTGAATATATTCAGGAAAAAACGCATACGCCCTTTTTGGCCAACCAAGCAACCTGGAAAGGCAAATCAGCGCTACAGAGAAGTCTCGCTTCCCATCGGTCAAAAGGGCCATGCTGAAAAAAGTGTCAAAACCAGAAATGCAGGACAGGCCATGGAGAAATGGGAGCCTTGCTACACTGATGGGCGGGATGTAAATTGCCAAGAGCCACTCTGGAGAAGTGTCCGGTGAGTCCTGAAACATCTGAAAAACACAGCTTAGAGAGCATAGGGCACTTCCACTCATGGGGGTATAAATTGGGAAAATTAAAAATCAGCAAGACACAAGCACCCCAAAGTTTAGGGCTGCTCTGTTGACCAGGACCTCCACTTCATTCCACCTTAAATATCCCAGGAAAGAGAAAAATGGATAAAGAAGTTGTGGTCCTTATGTACAATGGAATATCACTCAGCCAGGAAATCAATGTCGTAAGGTTAGTAGCAGCATGATGAGTGGATTTAGGTACGACGATTCTAAGTGAAATAAGTCACACAGAAAAGGACACTTCTCATAAGGTATCACTGATAGAGGGAATGTAAAAACCGTTACACTTGAACTGAATTACAAAACAGAACAGAGTCACACATGCAGAAAACACACTATGGCTGCTTAACGGGAAAGGTGAGGTGGGGTGATACATAAAACAAGGGTATCAAATTAGCTCAGATACCATTCCATAAACCCAATATGTAATAGACAAGACCTACTCCTTGCTCAGAGAACTGGACTCAACACGCCCTATTCACCGCACAAGAATATATCTGATTAATAATAATCGTAAAACCTATGTATTGATATCTCTCTGTTAGTGTGTCAAGTGGGTGTAAAGCGGCATAAACACAGCAGTGAAAAGCAGCTAAACCCCATTATAAAAATAAATTACTTTGAAACACCCATGAAACAAAGACAGTGAAAGAGAGAGAAATTCTTACACAATGCGTTCAGGGGCTGTGATGCAACCTGGATTGACCATATCTAGACGCACAGCTGGATGAGACATAAGGGTGGACACTCTTGGGGCTGAGAGGTTTGGTGAGGTTGGGTGAGCAAACGCAGACCCTTTAAAGGAATACTGCGTGGTACCCATCACATGGGTCCCAAATCTCCAGGTTCAAGGGCATCTTCCTACATCAAAAACATGCATGAGAAACCCAGAAGATGGTACACCGTGTGATGGGGAAAGGTTTCTAAAACGCACCTCATTTCTCATCTCCTTGTGCCCGGGTTCGCCATTCCAGCCGCTTTACTAGCAAGCTCCCTACTTGGAGCATCAGCACCTTTAACCTCCTGTTCCGTAGAGGTTGCAATTTGTCCTGAGGATAAACGGGAAGACGTGGAACCAACGAGAGACTAGCTCTTGGTGTTGTGACAGGCACAGGTCACTCTATTTTCCCATCAGAAAGAAGAATTAACCACAGGCTCAGCCTGACCCCCGGAACCAGAACAGGGCCTGAAGCCATTCTGCGATTTTGCGGCCAGCTCCCATAAAAACGAGTTGTAAAATGGAGGTTCAGGGCACTGCAATTCACAAACCTGCAGAGTTATAAATGATAACTCTCGTCCACAAATATATTGAGGGAAGGCAAAGAAGAGGATTTGAAATCAAGGCAGAATTGCAGGAAACAGATTTCAGGAGGTAGATACGAATCGCCTTTAAAGCACATGAAAAGCGGCAAAACGTTGACAATGATGCCCTTGGCCAAAAAGGGCGTATGCGTTTTTTCCTGAATATATTCAGGAAAAAACGCATACGCCCTTTTTGGCCAACCAAGCAACCTGGAAAGGCAAATCAGCGCTACAGAGAAGTCTCGCTTCCCATCGGTCAAAAGGGCCATGCTGAAAAAAGTGTCAAAACCAGAAATGCAGGACAGGCCATGGAGAAATGGGAGCCTTGCTACACTGATGGGCGGGATGTAAATTGCCAAGAGCCACTCTGGAGAAGTGTCCGGTGAGTCCTGAAACATCTGAAAAACACAGCTTAGAGAGCATAGGGCACTTCCACTCATGGGGGTATAAATTGGGAAAATGAAAAATCAGCAAGACACAAGCACCCCAAAGTTTAGGGCTGCTCTGTTGACCAGGACCTCCACTTCATTCCACCTTAAATATCCCAGGAAAGAGAAAAATGGATAAAGAAGTTGTGGTCCTTATGTACAATGGAATATCACTCAGCCAGGAAATCAATGTCGTAAGGTTAGTAGCAGCATGATGAGTGGATTTAGGTACGACGATTCTAAGTGAAATAAGTCACACAGAAAAGGACACTTCTCATAAGGTATCACTGATAGAGGGAATGTAAAAACCGTTACACTTGAACTGAATTACAAAACAGAACAGAGTCACACATGCAGAAAACACACTATGGCTGCTTAACGGGAAAGGTGAGGTGGGGTGATACATAAAACAAGGGTATCAAATTAGCTCAGATACCATTCCATAAACCCAATATGTAATAGACAAGACCTACTCCTTGCTCAGAGAACTGGACTCAACACGCCCTATTCACCGCACAAGAATATATCTGATTAATAATAATCGTAAAACCTATGTATTGATATCTCTCTGTTAGTGTGTCAAGTGGGTGTAAAGCGGCATAAACACAGCAGTGAAAAGCAGCTAAACCCCATTATAAAAATAAATTACTTTGAAACACCCATGAAACAAAGACAGTGAAAGAGAGAGAAATTCTTACACAATGCGTTCAGGGGCTGTGATGCAACCTGGATTGACCATATCTAGACGCACAGCTGGATGAGACATAAGGGTGGACACTCTTGGGGCTGAGAGGTTTGGTGAGGTTGGGTGAGCAAACGCAGACCCTTTAAAGGAATACTGCGTGGTACCCATCGCATGGGTCCCAAATCTCCAGGTTCAAGGGCATCTTCCTACATCAAAAACATGCATGAGAAACCCAGAAGATGGTACACCGTGTGATGGGGAAAGGTTTCTAAAACGCACCTCATTTCTCATCTCCTTGTGCCCGGGTTCGCCATTCCAGCCGCTTTACTAGCAAGCTCCCTACTTGGAGCATCAGCACCTTTAACCTCCTGTTCCGTACAGGTTGCAATTTGTCCTGAGGATAAACGGGAAGACGTGGAACCAACGTGAGACTAGCTCTTGGTGTTGGGACAGGCACAGGTCACTCTATTTTCCCATCAGAAAGAAGAATTAACCACACGCTCAGCCTGCCCCCCGGAACCAGAACAGGGCCTGAAGCCATTATGCGATTTTGCGGCCAGCTCCCATAAAAACGAGTTGTAAAATGGAGGTTCAGGGCACTGCAATTCACAAACCTGCAGAGTTATAAATGATAACTCTCGTCCACAAATATATTGAGGGGAGGCAAAGAAGAGGATTTGAAATCAAGGCAGAATTGCAGGAAACAGATTTCAGGAGGTAGATACGAATCGCCTTTAAAGCACATGAAAAGCGGCAAAACGTTGACAATGATGCCCTTGGCCAAAAAGGGCGTATGCGTTTTTTCCTGAATATATTCAGGAAAAAACGCATACGCCCTTTTTGGCCAACCAAGCAACCTGGAAAGGCAAATCAGCGCTACAAACAAGTCTCGCTTCCCATCGGTCAAAAGGGCCATGCTGAAAAAAGTGTCAAAACCAGAAATGCAGGACAGGCCATGGAGAAATGGGAGCCTTGCTACACTGATGGGCGGGATGTAAATTGCCAAGAGCCACTCTGGAGAAGTGTCCGGTGAGTCCTGAAACATCTGAAAAACACAGCTTAGAGAGCATAGGGCACTTCCACTCATGGGGGTATAAATTGGGAAAATGAAAAATCAGCAAGACACAAGCACCCCAAAGTTTAGGGCTGCTCTGTTGACCAGGACCTCCACTTCATTCCACCTTAAATATCCCAGGAAAGAGAAAAATGGATAAAGAAGTTGTGGTCCTTATGTACAATGGAATATCACTCAGCCAGGAAATCAATGTCCTAAGGTTAGTAGCAGCATGATGAGTGGATTTAGGTACGACGATTCTAAGTGAAATAAGTCACACAGAAAAGGACACTTCTCATAAGGTATCACTGATAGAGGGAATGTAAAAACCGTTACACTTGAACTGAATTACAAAACAGAACAGAGTCACACATGCAGAAAACACACTATGGCTGCTTAACGGGAAAGGTGAGGTGGGGTGATACATAAAACAAGGGTATCAAATTAGCTCAGATACCGTTCCATAAACCCAATATGTAATAGACAAGACCTACTCCTTGCTCAGAGAACTGGACTCAACACGCCCTATTCACCGCACAAGAATATATCTGATTAATAATAATCGTAAAACCTATGTATTGATATCTCTCTGTTAGTGTGTCAAGTGGGTGTAAAGCGGCATAAACACAGCAGTGAAAAGCAGCTAAACCCCATTATAAAAATAAATTACTTTGAAACACCCATGAAACAAAGACAGTGAAAGAGAGAGAAATTCTTACACAATGCGTTCAGGGGCTGTGATGCAACCTGGATTGACCATATCTAGACGCACAGCTGGATGAGACATAAGGGTGGACACTCTTGGGGCTGAGAGGTTTGGTGAGGTTGGGTGAGCAAACGCAGACCCTTTAAAGGAATACTGCGTGGTACCCATCGCATGGGTCCCAAATCTCCAGGTTCAAGGGCATCTTCCTACATCAAAAACATGCATGAGAAACCCAGAAGATGGTACACCGTGTGATGGGGAAAGGTTTCTAAAACGCACCTCATTTCTCATCTCCTTGTGCCCGGGTTCGCCATTCCAGCCGCTTTACTAGCAAGCTCCCTACTTGGAGCATCAGCACCTTTAACCTCCTGTTCCGTAGAGGTTGCAATTTGTCCTGAGGATAAACGGGAAGACGTGGAACCAACGAGAGACTAGCTCTTGGTGTTGTGACAGGCACAGGTCACTCTATTTTCCCATCAGAAAGAAGAATTAACCACAGGCTCAGCCTGACCCCCGGAACCAGAACAGGGCCTGAAGCCATTCTGCGATTTTGCGGCCAGCTCCCATAAAAACGAGTTGTAAAATGGAGGTTCAGGGCACTGCAATTCACAAACCTGCAGAGTTATAAATGATAACTCTCGTCCACAAATATATTGAGGGAAGGCAAAGAAGAGGATTTGAAATCAAGGCAGAATTGCAGGAAACAGATTTCAGGAGGTAGATACGAATCGCCTTTAAAGCACATGAAAAGCGGCAAAACGTTGACAATGATGCCCTTGGCCAAAAAGGGCGTATGCGTTTTTTCCTGAATATATTCAGGAAAAAACGCATACGCCCTTTTTGGCCAACCAAGCAACCTGGAAAGGCAAATCAGCGCTACAGAGAAGTCTCGCTTCCCATCGGTCAAAAGGGCCATGCTGAAAAAAGTGTCAAAACCAGAAATGCAGGACAGGCCATGGAGAAATGGGAGCCTTGCTACACTGATGGGCGGGATGTAAATTGCCAAGAGCCACTCTGGAGAAGTGTCCGGTGAGTCCTGAAACATCTGAAAAACACAGCTTAGAGAGCATAGGGCACTTCCACTCATGGGGGTATAAATTGGGAAAATTAAAAATCAGCAAGACACAAGCACCCCAAAGTTTAGGGCTGCTCTGTTGACCAGGACCTCCACTTCATTCCACCTTAAATATCCCAGGAAAGAGAAAAATGGATAAAGAAGTTGTGGTCCTTATGTACAATGGAATATCACTCAGCCAGGAAATCAATGTCGTAAGGTTAGTAGCAGCATGATGAGTGGATTTAGGTACGACGATTCTAAGTGAAATAAGTCACACAGAAAAGGACACTTCTCATAAGGTATCACTGATAGAGGGAATGTAAAAACCGTTACACTTGAACTGAATTACAAAACAGAACAGAGTCACACATGCAGAAAACACACTATGGCTGCTTAACGGGAAAGGTGAGGTGGGGTGATACATAAAACAAGGGTATCAAATTAGCTCAGATACCATTCCATAAACCCAATATGTAATAGACAAGACCTACTCCTTGCTCAGAGAACTGGACTCAACACGCCCTATTCACCGCACAAGAATATATCTGATTAATAATAATCGTAAAACCTATGTATTGATATCTCTCTGTTAGTGTGTCAAGTGGGTGTAAAGCGGCATAAACACAGCAGTGAAAAGCAGCTAAACCCCATTATAAAAATAAATTACTTTGAAACACCCATGAAACAAAGACAGTGAAAGAGAGAGAAATTCTTACACAATGCGTTCAGGGGCTGTGATGCAACCTGGATTGACCATATCTAGACGCACAGCTGGATGAGACATAAGGGTGGACACTCTTGGGGCTGAGAGGTTTGGTGAGGTTGGGTGAGCAAACGCAGACCCTTTAAAGGAATACTGCGTGGTACCCATCACATGGGTCCCAAATCTCCAGGTTCAAGGGCATCTTCCTACATCAAAAACATGCATGAGAAACCCAGAAGATGGTACACCGTGTGATGGGGAAAGGTTTCTAAAACGCACCTCATTTCTCATCTCCTTGTGCCCGGGTTCGCCATTCCAGCCGCTTTACTAGCAAGCTCCCTACTTGGAGCATCAGCACCTTTAACCTCCTGTTCCGTAGAGGTTGCAATTTGTCCTGAGGATAAACGGGAAGACGTGGAACCAACGAGAGACTAGCTCTTGGTGTTGTGACAGGCACAGGTCACTCTATTTTCCCATCAGAAAGAAGAATTAACCACAGGCTCAGCCTGACCCCCGGAACCAGAACAGGGCCTGAAGCCATTCTGCGATTTTGCGGCCAGCTCCCATAAAAACGAGTTGTAAAATGGAGGTTCAGGGCACTGCAATTCACAAACCTGCAGAGTTATAAATGATAACTCTCGTCCACAAATATATTGAGGGAAGGCAAAGAAGAGGATTTGAAATCAAGGCAGAATTGCAGGAAACAGATTTCAGGAGGTAGATACGAATCGCCTTTAAAGCACATGAAAAGCGGCAAAACGTTGACAATGATGCCCTTGGCCAAAAAGGGCGTATGCGTTTTTTCCTGAATATATTCAGGAAAAAACGCATACGCCCTTTTTGGCCAACCAAGCAACCTGGAAAGGCAAATCAGCGCTACAGAGAAGTCTCGCTTCCCATCGGTCAAAAGGGCCATGCTGAAAAAAGTGTCAAAACCAGAAATGCAGGACAGGCCATGGAGAAATGGGAGCCTTGCTACACTGATGGGCGGGATGTAAATTGCCAAGAGCCACTCTGGAGAAGTGTCCGGTGAGTCCTGAAACATCTGAAAAACACAGCTTAGAGAGCATAGGGCACTTCCACTCATGGGGGTATAAATTGGGAAAATGAAAAATCAGCAAGACACAAGCACCCCAAAGTTTAGGGCTGCTCTGTTGACCAGGACCTCCACTTCATTCCACCTTAAATATCCCAGGAAAGAGAAAAATGGATAAAGAAGTTGTGGTCCTTATGTACAATGGAATATCACTCAGCCAGGAAATCAATGTCGTAAGGTTAGTAGCAGCATGATGAGTGGATTTAGGTACGACGATTCTAAGTGAAATAAGTCACACAGAAAAGGACACTTCTCATAAGGTATCACTGATAGAGGGAATGTAAAAACCGTTACACTTGAACTGAATTACAAAACAGAACAGAGTCACACATGCAGAAAACACACTATGGCTGCTTAACGGGAAAGGTGAGGTGGGGTGATACATAAAACAAGGGTATCAAATTAGCTCAGATACCATTCCATAAACCCAATATGTAATAGACAAGACCTACTCCTTGCTCAGAGAACTGGACTCAACACGCCCTATTCACCGCACAAGAATATATCTGATTAATAATAATCGTAAAACCTATGTATTGATATCTCTCTGTTAGTGTGTCAAGTGGGTGTAAAGCGGCATAAACACAGCAGTGAAAAGCAGCTAAACCCCATTATAAAAATAAATTACTTTGAAACACCCATGAAACAAAGACAGTGAAAGAGAGAGAAATTCTTACACAATGCGTTCAGGGGCTGTGATGCAACCTGGATTGACCATATCTAGACGCACAGCTGGATGAGACATAAGGGTGGACACTCTTGGGGCTGAGAGGTTTGGTGAGGTTGGGTGAGCAAACGCAGACCCTTTAAAGGAATACTGCGTGGTACCCATCGCATGGGTCCCAAATCTCCAGGTTCAAGGGCATCTTCCTACATCAAAAACATGCATGAGAAACCCAGAAGATGGTACACCGTGTGATGGGGAAAGGTTTCTAAAACGCACCTCATTTCTCATCTCCTTGTGCCCGGGTTCGCCATTCCAGCCGCTTTACTAGCAAGCTCCCTACTTGGAGCATCAGCACCTTTAACCTCCTGTTCCGTACAGGTTGCAATTTGTCCTGAGGATAAACGGGAAGACGTGGAACCAACGTGAGACTAGCTCTTGGTGTTGGGACAGGCACAGGTCACTCTATTTTCCCATCAGAAAGAAGAATTAACCACACGCTCAGCCTGCCCCCCGGAACCAGAACAGGGCCTGAAGCCATTATGCGATTTTGCGGCCAGCTCCCATAAAAACGAGTTGTAAAATGGAGGTTCAGGGCACTGCAATTCACAAACCTGCAGAGTTATAAATGATAACTCTCGTCCACAAATATATTGAGGGGAGGCAAAGAAGAGGATTTGAAATCAAGGCAGAATTGCAGGAAACAGATTTCAGGAGGTAGATACGAATCGCCTTTAAAGCACATGAAAAGCGGCAAAACGTTGACAATGATGCCCTTGGCCAAAAAGGGCGTATGCGTTTTTTCCTGAATATATTCAGGAAAAAACGCATACGCCCTTTTTGGCCAACCAAGCAACCTGGAAAGGCAAATCAGCGCTACAAACAAGTCTCGCTTCCCATCGGTCAAAAGGGCCATGCTGAAAAAAGTGTCAAAACCAGAAATGCAGGACAGGCCATGGAGAAATGGGAGCCTTGCTACACTGATGGGCGGGATGTAAATTGCCAAGAGCCACTCTGGAGAAGTGTCCGGTGAGTCCTGAAACATCTGAAAAACACAGCTTAGAGAGCATAGGGCACTTCCACTCATGGGGGTATAAATTGGGAAAATGAAAAATCAGCAAGACACAAGCACCCCAAAGTTTAGGGCTGCTCTGTTGACCAGGACCTCCACTTCATTCCACCTTAAATATCCCAGGAAAGAGAAAAATGGATAAAGAAGTTGTGGTCCTTATGTACAATGGAATATCACTCAGCCAGGAAATCAATGTCCTAAGGTTAGTAGCAGCATGATGAGTGGATTTAGGTACGACGATTCTAAGTGAAATAAGTCACACAGAAAAGGACACTTCTCATAAGGTATCACTGATAGAGGGAATGTAAAAACCGTTACACTTGAACTGAATTACAAAACAGAACAGAGTCACACATGCAGAAAACACACTATGGCTGCTTAACGGGAAAGGTGAGGTGGGGTGATACATAAAACAAGGGTATCAAATTAGCTCAGATACCGTTCCATAAACCCAATATGTAATAGACAAGACCTACTCCTTGCTCAGAGAACTGGACTCAACACGCCCTATTCACCGCACAAGAATATATCTGATTAATAATAATCGTAAAACCTATGTATTGATATCTCTCTGTTAGTGTGTCAAGTGGGTGTAAAGCGGCATAAACACAGCAGTGAAAAGCAGCTAAACCCCATTATAAAAATAAATTACTTTGAAACACCCATGAAACAAAGACAGTGAAAGAGAGAGAAATTCTTACACAATGCGTTCAGGGGCTGTGATGCAACCTGGATTGACCATATCTAGACGCACAGCTGGATGAGACATAAGGGTGGACACTCTTGGGGCTGAGAGGTTTGGTGAGGTTGGGTGAGCAAACGCAGACCCTTTAAAGGAATACTGCGTGGTACCCATCGCATGGGTCCCAAATCTCCAGGTTCAAGGGCATCTTCCTACATCAAAAACATGCATGAGAAACCCAGAAGATGGTACACCGTGTGATGGGGAAAGGTTTCTAAAACGCACCTCATTTCTCATCTCCTTGTGCCCGGGTTCGCCATTCCAGCCGCTTTACTAGCAAGCTCCCTACTTGGAGCATCAGCACCTTTAACCTCCTGTTCTGTAGAGGTTGCAATTTGTCCTGAGGATAAACGGGAAGACGTGGAACCAACGAGAGACTAGCTCTTGGTGTTGTGACAGGCACAGGTCACTCTATTTTCCCATCAGAAAGAAGAATTAACCACAGGCTCAGCCTGACCCCCGGAACCAGAACAGGGCCTGAAGCCATTCTGCGATTTTGCGGCCAGCTCCCATAAAAACGAGTTGTAAAATGGAGGTTCAGGGCACTGCAATTCACAAACCTGCAGAGTTATAAATGATAACTCTCGTCCACAAATATATTGAGGGAAGGCAAAGAAGAGGATTTGAAATCAAGGCAGAATTGCAGGAAACAGATTTCAGGAGGTAGATACGAATCGCCTTTAAAGCACATGAAAAGCGGCAAAACGTTGACAATGATGCCCTTGGCCAAAAAGGGCGTATGCGTTTTTTCCTGAATATATTCAGGAAAAAACGCATACGCCCTTTTTGGCCAACCAAGCAACCTGGAAAGGCAAATCAGCGCTACAGAGAAGTCTCGCTTCCCATCGGTCAAAAGGGCCATGCTGAAAAAAGTGTCAAAACCAGAAATGCAGGACAGGCCATGGAGAAATGGGAGCCTTGCTACACTGATGGGCGGGATGTAAATTGCCAAGAGCCACTCTGGAGAAGTGTCCGGTGAGTCCTGAAACATCTGAAAAACACAGCTTAGAGAGCATAGGGCACTTCCACTCATGGGGGTATAAATTGGGAAAATTAAAAATCAGCAAGACACAAGCACCCCAAAGTTTAGGGCTGCTCTGTTGACCAGGACCTCCACTTCATTCCACCTTAAATATCCCAGGAAAGAGAAAAATGGATAAAGAAGTTGTGGTCCTTATGTACAATGGAATATCACTCAGCCAGGAAATCAATGTCGTAAGGTTAGTAGCAGCATGATGAGTGGATTTAGGTACGACGATTCTAAGTGAAATAAGTCACACAGAAAAGGACACTTCTCATAAGGTATCACTGATAGAGGGAATGTAAAAACCGTTACACTTGAACTGAATTACAAAACAGAACAGAGTCACACATGCAGAAAACACACTATGGCTGCTTAACGGGAAAGGTGAGGTGGGGTGATACATAAAACAAGGGTATCAAATTAGCTCAGATACCATTCCATAAACCCAATGTGTAATAGACAAGACCTACTCCTTGCTCAGAGAACTGGACTCAACACGCCCTATTCACCGCACAAGAATATATCTGATTAATAATAATCGTAAAACCTATGTATTGATATCTCTCTGTTAGTGTGTCAAGTGGGTGTAAAGCGGCATAAACACAGCAGTGAAAAGCAGCTAAACCCCATTATAAAAATAAATTACTTTGAAACACCCATGAAACAAAGACAGTGAAAGAGAGAGAAATTCTTACACAATGCGTTCAGGGGCTGTGATGCAACCTGGATTGACCATATCTAGACGCACAGCTGGATGAGACATAAGGGTGGACACTCTTGGGGCTGAGAGGTTTGGTGAGGTTGGGTGAGCAAACGCAGACCCTTTAAAGGAATACTGCGTGGTACCCATCACATGGGTCCCAAATCTCCAGGTTCAAGGGCATCTTCCTACATCAAAAACATGCATGAGAAACCCAGAAGATGGTACACCGTGTGATGGGGAAAGGTTTCTAAAACGCACCTCATTTCTCATCTCCTTGTGCCCGGGTTCGCCATTCCAGCCGCTTTACTAGCAAGCTCCCTACTTGGAGCATCAGCACCTTTAACCTCCTGTTCCGTAGAGGTTGCAATTTGTCCTGAGGATAAACGGGAAGACGTGGAACCAACGAGAGACTAGCTCTTGGTGTTGTGACAGGCACAGGTCACTCTATTTTCCCATCAGAAAGAAGAATTAACCACACGCTCAGCCTGACCCCCGGAACCAGAACAGGGCCTGAAGCCATTCTGCGATTTTGCGGCCAGCTCCCATAAAAACGAGTTGTAAAATGGAGGTTCAGGGCACTGCAATTCACAAACCTGCAGAGTTATAAATGATAACTCTCGTCCACAAATATATTGAGGGAAGGCAAAGAAGAGGATTTGAAATCAAGGCAGAATTGCAGGAAACAGATTTCAGGAGGTAGATACGAATCGCCTTTAAAGCACATGAAAAGCGGCAAAACGTTGACAATGATGCCCTTGGCCAAAAAGGGCGTATGCGTTTTTTCCTGAATATATTCAGGAAAAAACGCATACGCCCTTTTTGGCCAACCAAGCAACCTGGAAAGGCAAATCAGCGCTACAGAGAAGTCTCGCTTCCCATCGGTCAAAAGGGCCATGCTGAAAAAAGTGTCAAAACCAGAAATGCAGGACAGGCCATGGAGAAATGGGAGCCTTGCTACACTGATGGGCGGGATGTAAATTGCCAAGAGCCACTCTGGAGAAGTGTCCGGTGAGTCCTGAAACATCTGAAAAACACAGCTTAGAGAGCATAGGGCACTTCCACTCATGGGGGTATAAATTGGGAAAATGAAAAATCAGCAAGACACAAGCACCCCAAAGTTTAGGGCTGCTCTGTTGACCAGGACCTCCACTTCATTCCACCTTAAATATCCCAGGAAAGAGAAAAATGGATAAAGAAGTTGTGGTCCTTATGTACAATGGAATATCACTCAGCCAGGAAATCAATGTCGTAAGGTTAGTAGCAGCATGATGAGTGGATTTAGGTACGACGATTCTAAGTGAAATAAGTCACACAGAAAAGGACACTTCTCATAAGGTATCACTGATAGAGGGAATGTAAAAACCGTTACACTTGAACTGAATTACAAAACAGAACAGAGTCACACATGCAGAAAACACACTATGGCTGCTTAACGGGAAAGGTGAGGTGGGGTGATACATAAAACAAGGGTATCAAATTAGCTCAGATACCGTTCCATAAACCCAATATGTAATAGACAAGACCTACTCCTTGCTCAGAGAACTGGACTCAACACGCCCTATTCACCGCACAAGAATATATCTGATTAATAATAATCGTAAAACCTATGTATTGATATCTCTCTGTTAGTGTGTCAAGTGGGTGTAAAGCGGCATAAACACAGCAGTGAAAAGCAGCTAAACCCCATTATAAAAATAAATTACTTTGAAACACCCATGAAACAAAGACAGTGAAAGAGAGAGAAATTCTTACACAATGCGTTCAGGGGCTGTGATGCAACCTGGATTGACCATATCTAGACGCACAGCTGGATGAGACATAAGGGTGGACACTCTTGGGGCTGAGAGGTTTGGTGAGGTTGGGTGAGCAAACGCAGACCCTTTAAAGGAATACTGCGTGGTACCCATCGCATGGGTCCCAAATCTCCAGGTTCAAGGGCATCTTCCTACATCAAAAACATGCATGAGAAACCCAGAAGATGGTACACCGTGTGATGGGGAAAGGTTTCTAAAACGCACCTCATTTCTCATCTCCTTGTGCCCGGGTTCGCCATTCCAGCCGCTTTACTAGCAAGCTCCCTACTTGGAGCATCAGCACCTTTAACCTCCTGTTCCGTACAGGTTGCAATTTGTCCTGAGGATAAACGGGAAGACGTGGAACCAACGTGAGACTAGCTCTTGGTGTTGGGACAGGCACAGGTCACTCTATTTTCCCATCAGAAAGAAGAATTAACCACACGCTCAGCCTGCCCCCCGGAACCAGAACAGGGCCTGAAGCCATTATGCGATTTTGCGGCCAGCTCCCATAAAAACGAGTTGTAAAATGGAGGTTCAGGGCACTGCAATTCACAAACCTGCAGAGTTATAAATGATAACTCTCGTCCACAAATATATTGAGGGAAGGCAAAGAAGAGGATTTGAAATCAAGGCAGAATTGCACGAAACAGATTTCAGGAGGTAGATACGAATCGCCTTTAAAGCACATGAAAAGCGGCAAAACGTTGACAATGATGCCCTTGGCCAAAAAGGGCGTATGCGTTTTTTCCTGAATATATTCAGGAAAAAACGCATACGCCCTTTTTGGCCAACCAAGCAACCTGGAAAGGCAAATCAGCGCTACAAACAAGTCTCGCTTCCCATCGGTCAAAAGGGCCATGCTGAAAAAAGTGTCAAAACCAGAAATGCAGGACAGGCCATGGAGAAATGGGAGCCTTGCTACACTGATGGGCGGGATGTAAATTGCCAAGAGCCACTCTGGAGAAGTGTCCGGTGAGTCCTGAAACATCTGAAAAACACAGCTTAGAGAGCATAGGGCACTTCCACTCATGGGGGTATAAATTGGGAAAATGAAAAATCAGCAAGACACAAGCACCCCAAAGTTTAGGGCTGCTCTGTTGACCAGGACCTCCACTTCATTCCACCTTAAATATCCCAGGAAAGAGAAAAATGGATAAAGAAGTTGTGGTCCTTATGTACAATGGAATATCACTCAGCCAGGAAATCAATGTCGTAAGGTTAGTAGCAGCATGATGAGTGGATTTAGGTACGACGATTCTAAGTGAAATAAGTCACACAGAAAAGGACACTTCTCATAAGGTATCACTGATAGAGGGAATGTAAAAACCGTTACACTTGAACTGAATTACAAAACAGAACAGAGTCACACATGCAGAAAACACACTATGGCTGCTTAACGGGAAAGGTGAGGTGGGGTGATACATAAAACAAGGGTATCAAATTAGCTCAGATACCATTCCATAAACCCAATATGTAATAGACAAGACCTACTCCTTGCTCAGAGAACTGGACTCAACACGCCCTATTCACCGCACAAGAATATATCTGATTAATAATAATCGTAAAACCTATGTATTGATATCTCTCTGTTAGTGTGTCAAGTGGGTGTAAAGCGGCATAAACACAGCAGTGAAAAGCAGCTAAACCCCATTATAAAAATAAATTACTTTGAAACACCCATGAAACAAAGACAGTGAAAGAGAGAGAAATTCTTACACAATGCGTTCAGGGGCTGTGATGCAACCTGGATTGACCATATCTAGACGCACAGCTGGATGAGACATAAGGGTGGACACTCTTGGGGCTGAGAGGTTTGGTGAGGTTGGGTGAGCAAACGCAGACCCTTTAAAGGAATACTGCGTGGTACCCATCGCATGGGTCCCAAATCTCCAGGTTCAAGGGCATCTTCCTACATCAAAAACATGCATGAGAAACCCAGAAGATGGTACACCGTGTGATGGGGAAAGGTTTCTAAAACGCACCTCATTTCTCATCTCCTTGTGCCCGGGTTCGCCATTCCAGCCGCTTTACTAGCAAGCTCCCTACTTGGAGCATCAGCACCTTTAACCTCCTGTTCCGTAGAGGTTGCAATTTGTCCTGAGGATAAACGGGAAGACGTGGAACCAACGAGAGACTAGCTCTTGGTGTTGTGACAGGCACAGGTCACTCTATTTTCCCATCAGAAAGAAGAATTAACCACAGGCTCAGCCTGACCCCCGGAACCAGAACAGGGCCTGAAGCCATTCTGCGATTTTGCGGCCAGCTCCCATAAAAACGAGTTGTAAAATGGAGGTTCAGGGCACTGCAATTCACAAACGTGCAGAGTTATAAATGATAACTCTCGTCCACAAATATATTGAGGGAAGGCAAAGAAGAGGATTTGAAATCAAGGCAGAATTGCAGGAAACAGATTTCAGGAGGTAGATACGAATCGCCTTTAAAGCACATGAAAAGCGGCAAAACGTTGACAATGATGCCCTTGGCCAAAAAGGGCGTATGCGTTTTTTCCTGAATATATTCAGGAAAAAACGCATACGCCCTTTTTGGCCAACCAAGCAACCTGGAAAGGCAAATCAGCGCTACAGAGAAGTCTCGCTTCCCATCGGTCAAAAGGGCCATGCTGAAAAAAGTGTCAAAACCAGAAATGCAGGACAGGCCATGGAGAAATGGGAGCCTTGCTACACTGATGGGCGGGATGTAAATTGCCAAGAGCCACTCTGGAGAAGTGTCCGGTGAGTCCTGAAACATCTGAAAAACACAGCTTAGAGAGCATAGGGCACTTCCACTCATGGGGGTATAAATTGGGAAAATGAAAAATCAGCAAGACACAAGCACCCCAAAGTTTAGGGCTGCTCTGTTGACCAGGACCTCCACTTCATTCCACCTTAAATATCCCAGGAAAGAGAAAAATGGATAAAGAAGTTGTGGTCCTTATGTACAATGGAATATCACTCAGCCAGGAAATCAATGTCGTAAGGTTAGTAGCAGCATGATGAGTGGATTTAGGTACGACGATTCTAAGTGAAATAAGTCACACAGAAAAGGACACTTCTCATAAGGTATCACTGATAGAGGGAATGTAAAAACCGTTACACTTGAACTGAATTACAAAACAGAACAGAGTCACACATGCAGAAAACACACTATGGCTGCTTAACGGGAAAGGTGAGGTGGGGTGATACATAAAACAAGGGTATCAAATTAGCTCAGATACCGTTCCATAAACCCAATATGTAATAGACAAGACCTACTCCTTGCTCAGAGAACTGGACTCAACACGCCCTATTCACCGCACAAGAATATATCTGATTAATAATAATCGTAAAACCTATGTATTGATATCTCTCTGTTAGTGTGTCAAGTGGGTGTAAAGCGGCATAAACACAGCAGTGAAAAGCAGCTAAACCCCATTATAAAAATAAATTACTTTGAAACACCCATGAAACAAAGACAGTGAAAGAGAGAGAAATTCTTACACAATGCGTTCAGGGGCTGTGATGCAACCTGGATTGACCATATCTAGACGCACAGCTGGATGAGACATAAGGGTGGACACTCTTGGGGCTGAGAGGTTTGGTGAGGTTGGGTGAGCAAACGCAGACCCTTTAAAGGAATACTGCGTGGTACCCATCGCATGGGTCCCAAATCTCCAGGTTCAAGGGCATCTTCCTACATCAAAAACATGCATGAGAAACCCAGAAGATGGTACACCGTGTGATGGGGAAAGGTTTCTAAAACGCACCTCATTTCTCATCTCCTTGTGCCCGGGTTCGCCATTCCAGCCGCTTTACTAGCAAGCTCCCTACTTGGAGCATCAGCACCTTTAACCTCCTGTTCCGTACAGGTTGCAATTTGTCCTGAGGATAAACGGGAAGACGTGGAACCAACGTGAGACTAGCTCTTGGTGTTGGGACAGGCACAGGTCACTCTATTTTCCCATCAGAAAGAAGAATTAACCACACGCTCAGCCTGCCCCCCGGAACCAGAACAGGGCCTGAAGCCATTATGCGATTTTGCGGCCAGCTCCCATAAAAACGAGTTGTAAAATGGAGGTTCAGGGCACTGCAATTCACAAACCTGCAGAGTTATAAATGATAACTCTCGTCCACAAATATATTGAGGGGAGGCAAAGAAGAGGATTTGAAATCAAGGCAGAATTGCAGGAAACAGATTTCAGGAGGTAGATACGAATCGCCTTTAAAGCACATGAAAAGCGGCAAAACGTTGACAATGATGCCCTTGGCCAAAAAGGGCGTATGCGTTTTTTCCTGAATATATTCAGGAAAAAACGCATACGCCCTTTTTGGCCAACCAAGCAACCTGGAAAGGCAAATCAGCGCTACAAACAAGTCTCGCTTCCCATCGGTCAAAAGGGCCATGCTGAAAAAAGTGTCAAAACCAGAAATGCAGGACAGGCCATGGAGAAATGGGAGCCTTGCTACACTGATGGGCGGGATGTAAATTGCCAAGAGCCACTCTGGAGAAGTGTCCGGTGAGTCCTGAAACATCTGAAAAACACAGCTTAGAGAGCATAGGGCACTTCCACTCATGGGGGTATAAATTGGGAAAATGAAAAATCAGCAAGACACAAGCACCCCAAAGTTTAGGGCTGCTCTGTTGACCAGGACCTCCACTTCATTCCACCTTAAATATCCCAGGAAAGAGAAAAATGGATAAAGAAGTTGTGGTCCTTATGTACAATGGAATATCACTCAGCCAGGAAATCAATGTCGTAAGGTTAGTAGCAGCATGATGAGTGGATTTAGGTACGACGATTCTAAGTGAAATAAGTCACACAGAAAAGGACACTTCTCATAAGGTATCACTGATAGAGGGAATGTAAAAACCGTTACACTTGAACTGAATTACAAAACAGAACAGAGTCACACATGCAGAAAACACACTATGGCTGCTTAACGGGAAAGGTGAGGTGGGGTGATACATAAAACAAGGGTATCAAATTAGCTCAGATACCATTCCATAAACCCAATATGTAATAGACAAGACCTACTCCTTGCTCAGAGAACTGGACTCAACACGCCCTATTCACCGCACAAGAATATATCTGATTAATAATAATCGTAAAACCTATGTATTGATATCTCTCTGTTAGTGTGTCAAGTGGGTGTAAAGCGGCATAAACACAGCAGTGAAAAGCAGCTAAACCCCATTATAAAAATAAATTACTTTGAAACACCCATGAAACAAAGACAGTGAAAGAGAGAGAAATTCTTACACAATGCGTTCAGGGGCTGTGATGCAACCTGGATTGACCATATCTAGACGCACAGCTGGATGAGACATAAGGGTGGACACTCTTGGGGCTGAGAGGTTTGGTGAGGTTGGGTGAGCAAACGCAGACCCTTTAAAGGAATACTGCGTGGTACCCATCGCATGGGTCCCAAATCTCCAGGTTCAAGGGCATCTTCCTACATCAAAAACATGCATGAGAAACCCAGAAGATGGTACACCGTGTGATGGGGAAAGGTTTCTAAAACGCACCTCATTTCTCATCTCCTTGTGCCCGGGTTCGCCATTCCAGCCGCTTTACTAGCAAGCTCCCTACTTGGAGCATCAGCACCTTTAACCTCCTGTTCCGTACAGGTTGCAATTTGTCCTGAGCATAAACGGGAAGACGTGGAACCAACGTGAGACTAGCTCTTGGTGTTGGGACAGGCACAGGTCACTCTATTTTCCCATCAGAAAGAAGAATTAACCACAGGCTCAGCCTGCTCCCCGGAACCAGAACAGGGCCTGAAGCCATTATGCGATTTTGCGGCCAGCTCCCATAAAAACGAGTTGTAAAATGGAGGTTCAGGGCACTGCAATTCACAAACCTGCAGAGTTATAAATGATAACTCTCGTCCACAAATATATTGAGGGGAGGCAAAGAAGAGGATTTGAAATCAAGGCAGAATTGCAGGAAACAGATTTCAGGAGGTAGATACGAATCGCCTTTAAAGCACATGAAAAGCGGCAAAACGTTGACAATGATGCCCTTGGCCAAAAAGGGCGTATGCGTTTTTTCCTGAATATATTCAGGAAAAAACGCATACGCCCTTTTTGGCCAACCAAGCAACCTGGAAAGGCAAATCAGCGCTACAAACAAGTCTCGCTTCCCATCGGTCAAAAGGGCCATGCTGAAAAAAGTGTCAAAACCAGAAATGCAGGACAGGCCATGGAGAAATGGGAGCCTTGCTACACTGATGGGCGGGATGTAAATTGCCAAGAGCCACTCTGGAGAAGTGTCCGGTGAGTCCTGAAACATCTGAAAAACACAGCTTAGAGAGCATAGGGCACTTCCACTCATGGGGG
This sequence comes from Balaenoptera borealis, assembly GCF_965194805.1. NCBI lineage: Eukaryota > Metazoa > Chordata > Mammalia > Artiodactyla > Balaenopteridae > Balaenoptera > Balaenoptera borealis. The sequence goes on from NW_028123837.1 coordinate 633,373, forward strand.
TATAAATTGGGAAAATGAAAAATCAGCAAGACACAAGCACCCCAAAGTTTAGGGCTGCTCTGTTGACCAGGACCTCCACTTCATTCCACCTTAAATATCCCAGGAAAGAGAAAAATGGATAAAGAAGTTGTGGTCCTTATGTACAATGGAATATCACTCAGCCAGGAAATCAATGTCGTAAGGTTAGTAGCAGCATGATGAGTGGATTTAGGTACGACGATTCTAAGTGAAATAAGTCACACAGAAAAGGACACTTCTCATAAGGTATCACTGATAGAGGGAATGTAAAAACCGTTACACTTGAACTGAATTACAAAACAGAACAGAGTCACACATGCAGAAAACACACTATGGCTGCTTAACGGGAAAGGTGAGGTGGGGTGATACATAAAACAAGGGTATCAAATTAGCTCAGATACCGTTCCATAAACCCAATATGTAATAGACAAGACCTACTCCTTGCTCAGAGAACTGGACTCAACACGCCCTATTCACCGCACAAGAATATATCTGATTAATAATAATCGTAAAACCTATGTATTGATATCTCTCTGTTAGTGTGTCAAGTGGGTGTAAAGCGGCATAAACACAGCAGTGAAAAGCAGCTAAACCCCATTATAAAAATAAATTACTTTGAAACACCCATGAAACAAAGACAGTGAAAGAGAGAGAAATTCTTACACAATGCGTTCAGGGGCTGTGATGCAACCTGGATTGACCATATCTAGACGCACAGCTGGATGAGACATAAGGGTGGACACTCTTGGGGCTGAGAGGTTTGGTGAGGTTGGGTGAGCAAACGCAGACCCTTTAAAGGAATACTGCGTGGTACCCATCGCATGGGTCCCAAATCTCCAGGTTCAAGGGCATCTTCCTACATCAAAAACATGCATGAGAAACCCAGAAGATGGTACACCGTGTGATGGGGAAAGGTTTCTAAAACGCACCTCATTTCTCATCTCCTTGTGCCCGGGTTCGCCATTCCAGCCGCTTTACTAGCAAGCTCCCTACTTGGAGCATCAGCACCTTTAACCTCCTGTTCCGTACAGGTTGCAATTTGTCCTGAGGATAAACGGGAAGACGTGGAACCAACGTGAGACTAGCTCTTGGTGTTGGGACAGGCACAGGTCACTCTATTTTCCCATCAGAAAGAAGAATTAACCACACGCTCAGCCTGCCCCCCGGAACCAGAACAGGGCCTGAAGCCATTATGCGATTTTGCGGCCAGCTCCCATAAAAACGAGTTGTAAAATGGAGGTTCAGGGCACTGCAATTCACAAACCTGCAGAGTTATAAATGATAACTCTCGTCCACAAATATATTGAGGGGAGGCAAAGAAGAGGATTTGAAATCAAGGCAGAATTGCAGGAAACAGATTTCAGGAGGTAGATACGAATCGCCTTTAAAGCACATGAAAAGCGGCAAAACGTTGACAATGATGCCCTTGGCCAAAAAGGGCGTATGCGTTTTTTCCTGAATATATTCAGGAAAAAACGCATACGCCCTTTTTGGCCAACCAAGCAACCTGGAAAGGCAAATCAGCGCTACAAACAAGTCTCGCTTCCCATCGGTCAAAAGGGCCATGCTGAAAAAAGTGTCAAAACCAGAAATGCAGGACAGGCCATGGAGAAATGGGAGCCTTGCTACACTGATGGGCGGGATGTAAATTGCCAAGAGCCACTCTGGAGAAGTGTCCGGTGAGTCCTGAAACATCTGAAAAACACAGCTTAGAGAGCATAGGGCACTTCCACTCATGGGGGTATAAATTGGGAAAATGAAAAATCAGCAAGACACAAGCACCCCAAAGTTTAGGGCTGCTCTGTTGACCAGGACCTCCACTTCATTCCACCTTAAATATCCCAGGAAAGAGAAAAATGGATAAAGAAGTTGTGGTCCTTATGTACAATGGAATATCACTCAGCCAGGAAATCAATGTCGTAAGGTTAGTAGCAGCATGATGAGTGGATTTAGGTACGACGATTCTAAGTGAAATAAGTCACACAGAAAAGGACACTTCTCATAAGGTATCACTGATAGAGGGAATGTAAAAACCGTTACACTTGAACTGAATTACAAAACAGAACAGAGTCACACATGCAGAAAACACACTATGGCTGCTTAACGGGAAAGGTGAGGTGGGGTGATACATAAAACAAGGGTATCAAATTAGCTCAGATACCATTCCATAAACCCAATATGTAATAGACAAGACCTACTCCTTGCTCAGAGAACTGGACTCAACACGCCCTATTCACCGCACAAGAATATATCTGATTAATAATAATCGTAAAACCTATGTATTGATATCTCTCTGTTAGTGTGTCAAGTGGGTGTAAAGCGGCATAAACACAGCAGTGAAAAGCAGCTAAACCCCATTATAAAAATAAATTACTTTGAAACACCCATGAAACAAAGACAGTGAAAGAGAGAGAAATTCTTACACAATGCGTTCAGGGGCTGTGATGCAACCTGGATTGACCATATCTAGACGCACAGCTGGATGAGACATAAGGGTGGACACTCTTGGGGCTGAGAGGTTTGGTGAGGTTGGGTGAGCAAACGCAGACCCTTTAAAGGAATACTGCGTGGTACCCATCGCATGGGTCCCAAATCTCCAGGTTCAAGGGCATCTTCCTACATCAAAAACATGCATGAGAAACCCAGAAGATGGTACACCGTGTGATGGGGAAAGGTTTCTAAAACGCACCTCATTTCTCATCTCCTTGTGCCCGGGTTCGCCATTCCAGCCGCTTTACTAGCAAGCTCCCTACTTGGAGCATCAGCACCTTTAACCTCCTGTTCCGTAGAGGTTGCAATTTGTCCTGAGGATAAACGGGAAGACGTGGAACCAACGAGAGACTAGCTCTTGGTGTTGTGACAGGCACAGGTCACTCTATTTTCCCATCAGAAAGAAGAATTAACCACAGGCTCAGCCTGACCCCCGGAACCAGAACAGGGCCTGAAGCCATTCTGCGATTTTGCGGCCAGCTCCCATAAAAACGAGTTGTAAAATGGAGGTTCAGGGCACTGCAATTCACAAACCTGCAGAGTTATAAATGATAACTCTCGTCCACAAATATATTGAGGGAAGGCAAAGAAGAGGATTTGAAATCAAGGCAGAATTGCAGGAAACAGATTTCAGGAGGTAGATACGAATCGCCTTTAAAGCACATGAAAAGCGGCAAAACGTTGACAATGATGCCCTTGGCCAAAAAGGGCGTATGCGTTTTTTCCTGAATATATTCAGGAAAAAACGCATACGCCCTTTTTGGCCAACCAAGCAACCTGGAAAGGCAAATCAGCGCTACAGAGAAGTCTCGCTTCCCATCGGTCAAAAGGGCCATGCTGAAAAAAGTGTCAAAACCAGAAATGCAGGACAGGCCATGGAGAAATGGGAGCCTTGCTACACTGATGGGCGGGATGTAAATTGCCAAGAGCCACTCTGGAGAAGTGTCCGGTGAGTCCTGAAACATCTGAAAAACACAGCTTAGAGAGCATAGGGCACTTCCACTCATGGGGGTATAAATTGGGAAAATTAAAAATCAGCAAGACACAAGCACCCCAAAGTTTAGGGCTGCTCTGTTGACCAGGACCTCCACTTCATTCCACCTTAAATATCCCAGGAAAGAGAAAAATGGATAAAGAAGTTGTGGTCCTTATGTACAATGGAATATCACTCAGCCAGGAAATCAATGTCGTAAGGTTAGTAGCAGCATGATGAGTGGATTTAGGTACGACGATTCTAAGTGAAATAAGTCACACAGAAAAGGACACTTCTCATAAGGTATCACTGATAGAGGGAATGTAAAAACCGTTACACTTGAACTGAATTACAAAACAGAACAGAGTCACACATGCAGAAAACACACTATGGCTGCTTAACGGGAAAGGTGAGGTGGGGTGATACATAAAACAAGGGTATCAAATTAGCTCAGATACCGTTCCATAAACCCAATATGTAATAGACAAGACCTACTCCTTGCTCAGAGAACTGGACTCAACACGCCCTATTCACCGCACAAGAATATATCTGATTAATAATAATCGTAAAACCTATGTATTGATATCTCTCTGTTAGTGTGTCAAGTGGGTGTAAAGCGGCATAAACACAGCAGTGAAAAGCAGCTAAACCCCATTATAAAAATAAATTACTTTGAAACACCCATGAAACAAAGACAGTGAAAGAGAGAGAAATTCTTACACAATGCGTTCAGGGGCTGTGATGCAACCTGGATTGACCATATCTAGACGCACAGCTGGATGAGACATAAGGGTGGACACTCTTGGGGCTGAGAGGTTTGGTGAGGTTGGGTGAGCAAACGCAGACCCTTTAAAGGAATACTGCGTGGTACCCATCGCATGGGTCCCAAATCTCCAGGTTCAAGGGCATCTTCCTACATCAAAAACATGCATGAGAAACCCAGAAGATGGTACACCGTGTGATGGGGAAAGGTTTCTAAAACGCACCTCATTTCTCATCTCCTTGTGCCCGGGTTCGCCATTCCAGCCGCTTTACTAGCAAGCTCCCTACTTGGAGCATCAGCACCTTTAACCTCCTGTTCCGTACAGGTTGCAATTTGTCCTGAGGATAAACGGGAAGACGTGGAACCAACGTGAGACTAGCTCTTGGTGTTGGGACAGGCACAGGTCACTCTATTTTCCCATCAGAAAGAAGAATTAACCACACGCTCAGCCTGCCCCCCGGAACCAGAACAGGGCCTGAAGCCATTATGCGATTTTGCGGCCAGCTCCCATAAAAACGAGTTGTAAAATGGAGGTTCAGGGCACTGCAATTCACAAACCTGCAGAGTTATAAATGATAACTCTCGTCCACAAATATATTGAGGGGAGGCAAAGAAGAGGATTTGAAATCAAGGCAGAATTGCAGGAAACAGATTTCAGGAGGTAGATACGAATCGCCTTTAAAGCACATGAAAAGCGGCAAAACGTTGACAATGATGCCCTTGGCCAAAAAGGGCGTATGCGTTTTTTCCTGAATATATTCAGGAAAAAACGCATACGCCCTTTTTGGCCAACCAAGCAACCTGGAAAGGCAAATCAGCGCTACAAACAAGTCTCGCTTCCCATCGGTCAAAAGGGCCATGCTGAAAAAAGTGTCAAAACCAGAAATGCAGGACAGGCCATGGAGAAATGGGAGCCTTGCTACACTGATGGGCGGGATGTAAATTGCCAAGAGCCACTCTGGAGAAGTGTCCGGTGAGTCCTGAAACATCTGAAAAACACAGCTTAGAGAGCATAGGGCACTTCCACTCATGGGGGTATAAATTGGGAAAATGAAAAATCAGCAAGACACAAGCACCCCAAAGTTTAGGGCTGCTCTGTTGACCAGGACCTCCACTTCATTCCACCTTAAATATCCCAGGAAAGAGAAAAATGGATAAAGAAGTTGTGGTCCTTATGTACAATGGAATATCACTCAGCCAGGAAATCAATGTCGTAAGGTTAGTAGCAGCATGATGAGTGGATTTAGGTACGACGATTCTAAGTGAAATAAGTCACACAGAAAAGGACACTTCTCATAAGGTATCACTGATAGAGGGAATGTAAAAACCGTTACACTTGAACTGAATTACAAAACAGAACAGAGTCACACATGCAGAAAACACACTATGGCTGCTTAACGGGAAAGGTGAGGTGGGGTGATACATAAAACAAGGGTATCAAATTAGCTCAGATACCATTCCATAAACCCAATATGTAATAGACAAGACCTACTCCTTGCTCAGAGAACTGGACTCAACACGCCCTATTCACCGCACAAGAATATATCTGATTAATAATAATCGTAAAACCTATGTATTGATATCTCTCTGTTAGTGTGTCAAGTGGGTGTAAAGCGGCATAAACACAGCAGTGAAAAGCAGCTAAACCCCATTATAAAAATAAATTACTTTGAAACACCCATGAAACAAAGACAGTGAAAGAGAGAGAAATTCTTACACAATGCGTTCAGGGGCTGTGATGCAACCTGGATTGACCATATCTAGACGCACAGCTGGATGAGACATAAGGGTGGACACTCTTGGGGCTGAGAGGTTTGGTGAGGTTGGGTGAGCAAACGCAGACCCTTTAAAGGAATACTGCGTGGTACCCATCGCATGGGTCCCAAATCTCCAGGTTCAAGGGCATCTTCCTACATCAAAAACATGCATGAGAAACCCAGAAGATGGTACACCGTGTGATGGGGAAAGGTTTCTAAAACGCACCTCATTTCTCATCTCCTTGTGCCCGGGTTCGCCATTCCAGCCGCTTTACTAGCAAGCTCCCTACTTGGAGCATCAGCACCTTTAACCTCCTGTTCCGTAGAGGTTGCAATTTGTCCTGAGGATAAACGGGAAGACGTGGAACCAACGAGAGACTAGCTCTTGGTGTTGTGACAGGCACAGGTCACTCTATTTTCCCATCAGAAAGAAGAATTAACCACAGGCTCAGCCTGACCCCCGGAACCAGAACAGGGCCTGAAGCCATTCTGCGATTTTGCGGCCAGCTCCCATAAAAACGAGTTGTAAAATGGAGGTTCAGGGCACTGCAATTCACAAACCTGCAGAGTTATAAATGATAACTCTCGTCCACAAATATATTGAGGGAAGGCAAAGAAGAGGATTTGAAATCAAGGCAGAATTGCAGGAAACAGATTTCAGGAGGTAGATACGAATCGCCTTTAAAGCACATGAAAAGCGGCAAAACGTTGACAATGATGCCCTTGGCCAAAAAGGGCGTATGCGTTTTTTCCTGAATATATTCAGGAAAAAACGCATACGCCCTTTTTGGCCAACCAAGCAACCTGGAAAGGCAAATCAGCGCTACAGAGAAGTCTCGCTTCCCATCGGTCAAAAGGGCCATGCTGAAAAAAGTGTCAAAACCAGAAATGCAGGACAGGCCATGGAGAAATGGGAGCCTTGCTACACTGATGGGCGGGATGTAAATTGCCAAGAGCCACTCTGGAGAAGTGTCCGGTGAGTCCTGAAACATCTGAAAAACACAGCTTAGAGAGCATAGGGCACTTCCACTCATGGGGGTATAAATTGGGAAAATGAAAAATCAGCAAGACACAAGCACCCCAAAGTTTAGGGCTGCTCTGTTGACCAGGACCTCCACTTCATTCCACCTTAAATATCCCAGGAAAGAGAAAAATGGATAAAGAAGTTGTGGTCCTTATGTACAATGGAATATCACTCAGCCAGGAAATCAATGTCGTAAGGTTAGTAGCAGCATGATGAGTGGATTTAGGTACGACGATTCTAAGTGAAATAAGTCACACAGAAAAGGACACTTCTCATAAGGTATCACTGATAGAGGGAATGTAAAAACCGTTACACTTGAACTGAATTACAAAACAGAACAGAGTCACACATGCAGAAAACACACTATGGCTGCTTAACGGGAACGGTGAGGTGGGGTGATACATAAAACAAGGGTATCAAATTAGCTCAGATACCGTTCCATAAACCCAATATGTAATAGACAAGACCTACTCCTTGCTCAGAGAACTGGACTCAACACGCCCTATTCACCGCACAAGAATATATCTGATTAATAATAATCGTAAAACCTATGTATTGATATCTCTCTGTTAGTGTGTCAAGTGGGTGTAAAGCGGCATAAACACAGCAGTGAAAAGCAGCTAAACCCCATTATAAAAATAAATTACTTTGAAACACCCATGAAACAAAGACAGTGAAAGAGAGAGAAATTCTTACACAATGCGTTCAGGGGCTGTGATGCAACCTGGATTGACCATATCTAGACGCACAGCTGGATGAGACATAAGGGTGGACACTCTTGGGGCTGAGAGGTTTGGTGAGGTTGGGTGAGCAAACGCAGACCCTTTAAAGGAATACTGCGTGGTACCCATCGCATGGGTCCCAAATCTCCAGGTTCAAGGGCATCTTCCTACATCAAAAACATGCATGAGAAACCCAGAAGATGGTACACCGTGTGATGGGGAAAGGTTTCTAAAACGCACCTCATTTCTCATCTCCTTGTGCCCGGGTTCGCCATTCCTGCCACTTTACTAGCAAGCTCCCTACTTGGAGCATCAGCACCTTTAACCTCCTGTTCCATACAGGTTGCAATTTGTCCTGAGCATAAACGGGAAGACGTGGAACCAACGAGAGACTAGCTCTTGGTGTTGGGACAGGCACAGGTCACTCTATTTTCCCATCAGAAAGAAGAATTAACCACAGGCTCAGCCTGACCCCCGGAACCAGAACAGGACCTGAAGCCATTCTGCGATTTTGCGGCCAGCTCCCATAAAAACGAGTTGTAAAATGGAGGTTCAGGGCACTGCAATTCACAAACCTGCAGAGTTATAAATGATAACTCTCGTCCACAAATATATTGAGGGAAGGCAAAGAAGAGGATTTGAAATCAAGGCAGAATTGCAGGAAACAGATTTCAGGAGGTAGATACGAATCGCCTTTAAAGCACATGAAAAGCGGCAAAACGTTGACAATGATGCCCTTGGCCAAAAAGGGCGTATGCGTTTTTTCCTGAATATATTCAGGAAAAAACGCATACGCCCTTTTTGGCCAACCAAGCAACCTGGAAAGGCAAATCAGCGCTACAAAGAAGTCTCGCTTCCCATCGGTCAAAAGGGCCATGCTGAAAAAAGTGTCAAAACCAGAAATGCAGGACAGGCCATGGAGAAATGGGAGCCTTGCTACACTGATGGGCGGGATGTAAATTGCCAAGAGCCACTCTGGAGAAGTGTCCGGTGAGTCCTGAAACATCTGAAAAACACAGCTTAGAGAGCATAGGGCACTTCCACTCATGGGGGTATAAATTGGGAAAATGAAAAATCAGCAAGACACAAGCACCCCAAAGTTTAGGGCTGCTCTGTTGACCAGGACCTCCACTTCATTCCACCTTAAATATCCCAGGAAAGAGAAAAATGGATAAAGAAGTTGTGGTCCTTATGTACAATGGAATATCACTCAGCCAGGAAATCAATGTCGTAAGGTTAGTAGCAGCATGATGAGTGGATTTAGGTACGACGATTCTAAGTGAAATAAGTCACACAGAAAAGGACACTTCTCATAAGGTATCACTGATAGAGGGAATGTAAAAACCGTTACACTTGAACTGAATTACAAAACAGAACAGAGTCACACATGCAGAAAACACACTATGGCTGCTTAACGGGAAAGGTGAGGTGGGGTGATACATAAAACAAGGGTATCAAATTAGCTCAGATACCGTTCCATAAACCCAATATGTAATAGACAAGACCTACTCCTTGCTCAGAGAACTGGACTCAACACGCCCTATTCACCGCACAAGAATATATCTGACTAGTAATAATCGTAAAGCCTATGTATTGATATCTCTCTGTTAGTGTGTCAAGTGGGTGTAAAGCGGCATAAACACAGCAGTGAAAAGCAGCTAAATCCCATTATGAAAATAAATTACTTTGAAAAACCCATGAAACAAAGACAGTGAACGAGAGAGGAATTCTTACACAATGCGTTCAGGGGCTGTGATGCAACCTGGATTGACCATATCTAGACGCACAGCTGGATGAGACATAAGGGTGGACACTCTTGGGGCTGAGAGGTTTGGTGAGGTTGGGTGAGCAAACGCAGACCCTTTAAAGTAATACTGCATGGTACCCATCGCATGGGTCCCAAATCTCCAGGTTCAAGGGCATCTTCCTACATCAAAAACATGCATGAGAAACCCAGAAGATGGTACACCGTGTGATGGGGAAAGGTTTCTAAAACACACCTCATTTCTCATCTCCTTGTGCCCGGGTTCGCCATTCCAGCCTCTTTACTAGCAAGCTCCCTACTTGGAGCATCAGCACCTTTAACCTCCTGTTCCATACAGGTTGCAATTTGTCCTGAGGATAAATGGGAATACGTGGAACCAAAGAGAGACTAGCTCTTGGTGTTGGGACAGGCACAGGTCACTCTATTTTCCCATCAGAAAGAAGAATTAACCACAGGCTCAGCCTGCGCCCCGGAACCAGAACAGGGCCTGAAGCCATTCTGCGATTTTGCGGCCAGCTCCCATAAAAACGAGTTGTAAAATGGAGGTTCAGGGCACTGCAATTCACAAACCTGCAGAGTTATAAATGATAACTCTCGTCCACAATATATTGAGGGAAGGCAAAAAAGAGGATTTGAAATCAAGGCAGAATTGCAGGAAACAGATTTCAGGAGGTAGATTCGAATCGCCTTTAAAGCACATGAAAAGCGGCAAAACGTTGACAATGATGCCCTTGGCCAAAAAGGGCGTATGCGTTTTTTCCTGAATATATACAGGAAAAAACGCATACGCCCTTTTTGGCCAACCAAGCAACCTGGAAAGGCAAATCAGCGCTACAAACAAGTCTCGCTTCCCATCGGTCAAAAGGGCCATGCTGAAAAAAGTGTCAAAACCAGAAATGCAGGACAGGCCATGGAGAAATGGGAGCCTTGCTACACTGATGGGCGGGATGTAAATTGCCAACAGCCACTCTGGAGAAGTGTACGGTGAGTCCTGAAACATCTAAAAAACACAGCTTAGAGAGCATAGGGCACTTCCACTCATGGGGGTATAAATTGGGAAAATGAAAAATCAGCAAGACACAAGCACCCCAAAGTTTAGGGCTGCTCTGTTGACAAGGACCTCCACTTCATTCCACCTTAAATATCCCAGGAAAGAGAAAAATGGATAAAGAAGTTGTGGTCCTTATGTACAATGGAATATCACTCAGCCAGGAAATCAATGTCGTAAGGTTAGTAGCAGCATGATGAGTGGATTTAGGTACGACGATTCTAAGTGAAATAAGTCACACAGAAAAGGACACTTCTCATAAGGTATCACTGATAGAGGGAATGTAAAAACCGTTACACTTGAACTGAATTACAAAACAGAACAGAGTCACACATGCAGAAAACACACTATGGCTGCTTAACGGGAAAGGTGAGGTGGGGTGATACATAAAACAAGGGTATCAAATTAGCTCAGATACCGTTCCATAAACCCAATATGTAATAGACAAGACCTACTCCTTGCTCAGAGAACTGGACTCAACACGCCCTATTCACCACACAAGAATATATCTGACTAATAATAATCGTAAAACCTATGTATTGATATCTCTCTGTTAGTGTGTCAAGTGGGTGTAAAGCGGCATAAACACAGCAGTGAAAAGCAGCTAAACCCCATTATAAAAATAAATTACTTTGAAACACCCATGAAACAAAGACAGTGAAAGAGAGAGAAATTCTTACACAATGCGTTCAGGAGCTGTGATGCAACCTGGTTTGACCATATCTAGACGCACAGCTGGATGAGACATAAGGGTGGACACTCTTGGGGCTGAGAGGTTTGGTGAGGTTGGGTGAGCAAACGCAGACCCTTTAAAGTAATACTGCGTGGTACCCATCACATGGGTCCCAAATCTCCAGGTTCAAGGGCATCTTCCTACATCAAAAACATGCATGAGAAACCCAGAAGATGGTACACCGTGTGATGGGGAAAGGTTTCTAAAACGCACCTCATTTCTCATTTCCTTGTGCCCGGGTTCGCCATTCCAGCCGCTTTACTAGCAAGCTCCCTACTTGGGGCATCAGCACCTTTAACCTCCTGTTCCGTAGAGGTTGCAATTTGTCCTGAGGATAAACGGGAAGACGTGGAACCAACGAGAGACTAGCTCTTGGTGTTGGGACAGGCACAGGTCACTCTATTTTCCCATCAGAAAGAAGAATTAACCACAGGCTCAGCCTGACCCCCGGAACCAGAACAGGACCTGAAGCCATTCTGCGATTTTGCGGCCAGCTCCCATAAAAACGAGTTGTAAAATGGAGGTTCAGGGCACTGCAATTCACAAACCTGCAGAGTTATAAATGATAACTCTCGTCCACAAATATATTGAGGGAAGGCAAAGAAGAGGATTTGAAATCAAGGCAGAATTGCAGGAAACAGATTTCAGGAGGTAGATACGAATCGCCTTTAAAGCACATGAAAAGCGGCAAAACGTTGACAATGATGCCCTTGGCCAAAAAGGGCGTATGCGTTTTTTCCTGAATATATTCAGGAAAAAACGCATACGCCCTTTTTGGCCAACCAAGCAACCTGGAAAGGCAAATCAGCGCTACAAAGAAGTCTCGCTTCCCATCGGTCAAAAGGGCCATGCTGAAAAAAGTGTCAAAACCAGAAATGCAGGACAGGCCATGGAGAAATGGGAGCCTTGCTACACTGATGGGCGGGATGTAAATTGCCAAGAGCCACTCTGGAGAAGTGTCCGGTGAGTCCTGAAACATCTGAAAAACACAGCTTAGAGAGCATAGGGCACTTCCACTCATGGGGGTATAAATTGGGAAAATGAAAAATCAGCAAGACACAAGCACCCCAAAGTTTAGGGCTGCTCTGTTGACCAGGACCTCCACTTCATTCCACCTTAAATATCCCAGGAAAGAGAAAAATGGATAAAGAAGTTGTGGTCCTTATGTACAATGGAATATCACTCAGCCAGGAAATCAATGTCGTAAGGTGAGTAGCAGCATGATGAGTGGATTTAGGTACGACGATTCTAAGTGAAATAAGTCACACAGAAAAGGACACTTCTCATAAGGTATCACTGATAGAGGGAATGTAAAAACCGTTACACTTGAACTGAATTACAAAACAGAACAGAGTCACACATGCAGAAAACACACTATGGCTGCTTAACGGGAAAGGTGAGGTGGGGTGATACATAAAACAAGGGTATCAAATTAGCTCAGATACCGTTCCATAAACCCAATATGTAATAGACAAGACCTACTCCTTGCTCAGAGAACTGGACTCAACACGCCCTATTCACCGCACAAGAATATATCTGATTAATAATAATCGTAAAACCTATGTATTGATATCTCTCTGTTAGTGTGTCAAGTGGGTGTAAAGCGGCATAAACACAGCAGTGAAAAGCAGCTAAACCCCATTATAAAAATAAATTATTTTGAAACACCCATGAAACAAAGACAGTGAAAGAGAGAGAAATTCTTACACAATGCGTTCAGGGGCTGTGATGCAACCTGGATTGACCATATCTAGACGCACAGCTGGATGAGACATAAGGGTGGACACTCTTGGGGCTGAGAGGTTTGGTGAGGTTGGGTGAGCAAACACAGACCCTTTAAAGTAATACTGCGTGGTACCCATCGCATGGGTCCCAAATCTCCAGGTTCAAGGGCATCTTCCTACATCAAAAACATGCATGAGAAACCCAGAAGATGGTACACCGTGTGATGGGGAAAGGTTTCTAAAACACACCTCATTTCTCATCTCCTTGTGCCCGGGTTCGCCATTCCAGCCGCTTTACTAGCAAGCTCCCTACTTGGGGCATCAGCACCTTTAACCTCCTGTTCCGTAGAGGTTGCAATTTGTCCTGAGGATAAACGGGAAGACGTGGAACCAACGAGAGACTAGCTCTTGGTGTTGGGACAGGCACAGGTCACTCTATTTTCCCATCAGAAAGAAGAATTAACCACAGGCTCAGCCTGACCCCCGGAACCAGAACAGGACCTGAAGCCATTCTGCGATTTTGCGGCCAGCTCCCATAAAAACGAGTTGTAAAATGGAGGTTCAGGGCACTGCAATTCACAAACCTGCAGAGTTATAAATGATAACTCTCGTCCACAAATATATTGAGGGAAGGCAAAGAAGAGGATTTGAAATCAAGGCAGAATTGCAGGAAACAGATTTCAGGAGGTAGATACGAATCGCCTTTAAAGCACATGAAAAGCGGCAAAACGTTGACAATGATGCCCTTGGCCAAAAAGGGCGTATGCGTTTTTTCCTGAATATATTCAGGAAAAAACGCATACGCCCTTTTTGGCCAACCAAGCAACCTGGAAAGGCAAATCAGCGCTACAAAGAAGTCTCGCTTCCCATCGGTCAAAAGGGCCATGCTGAAAAAAGTGTCAAAACCAGAAATGCAGGACAGGCCATGGAGAAATGGGAGCCTTGCTACACTGATGGGCGGGATGTAAATTGCCAAGAGCCACTCTGGAGAAGTGTCCGGTGAGTCCTGAAACATCTGAAAAACACAGCTTAGAGAGCATAGGGCACTTCCACTCATGGGGGTATAAATTGGGAAAATGAAAAATCAGCAAGACACAAGCACCCCAAAGTTTAGGGCTGCTCTGTTGACCAGGACCTCCACTTCATTCCACCTTAAATATCCCAGGAAAGAGAAAAATGGATAAAGAAGTTGTGGTCCTTATGTACAATGGAATATCACTCAGCCAGGAAATCAATGTCGTAAGGTTAGTAGCAGCATGATGAGTGGATTTAGGTACGACGATTCTAAGTGAAATAAGTCACACAGAAAAGGACACTTCTCATAAGGTATCACTGATAGAGGGAATGTAAAAACCGTTACACTTGAACTGAATTACAAAACAGAACAGAGTCACACATGCAGAAAACACACTATGGCTGCTTAACGGGAAAGGTGAGGTGGGGTGATACATAAAACAAGGGTATCAAATTAGCTCAGATACCGTTCCATAAACCCAATATGTAATAGACAAGACCTACTCCTTGCTCAGAGAACTGGACTCAACACGCCCTATTCACCGCACAAGAATATATCTGATTAATAATAATCGTAAAACCTATGTATTGATATCTCTCTGTTAGTGTGTCAAGTGGGTGTAAAGCGGCATAAACACAGCAGTGAAAAGCAGCTAAACCCCATTATAAAAATAAATTATTTTGAAACACCCATGAAACAAAGACAGTGAAAGAGAGAGAAATTCTTACACAATGCGTTCAGGGGCTGTGATGCAACCTGGATTGACCATATCTAGACGCACAGCTGGATGAGACATAAGGGTGGACACTCTTGGGGCTGAGAGGTTTGGTGAGGTTGGGTGAGCAAACGCAGACCCTTTAAAGGAATACTGCGTGGTACCCATCGCATGGGTCCCAAATCTCCAGGTTCAAGGGCATCTTCCTACATCAAAAACATGCATGAGAAACCCAGAAGATGGTACACCGTGTGATGGGGAAAGGTTTCTAAAACACACCTCATTTCTCATCTCCTTGTGCCCGGGTTCGCCATTCCAGCCTCTTTACCAGCAAGCTCCCTACTTGGGGCATCAGCACCTTTAACCTCCTGTTCCGTAGAGGTTGCAATTTGTCCTGAGCATAAACGGGAAGACGTGGAACCAACGAGAGACTAGCTCTTGGTGTTGGGACAGGCACAGGTCACTCTATTTTCCCATCAGAAAGAAGAATTAACCACAGGCTCAGCCTGACCCCCGGAACCAGAACAGGACCTGAAGCCATTCTGCGATTTTGCGGCCAGCTCCCATAAAAACAAGTTGTAAAATGGAGGTTCAGGGCACTGCAATTCACAAACCTGCAGAGTTATAAATGATAACTCTCGTCCACAAATATATTGAGGGAAGGCAAAGAAGAGGATTTGAAATCAAGGCAGAATTGCAGGAAACAGATTTCAGGAGGTAGATACGAATCGCCTTTAAAGCACATGAAAAGCGGCAAAACGTTGACAATGATGCCCTTGGCCAAAAAGGGCGTATGCGTTTTTTCCTGAATATATTCAGGAAAAAACGCATACGCCCTTTTTGGCCAACCAAGCAACCTGGAAAGGCAAATCAGCGCTACAAAGAAGTCTCGCTTCCCATCGGTCAAAAGGGCCATGCTGAAAAAAGTGTCAAAACCAGAAATGCAGGACAGGCCATGGAGAAATGGGAGCCTTGCTACACTGATGGGCGGGATGTAAATTGCCAAGAGCCACTCTGGAGAAGTGTCCGGTGAGTCCTGAAACATCTGAAAAACACAGCTTAGAGAGCATAGGGCACTTCCACTCATGGGGGTATAAATTGGGAAAATGAAAAATCAGCAAGACACAAGCACCCCAAAGTTTAGGGCTGCTCTGTTGACCAGGACCTCCACTTCATTCCACCTTAAATATCCCAGGAAAGAGAAAAATGGATAAAGAAGTTGTGGTCCTTATGTACAATGGAATATCACTCAGCCAGGAAATCAATGTCGTAAGGTTAGTAGCAGCATGATGAGTGGATTTAGGTACGACGATTCTAAGTGAAATAAGTCACACAGAAAAGGACACTTCTCATAAGGTATCACTGATAGAGGGAATGTAAAAACCGTTACACTTGAACTGAATTACAAAACAGAACAGAGTCACACATGCAGAAAACACACTATGGCTGCTTAACGGGAAAGGTGAGGTGGGGTGATACATAAAACAAGGGTATCAAATTAGCTCAGATACCGTTCCATAAACCCAATATGTAATAGACAAGACCTACTCCTTGCTCAGAGAACTGGACTCAACACGCCCTATTCACCGCACAAGAATATATCTGACTAATAATAATCGTAAAACCTATGTATAGATATCTCTCTGTTAGTGTGTCAAGTGGGTGTAAAGCGGCATAAACACAGCAGTGAAAAGCAGCTAAACCCCATTATAAAAATAAATTACTTTGAAACACCCATGAAACAAAGACAGTGAAAGAGAGAGAAATTCTTACACAATGCGTTCAGGGGCTGTGATGCAACCTGGATTGACCATATCTAGACGCACAGCTGGATGAGACATAAGGGTGGACACTCTTGGGGCTGAGAGGTTTGGTGAGGTTGGGTGAGCAAACGCAGACCCTTTAAAGGAATACTGCGTGGTACCCATCGCATGGGTCCCAAATCTCCAGGTTCAAGGGCATCTTCCTACATCAAAAACTTGCATGAGAAACCCAGAAGATGGTACACCATGTGATGGGGAAAGGTTTCTAAAACGCACCTCATTTCTCATCTCCTTGTGCCCGGGTTCCCATTCCAGCCGCTTTACTAGCAATCTCCCTACTTGGAGCATAAGCACCTTTAACCTCCTGTTTCGTACAGGTTGCAATTTGTCCTGAGGATGAACGGGAAGACGTGGAACCAATGAGAGACTAGCTCTTGGTTTTGGGACAGGCACAGGTCACTCTATTTTCCCATCAGGAAGAAGAATTAACCACAGGCTCAGCCTGCGCCCCGGAACAAGAACAGGGCCTGAAACCATCCTGCGCGCTTGCGGCCAGCTCCCAAAAAAGCGAGTTGAAAAATGGAGCTCAGGGGCACTGCAACTCAAAACCTGCAGAGTTATAAATGATAACTCTCGTTCACAAATATATTGAGGGAAGGCAACGAAGAGGATTTGAAATCAAGGCAGAATTGCAGGAAACAGATTTCAGGAGGTAGATACGAATCGCTTTTAAAGCACATGAAAAGCGGCAAAACGTCGACAATGATGCCTTTGGCCAAAAAGGGCGTATGCGTTTTTTCCTGAATATATTCAGGAAAAAACGCATACGCCCTTTTTGGCCAACCAAGCAACCTGGAAAGGCAAATCAGTGCTACAAAGCATTCTCGCTTCCCATCGGTCAAACGGACCATGCTGAAAAAAGTGTCAAAACCAGAAATGCAAGACAGGCCATGGAGAAATGGAAGCCTTGCTATGCTGATGGGCCGGATGTAAATTGCCAACAGCCACTCTGGAGAAGTGTACGGTGTGTCCTGAAACATCGAAAAAATATAGCTTAGAGAACATAGGGCACTTCCACTCATGGGCGTATAAATTGGGGAAATTAAAAATCAGGAAGACACAGGCACCCCAAAGTTTAGGGCTGCTCTGTTGACAAGAACCTCCACTTCATGACACCTGAAATATCCCAGGAAAGAGAAAAATGGATAAAGAAGTGGTGGTCCTTATGTACAATGGAATAACACTCAGCCATGAAATCAATGTCATAAGGCTAGTAGCAGCATGATGAGTGGATTTAGGAACGACGATTCTAAGTGAAATAAGTCACACAGAAAAAGACACGTATCATAAGCTATCACTTATAGAGGGAATGTAAAAACCGCTACACTTGAACTGAATTACAAAGCAGAACAGAGTCACACGTTTAGAAAACACACTATGGCTGGTTAACGGGAAAGCTGAGGTGGGGTGATGCATAAAACAAGGGTTTCAAATTATCTGAGATACCGTTCCATAAACCCAATATGTAACAGACAAGAACTACTCCTTGCTCAGAGAACAGGACTCAACACACCCTATTCACCGCAAAAGAATATATTTGATTAGTAGTAATCTTAAAACCTATGTATTGATATCTCTCTGTTAGTGTGTCAAGTGGGTTTAAAGCGGCATAAACACAGTAGTGAAAAGCAGCTAAACCCCATTATAAAAATAAATTACTTTTAAAAACCCATGATACAAAGACAGTGAAAGAGAGAGAAATTCTTACACAATTCGTTCAGGGGCTGTGATGCAACCTGGATCGACCATATCTAGACCCACAGCTGGGTGAGACATAAGGGTGGACACTCTTGCGGCTGAGAGGTTTGGTGAGTTTGGATGAGCCAACGCAGACCCTTTAAAGTAATACTGCGTGACACCCATCCCATGGGTCCCAAATCTCCAGGTTCAAGGGCATCTTCCTACATCAAAAACATGCATGAGAAACCCAGAAGATGGTACACCATGTGATCGGGAAAGGTTTCTAAAATGCACCTCATTTATCATCTCCTTGTGCTCGGGTTCGCCATTCCAGCCACTTTCCTAGCAATCTCCCTACTTGGAGCATCAGCACCTTTAACCTCCTGTTCCGTACAGGTTGCAATTTGTACTGAGGATGAACGGGAAGAGGGGGAACCAATGAGAGACTAGATCTAGGTGTTGGGACAGGCACAGGTCACTCTATTTTCCCATAAGAAAGAAGAATTAACCACAGGCTCAGCCTGCGCCCCAGAACCAGAACAGGGCCTGAAGCCATTCTGCGATTTTGCGGCCAGCTCCCATAAAAACGAGTTGTAAAATGGAGGTTCAGGGCACTGCAATTCACAAACCTGCAGAGTTATAAATGATAACTGTCGTCCACAAATATATTGAGGGAAGGCAAAGAAAAGGATTTGAAATCAAGGCAGAATTGCAGGAAACAGATTTCAGGAGGTAGATACGAATCGCCTTTAAAGCACATGAAAAGCGGCAAAACGTTGACAATGATGCCCTTGGCCAAAAAGGGCGTATGCGTTTTTTCCTGAATATATTCAGGAAAAAACGCATACGCCCTTTTTGGCCAACCAAGCAACCTGGAAAGGCAAATCAGCGCTACAAAGAAGTCTCGCTTCCCATCGGTCAAAAGGGCCATGCTGAAAAAAGTGTCAAAACCAGAAATGCAGGACAGGCCATGGAGAAATGGGAGCCTTGCTACACTGATGGGCGGGATGTAAATTGCCAACAGTCACTCTGGAGAAGTGTACGGTGTGTCCTGAAACATCTAAAAAACACAGCTTAGAGAGCATAGGGCATTTCCACTCATGGGCGTATAAATTGGGAAAACTAAAAATCAGCAAGACACAGGCACACCAAAGTTTAGGGCTGCTCTGTTGACAAGAACCTTCTCTTCATTACACCTTAAATATCCCAGGAAATAGGAAAATGGATAACGATGTTGTGGTCCTTATGTACAATGGAATATCACTCAGCCATGAAATCAATGTCATAAGGCTATTAGCAGCATGATGAGTGGATTTATGTTCGACGATTCTAAGTGAAATAAGTCACACAGAAAAAGACACTTATCATAAGCTATCACTTATAGAGGGAATGTAAAAACCGCTACACTTGAACTGAATTACAAAGCAGAACAGAGTCACACGTTTAGAAAACACACTATGGCTGCATAACGGGAAAGGTGAGGTGGGGTGATGCATAAAACAAGGGTTTCATATTAGCTCAAATACCGATCCATAAACCCAATATGTAATAGACAAGACCTACTCCTTGCTCAGTGAAGTGGATGCAACACCCCCTATTCAACGAACAAGAATATATCTGACTAGTAAAAATCTTAAAACCTATGTATTGATTTCTCTCTGTAAGTGAATCAAGTGGCTGTAAAGGGGCATAAACACAGCAGTGAAAATCAGGTAAACCCCATTATAAAAATAAATTACTTTAAAATCCCAAAAAACAAAGACAGTGATAGAGGGAGAAATTTTTACATAATTCGTTCCGGGGCTGTGATGCAACCTGGTGTGACCATATCTAGACCCACAGCTGGATGAGAAATAAAGCTGGACACTCTTGGGGCTGAAGGTCTCTTTCCCTATTTACCAGATTGGGAACGTAGAAAGGCTGCCACCCTCTGGCCGTTACCTGCAAAAGCAGCTTTAAAACCTGTGCTAATGGTCACTTCATATGAACAAGTACTTCAGGGCTGTAAATGAAACGTGCCCTCAAAATGTCTTGAGGGAGGTAATGGCCAAAAATTTTCAAAATGTGACACTTACTTTAAGAAAACACTTTGAAGAACTAAGCTGTAATCACAGTTTGATAAATAAAAAGGGCATGCTTTAAAGCTCAATTTCAACAGATTATGGGACACATGCAAATTCAACCACAGATAGGTATCAGCTCGCACCTGTTAGAATAACCATCAGCAAGAAAACTACAAACAATAAATATTGAAGGTGTTTTGGAGAAATGCATACCCTCAATTTTAAGTGGGACGTAACCTGGAAAGAGCCACTAATGAGAACTGAATGGTGGTGCCTTTAAAACATACACACTGAGCTACCATATGATACAGCAAGCCCACTCCTTGGCCTATAACATAAGAAGATATAACTGGAAAGACACAGGCAAGCAAATGTGCATTGCAGCAGTATTACAATAGCCAAGACATGGAGGCAACCAGAAAGTCCATCAAGAGGTGCGTGGCCAAAGAAGAACTGGTACACGTACAGATGGAATATTAGCCAGGGAAAAAAATGAAACAATGCCATTTGCAGCACCATGTATGATTCTTGAGGTAATCAGGCAAATTGTACTAAGTCAGAAAGCAAAAGACACATATCCTATAATATCACTTATAGGTCTTAGCTAAAAATTGATACCAATGAAGATATTTCCACAGAGAAATGCAATCACAGATTCATTAAACAAACTTATGGTTCACCAAATGGAAAGGTGTGAGGATTGGATACATTAGGATATTGGGGTTAAGATAGATATAGAAACACATGTGAAATTTGTAATCACCAAAGACCTACGTAATACCAAGACAAGACTACTCAACATCGTGTCATAACCTACATGGGAAAATGATCCAAAGAAGAATAGATATATGTATATGTTTAAAAGAACCACATCTTTCACACCTAGAAGAAACAAAACATTTTAATTAAATTTGCTCTGACAAAAAATAAAAATTAAATTAAAAAAAGAACAAGAAGTAATGAGACATAAACTTAAGGGGCTATTTGCTGGCACATTGCATTCTAATTTACAACCAGAACATGACTTCCATTAAGGCTCTGTCATCACTAATAAAGCAGCTTTATAAGCAATGTTGAAGGTAGCTTAAAAGAAGTCTCACTAATTATTGATAGTAACAAGGAAACAAAGAAAAGTAAAAATCTCACTGCAAAAAGTATACATAGGGTAAGGATAGTAGATCAAACACTTATTAAACTTCTGTAAAGAATAAAAGACAACAGTAGTATGTTTTTTTAAAAAGAGAGGGCCCAAATAAATCTGAAATGAAAGAGATGATGTTACAACGGACACCACAGAAATACAAAGTATCCTAAGATACACACAGGGTAACTCAGGGCTCAGACTGGACAGAGCCCACTCTCCAGTCCCCTGTACATGACTTACAGGAGCCTCAGGAACTGAGGAGGGGGTCCCTGAGGAGAGGCTCAAGATAGAATATGGTAGACATTAACATGACTGCATTCATCTTAAACATGCCTGAACTACATTCACACGAGATGATTTTGTCCTGTATGTACATCGGCACCTCTAGTTGGAACTGCAGATCTTTGGCTTCAACACCTCTACTGACAACGTTAGCGTCACCTGCTGTGGACCGTCTCCTATAGGATTTCTAGAATCACAAAACATCGAAGCTTCACAGGACCCAGAGTCTGTGCAACTCCACACAGAGTCTCAGAGTCTCAACTCCACTCAGATACTCCACTCTTGGAGGGCACACACAAAGTAGTGTGCACATCAGGACCCAGGGGAAGGAGCAGTGACCCTGTAGGAGAATGACCAGAACTACCTGCTACTTTTAGAGGGTCTCCTGCAGAGGCAGGTGGTGGCTGTGGCTGTGGCTCACCGTGAGGACAACGACACTGGCAGCAGAAGTTCTGGGAAATACTCCTTGGTGTGAGCCCTCCCAGAGTCCGCCATTAGCCCCACCAAGAGCAAGGTAGGCTCCAGGGCTGGGTCGCCTCAGGCCAAACAACCAACAGGGAGGGAACCCAGCCCCATGCATCAGCAGACAAGCGGATTAAACTTTTTATTAAAGTTTTATTTAATCCGTAGACAAGCGGATTAAAGCTCTGCCCACCAAAGCAACACCCAGCTCTACCCACCACCAGTCCTTCCCATCAGGAAGCTTGCACAAGCCTCTAAGATAGACTCATCCACCGGAGAGCAGACAGCAGAAGCAAGAAGAACTACAATTCTGCAGCCTGTGGAAGGAAAACCACATTCACAGAAAGATAGACAAAATGAAAAGGCAGAGGACTTTATACCAGATCAAGGAACAAGATAAAACCCCAGAAAAAAAAAAACAAAATGAGGTGGAGATAGGGAACCTTCCAGAAAAAAAATTCAGAATAATGATAGTGAAGTTGAGCCAAGACCTTGGAAAAAGAAAGGAGGCAAAGATCGAGAAGATGCAAGAAATGTTTAACAAAGACCTAGAAGAATTAAGGAACAAACACCTAGAAGAATTAAAGAACAAACAAACAGAGGTGAACAATGGAATAACTGAAATGAAAAATACACTAGAAGGAATCAGTAGCAGAATAACTGTGGCAGAAGAACGGATAAGTGACCTGGAAGACAGAAAGGTGGAAATCACTGCCATGGAACAGAATAAAGAAAAAGAATGAAAATAAACGAAGACACCCCAAGAGTCCTCTGGGACAACATTAAACGCAACAACATTCGCATTATAGGGGTCCCAGAAGGAGAAGAGAGAGAGAAAGGACCCGAGAATATATTTAAAGAGATAATGGTCAAAAACTTCCCTAGCATGGGAAAAGAAATAGCCACCCAAGTCCAGAAGCACAGAGTGTCCCAGGCAGGATAAACCAAAGGAGAAAAATGACAAGACACATAGTAATCAAATTGACAAAAATTAACGACAAAGAAAAATGATTGAAAGCAGCAAGGGAAAAATGACAAATAACATACAAGGGAACTCCCATAAGGATAACAACTGATTTCTCAGCAGAAAATCTACAAGCCAGAAGGAAGTGGCATGATAAATTTAAAGTGATGAAAGGGAAGAACCTACAACCAAGAGTACTCCACCCTGCAAAGAGCTCATTCAGATTTGATGGAGAAATCAAAAGCCTTACAGACAAGCAAAAGCTAAGAGAATTCAGCACCATGAAACCAGCTCTACACCAAATGCTAAAGGAACTTCTCTAAGTGGGAAACACAAGAGAAGAAAAGGACCCACCAAGACAAACCCATAACAATTAAGAAAATAGTAGTAGGAACATACATATCGATAATTACCTTAAACGTGAATGCACTACATGTTCCAACCAAAAGACACAGGCTCGCTGAATGGATACAAAAACAAGACCCATATATATGCTGTCTACAAGAGATCCATTTCAGACCTAGGGACACATACAGACTCAAAGTGAGGCGATGGAAAAATATATTCTATGCAAATGAAAATCAAAAGAAAGCTGGAGTAGCAATACTCATATCAGATAAAATAGACTTTAAAATAAAGAATGTTACAAGAGACAAGGAAAGGCACTACATAATGGTCAGGGGATCAATCCAAGAAGAAGATATAACAATTATAAATATATATGTACCCAAAATAGGAGCAGCTCAATGTATAAGGCAACTGCTAACAGCTATAAAAGAGGAAATCGACAGTAACACAATAATAGCGGGGGACTTTAACAGCTCACTTACACCAGTGGAGATCAGCCAGACAGAAAATTAATAAGGAAACACAAGCTTTAAATGACACAATAGACCAGATAGAGTTAATTGATATTTATAGGACATTCCATCCAAAAACAGCAGATTACACGTTCTTCTCAACTGCACACGGAACATTCTCCAGGATAGATCACATCTTGGGTCACAGATAAAGCCTCAGTAAATTTAAGAAAACTGAAATCATATCAAGCAGCTGTTCCGACCACAATGCTATGAGATTAGAAATCAATTACACGGAAAAAACCGTAAAAAACACAAACACATGGAGGCTAAACAATACGTTACTAAATAACCAAGAGATCACTGAAGAAATCAAAGAGGAAATCAAAAACTACCTAGAGACAAATGACAACAAAAACACGATGATCCAAAACCTATGGGATGCAGCAAAAGGAGTTCTAAGAGGGAAGTTTATAGCAATACAAGCCTACCTCAAGAAACAAGAAAAATCTCAAATAAACAATCTAACCTTACACCTAGAGGAACTAGAGAAAGAAGAACAAAACCCAAAGTTAGTAGAAGGAAAGAAATCATAAAGATCAGAGCAGAAATAAATGAAATAGAAACAAAGAAAACGAAAGCAAAGATCAATAAAACTAAAAGCTGGTTCTTTGAGAAGATAAGCAAAAATGATCAACCTTTAGCCGGACTCCAGAAAAAGAGGGAGAGGACGCAAATCAACAAAATTAGAAGTGAAAAAGCAGAAGTTATAACAGACACCACAGGAATACAAAGCATCCTAAGAGACTACTACAAGCAACTCTAGGCCAATAAAATGGACAATCTGGAAGAAATGGACAAATTCTTAGAAAGGGATAACCTTCTAAGACTGAACCAGGAAGAAATAGAAAATATGAACAAACCTATCACAAGCAATGAAATTGAAACTGTGATTAAAAATCTTCCAACAAACAAAAGTCCAGAACCAGATGGCATCACAGGTGAATTCTATCAAACATTTAGAGCAGAGCTAACACCCAACCTTCTCAAATTCTTCAAAACAATTGCAGCGGAAGGAACACTCCCAAACTCATTCTATGAGACCACCATCACCCTGATACCAAAATCAGACAGAGATACTACAAGGAAAGAAAATTATAGACCAATATCACTGATGAATATAGATGTAAAAATCCTCAACAAAATACTAGCAAACAGAATCGAACAACACATGAAAAGGATCATACACCATGATCAAGTGGGGTTTATCCCAGGGATGCGAGGATTCTTCAATATACACAAATCAATGTGATACACCATATTAACAAATTGTAGAATAAAAGCATATGATCATCTCAATAGATGAAGGAAAAGATTTTGAGAAAATTCAACACTCATTTACGATAAAAACTCTGCAGAGTGTGGGCATAGAGGGAAACTACCTCAACATAATAAAGGCCATATATGACAAACCCACAGCAAACAACATTCTCAATGGTGAAAAACTGAAAGCGTTTCCTCTAAGATCAGGAACAAGACGAGGATGTCCACTCTCACCACTGCTATTCAACATAGTTTTGGAAGTCCTAGCCATGGCAATCAGAGAAGAAAAAGAAATAAAAGGAATACAAAAAGGAAAAGAAGAAGTAAAATTGTCACTGTTTGCAGATGACATGATATCATAGATAGAGAATCCTAAAGATGCCACCAGAAAACCACTGGAGCTAATCAATGAATTTGGTAAAGTTGCAGGATACAAAATTAATGCACAGAAATTGCTTGCATTCCTATACACTAACAATGAAAGATCAGAAAGAGAAATTAAGGAAACAATCCCATTACCACTGCAACAAAAAGAATAAAATACCTAGGAATAAACCTACCTAAGGAAGTAAAAGACCTGTACTCAGAAAACTATAAGACACTGATGAAAGAAATCAAAGATGATATAAACAGATGGAGACATATACCATGTTCTCGGATTAGAAGAATCAATATTGTGAAAATGACTATACTACCCAAAGCAATCTACAGATTCAATGCAATCCCGATCAAAATACCTTTGGCATTTTCTACAGAACAAGAAAAAAAAATCTTAAAATTTGTAGGGAGACACAAAAGACCCTGGATAGCCAAAGCAGTCTTGAGGGGGAAAAAAAAGAGCTGGAGGAATCAGACTTCCAGACTTCAGACTATATTGCAAAGCTACAGTAATCAAGATAATATGGTACTGACACAAAAACAGAAATATAGGTCAATAGAACAGGATAGAAAGCACAGAGATAAACCCACGTACCTATGGTTCACTAATCTATGACAAAGGAGGCAAGGGTATACAATGGAGAAAAGACAGTGTCTTCAGCAAGTGGTGCTGGGAAAACTGGACAGTTACATGTAAAAGAATGAAATTAGTACACTCCCTAACACCATACACAAAAATAAACTCAAAATGGATTAGAGACCTAAATATAAGACCAGCCACTATAAAACTCTTAGAGGAAAACATAAGCAGAACAGTCTATGACATAAATCACAGCAAGATCCTTTTTGACCCACCTCCTAGAGAAATGGAAATAAAAACAAAAATAAAAAAATGGGACCGAATGAAACATAAATTCTTTTGCACAGCAAAGGAAAACATAAGCAAGATGAAAAGACAACCATCAGAATGGGAGAAAATATTTTCAAATGAAGCAAATGGCAAAGGATTAATCTCCAAAAAGCAGCTCATGTAGCTCAATATCACAAAACCAAACAACCCAATCCAAAAATGGGCAGAAGACCTAAATAGACATTTCTCCAAAGAAGATATACAGGTTGCCAACAAACACATGAAAGGATGCTGAACATCACTAATCATTAGAGAAATGCAAATCAAAACTACAGTGAGGTATCACCTCACACCAGTCAGAATGGCCATCATCAAAAAATCTACCAACAATAAATGCTGGAGAGGCATTTATTGGAGCAAAGGGAACCCTCTTGCACTGTTGGTGGGAATGTAAATTGATATAGCCACTAGGGAGAACGGTATGGGGGTTCCTTAAAAACTAAAAATAGAACTACCATACAACCCAGCAAACCCACTCCTGGACATTTACCCTGAGAAAACCATAATTCAAAAAGAGTCATGTACCACAATGTTCACTGTAGCTCTATTTACAATAGCCAGGACATGGAAGCAACCTAAGTGTCCATCAACAGATAAATGGATAAGGAAGATGTGGCACACATATACAATGGAACATTATTCAGCCATAAAAAGAAACGAAATTGAGTTACTTTTAGTGAGGTGGATGGATCTAGAGTCTGTCCTACAGAGTGAAGTAAGTCAGAAAGAGAAAAACAAATACCGTATGCTAACACATATATATGGAATCTTAAAAAAAAAAGTTTATGAAGAACCTAGGGGCAGGAAAGGATTAAGGACACAGACGTAGAGAAAGGACTTGAGGACATGGGGAGAGGGAAGGGTAAGCTGGGACAAAGTGAGAGAGTGGTATGGACATATATACACTACCAAATGTAAAATTGATAGCTACTGGGAAGCAGCCACATAGCACAGGGAGATCAGCGCTGTGCTTTGTGACCACCTAAAAGGGTGGGATAAGGGAGTGAGAGGGAGTTGCAAGAGGGAGGGGATATGGTGTTATATGTATACGCACAGCTGATTCACTTTTTTATACAGCAGAAACTAACACACAATTGTAAAGCAATTATACTCCAATAAAGATGTAAAAGAAAAAAAAAAAGCCCAGAGATAAACCTACACACCTATGGCCCACTAATCTATGACAAAGGAGGCAAGGGTATACAAAGGAGAAAAGACAGTCTCTTCAATAAGTGGTGCTGGGAAAAATGGACAGCTACATGTAAAAGAATGAAATTAGAACACTCCCTAACACCATACACAAAAAATAAACTCAAAATGGATTAGAGACCGAAATGTAAGACCGGACACTATAAAACTCTTAGAGGAAAACATAGGAAGAATACTCTTTGACATAAATCACAGCAAGATCTTTTTTGATCCACCTCCTAGAGTAATGGAATAAAAAAAAAATAAACATATGGGAGCAAATGAAACCTAAAAGCTTTTGCAAAGCAAAGGAAACTACAAACAAGACGAAAAGACAACCCTCACAATGGGAGAAAATATTTGCAAACGAATCAATGGACAAAGGATTAATCTCCAATGTATATAAACAGCTCATGCAGCTCAACAGTAAAAAAACAAACAACCCAATCCAAAAATGGGCAGATGACGTAAATAGACATTTGTCCCAAGAAGACATACAGATGACCAAGAAGCACATGAAAAGCTGCTCAACATCACTAATTATTAGAGAAATATAAACCAAAACTACAATGAGGTATCGCCTCACACGAGTTAGAATGGGCATCATCAGAAAATCTACAAGCAACAAATGCTGGAGAGGGTGTGGAGAAAAGGGAACCCTCTTACACTATTTGTGGGAATGTAAATTGATACAGTCACGATGGAGAACAGTATGGAGGTTCCTTAAGAAACTAAAAATAGAATTACCATATGACCCAGCAATCCCACTACTGGCCATATACCCAGAGAAAACCATAATTCAAAAAGACATATTCACCACAATATTCATTGCAGCACTATTTACAATAGCCAGGTCATGGAAGCAACCTAAATGCCCATAGACAGACGAACAGAAAAGATGTGCTACATATATAAAATGGAATATTACTCAGCCATAAAAAGGAATGAAATTGGGTCATTTGTAGAGACGTGGATAGATCTAGAGACTGTCATACAGAGTGAAGTAAGTCAGAAAGAGAAAAACAAATATCGTATATTAACGCATACATGTGGAACCTAGAAAAATGGTAAAGATGAACCGGTTTGCAAGGCAGAAATAGAGACACAGATGTAGAGAACAAATGTATGGACACCAAGGGGGGAAAGTGGCAGGGTGGTGGTGGTGGGATGAATTGCGAGCCTGGGATTGACATATATACACTTATATGTATAAAATAGGTTACCAATAAGAGCCTGCTGTATAAAAAAATGAATAAAATAAATTCAAAAATTAAAAAATAAGTAATACTTAAAAAAATAAAACAGAAAAAAAGTTCTGCCCTTCCCATAGACGTATTTATATGAATGAATTATTTCCATGCTTATATCCATAAATACAAAAAGAGGAATAAAACTTACCTTGAACCAAAAAAGAAAAAAAAAAAAAAAAAAACAGAACCCACTGGTCATACAGAGGAAAACCCTATCAGGGCACTTGCTCCAGGGGTAAACAATTCTGAAGTTGGTCACAGGTGGGGAATCATCTCCCATGCAGCCAGCAGCCCCCACACGAGGAGCGTCCTCATTGCAAAGCTGGGGGACCGTGAGGAGGCGTCTCTGAGTAAACGTGAGCTGAGCCCCAGGCCAGCTGCTGCTGAACTTTTCCCACCCTTCCCAGGTAAAACACCTGAATGTGTGCAAAGACTTTAAAAACTAGAGGAAGGGGCTTGGAGTCACACCAGCGACAGCACGCAGGCCGACTTGGTGCCTGCAGGCCAGCCAGGATGGTCCTGGCCCCGGGCGCTCGTCTGGAAGCTTTCCATTTCCCTGCCTGAGGTACCCCTCCTGTCCCGGCCCCCACTGCTTTTTTCCTTCCTCACCTCTGCCCGGGGAGAAATTCCAGCAGCAAGTATGGGTGACACATCCTCTTCTTTAGCAGGTGGCAGCCCGGCAACTCCTGCAGAAAGTCCAGCAGAGCCCCAGTCACACTGGGCCACTCATAGAGCCGTGGGCCCTACTCCCTCCCACCAGCCCAACCCCGAGACTGCTGATGGGGCAGAGAATATGGCGTCAGGCACAGCTGCAGAGGCTTTTGCTGCCTGGAGGGGTGTTTATATTGACCTCAACCCAGGCACACCTGGGAAGGGCTGGCCGGCCGGGTCAGGCTGCCCAGGTCAGCCAATCCTCGCCCCTCAGGGGCTCAGAGTTGCAGAAAATGGGCCTTGCTGCACCGGCCAGATCCAAGGAACAGGTGTAGGGTCCCGAGAGTCAGGATAGATAAGGGGCGGCAGCCCTGGCTTGTTTTCGAATCATTTTATCTGGTCCATGAGTGGGAGACAACTTCAAGAAGACCCTCTGCTAATGAGAGGAACCCAGGAGTCAGGGAGAGGAGGGGTGGTGGGTGGAGACAGAGGCCTGGTGCCCCGGCTGCAGTGGAAGCCCCTGGAAGACCAGGCAGAGGGAGGCCGCACAGAGTGAAGCCTAGGGTCACAGACCTGTTGGAGCTGCTGTTTGTTAGTTCAAGCTCTGCTCTGAGGTGCTCTGTGTCAGCTCTGAGTGACAGGGGTGCTGGGGGTGCTCTGCAATGAGGGCTATGTGCACGGTTCCTGTGTGCCCAGCCCTGCCGGGGTACCTGTCCACGGGAGCTCCATATCCAGGGAGGGGCCTGCCCACGAGAGCCCCGTGGGCTGCTGCGTACCTGCCCAGGTGAGCTCCATATCCTGGGAGGGGCCTGACCACAAGAGCCCCGTGGGCTGCTGGGGACCTGCTAGAGGACGCCAGGACAGTCAGTGAAGCCACAGAGGATATACATCTAGTAGTTCCTAATTCCTACACCCTGCTGGTCATTCTACCATCCACCAGGACATGGCATTCTGTATTAGACTTCAATGATGCCTTCTTCTGTATTCCATTAGTCCCAGAGTCACAAGAAATTTTGGCTGTGAGTGGCAGGACTCAACTTACAACAAAAACAATACTGCTGGGCCGTCCTGCCCCAGGGGTTCAAAAATTCCCACACCATCTTTGGGGAAACGTTAGCTAAAGACCTAAAAGATCTACCTCTGGAGAAGGGAACCCTCCTTCAATATGCAGATGACATTCTGATCACCAGCCCGACTAAGGAGGCCTCTGAACTACCTAGCCAATAAAAGATAGAAGGTGTCCAAGGAAAAGGCTCAAATATCACAAACTAAGGTGGCCTTCCTGGGCTTCATTCGCACAGAAGGTCGGAGAAGCCCACCCCAGGAAAGGGAAGAAGCCATTTGCAGCCTCACCTTTCCTGAAACTAGAAGACAGCTTAGGGGTTCCTGGGGAGACCGGGGTTTGCTGCATCTGGATCCCTAACTACAGTCTAATAGCTGGGCCTCTATATGAAACACTGAAAGGAAAAGATGATGATCCTTTTGAATAGAATCCAGAAGCGGCCTTTCAAGAATGGAAAGAGCAGTCAATTCAGACCCTGGCCCTGGACCTCCCTAAGTTAGCTAAACCCTTTGACCTTTACATTCCTGGTCCAAGGCGAATCGCCCTTGGAGTATTAGTGCAAAAACTGGGACCACTTGAAATGGAACAATGTAAGAATGCCCTCCAGGCATTGGCCAGCCACCCCATCCGACCAGGATACTGGGGGTATCTAAAAACCTGGAAATCAGCAGCCCGCAAGGCCAGCTCCCTCCTAAGGGAAAAGGACGCCACTTGGTGATCCTAACCACCCACCATGCCCTGAAGTTGCAGGGATTGCTCCGTGGGCACAATGACCTCGAGTGAGGAGGCCCTCCAACACCAACCTCCAGAGAGACAACCTGGGGCAATGGGCCCCCATGACGACTCGTGTGACCATCACTTGACCTGGAGCTTCTCTCAGAAAACAACAAGAGTGTGCCCCCAAAGAGCAGACTATTGCTTACAGGACTTACTGCACCCAGAGCGGAGCTAATAAACTTGGCAGGGGAACCGTAAATAACGCTGCCACCATAGAAAAGCCTACAGACACCGCAGTGACGGCGGCCAATGAGACCGGCTGTACTCCTGGCTACTTCAAAAGGCCGTTGACTGAGTGGCCGTCATGGTCCTGGATCACCACCGGCCCTGGACTGTCTGGGAGTTGAGCAAGCAGGGCTCTGACACCTGGTGCTGTTTGTACGTTAATTCAGTGGCCTAACTGAAGAAAGCACAGACTACTGGTCAGAGCATCTAGGCTGGCAGAAACCATCAGCCTAAGGGGGCCGAACCAATGTGGAGCAGGGTAAAACCGCCCACCCCCCCAGCGTCTCTGCACATCTCTTTCTTGGACCCTTAAAGGTCATTAGATTCTATAAAACTTCCAATGCTGGTGCTCAGGCAGACGAGCAGTGAGGGAGGAGGCCTGCAGGCAATCAACCTCACCTGGAGGCTGCTGGGGAGAAGTCCTGCCCCTCCCCCCGGGTATGAGGACACCCAACTCAGCATGAAGCATTTACAGAAGACGTGTCTGCACCCTCAGCGCCCCAAGAATGAGGAATGGGACAAAAGGCAGAGGAGGGCTTTGTCACTGGCAAAGCCCATTAAAAATTCCTGGGAGATAAAAATAGAATCTGGGCAATAAAATAAAGTCTAACCATTTTTTCCTTTGTGCTTTGTCTAATTTCACTTGCTCCTAGGTTTCCACATGCAGAGGTCCCACACCCGACACTTCAGACCCGATTTCCTCGTGCAAAATGGCTGGGCCGACACCTCAGCTCGTGGGGCCCCGTGCAGACTCTGCGACATAGAGCCTGAGCTCCAGCCAACCTGGCCCTCGAGAGCTCCGCCCCCTCCCTCCTGCTGATGCTGACAGGATCCCTACACAGCAGCCCGGCCCACAACCCGCAGGGGAGCACACACTCTCACCTCTCCATTCTCTGATCAAAATATAAAGTTTTCCTTTGCTTCTGAACCAAAGTCAGTCTCGATCTGTTGGCTCCAATGACACTGGGCAGGGAGACCCTTGTTGGGGCCCACTCTGCAGGATCAGTAACAGAATTTGAGAACATTGTAACTTCAATGAACAGATGTGTGAGCCAAACTGTAATTAACATAGAGCAGTGTATAAGGCTCGTGTAAAATAAGATGTTTCTAACACTTCCATTTGATATTTCCATCACTTTATTATAAGCAAGTTCAGTGGAGGGGTTTGTCTTATTTGTCAGGTCAACAGTAGAGAAATGCAGTGATTTCTTTCCAAGGATGTACATCTAATAATCTTGGTTGAAGTTTCAACCTTGTTTGGAATGATTTTCCATTGAAAATGATACCTCTCTTTCAGCTCCTAGATTTCTGAGAAGTATAAAATCTTATATTTTTTATTACCAAAGGGGAAAGGTGGGAGGAGGGATAAATTAACAGTTTCAGATTAACATATACACACTGCTATGTATAAAATATATCATCAACAAGGAACTACTGTATAGCACAGGGAACTATACTCAATATTTTGTAATGACCCCTGAGGGGAAATAACCTGAAAAACAATAGATATCTATATCGACATCATCTATCAACTACAGATAAAATGGAAACTAAAGGAGGCCGATGGTGAGCGTTTCTGAACCTAAAGACTTCAATCATCTAAAGTTCAGACTCTGCCTACGGCCCAAGTCCCTTAATGAACACACATGTACCAGTAGCTTAAAAATTCCCCAGATTGGAGTTCGGGGAGACACTGATTTGGAAAAATCCCTTGTGTTCTCCTTACATACACGGGACCTTTCCTACAGCTAAAACATGCCTGTGACACCCAGAAGATGGAACACGGTTGGATCAGGAAGATTTTGGAAAAGGCACCAAAACGCCTAATTTCCTGGTTGTTGGGTTCACCTCTCCAGCCTTTTTCCTTAAAATCTCCCCACTTGAGGATGTCAGCACCTTCAACATCCAGTTGCACAGAAATTGGAATTTGTCCAAAGGAAGAAGGGGAAGGAGGAGAAACAAGGAGAGCCAAGCCCTAGATGTTCGGAGAGGCACATGTCACTCTACTTTCCAGTCAGGAAGAAGAATTAAGAAAAGGCTTAGCCTGCCACCGGGAACCAGAGTAGGGCCAGAAGCAAATGAGAGTTTCTGCGGAAAGCTCCCAAAAAAGCG
Organism: Balaenoptera borealis; assembly: GCF_965194805.1. Taxonomy (NCBI): domain Eukaryota; kingdom Metazoa; phylum Chordata; class Mammalia; order Artiodactyla; family Balaenopteridae; genus Balaenoptera; species Balaenoptera borealis. The sequence goes on from NW_028123837.1 coordinate 667,215, forward strand.
AGTTGAAAAATGGAGCTCAGGGGCACTGCAATTCACAAATCTGCAGAGTTATAAATGATAACTCTCGTCCACAAATATATTGAGGGAAGGCAACGAAGAGGATTTGAAATCAAGGCAGAATTGCAGGAAACAGATTTCAGGAGTTAGATTCGAATCACCCCTAAAGCACATGAAAAGCGGCAAAACGTCGACAATGATGCACTTGGCCAAAAAGAGCATATGCGTTTTTTTCTGAATGAATTCAGGAAAAAACCCATAGGCCCTTTGTGGCCAACCAAGCAAGCCGGAAATGCAATTCAGCACTACAAAGAAGTCTGACTTCCCATCGGTCAAAATGGCCTTGCTAAAAAAGTGTAAAAACAAGAAATGCAGGAGAGGCCAGGGAGGAAAGGGAGCCTTGTTACACTGATGGGTGGGGTATAAATTGCCAATGATGACTCTGGAGAAGGGTATGGTGTTTCCTAAAACATCTAAAAAACACAGCTAGAGAGAAAGGAGCACATCCACTCATGGGCGTAGAAATTGGGAAAACTAAAAATCAGCAAGACACAGGCACCCCAAACATTAGGGCTGCTCTGTAGACAAAAACCTCCACTTAATTCCACCTTAAATATCCAAGGAAAGAGAAAAATGGATAAAGAAGTTGTGGTCCATATGTACAATTGTATATCACTCAGGCGTGAGATAAATATTATAAGGCTGGTAGCAGCATGATGAGTGGATTTAGGTAGGACTATTCTAAGTGAAATAAGTCACACAGAAAAAGACACTTATCATAAGATATCACTAACAGAGGGAATGTAAAAACTGCTACAGTTGAACGGAATTACAAAACAGAACAGATTCACACATTAAGAAAACACACTATGGTTGCTTAACGGGAAAGGTGAGGTGGGGTGATGCATAAAACAAGGATTTCAAATTAGCTCAGATAACGTTCCATAAATCCAATATGTAATAGACAAGACCTACTCCTTGCTCAGTGAACTGGACTCAACACCCCCTATTCACCGCTCAAGAACATATATGACTAGTAAGAATCGTAAAACCTGTGTATTGATATCTCTCTGGAAGTGAGTCAAGTGGGTGTAAAGTTGCATAAACACAGCCGTGAAAAGCAGCTAAACCCCATTATAAAAATAAATTACTTTTAAAAACCCGTGAAACAAAGACAGTGAAAGAGAGAAATTCTTACAAAATTCGTTCAGGGGCTGTGATGCAACCTGGATTGACCATATCTAGACCCACAGCTGGATGAGACATAAGGGTGGACACTCTCGGGGCTGAGAGGCTTGGTGAGGTTGGGGGAGCAAACGCAGAGCCTTTAAAGTAATACTGCCTGTTACCCATCCCATGGGTTCCAAATCTCCAGGTTCAAGGGCATCTTCCTACATCGAAAACATGCATGAGAAACCCAGAAGGTGGTACACTGTGTGATCGGGAAAGGTTTCTAAAACGCACCTCATTTCTCCTCTCCTTGTGCTCGGGTTCGCCATTCCAGCTGCTTTAGTAGCAATCGCCCTCCATGGAGAATCAGCACCTTTAACCTCCTGTTCCATACACCTTGCAATTTGTCCTGAGGATGAACGGAAAGACGGGGAGCCAATGAGAGATTAGCTCTTGGTGTTGGGACAGGCACAGGTCACTCTATTTTCCCATCAGGAAGAAGAATTAACCACAGGCTCAGCGTGCCGCCCAGAACAGGAATAGTGCCTGAGGCCATCCTGCGCTTTTGCGGGCAGCTCCCAAAAAAGCGAGTTGAAAAATGGAGCTCAGGGGCATTGCAATTCACAAACCAGCAGAGTTATAAATGATAACTCTCGTCCAAAAATATATTGAGGGAAGGCAACGAAGAGGATTTGAAATCAAGGCAGAATTGCAAGAAACAGATTTCAGGAAGTAGATACGAATCGCCTTTAAAGCACATGAAAAGCGGCAAAACGTCGAAAATGATGCCCTTGGCCAAAAAGGGCGTATGCGTTTTTTCCTGAATATATTCAGGAAAAAACGCATACGCCCTTTTTGGCCAACCTAGCAACCTGGAAAGGCAAATCAGTGCTACAAAGAAGTCTCGCTTCCCATCAGTCAAAAGGGCCATGCTGAAAAAAGTGTCAAAACCAGAAATGCAGGACAGGCCATGGAGAAATGGGAGCCTTGCTACACTGATGGGCGGGATGTAAATTGCCAACAGCCACACTGGAGAAGTGTCCGGTGAGTCCTGAAACATCTGAAAAACACAGCTTAGAGAGCATAGGGCACTTCCACTCATGGGGGTATAAATTGGGAAAATGAAAAATCAGCAAGACACAAGCACCCCAAAGTTTAGGGCTGCTCTGTTGACCAGGACCTCCACTTCATTCCACCTTCAATATCCCAGGAAAGAGAAAAATGGATAAAGAAGTTGTGGTCCTTATGTACAATGGAATATCACTCAGCCATGAAATCAATGTCGTAAGGTTAGTAGCAGCATGATGAGTGGATTTAGGTACGACGATTCTAAGTGAAATAAGTCACACAGAAAAGGACACTTCTCATAAGGTATCACTGATAGAGGGAATGTAAAAACCGTTACACTTGAACTGAATTACAAAACAGAACAGAGTCACACATGCAGAAAACACACTATGGCTGCTTAACGGGAAAGGTGAGGTGGGGTGATACATAAAACAAGGGTATCAAATTAGCTCAGATACCGTTCCATAAACCCAATATGTAATAGACAAGACCTACTCCTTGCTCAGAGAACTGGACTCAACACGCCCTATTCACCGCACAAGAATATATCTGACTAATAATAATCGTAAAACCTATGTATTGATATCTCTCTGTTAGTGTGTCAAGTGGGTGTAAAGCGGCATAAACACAGCAGTGAAAAGCAGCTAAACCCCATTATAAAAATAAATTACTTTGAAACACCCATGAAACAAAGACAGTGAAAGAGAGAGAAATTCTTACACAATGCGTTCAGGGGCTGTGATGCAACCTGGATTGACCATATCTAGACGCACAGCTGGATGAGACATAAGGGTGGACACTCTTGGGGCTGAGAGGTTTGGTGAGGTTGGGTGAGCAAACGCAGACCCTTTAAAGGAATACTGCGTGGTACCCATCGCATGGGTCCCAAATCTCCAGGTTCAAGGGCATCTTCCTACATCAAAAACATGCATGAGAAACCCAGAAGATGGTACACCGTGTGATGGGGAAAGGTTTCTAAAACGCACCTCATTTCTCATCTCCTTGTGCCCGGGTTCGCCATTCCAGCCGCTTTACTAGCAAGCTCCCTACTTGGAGCATCAGCACCTTTAACCTCCTGTTCCGTACAGGTTGCAATTTGTCCTGAGGATAAACGGGAAGACGTGGAACCAACGTGAGACTAGCTCTTGGTGTTGGGACAGGCACAGGTCACTCTATTTTCCCATCAGAAAGAAGAATTGACCACACGCTCAGCCTGCCCCCCGGAACCAGAACAGGGCCTGAAGCCATTATGCGATTTTGCGGCCAGCTCCCATAAAAACGAGTTGTAAAATGGAGGTTCAGGGCACTGCAATTCACAAACCTGCAGAGTTATAAATGATAACTCTCGTCCACAAATATATTGAGGGGAGGCAAAGAAGAGGATTTGAAATCAAGGCAGAATTGCAGGAAACAGATTTCAGGAGGTAGATACGAATCGCCTTTAAAGCACATGAAAAGCGGCAAAACGTTGACAATGATGCCCTTGGCCAAAAAGGGCGTATGCGTTTTTTCCTGAATATATTCAGGAAAAAACGCATACGCCCTTTTTGGCCAACCAAGCAACCTGGAAAGGCAAATCAGCGCTACAAACAAGTCTCGCTTCCCATCGGTCAAAAGGGCCATGCTGAAAAAAGTGTCAAAACCAGAAATGCAGGACAGGCCATGGAGAAATGGGAGCCTTGCTACACTGATGGGCGGGATGTAAATTGCCAAGAGCCACTCTGGAGAAGTGTCCGGTGAGTCCTGAAACATCTGAAAAACACAGCTTAGAGAGCATAGGGCACTTCCACTCATGGGGGTATAAATTGGGAAAATGAAAAATCAGCAAGACACAAGCACCCCAAAGTTTAGGGCTGCTCTGTTGACCAGGACCTCCACTTCATTCCACCTTAAATATCCCAGGAAAGAGAAAAATGGATAAAGAAGTTGTGGTCCTTATGTACAATGGAATATCACTCAGCCAGGAAATCAATGTCCTAAGGTTAGTAGCAGCATGATGAGTGGATTTAGGTACGACGATTCTAAGTGAAATAAGTCACACAGAAAAGGACACTTCTCATAAGGTATCACTGATAGAGGGAATGTAAAAACCGTTACACTTGAACTGAATTACAAAACAGAACAGAGTCACACATGCAGAAAACACACTATGGCTGCTTAACGGGAAAGGTGAGGTGGGGTGATACATAAAACAAGGGTATCAAATTAGCTCAGATACCGTTCCATAAACCCAATATGTAATAGACAAGACCTACTCCTTGCTCAGAGAACTGGACTCAACACGCCCTATTCACCGCACAAGAATATATCTGACTAATAATAATCGTAAAACCTATGTATTGATATCTCTCTGTTAGTGTGTCAAGTGGGTGTAAAGCGGCATAAACACAGCAGTGAAAAGCAGCTAAACCCCATTATAAAAATAAATTACTTTGAAACATCCATGAAACAAAGACGGTGAAAGAGAGAGAAATTCTTACACAATGCGTTCAGGGGCTGTGATGCAACCTGGATTGACCATATCTAGACCCACAGCTGGATGAGACATAAGGGTGGACACTCTTGGGGCTGAGAGGTTTGGTGAGGTTGGGTGAGCAAATGCAGACCCTTTAAAGTAATACTGCGTGGTACCCATCGCATGGGTCCCAAATCTCCAGGTTCAAGGGCATCTTCCTACATCAAAAACATGCATGAGAAACCCAGAAGATGGTACACCGTGTGATGGGGAAAGGTTTCTAAAACGCACCTCATTTCTCATCGCCTTGTGCCCGGGTTCGCCATTCCAGCCGCTTTACTAGCAAGCTCCCTACTTGGAGCATCAGCACCTTTAACCTCCTGTTCCATAGAGGTTGCAATTTGTCCTGAGGATAAACGGGAAGACGTGGAACCAACGAGAGACTAGCTCTTGGTGTTGGGACAGGCACAGGTCACTCAATTTTCCCATCAGAAAGAAGAATTAACCACAGGCTCAGCCTGACCCCCGGAACCAGAACAGGGCCTGAAGCCATTCTGCGATTTTGCGGCCAGCTCCCATAAAAACGAGTTGTAAAATGGAGGTTCAGGGCACTGCAATTCACAAACCTGCAGAGTTATAAATGATAACTCTCGTCCACAAATATATTGAGGGAAGGCAAAGAAGAGGATATGAAATCAAGGCAGAATTGCACGAAACAGATTTCAGGAGGTAGATACGAATCGCCTTTAAAGCACATGAAAAGCGGCAAAACGTTGACAATGATGCCCTTGGCCAAAAAGGGCGTATGCGTTTTTTCCTGAATATATTCAGGAAAAAACGCATACGCCCTTTTTGGCCAACCAAGCAACCTGGAAAGGCAAATCAGCGCTACAAACAAGTCTCGCTTCCCATCGGTCAAAAGGGCCATGCTGAAAAAAGTGTCAAAACCAGAAATGCAGGACAGGCCATGGAGAAATGGGAGCCTTGCTACACTGATGGGCGGGATGTAAATTGCCAAGAGCCACTCTGGAGAAGTGTCCGGTGAGTCCTGAAACATCTGAAAAACACAGCTTAGAGAGCATAGGGCACTTCCACTCATGGGGGTATAAATTGGGAAAATGAAAAATCAGCAAGACACAAGCACCCCAAAGTTTAGGGCTGCTCTGTTGACCAGGACCTCCACTTCATTCCACCTTAAATATCCCAGGAAAGAGAAAAATGGATAAAGAAGTTGTGGTCCTTATGTACAATGGAATATCACTCAGCCAGGAAATCAATGTCGTAAGGTTAGTAGCAGCATGATGAGTGGATTTAGGTACGACGATTCTAAGTGAAATAAGTCACACAGAAAAGGACACTTCTCATAAGGTATCACTGATAGAGGGAATGTAAAAACCGTTACACTTGAACTGAATTACAAAACAGAACAGAGTCACACATGCAGAAAACACACTATGGCTGCTTAACGGGAAAGGTGAGGTGGGGTGATACATAAAACAAGGGTATCAAATTAGCTCAGATACCATTCCATAAACCCAATATGTAATAGACAAGACCTACTCCTTGCTCAGAGAACTGGACTCAACACGCCCTATTCACCGCACAAGAATATATCTGATTAATAATAATCGTAAAACCTATGTATTGATATCTCTCTGTTAGTGTGTCAAGTGGGTGTAAAGCGGCATAAACACAGCAGTGAAAAGCAGCTAAACCCCATTATAAAAATAAATTACTTTGAAACACCCATGAAACAAAGACAGTGAAAGAGAGAGAAATTCTTACACAATGCGTTCAGGGGCTGTGATGCAACCTGGATTGACCATATCTAGACGCACAGCTGGATGAGACATAAGGGTGGACACTCTTGGGGCTGAGAGGTTTGGTGAGGTTGGGTGAGCAAACGCAGACCCTTTAAAGGAATACTGCGTGGTACCCATCGCATGGGTCCCAAATCTCCAGGTTCAAGGGCATCTTCCTACATCAAAAACATGCATGAGAAACCCAGAAGATGGTACACCGTGTGATGGGGAAAGGTTTCTAAAACGCACCTCATTTCTCATCTCCTTGTGCCCGGGTTCGCCATTCCAGCCGCTTTACTAGCAAGCTCCCTACTTGGAGCATCAGCACCTTTAACCTCCTGTTCCGTAGAGGTTGCAATTTGTCCTGAGGATAAACGGGAAGACGTGGAACCAACGAGAGACTAGCTCTTGGTGTTGTGACAGGCACAGGTCACTCTATTTTCCCATCAGAAAGAAGAATTAACCACAGGCTCAGCCTGACCCCCGGAACCAGAACAGGGCCTGAAGCCATTCTGCGATTTTGCGGCCAGCTCCCATAAAAACGAGTTGTAAAATGGAGGTTCAGGGCACTGCAATTCACAAACCTGCAGAGTTATAAATGATAACTCTCGTCCACAAATATATTGAGGGGAGGCAAAGAAGAGGATTTGAAATCAAGGCAGAATTGCAGGAAACAGATTTCAGGAGGTAGATACGAATCGCCTTTAAAGCACATGAAAAGCGGCAAAACGTTGACAATGATGCCCTTGGCCAAAAAGGGCGTATGCGTTTTTTCCTGAATATATTCAGGAAAAAACGCATACGCCCTTTTTGGCCAACCAAGCAACCTGGAAAGGCAAATCAGCGCTACAAAGAAGTCTCGCTTCCCATCGGTCAAAAGGGCCATGCTGAATATGGGAAAGGAAATAGTTAATCAAGTCCAGGAAGCACAGAGAGTCCCATACAGGATAAACCCAAGGAGAAACACGCCAAGACACATAATAATCAAACTGTCAAAAATTAAATATAAAGAAAACATATTAAAAGCAGCAAGGGAAAAACAACAAATAACACACAAGGGAATCCCCATAAGGTTAACATCTGATCTTTCAGCAGAAACTCTGCAAGCCAGAAGGGAGTGGCAGGATATACTTAAAGTGATGAAGGAGAAAAACCTACAACCAAGGTTACTCTACCCAGCCAGGATCTCATTCAGATTTGATGGAGAAATTAAAACCTTTACAGACAAGCAAAAGCTGAGAGAGTTCAGCACCACAAAACCAGCTTTACAACAAATGCTAAAGGAACTTCTCTAGGCAGGAAACACAAGAGAAGGAAAACACCTACAATAACAAACCCAAAACATTTAAGAAAATGGGAATGGGAACATACATATCGATAATTACCTTGAATGTAAATGGATTAAATGCTCCCACCAAAAGACACAGACTGGCTGAATGGATACAAAAACAAGACCCATATATATGCTGTCTACAAGAGACCCACTTCAGACCTAGAGACACATACAGACTGAAAGTGAGGGGATGGAAAAAGATATTCCATGCAAATGGAAATCAAAAGAAAGCTGGAGTAGCAATTCTTATATCAGACAAAATAGACTTTAAAATAAAGAATATTATAAGAGACAAAGAAGGACACTATATAATGATCAAGGGATCGATCCAAGAGGAAGGTATAACAATTGTAAATATTTATGCACCCAACATAGGAGCACCTCAATACATAAGGCAAATACTAACAGCCATAAAAGGGGAAATTGACAGCAACACAATCATAGTAGGGGACTTTAACACCCCACTTTCACCAATGGACAGATCATCCAAAATGAAAATAAATAAGGAAACACAAGCTTTAAATGATACATTAAACAAGATGGACTTAATTGATATTTATAGGACATTCCACCCAAAAACAACAGAATACACATTTTTCTCAAGTGCGCATGGAACATTCTCCAGGATAGATCATATCTTGGGTCACAAATCAAGCCTTGGTAAATTTAAGAAAATTGAAATCGTATCAAGTATCTTTTCCGACCACAACGCTATGAGACTAGATATCAATTACAGGAAAAGATCTGTAAAAAATACAAACACATGGAGGCTACACAATACACTACTTAATAATGAAGTGATCACTGAAGAAATCAAAGGGGAAATCAAAAAATACCTAGAAACAAATGACAATGGAGATACGACGACCCAAAACCTATGGGATGCAGCAAAAGCAGTGCTAAGAGGGAAGTTTATAGCAATACAAGCCTACCTCAAGAAACAGGAAACATCTCGAATAAACAACCTAACCTTGCACCTAAAGCAATTAGAGAAAGAAGAACAAAAAAACCCCAAAGCTAGCAGAAGGAAAGAAATCATAAAGATCAGGTCAGAAATAAATGAAAAAGAAATGAAGGAAACAATAGCAAAAATCAATAAAACTAAAAGCTGGTTCTTTGAGAAGATAAACAAAATTGATAAACCATTAGCCAGACTCATCAAGAGAAAAAGGGAGAAGACTCAAATCAATAGAATTAGAAATGAAAAAGGAGAAGTAACCACTGACACTGCAGAAATACAAAAGATCATGAGAGATTACTACAAGCAACTCTACGCCAATAAAATGGACAACCTGGAAGAAATGGACAGATTCTTAGAAATGCACAAACTGCCGAGACTGAACCAGGAAGAAATAGAAAATATGAACAGACCAATCACAAGCACTGAAATTGAAACTGTGATTAAAAACCTTCCAACAAACAAAAGCCCAGGACCAGATGGCTTCACAGGTGAATTCTATCAAACATTTAGAGAAGAGCTAACACCTATCCTTCTCAAACTCTTCCAAAATATTGCAGAGGGAGGAACACTCCCAAACTCATTCTACGAGGCCACCATCACCCTGATACCAAAACCAGACAAAGATGTCACAAAGAAGGAAAACTACAGGCCAATATCACTGATGAACATAGATGCAAAAATCCTCAACAAAATACTCGCAAACAGAATCCAACAGCACATTAAAAGGATCATACACCATGATCAAGTGGGGTTTATCCCAGGAATGCAAGGATTCTTCAATATACGTAAATCAATCAATGTGATACACCATATTAACAAATTGAAGGAGAAAAACCATATGATCATCTCAATAGATGCAGAGAAAGCTTTCGACAAAATTCAACACCCATTTATGATAAAAGCCCTGCAGAAAGTAGGCATAGAGGGAACTTTCCTCAACATAATAAAGGCCATATATGACAAACCCACAGCCAACATTGTCCTCAATGGTGAAAAACTGAAACCATTTCCACTAAGATCAGGAACAAGACAAGGTTGCCCACTCTCACCACTATTATTCAACATAGTTTTGGAAGTGTTAGCCACAGCAATCAGAGAAGACAAAGAAATAAAAGGAATCCAAATCGGAAAAGAAGAAGTAAAGCTGTCACTGTTTGCAGATGACATGATACTATACATAGAGAATCCTAAAGATGCTACCAGAAAACTCCTAGAGCTAATCAATGAATTTGGTAAAGTAGCAGGATACAAAATTAATGCACAGAAATCTCTTGCATTTCTATACACTAATGACGAAAAATCTGAAAGTGAAATTAAGAAAACACTCCCATTTACCATTGCAACAAAAAGAATAAAATATCTAGGAATAAACCTACCTAAGGAGACAAAAGACCTGTATGCAGAAAATTATAAGACACTGATGAAAGAAATTAAAGATGATACAAACAGATGGAGAGATATACCATGTTCCTGGATTGGAAAAATCAACATTGTGAAAATGAGTCTACTACCCAAAGCAATCTACAGATTCAATGCAATCCCTATCAAACTACCACTGGCATTTTTCACAGAACTAGAACAAAAAATTTCACAATTTGTATGGAAACACAAAAGACCCCGAATAGCCAAAGCAATCTTGAGAACGAAAAATGGAGCTGGGGGAATCAGGCTCCCTGACTTCAGACTATATTACAAAGCTACAGTAATCAAGACAGTTTGGTACTGGCACAAAAACAGAAATATAGATCAATGGAACAGGATAGAAAGCCCAGAGATAAACCCACGCACATATGGTCACCTTATCTTTGATAAAGGAGGCAAGCATATACAGTGGAGAAAAGACAGCCTCTTCAATAAGTGGTGCTGGGAAAATTGGACAGGTACATGTAAAAGTATGAAATTAGAACACTCCCTGACACCATGCACAAAAATAAACTCAAAATGGATTAAAGACCTAAGTGTAAGACCAGACACTATCGAACTCTTAGAGGAAAACATAGGCAGAACACTCTATGACATACATCACAGCAAGATTCTTTTTGACCCAGCTCCCAGAGAAATGGAAATAAGAACACAAATAAACAAATGGGACCTAATGAAACTTAAAAGCTTTTGCACAGCAAAGGAAACCATAAACAAGACCAAAAGACAACCATCAGAATGGGAGAAAATATTTGCAAATGAAGCAACTGACAAAGGATTAATCTCCAAGATTTACAAGCAGCTCATGCAGCTCAATAACAAAAAAACGAACAACCCAATCCAAAAATGGGCAGAAGACCTAAATAGACATTTCTCCAAAGAAGATATACAGATGGCCAACAGACACATGAAAGAATGCTCAACATCATTAATCATTAGAGAAATGCAAATCAAAACTACAATGAGATATCATCTCACACCGGTCAGAATGGCCATCATCAAAAAATCTAGAAACAATAAATGCTGGAGAGGGTGTGGAGGAAAGGGAACTCTCTTGCACTGTTGGTGGGAATGTAAATTGATACAGCCACTATGGAGAACAGTATGGAGGTTCCTTAAAAAACTACAAATAGAACTACCATACGACCCAGCAATCCCACTACTGGGCATATACCCTGAGAAAACCATAGGTCAAAAAGAGTCATGTACCAAAATGTTCATTGCAGCTCTATTTACAATAGCCAGGACATGGAAGCAACCTAAATGTCCATCGACAGATGAATGGATAAAGAAGATGTGGCACATATATACAATGGAATATTACTCAGCCATAAAAAGAAATGAAACGGAGGTATTTGTAATGAGGTGGATGGAGTTAGAGTCTGTCATACAGAGTGAAGTAAGTCAGAAAGAGAAAAACAAATACAGTATGCTAACACATATATACGGAATCTAAGGAAAAAAAAAAGCCATGAAGAACCTAGTGGCAAGACGGGAATAAAGACACAGACCTACTAGAGAATGGACTTGAGGATATGGGGAGGGGGTGGGGTGAGATGTGACAGGGTGAGAGAGTGTCATGGACATATATACACTACCAAATGTAAAATAGATAGCTAGTGGGAAGCAGCCGCATAGCACAGGGAGATCAGCTCGGTGCTTTGTGACCACCTAGAGGGGTGGGATGGGGAGGGTGGGAGGGAGGGAGATGCAAGAGGGAAGAGATATGGGAACATATTGTATATGTATAACTGATTAACTTTGTTATAAAGCAGAAGCTAACACACCATTGTAAGGCAATTATACTTCAATAAAGATGTTTAAAAAAATAAAAAAAAAAAAGGGCCATGCTGAAAAAAGTGACAAAACCAGAAATGCAGGACAGGCCATGGAGAAATGGGAGCCTTGCTACACTGATGGGCGGGATGTAAATTGCCAACAGCCACTCTGGAGAAGTGTACAGTGTGTCCTGAAACATCTAAAAAACACAGCTTAGAGAGCATAGGGCACTTCCACTCATGGGGGTATGAATTGGGAAAATGAAAAATCAGCAAGACACAAGCACCCCAAAGTTTAGGGCTGCTCTGTTGACAAGGACCTCCACTTCATTCCACCTTCAATATCCCAGGAAAGAGAAAAATGGGTAAAGAAGTTGTGGTCCTTATGTACAATGGAATATCACTCAGCCATGAAATCAATGTCATAAGGCTAGTAGCAGCATGATGAGTGGATTTAGGTACGACGATTCTAAGTGAAATAAGTCACACAGAAAAGGACACTTCTCATAAGGTATCACTGATAGAGGGAATGTAAAAACTGTTACACTTGAACTGAATTACAAAACAGAACAGAGTCACACATGCAGAAAACACACTATGGCTGCTTAACGGGAAAGGTGAGGTGGGGTGATACATAAAACAAGGGTTTCAAATTAGCTCAGATACCGTTCCATAAACCCAATATGTAATAGACAAGACCTACTCCTTGCTCAGAGAACTGGACTCAACACGCCCTGTTCACCGCACAAGAATATATCTGACTAGTAATAATCGTAAAACCTATGTATTGATATCTCTCTGTTAGTGTGTCAAGTGGGTGTAAAGCGGCATAAACACAGCAGTGAAAAGCAGCTAAACCTCATTATAATAATAAATTACTTTTAAAAACCCATGAAACAAAGACAGTGAAAGAGAGAGGAATTCTTACACAATGCGTTCAGGGGCTGTGATGCAACCTGGATTGACCATACCTAGACACACAGCTGGATGAGACATAAGGGTGGACACTCTTGGGGCTGAGAGGTTTGGTGAGGTTGGGTGAGCAAACGCAGACCCTTTAAATTAATACTGCGTGGAACCCATCGCATGGGTCCCAAATCTCCAGGTTCAAGGGCATCTTCCTACATCGAAAACATGCATGAGAAACCCAGAAGATGGTACACCATGTGATGGGGAAAGGTTTCTAAAACGCACCTCATTTCTCATCTCCTTGTGCCCGGGTTCCCATTCCAGCCGCTTTACTAGCAATCTCCCTACTTGGAGCATAAGCACCTTTAACCTCCTGTTTCGTACAGGTTGCAATTTGTCCTGAGGATGAACGGGAAGACGTGGAACCAATGAGAGACTAGCTCTTGGTTTTGGGACAGGCACAGGTCACTCTATTTTCCCATCAGGAAGAAGAATTAACCACAGGCTCAGCCTGCGCCCCGGAACAAGAACAGGGCCTGAAACCATCCTGCGCGCTTGCGGCCAGCTCCCAAAAAAGCGAGTTGAAAAATGGAGCTCAGGGGCACTGCAACTCAAAACCTGCAGAGTTATAAATGATAACTCTCGTTCACAAATATATTGAGGGAAGGCAACGAAGAGGATTTGAAATCAAGGCAGAATTGCAGGAAACAGATTTCAGGAGGTAGATACGAATCGCTTTTAAAGCACATGAAAAGCGGCAAAACGTCGACAATGATGCCTTTGGCCAAAAAGGGCGTATGCGTTTTTTCCTGAATATATTCAGGAAAAAACGCATACGCCCTTTTTGGCCAACCAAGCAACCTGGAAAGGCAAATCAGTGCTACAAAGCATTCTCGCTTCCCATCGGTCAAACGGACCAGGTTGAAAAAAGTGTCAAAACCAGAAATGCAAGACAGGCCATGGAGAAATGGAAGCCTTGCTATGCTGATGGGCCGGATGTAAATTGCCAACAGCCACTCTGGAGAAGTGTACGGTGTGTCCTGAAACATCGAAAAAATATAGCTTAGAGAACATAGGGCACTTCCACTCATGGGCGTATAAATTGGGGAAATTAAAAATCAGGAAGACACAGGCACCCCAAAGTTTAGGGCTGCTCTGTTGACAAGAACCTCCACTTCATGACACCTGAAATATCCCAGGAAAGAGAAAAATGGATAAAGAAGTGGTGGTCCTTATGTACAATGGAATAACACTCAGCCATGAAATCAATGTCATAAGGCTAATAGCAGCATGATGAGTGGATTTAGGAACGACGATTCTAAGTGAAATAAGTCACACAGAAAAAGACACGTATCATAAGCTATCACTTATAGAGGGAATGTAAAAACCGCTACACTTGAACTGAATTACAAAGCAGAACAGAGTCACACGTTTAGAAAACACACTATGGCTGGTTAACGGGAAAGCTGAGGTGGGGTGATGCATAAAACAAGGGTTTCAAATTATCTGAGATACCGTTCCATAAACCCAATATGTAACAGACAAGAACTACTCCTTGCTCAGAGAACAGGACTCAACACACCCTATTCACCGCAAAAGAATATATTTGATTAGTAGTAATCTTAAAACCTATGTATTGATATCTCTCTGTTAGTGTGTCAAGTGGGTTTAAAGCGGCATAAACACAGTAGTGAAAAGCAGCTAAACCCCATTATAAAAATAAATTACTTTCAAAAACCCATGATACAAAGACAGTGAAAGAGAGAGAAATTCTTACACAATTCGTTCAGGGGCTGTGATGCAACCTGGATCGACCATATCTAGACCCACAGCTGGGTGAGACATAAGGGTGGACACTCTTGCGGCTGAGAGGTTTGGTGAGTTTGGATGAGCCAACGCAGACCCTTTAAAGTAATACTGCGTGACACCCATCCCATGGGTCCCAAATCTCCAGGTTCAAGGGCATCTTCCTACATCAAAAACATGCATGAGAAACCCAGAAGATGGTACACCATGTGATCGGGAAAGGTTTCTAAAATGCACCTCATTTATCATCTCCTTGTGCTCGGGTTCGCCATTCCAGCCACTTTCCTAGCAATCTCCCTACTTGGAGCATCAGCACCTTTAACCTCCTGTTCCGTACAGGTTGCAATTTGTACTGAGGATGAACGGGAAGAGGGGGAACCAATGAGAGACTAGATCTAGGTGTTGGGACAGGCACAGGTCACTCTATTTTCCCATAAGAAAGAAGAATTAACCACAGGCTCAGCCTGCGCCCCAGAACCAGAACAGGGCCTGAAGCCATTCTGCGATTTTGCGGCCAGCTCCCATAAAAACGAGTTGTAAAATGGAGGTTCAGGGCACTGCAATTCACAAACCTGCAGAGTTATAAATGATAACTGTCGTCCACAAATATATTGAGGGAAGGCAAAGAAAAGGATTTGAAATCAAGGCAGAATTGCAGGAAACAGATTTCAGGAGGTAGATACGAATCGCCTTTAAAGCACATGAAAAGCGGCAAAACGTTGACAATGATGCCCTTGGCCAAAAAGGGCGTATGCGTTTTTTCCTGAATATATTCAGGAAAAAACGCATACGCCCTTTTTGGCCAACCAAGCAACCTGGAAAGGCAAATCAGCGCTACAAAGAAGTCTCGCTTCCCATCGGTCAAAAGGGCCATGCTGAAAAAAGTGTCAAAACCAGAAATGCAGGACAGGCCATGGAGAAATGGGAGCCTTGCTACACTGATGGGCGGGATGTAAATTGCCAACAGTCACTCTGGAGAAGTGTACGGTGTGTCCTGAAACATCTAAAAAACACAGCTTAGAGAGCATAGGGCATTTCCACTCATGGGCGTATAAATTGGGAAAACTAAAAATCAGCAAGACACAGGCACACCAAAGTTTAGGGCTGCTCTGTTGACAAGAACCTTCTCTTCATTACACCTTAAATATCCCAGGAAATAGGAAAATGGATAACGATGTTGTGGTCCTTATGTACAATGGAATATCACTCAGCCATGAAATCAATGTCATAAGGCTATTAGCAGCATGATGAGTGGATTTATGTTCGACGATTCTAAGTGAAATAAGTCACACAGAAAAAGACACTTATCATAAGCTATCACTTATAGAGGGAATGTAAAAACCGCTACACTTGAACTGAATTACAAAGCAGAACAGAGTCACACGTTTAGAAAACACACTATGGCTGCATAACGGGAAAGGTGAGGTGGGGTGATGCATAAAACAAGGGTTTCATATTAGCTCAAATACCGATCCATAAACCCAATATGTAATAGACAAGACCTACTCCTTGCTCAGTGAAGTGGATGCAACACCCCCTATTCAACGAACAAGAATATATCTGACTAGTAAAAATCTTAAAACCTATGTATTGATTTCTCTCTGTAAGTGAATCAAGTGGCTGTAAAGGGGCATAAACACAGCAGTGAAAATCAGGTAAACCCCATTATAAAAATAAATTACTTTAAAATCCCAAAAAACAAAGACAGTGATAGAGGGAGAAATTTTTACATAATTCGTTCCGGGGCTGTGATGCAACCTGGTGTGACCATATCTAGACCCACAGCTGGATGAGAAATAAAGCTGGACACTCTTGGGGCTGAAGGTCTCTTTCCCTATTTACCAGATTGGGAACGTAGAAAGGCTGCCACCCTCTGGCCGTTACCTGCAAAAGCAGCTTTAAAACCTGTGCTAATGGTCACTTCATATGAACAAGTACTTCAGGGCTGTAAATGAAACGTGCCCTCAAAATGTCTTGAGGGAGGTAATGGCCAAAAATTTTCAAAATGTGACACTTACTTTAAGAAAACACTTTGAAGAACTAAGCTGTAATCACAGTTTGATAAATAAAAAGGGCATGCTTTAAAGCTCAATTTCAACAGATTATGGGACACATGCAAATTCAACCACAGATAGGTATCAGCTCGCACCTGTTAGAATAACCATCAGCAAGAAAACTACAAACAATAAATATTGAAGGTGTTTTGGAGAAATGCATACCCTCAATTTTAAGTGGGACGTAACCTGGAAAGAGCCACTAATGAGAACTGAATGGTGGTGCCTTTAAAACATACACACTGAGCTACCATATGATACAGCAAGCCCACTCCTTGGCCTATAACATAAGAAGATATAACTGGAAAGACACAGGCAAGCAAATGTGCATTGCAGCAGTATTACAATAGCCAAGACATGGAGGCAACCAGAAAGTCCATCAAGAGGTGCGTGGCCAAAGAAGAACTGGTACACGTACAGATGGAATATTAGCCAGGGAAAAAAATGAAACAATGCCATTTGCAGCACCATGTATGATTCTTGAGGTAATCAGGCAAATTGTACTAAGTCAGAAAGCAAAAGACACATATCCTATAATATCACTTATAGGTCTTAGCTAAAAATTGATACCAATGAAGATATTTCCACAGAGAAATGCAATCACAGATTCATTAAACAAACTTATGGTTCACCAAATGGAAAGGTGTGAGGATTGGATACATTAGGATATTGGGGTTAAGATAGATATAGAAACACATGTGAAATTTGTAATCACCAAAGACCTACGTAATACCAAGACAAGACTACTCAACATCGTGTCATAACCTACATGGGAAAATGATCCAAAGAAGAATAGATATATGTATATGTTTAAAAGAACCACATCTTTCACACCTAGAAGAAACAAAACATTTTAATTAAATTTGCTCTGACAAAAAATAAAAATTAAATTAAAAAAAGAACAAGAAGTAATGAGACATAAACTTAAGGGGCTATTTGCTGGCACATTGCATTCTAATTTACAACCAGAACATGACTTCCATTAAGGCTCTGTCATCACTAATAAAGCAGCTTTATAAGCAATGTTGAAGGTAGCTTAAAAGAAGTCTCACTAATTATTGATAGTAACAAGGAAACAAAGAAAAGTAAAAATCTCACTGCAAAAAGTATACATAGGGTAAGGATAGTAGATCAAACACTTATTAAACTTCTGTAAAGAATAAAAGACAACAGTAGTATGTTTTTTTAAAAAGAGAGGGCCCAAATAAATCTGAAATGAAAGAGATGATGTTACAACGGACACCACAGAAATACAAAGTATCCTAAGATACACACAGGGTAACTCAGGGCTCAGACTGGACAGAGCCCACTCTCCAGTCCCCTGTACATGACTTACAGGAGCCTCAGGAACTGAGGAGGGGGTCCCTGAGGAGAGGCTCAAGATAGAATATGGTAGACATTAACATGACTGCATTCATCTTAAACATGCCTGAACTACATTCACACGAGATGATTTTGTCCTGTATGTACATCGGCACCTCTAGTTGGAACTGCAGATCTTTGGCTTCAACACCTCTACTGACAACGTTAGCGTCACCTGCTGTGGACCGTCTCCTATAGGATTTCTAGAATCACAAAACATCGAAGCTTCACAGGACCCAGAGTCTGTGCAACTCCACACAGAGTCTCAGAGTCTCAACTCCACTCAGATACTCCACTCTTGGAGGGCACACACAAAGTAGTGTGCACATCAGGACCCAGGGGAAGGAGCAGTGACCCTGTAGGAGAATGACCAGAACTACCTGCTACTTTTAGAGGGTCTCCTGCAGAGGCAGGTGGTGGCTGTGGCTGTGGCTCACCGTGAGGACAACGACACTGGCAGCAGAAGTTCTGGGAAATACTCCTTGGTGTGAGCCCTCCCAGAGTCCGCCATTAGCCCCACCAAGAGCAAGGTAGGCTCCAGGGCTGGGTCGCCTCAGGCCAAACAACCAACAGGGAGGGAACCCAGCCCCATGCATCAGCAGACAAGCGGATTAAACTTTTTATTAAAGTTTTATTTAATCCGTAGACAAGCGGATTAAAGCTCTGCCCACCAAAGCAACACCCAGCTCTACCCACCACCAGTCCTTCCCATCAGGAAGCTTGCACAAGCCTCTAAGATAGACTCATCCACCGGAGAGCAGACAGCAGAAGCAAGAAGAACTACAATTCTGCAGCCTGTGGAAGGAAAACCACATTCACAGAAAGATAGACAAAATGAAAAGGCAGAGGACTTTATACCAGATCAAGGAACAAGATAAAACCCCAGAAAAAAAAAAACAAAATGAGGTGGAGATAGGGAACCTTCCAGAAAAAAAATTCAGAATAATGATAGTGAAGTTGAGCCAAGACCTTGGAAAAAGAAAGGAGGCAAAGATCGAGAAGATGCAAGAAATGTTTAACAAAGACCTAGAAGAATTAAGGAACAAACACCTAGAAGAATTAAAGAACAAACAAACAGAGGTGAACAATGGAATAACTGAAATGAAAAATACACTAGAAGGAATCAGTAGCAGAATAACTGTGGCAGAAGAACGGATAAGTGACCTGGAAGACAGAAAGGTGGAAATCACTGCCATGGAACAGAATAAAGAAAAAGAATGAAAATAAACGAAGACACCCCAAGAGTCCTCTGGGACAACATTAAACGCAACAACATTCGCATTATAGGGGTCCCAGAAGGAGAAGAGAGAGAGAAAGGACCCGAGAATATATTTAAAGAGATAATGGTCAAAAACTTCCCTAGCATGGGAAAAGAAATAGCCACCCAAGTCCAGAAGCACAGAGTGTCCCAGGCAGGATAAACCAAAGGAGAAAAATGACAAGACACATAGTAATCAAATTGACAAAAATTAACGACAAAGAAAAATGATTGAAAGCAGCAAGGGAAAAATGACAAATAACATACAAGGGAACTCCCATAAGGATAACAACTGATTTCTCAGCAGAAAATCTACAAGCCAGAAGGAAGTGGCATGATAAATTTAAAGTGATGAAAGGGAAGAACCTACAACCAAGAGTACTCCACCCTGCAAAGAGCTCATTCAGATTTGATGGAGAAATCAAAAGCCTTACAGACAAGCAAAAGCTAAGAGAATTCAGCACCATGAAACCAGCTCTACACCAAATGCTAAAGGAACTTCTCTAAGTGGGAAACACAAGAGAAGAAAAGGACCCACCAAGACAAACCCATAACAATTAAGAAAATAGTAGTAGGAACATACATATCGATAATTACCTTAAACGTGAATGCACTACATGTTCCAACCAAAAGACACAGGCTCGCTGAATGGATACAAAAACAAGACCCATATATATGCTGTCTACAAGAGATCCATTTCAGACCTAGGGACACATACAGACTCAAAGTGAGGCGATGGAAAAATATATTCTATGCAAATGAAAATCAAAAGAAAGCTGGAGTAGCAATACTCATATCAGATAAAATAGACTTTAAAATAAAGAATGTTACAAGAGACAAGGAAAGGCACTACATAATGGTCAGGGGATCAATCCAAGAAGAAGATATAACAATTATAAATATATATGTACCCAAAATAGGAGCAGCTCAATGTATAAGGCAACTGCTAACAGCTATAAAAGAGGAAATCGACAGTAACACAATAATAGCGGGGGACTTTAACAGCTCACTTACACCAGTGGAGATCAGCCAGACAGAAAATTAATAAGGAAACACAAGCTTTAAATGACACAATAGACCAGATAGAGTTAATTGATATTTATAGGACATTCCATCCAAAAACAGCAGATTACACGTTCTTCTCAACTGCACACGGAACATTCTCCAGGATAGATCACATCTTGGGTCACAGATAAAGCCTCAGTAAATTTAAGAAAACTGAAATCATATCAAGCAGCTGTTCCGACCACAATGCTATGAGATTAGAAATCAATTACACGGAAAAAACCGTAAAAAACACAAACACATGGAGGCTAAACAATACGTTACTAAATAACCAAGAGATCACTGAAGAAATCAAAGAGGAAATCAAAAACTACCTAGAGACAAATGACAACAAAAACACGATGATCCAAAACCTATGGGATGCAGCAAAAGGAGTTCTAAGAGGGAAGTTTATAGCAATACAAGCCTACCTCAAGAAACAAGAAAAATCTCAAATAAACAATCTAACCTTACACCTAGAGGAACTAGAGAAAGAAGAACAAAACCCAAAGTTAGTAGAAGGAAAGAAATCATAAAGATCAGAGCAGAAATAAATGAAATAGAAACAAAGAAAACGAAAGCAAAGATCAATAAAACTAAAAGCTGGTTCTTTGAGAAGATAAGCAAAAATGATCAACCTTTAGCCGGACTCCAGAAAAAGAGGGAGAGGACGCAAATCAACAAAATTAGAAGTGAAAAAGCAGAAGTTATAACAGACACCACAGGAATACAAAGCATCCTAAGAGACTACTACAAGCAACTCTAGGCCAATAAAATGGACAATCTGGAAGAAATGGACAAATTCTTAGAAAGGGATAACCTTCTAAGACTGAACCAGGAAGAAATAGAAAATATGAACAAACCTATCACAAGCAATGAAATTGAAACTGTGATTAAAAATCTTCCAACAAACAAAAGTCCAGAACCAGATGGCATCACAGGTGAATTCTATCAAACATTTAGAGCAGAGCTAACACCCAACCTTCTCAAATTCTTCAAAACAATTGCAGCGGAAGGAACACTCCCAAACTCATTCTATGAGACCACCATCACCCTGATACCAAAATCAGACAGAGATACTACAAGGAAAGAAAATTATAGACCAATATCACTGATGAATATAGATGTAAAAATCCTCAACAAAATACTAGCAAACAGAATCGAACAACACATGAAAAGGATCATACACCATGATCAAGTGGGGTTTATCCCAGGGATGCGAGGATTCTTCAATATACACAAATCAATGTGATACACCATATTAACAAATTGTAGAATAAAAGCATATGATCATCTCAATAGATGAAGGAAAAGATTTTGAGAAAATTCAACACTCATTTACGATAAAAACTCTGCAGAGTGTGGGCATAGAGGGAAACTACCTCAACATAATAAAGGCCATATATGACAAACCCACAGCAAACAACATTCTCAATGGTGAAAAACTGAAAGCGTTTCCTCTAAGATCAGGAACAAGACGAGGATGTCCACTCTCACCACTGCTATTCAACATAGTTTTGGAAGTCCTAGCCATGGCAATCAGAGAAGAAAAAGAAATAAAAGGAATACAAAAAGGAAAAGAAGAAGTAAAATTGTCACTGTTTGCAGATGACATGATATCATAGATAGAGAATCCTAAAGATGCCACCAGAAAACCACTGGAGCTAATCAATGAATTTGGTAAAGTTGCAGGATACAAAATTAATGCACAGAAATTGCTTGCATTCCTATACACTAACAATGAAAGATCAGAAAGAGAAATTAAGGAAACAATCCCATTACCACTGCAACAAAAAGAATAAAATACCTAGGAATAAACCTACCTAAGGAAGTAAAAGACCTGTACTCAGAAAACTATAAGACACTGATGAAAGAAATCAAAGATGATATAAACAGATGGAGACATATACCATGTTCTCGGATTAGAAGAATCAATATTGTGAAAATGACTATACTACCCAAAGCAATCTACAGATTCAATGCAATCCCGATCAAAATACCTTTGGCATTTTCTACAGAACAAGAAAAAAAAATCTTAAAATTTGTAGGGAGACACAAAAGACCCTGGATAGCCAAAGCAGTCTTGAGGGGGAAAAAAAAGAGCTGGAGGAATCAGACTTCCAGACTTCAGACTATATTGCAAAGCTACAGTAATCAAGATAATATGGTACTGACACAAAAACAGAAATATAGGTCAATAGAACAGGATAGAAAGCACAGAGATAAACCCACGTACCTATGGTTCACTAATCTATGACAAAGGAGGCAAGGGTATACAATGGAGAAAAGACAGTGTCTTCAGCAAGTGGTGCTGGGAAAACTGGACAGTTACATGTAAAAGAATGAAATTAGTACACTCCCTAACACCATACACAAAAATAAACTCAAAATGGATTAGAGACCTAAATATAAGACCAGCCACTATAAAACTCTTAGAGGAAAACATAAGCAGAACAGTCTATGACATAAATCACAGCAAGATCCTTTTTGACCCACCTCCTAGAGAAATGGAAATAAAAACAAAAATAAAAAAATGGGACCGAATGAAACATAAATTCTTTTGCACAGCAAAGGAAAACATAAGCAAGATGAAAAGACAACCATCAGAATGGGAGAAAATATTTTCAAATGAAGCAAATGGCAAAGGATTAATCTCCAAAAAGCAGCTCATGTAGCTCAATATCACAAAACCAAACAACCCAATCCAAAAATGGGCAGAAGACCTAAATAGACATTTCTCCAAAGAAGATATACAGGTTGCCAACAAACACATGAAAGGATGCTGAACATCACTAATCATTAGAGAAATGCAAATCAAAACTACAGTGAGGTATCACCTCACACCAGTCAGAATGGCCATCATCAAAAAATCTACCAACAATAAATGCTGGAGAGGCATTTATTGGAGCAAAGGGAACCCTCTTGCACTGTTGGTGGGAATGTAAATTGATATAGCCACTAGGGAGAACGGTATGGGGGTTCCTTAAAAACTAAAAATAGAACTACCATACAACCCAGCAAACCCACTCCTGGACATTTACCCTGAGAAAACCATAATTCAAAAAGAGTCATGTACCACAATGTTCACTGTAGCTCTATTTACAATAGCCAGGACATGGAAGCAACCTAAGTGTCCATCAACAGATAAATGGATAAGGAAGATGTGGCACACATATACAATGGAACATTATTCAGCCATAAAAAGAAACGAAATTGAGTTACTTTTAGTGAGGTGGATGGATCTAGAGTCTGTCCTACAGAGTGAAGTAAGTCAGAAAGAGAAAAACAAATACCGTATGCTAACACATATATATGGAATCTTAAAAAAAAAAGTTTATGAAGAACCTAGGGGCAGGAAAGGATTAAGGACACAGACGTAGAGAAAGGACTTGAGGACATGGGGAGAGGGAAGGGTAAGCTGGGACAAAGTGAGAGAGTGGTATGGACATATATACACTACCAAATGTAAAATTGATAGCTACTGGGAAGCAGCCACATAGCACAGGGAGATCAGCGCTGTGCTTTGTGACCACCTAAAAGGGTGGGATAAGGGAGTGAGAGGGAGTTGCAAGAGGGAGGGGATATGGTGTTATATGTATACGCACAGCTGATTCACTTTTTTATACAGCAGAAACTAACACACAATTGTAAAGCAATTATACTCCAATAAAGATGTAAAAGAAAAAAAAAAAGCCCAGAGATAAACCTACACACCTATGGCCCACTAATCTATGACAAAGGAGGCAAGGGTATACAAAGGAGAAAAGACAGTCTCTTCAATAAGTGGTGCTGGGAAAAATGGACAGCTACATGTAAAAGAATGAAATTAGAACACTCCCTAACACCATACACAAAAAATAAACTCAAAATGGATTAGAGACCGAAATGTAAGACCGGACACTATAAAACTCTTAGAGGAAAACATAGGAAGAATACTCTTTGACATAAATCACAGCAAGATCTTTTTTGATCCACCTCCTAGAGTAATGGAATAAAAAAAAAATAAACATATGGGAGCAAATGAAACCTAAAAGCTTTTGCAAAGCAAAGGAAACTACAAACAAGACGAAAAGACAACCCTCACAATGGGAGAAAATATTTGCAAACGAATCAATGGACAAAGGATTAATCTCCAATGTATATAAACAGCTCATGCAGCTCAACAGTAAAAAAACAAACAACCCAATCCAAAAATGGGCAGATGACGTAAATAGACATTTGTCCCAAGAAGACATACAGATGACCAAGAAGCACATGAAAAGCTGCTCAACATCACTAATTATTAGAGAAATATAAACCAAAACTACAATGAGGTATCGCCTCACACGAGTTAGAATGGGCATCATCAGAAAATCTACAAGCAACAAATGCTGGAGAGGGTGTGGAGAAAAGGGAACCCTCTTACACTATTTGTGGGAATGTAAATTGATACAGTCACGATGGAGAACAGTATGGAGGTTCCTTAAGAAACTAAAAATAGAATTACCATATGACCCAGCAATCCCACTACTGGCCATATACCCAGAGAAAACCATAATTCAAAAAGACATATTCACCACAATATTCATTGCAGCACTATTTACAATAGCCAGGTCATGGAAGCAACCTAAATGCCCATAGACAGACGAACAGAAAAGATGTGCTACATATATAAAATGGAATATTACTCAGCCATAAAAAGGAATGAAATTGGGTCATTTGTAGAGACGTGGATAGATCTAGAGACTGTCATACAGAGTGAAGTAAGTCAGAAAGAGAAAAACAAATATCGTATATTAACGCATACATGTGGAACCTAGAAAAATGGTAAAGATGAACCGGTTTGCAAGGCAGAAATAGAGACACAGATGTAGAGAACAAATGTATGGACACCAAGGGGGGAAAGTGGCAGGGTGGTGGTGGTGGGATGAATTGCGAGCCTGGGATTGACATATATACACTTATATGTATAAAATAGGTTACCAATAAGAGCCTGCTGTATAAAAAAATGAATAAAATAAATTCAAAAATTAAAAAATAAGTAATACTTAAAAAAATAAAACAGAAAAAAAGTTCTGCCCTTCCCATAGACGTATTTATATGAATGAATTATTTCCATGCTTATATCCATAAATACAAAAAGAGGAATAAAACTTACCTTGAACCAAAAAAGAAAAAAAAAAAAAAAAAAACAGAACCCACTGGTCATACAGAGGAAAACCCTATCAGGGCACTTGCTCCAGGGGTAAACAATTCTGAAGTTGGTCACAGGTGGGGAATCATCTCCCATGCAGCCAGCAGCCCCCACACGAGGAGCGTCCTCATTGCAAAGCTGGGGGACCGTGAGGAGGCGTCTCTGAGTAAACGTGAGCTGAGCCCCAGGCCAGCTGCTGCTGAACTTTTCCCACCCTTCCCAGGTAAAACACCTGAATGTGTGCAAAGACTTTAAAAACTAGAGGAAGGGGCTTGGAGTCACACCAGCGACAGCACGCAGGCCGACTTGGTGCCTGCAGGCCAGCCAGGATGGTCCTGGCCCCGGGCGCTCGTCTGGAAGCTTTCCATTTCCCTGCCTGAGGTACCCCTCCTGTCCCGGCCCCCACTGCTTTTTTCCTTCCTCACCTCTGCCCGGGGAGAAATTCCAGCAGCAAGTATGGGTGACACATCCTCTTCTTTAGCAGGTGGCAGCCCGGCAACTCCTGCAGAAAGTCCAGCAGAGCCCCAGTCACACTGGGCCACTCATAGAGCCGTGGGCCCTACTCCCTCCCACCAGCCCAACCCCGAGACTGCTGATGGGGCAGAGAATATGGCGTCAGGCACAGCTGCAGAGGCTTTTGCTGCCTGGAGGGGTGTTTATATTGACCTCAACCCAGGCACACCTGGGAAGGGCTGGCCGGCCGGGTCAGGCTGCCCAGGTCAGCCAATCCTCGCCCCTCAGGGGCTCAGAGTTGCAGAAAATGGGCCTTGCTGCACCGGCCAGATCCAAGGAACAGGTGTAGGGTCCCGAGAGTCAGGATAGATAAGGGGCGGCAGCCCTGGCTTGTTTTCGAATCATTTTATCTGGTCCATGAGTGGGAGACAACTTCAAGAAGACCCTCTGCTAATGAGAGGAACCCAGGAGTCAGGGAGAGGAGGGGTGGTGGGTGGAGACAGAGGCCTGGTGCCCCGGCTGCAGTGGAAGCCCCTGGAAGACCAGGCAGAGGGAGGCCGCACAGAGTGAAGCCTAGGGTCACAGACCTGTTGGAGCTGCTGTTTGTTAGTTCAAGCTCTGCTCTGAGGTGCTCTGTGTCAGCTCTGAGTGACAGGGGTGCTGGGGGTGCTCTGCAATGAGGGCTATGTGCACGGTTCCTGTGTGCCCAGCCCTGCCGGGGTACCTGTCCACGGGAGCTCCATATCCAGGGAGGGGCCTGCCCACGAGAGCCCCGTGGGCTGCTGCGTACCTGCCCAGGTGAGCTCCATATCCTGGGAGGGGCCTGACCACAAGAGCCCCGTGGGCTGCTGGGGACCTGCTAGAGGACGCCAGGACAGTCAGTGAAGCCACAGAGGATATACATCTAGTAGTTCCTAATTCCTACACCCTGCTGGTCATTCTACCATCCACCAGGACATGGCATTCTGTATTAGACTTCAATGATGCCTTCTTCTGTATTCCATTAGTCCCAGAGTCACAAGAAATTTTGGCTGTGAGTGGCAGGACTCAACTTACAACAAAAACAATACTGCTGGGCCGTCCTGCCCCAGGGGTTCAAAAATTCCCACACCATCTTTGGGGAAACGTTAGCTAAAGACCTAAAAGATCTACCTCTGGAGAAGGGAACCCTCCTTCAATATGCAGATGACATTCTGATCACCAGCCCGACTAAGGAGGCCTCTGAACTACCTAGCCAATAAAAGATAGAAGGTGTCCAAGGAAAAGGCTCAAATATCACAAACTAAGGTGGCCTTCCTGGGCTTCATTCGCACAGAAGGTCGGAGAAGCCCACCCCAGGAAAGGGAAGAAGCCATTTGCAGCCTCACCTTTCCTGAAACTAGAAGACAGCTTAGGGGTTCCTGGGGAGACCGGGGTTTGCTGCATCTGGATCCCTAACTACAGTCTAATAGCTGGGCCTCTATATGAAACACTGAAAGGAAAAGATGATGATCCTTTTGAATAGAATCCAGAAGCGGCCTTTCAAGAATGGAAAGAGCAGTCAATTCAGACCCTGGCCCTGGACCTCCCTAAGTTAGCTAAACCCTTTGACCTTTACATTCCTGGTCCAAGGCGAATCGCCCTTGGAGTATTAGTGCAAAAACTGGGACCACTTGAAATGGAACAATGTAAGAATGCCCTCCAGGCATTGGCCAGCCACCCCATCCGACCAGGATACTGGGGGTATCTAAAAACCTGGAAATCAGCAGCCCGCAAGGCCAGCTCCCTCCTAAGGGAAAAGGACGCCACTTGGTGATCCTAACCACCCACCATGCCCTGAAGTTGCAGGGATTGCTCCGTGGGCACAATGACCTCGAGTGAGGAGGCCCTCCAACACCAACCTCCAGAGAGACAACCTGGGGCAATGGGCCCCCATGACGACTCGTGTGACCATCACTTGACCTGGAGCTTCTCTCAGAAAACAACAAGAGTGTGCCCCCAAAGAGCAGACTATTGCTTACAGGACTTACTGCACCCAGAGCGGAGCTAATAAACTTGGCAGGGGAACCGTAAATAACGCTGCCACCATAGAAAAGCCTACAGACACCGCAGTGACGGCGGCCAATGAGACCGGCTGTACTCCTGGCTACTTCAAAAGGCCGTTGACTGAGTGGCCGTCATGGTCCTGGATCACCACCGGCCCTGGACTGTCTGGGAGTTGAGCAAGCAGGGCTCTGACACCTGGTGCTGTTTGTACGTTAATTCAGTGGCCTAACTGAAGAAAGCACAGACTACTGGTCAGAGCATCTAGGCTGGCAGAAACCATCAGCCTAAGGGGGCCGAACCAATGTGGAGCAGGGTAAAACCGCCCACCCCCCCAGCGTCTCTGCACATCTCTTTCTTGGACCCTTAAAGGTCATTAGATTCTATAAAACTTCCAATGCTGGTGCTCAGGCAGACGAGCAGTGAGGGAGGAGGCCTGCAGGCAATCAACCTCACCTGGAGGCTGCTGGGGAGAAGTCCTGCCCCTCCCCCCGGGTATGAGGACACCCAACTCAGCATGAAGCATTTACAGAAGACGTGTCTGCACCCTCAGCGCCCCAAGAATGAGGAATGGGACAAAAGGCAGAGGAGGGCTTTGTCACTGGCAAAGCCCATTAAAAATTCCTGGGAGATAAAAATAGAATCTGGGCAATAAAATAAAGTCTAACCATTTTTTCCTTTGTGCTTTGTCTAATTTCACTTGCTCCTAGGTTTCCACATGCAGAGGTCCCACACCCGACACTTCAGACCCGATTTCCTCGTGCAAAATGGCTGGGCCGACACCTCAGCTCGTGGGGCCCCGTGCAGACTCTGCGACATAGAGCCTGAGCTCCAGCCAACCTGGCCCTCGAGAGCTCCGCCCCCTCCCTCCTGCTGATGCTGACAGGATCCCTACACAGCAGCCCGGCCCACAACCCGCAGGGGAGCACACACTCTCACCTCTCCATTCTCTGATCAAAATATAAAGTTTTCCTTTGCTTCTGAACCAAAGTCAGTCTCGATCTGTTGGCTCCAATGACACTGGGCAGGGAGACCCTTGTTGGGGCCCACTCTGCAGGATCAGTAACAGAATTTGAGAACATTGTAACTTCAATGAACAGATGTGTGAGCCAAACTGTAATTAACATAGAGCAGTGTATAAGGCTCGTGTAAAATAAGATGTTTCTAACACTTCCATTTGATATTTCCATCACTTTATTATAAGCAAGTTCAGTGGAGGGGTTTGTCTTATTTGTCAGGTCAACAGTAGAGAAATGCAGTGATTTCTTTCCAAGGATGTACATCTAATAATCTTGGTTGAAGTTTCAACCTTGTTTGGAATGATTTTCCATTGAAAATGATACCTCTCTTTCAGCTCCTAGATTTCTGAGAAGTATAAAATCTTATATTTTTTATTACCAAAGGGGAAAGGTGGGAGGAGGGATAAATTAACAGTTTCAGATTAACATATACACACTGCTATGTATAAAATATATCATCAACAAGGAACTACTGTATAGCACAGGGAACTATACTCAATATTTTGTAATGACCCCTGAGGGGAAATAACCTGAAAAACAATAGATATCTATATCGACATCATCTATCAACTACAGATAAAATGGAAACTAAAGGAGGCCGATGGTGAGCGTTTCTGAACCTAAAGACTTCAATCATCTAAAGTTCAGACTCTGCCTACGGCCCAAGTCCCTTAATGAACACACATGTACCAGTAGCTTAAAAATTCCCCAGATTGGAGTTCGGGGAGACACTGATTTGGAAAAATCCCTTGTGTTCTCCTTACATACACGGGACCTTTCCTACAGCTAAAACATGCCTGTGACACCCAGAAGATGGAACACGGTTGGATCAGGAAGATTTTGGAAAAGGCACCAAAACGCCTAATTTCCTGGTTGTTGGGTTCACCTCTCCAGCCTTTTTCCTTAAAATCTCCCCACTTGAGGATGTCAGCACCTTCAACATCCAGTTGCACAGAAATTGGAATTTGTCCAAAGGAAGAAGGGGAAGGAGGAGAAACAAGGAGAGCCAAGCCCTAGATGTTCGGAGAGGCACATGTCACTCTACTTTCCAGTCAGGAAGAAGAATTAAGAAAAGGCTTAGCCTGCCACCGGGAACCAGAGTAGGGCCAGAAGCAAATGAGAGTTTCTGCGGAAAGCTCCCAAAAAAGCGAGTTGAAAAATGGAGCTCAGGGGCACTGCAATTCACAAATCTGCAGAGTTATAAATGATAACTCTCGTCCACAAATATATTGAGGGAAGGCAACGAAGAGGATTTGAAATCAAGGCAGAATTGCAGGAAACAGATTTCAGGAGTTAGATTCGAATCACCCCTAAAGCACATGAAAAGCGGCAAAACGTCGACAATGATGCACTTGGCCAAAAAGAGCATATGCGTTTTTTTCTGAATGAATTCAGGAAAAAACCCATAGGCCCTTTGTGGCCAACCAAGCAAGCCGGAAATGCAATTCAGCACTACAAAGAAGTCTGACTTCCCATCGGTCAAAATGGCCTTGCTAAAAAAGTGTAAAAACAAGAAATGCAGGAGAGGCCAGGGAGGAAAGGGAGCCTTGTTACACTGATGGGTGGGGTATAAATTGCCAATGATGACTCTGGAGAAGGGTATGGTGTTTCCTAAAACATCTAAAAAACACAGCTAGAGAGAAAGGAGCACATCCACTCATGGGCGTAGAAATTGGGAAAACTAAAAATCAGCAAGACACAGGCACCCCAAACATTAGGGCTGCTCTGTAGACAAAAACCTCCACTTAATTCCACCTTAAATATCCAAGGAAAGAGAAAAATGGATAAAGAAGTTGTGGTCCATATGTACAATTGTATATCACTCAGGCGTGAGATAAATATTATAAGGCTGGTAGCAGCATGATGAGTGGATTTAGGTAGGACTATTCTAAGTGAAATAAGTCACACAGAAAAAGACACTTATCATAAGATATCACTAACAGAGGGAATGTAAAAACTGCTACAGTTGAACGGAATTACAAAACAGAACAGATTCACACATTAAGAAAACACACTATGGTTGCTTAACGGGAAAGGTGAGGTGGGGTGATGCATAAAACAAGGATTTCAAATTAGCTCAGATAACGTTCCATAAATCCAATATGTAATAGACAAGACCTACTCCTTGCTCAGTGAACTGGACTCAACACCCCCTATTCACCGCTCAAGAACATATATGACTAGTAAGAATCGTAAAACCTGTGTATTGATATCTCTCTGGAAGTGAGTCAAGTGGGTGTAAAGTTGCATAAACACAGCCGTGAAAAGCAGCTAAACCCCATTATAAAAATAAATTACTTTTAAAAACCCGTGAAACAAAGACAGTGAAAGAGAGAAATTCTTACAAAATTCGTTCAGGGGCTGTGATGCAACCTGGATTGACCATATCTAGACCCACAGCTGGATGAGACATAAGGGTGGACACTCTCGGGGCTGAGAGGCTTGGTGAGGTTGGGGGAGCAAACGCAGAGCCTTTAAAGTAATACTGCCTGTTACCCATCCCATGGGTTCCAAATCTCCAGGTTCAAGGGCATCTTCCTACATCGAAAACATGCATGAGAAACCCAGAAGGTGGTACACTGTGTGATCGGGAAAGGTTTCTAAAACGCACCTCATTTCTCCTCTCCTTGTGCTCGGGTTCGCCATTCCAGCTGCTTTAGTAGCAATCGCCCTCCATGGAGAATCAGCACCTTTAACCTCCTGTTCCATACACCTTGCAATTTGTCCTGAGGATGAACGGAAAGACGGGGAGCCAATGAGAGATTAGCTCTTGGTGTTGGGACAGGCACAGGTCACTCTATTTTCCCATCAGGAAGAAGAATTAACCACAGGCTCAGCGTGCCGCCCAGAACAGGAATAGTGCCTGAGGCCATCCTGCGCTTTTGCGGACAGCTCCCAAAAAAGCGAGTTGAAAAATGGAGCTCAGGGGCATTGCAATTCACAAACCAGCAGAGTTATAAATGATAACTCTCGTCCAAAAATATATTGAGGGAAGGCAACGAAGAGGATTTGAAATCAAGGCAGAATTGCAAGAAACAGATTTCAGGAAGTAGATACGAATCGCCTTTAAAGCACATGAAAAGCGGCAAAACGTCGAAAATGATGCCCTTGGCCAAAAAGGGCGTATGCGTTTTTTCCTGAATATATTCAGGAAAAAACGCATACGCCCTTTTTGGCCAACCTAGCAACCTGGAAAGGCAAATCAGTGCTACAAAGAAGTCTCGCTTCCCATCAGTCAAAAGGGCCATGCTGAAAAAAGTGTCAAAACCAGAAATGCAGGACAGGCCATGGAGAAATGGGAGCCTTGCTACACTGATGGGCGGGATGTAAATTGCCAACAGCCACACTGGAGAAGTGTCCGGTGAGTCCTGAAACATCTGAAAAACACAGCTTAGAGAGCATAGGGCACTTCCACTCATGGGGGTATAAATTGGGAAAATGAAAAATCAGCAAGACACAAGCACCCCAAAGTTTAGGGCTGCTCTGTTGACCAGGACCTCCACTTCATTCCACCTTCAATATCCCAGGAAAGAGAAAAATGGATAAAGAAGTTGTGGTCCTTATGTACAATGGAATATCACTCAGCCATGAAATCAATGTCGTAAGGTTAGTAGCAGCATGATGAGTGGATTTAGGTACGACGATTCTAAGTGAAATAAGTCACACAGAAAAGGACACTTCTCATAAGGTATCACTGATAGAGGGAATGTAAAAACCGTTACACTTGAACTGAATTACAAAACAGAACAGAGTCACACATGCAGAAAACACACTATGGCTGCTTAACGGGAAAGGTGAGGTGGGGTGATACATAAAACAAGGGTATCAAATTAGCTCAGATACCGTTCCATAAACCCAATATGTAATAGACAAGACCTACTCCTTGCTCAGAGAACTGGACTCAACACGCCCTATTCACCGCACAAGAATATATCTGACTAATAATAATCGTAAAACCTATGTATTGATATCTCTCTGTTAGTGTGTCAAGTGGGTGTAAAGCGGCATAAACACAGCAGTGAAAAGCAGCTAAACCCCATTATAAAAATAAATTACTTTGAAACACCCATGAAACAAAGACAGTGAAAGAGAGAGAAATTCTTACACAATGCGTTCAGGGGCTGTGATGCAACCTGGATTGACCATATCTAGACGCACAGCTGGATGAGACATAAGGGTGGACACTCTTGGGGCTGAGAGGTTTGGTGAGGTTGGGTGAGCAAACGCAGACCCTTTAAAGGAATACTGCGTGGTACCCATCGCATGGGTCCCAAATCTCCAGGTTCAAGGGCATCTTCCTACATCAAAAACATGCATGAGAAACCCAGAAGATGGTACACCGTGTGATGGGGAAAGGTTTCTAAAACGCACCTCATTTCTCATCTCCTTGTGCCCGGGTTCGCCATTCCAGCCGCTTTACTAGCAAGCTCCCTACTTGGAGCATCAGCACCTTTAACCTCCTGTTCCGTAGAGGTTGCAATTTGTCCTGAGGATAAACGGGAAGACGTGGAACCAACGTGAGACTAGCTCTTGGTGTTGGGACAGGCACAGGTCACTCTATTTTCCCATCAGAAAGAAGAATTGACCACACGCTCAGCCTGCCCCCCGGAACCAGAACAGGGCCTGAAGCCATTATGCGATTTTGCGGCCAGCTCCCATAAAAACGAGTTGTAAAATGGAGGTTCAGGGCACTGCAATTCACAAACCTGCAGAGTTATAAATGATAACTCTCGTCCACAAATATATTGAGGGGAGGCAAAGAAGAGGATTTGAAATCAAGGCAGAATTGCAGGAAACAGATTTCAGGAGGTAGATACGAATCGCCTTTAAAGCACATGAAAAGCGGCAAAACGTTGACAATGATGCCCTTGGCCAAAAAGGGCGTATGCGTTTTTTCCTGAATATATTCAGGAAAAAACGCATACGCCCTTTTTGGCCAACCAAGCAACCTGGAAAGGCAAATCAGCGCTACAAACAAGTCTCGCTTCCCATCGGTCAAAAGGGCCATGCTGAAAAAAGTGTCAAAACCAGAAATGCAGGACAGGCCATGGAGAAATGGGAGCCTTGCTACACTGATGGGCGGGATGTAAATTGCCAAGAGCCACTCTGGAGAAGTGTCCGGTGAGTCCTGAAACATCTGAAAAACACAGCTTAGAGAGCATAGGGCACTTCCACTCATGGGGGTATAAATTGGGAAAATGAAAAATCAGCAAGACACAAGCACCCCAAAGTTTAGGGCTGCTCTGTTGACCAGGACCTCCACTTCATTCCACCTTAAATATCCCAGGAAAGAGAAAAATGGATAAAGAAGTTGTGGTCCTTATGTACAATGGAATATCACTCAGCCAGGAAATCAATGTCCTAAGGTTAGTAGCAGCATGATGAGTGGATTTAGGTACGACGATTCTAAGTGAAATAAGTCACACAGAAAAGGACACTTCTCATAAGGTATCACTGATAGAGGGAATGTAAAAACCGTTACACTTGAACTGAATTACAAAACAGAACAGAGTCACACATGCAGAAAACACACTATGGCTGCTTAACGGGAAAGGTGAGGTGGGGTGATACATAAAACAAGGGTATCAAATTAGCTCAGATACCGTTCCATAAACCCAATATGTAATACACAAGACCTACTCCTTGCTCAGAAAACTGGACTCAACACGCCCTATTCACCGCACAAGAATATATCTGACTAATAATAATCGTAAAACCTATGTATTGATATCTCTCTGTTAGTGTGTCAAGTGGGTGTAAAGCGGCATAAACACAGCAGTGAAAAGCAGCTAAACCCCATTATAAAAATAAATTACTTTGAAACATCCATGAAACAAAGACGGTGAAAGAGAGAGAAATTCTTACACAATGCGTTCAGGGGCTGTGATGCAACCTGGATTGACCATATCTAGACCCACAGCTGGATGAGACATAAGGGTGGACACTCTTGGGGCTGAGAGGTTTGGTGAGGTTGGGTGAGCAAACGCAGACCCTTTAAAGTAATACTGCGTGGTACCCATCGCATGGGTCCCAAATCTCCAGGTTCAAGGGCATCTTCCTACATCAAAAACATGCATGAGAAACCCAGAAGATGGTACACCGTGTGATGGGGAAAGGTTTCTAAAACGCACCTCATTTCTCATCGCCTTGTGCCCGGGTTCGCCATTCCAGCCGCTTTACTAGCAAGCTCCCTACTTGGAGCATCAGCACCTTTAACCTCCTGTTCCGTAGAGGTTGCAATTTGTCCTGAGGATAAACGGGAAGACGTGGAACCAACGAGAGACTAGCTCTTGGTGTTGGGACAGGCACAGGTCACTCAATTTTCCCATCAGAAAGAAGAATTAACCACAGGCTCAGCCTGACCCCCGGAACCAGAACAGGGCCTGAAGCCATTCTGCGATTTTGCGGCCAGCTCCCATAAAAACGAGTTGTAAAATGGAGGTTCAGGGCACTGCAATTCACAAACCTGCAGAGTTATAAATGATAACTCTCGTCCACAAATATATTGAGGGAAGGCAAAGAAGAGGATTTGAAATCAAGGCAGAATTGCACGAAACAGATTTCAGGAGGTAGATACGAATCGCCTTTAAAGCACATGAAAAGCGGCAAAACGTTGACAATGATGCCCTTGGCCAAAAAGGGCGTATGCGTTTTTTCCTGAATATATTCAGGAAAAAACGCATACGCCCTTTTTGGCCAACCAAGCAACCTGGAAAGGCAAATCAGCGCTACAAAGAAGTCTCGCTTCCCATCAGTCAAAAGGGCCATGCTGAAAAAAGTGTCAAAACCAGAAATGCAGGACAGGCCATGGAGAAATGGGAGCCTTGCTACACTGATGGGCGGGATGTAAATTGCCAAGAGCCACTCTGGAGAAGTGTCCGGTGAGTCCTGAAACATCTGAAAAACACAGCTTAGAGAGCATAGGGCACTTCCACTCATGGGGGTATAAATTGGGAAAATTAAAAATCAGCAAGACACAAGCACCCCAAAGTTTAGGGCTGCTCTGTTGACCAGGACCTCCACTTCATTCCACCTTAAATATCCCAGGAAAGAGAAAAATGGATAAAGAAGTTGTGGTCCTTATGTACAATGGAATATCACTCAGCCAGGAAATCAATGTCGTAAGGTTAGTAGCAGCATGAGGAGTGGATTTAGGTATGACGATTCTAAGTGAAATAAGTCACACAGAAAAGGACACTTCTCATAAGGTATCACTGATAGAGGGAATGTAAAAACCGTTACACTTGAACTGAATTACAAAACAGAACAGAGTCACACATGCAGAAAACACACTATGGCTGCTTAACGGGAAAGGTGAGGTGGGGTGATACATAAAACAAGGGTATCAAATTAGCTCAGATACCGTTCCATAAACCCAATATGTAATAGACAAGACCTACTCCTTGCTCAGAGAACTGGACTCAACACGCCCTATTCACCGCACAAGAATATATCTGACTAATAATAATCGTAAAACCTATGTATTGATATCTCTCTGTTAGTGTGTCAAGTGGGTGTAAAGCGGCATAAACACAGCAGTGAAAAGCAGCTAAACCCCATTATAAAAATAAATTACTTTGAAACACCCATGAAACAAAGACAGTGAAAGAGAGAGAAATTCTTACACAATGCGTTCAGGGGCTGTGATGCAACCTGGATTGACCATATCTAGACGCACAGCTGGATGAGACATAAGGGTGGACACTCTTGGGGCTGAGAGGTTTGGTGAGGTTGGGTGAGCAAACGCAGACCCTTTAAAGGAATACTGCGTGGTACCCATCGCATGGGTCCCAAATCTCCAGGTTCAAGGGCATCTTCCTACATCAAAAACATGCATGAGAAACCCAGAAGATGGTACACCGTGTGATGGGGAAAGGTTTCTAAAACGCACCTCATTTCTCATCTCCTTGTGCCCGGGTTCGCCATTCCAGCCGCTTTACTAGCAAGCTCCCTACTTGGAGCATCAGCACCTTTAACCTCCTGTTCCGTACAGGTTGCAATTTGTCCTGAGCATAAACGGGAAGACGTGGAACCAACGTGAGACTAGCTCTTGGTGTTGGGACAGGCACAGGTCACTCTATTTTCCCATCAGAAAGAAGAATTAACCACAGGCTCAGCCTGCTCCCCGGAACCAGAACAGGGCCTGAAGCCATTATGCGATTTTGCGGCCAGCTCCCATAAAAACGAGTTGTAAAATGGAGGTTCAGGGCACTGCAATTCACAAACCTGCAGAGTTATAAATGATAACTCTCGTCCACAAATATATTGAGGGGAGGCAAAGAAGAGGATTTGAAATCAAGGCAGAATTGCAGGAAACAGATTTCAGGAGGTAGATACGAATCGCCTTTAAAGCACATGAAAAGCGGCAAAACGTTGACAATGATGCCCTTGGCCAAAAAGGGCGTATGCGTTTTTTCCTGAATATATTCAGGAAAAAACGCATACGCCCTTTTTGGCCAACCAAGCAACCTGGAAAGGCAAATCAGCGCTACAAACAAGTCTCGCTTCCCATCGGTCAAAAGGGCCATGCTGAAAAAAGTGTCAAAACCAGAAATGCAGGACAGGCCATGGAGAAATGGGAGCCTTGCTACACTGATGGGCGGGATGTAAATTGCCAACAGCCACTCTGGAGAAGTGTCCGGTGAGTCCTGAAACATCTGAAAAACACAGCTTAGAGAGCATAGGGCACTTCCACTCATGGGGGTATAAATTGGGAAAATGAAAAATCAGCAAGACACAAGCACCCCAAAGTTTAGGGCTGCTCTGTTGACCAGGACCTCCACTTCATTCCACCTTAAATATCCCAGGAAAGAGAAAAATGGATAAAGAAGTTGTGGTCCTTATGTACAATGGAATATCACTCAGCCAGGAAATCAATGTCCTAAGGTTAGTAGCAGCATGATGAGTGGATTTAGGTACGACGATTCTAAGTGAAATAAGTCACACAGAAAAGGACACTTCTCATAAGGTATCACTGATAGAGGGAATGTAAAAACCGTTACACTTGAACTGAATTACAAAACAGAACAGAGTCACACATGCAGAAAACACACTATGGCTGCTTAACGGGAAAGGTGAGGTGGGGTGATACATAAAACAAGGGTATCAAATTAGCTCAGATACCGTTCCATAAACCCAATATGTAATAGACAAGACCTACTCCTTGCTCAGAGAACTGGACTCAACACGCCCTATTCACCGCACAAGAATATATCTGACTAATAATAATCGTAAAACCTATGTATTGATATCTCTCTGTTAGTGTGTCAAGTGGGTGTAAAGCGGCATAAACACAGCAGTGAAAAGCAGCTAAACCCCATTATAAAAATAAATTACTTTGAAACACCCATGAAACAAAGACAGTGAAAGAGAGAGAAATTCTTACACAATGCGTTCAGGGGCTGTGATGCAACCTGGATTGACCATATCTAGACGCACAGCTGGATGAGACATAAGGGTGGACACTCTTGGGGCTGAGAGGTTTGGTGAGGTTGGGTGAGCAAACGCAGACCCTTTAAAGGAATACTGCGTGGTACCCATCGCATGGGTCCCAAATCTCCAGGTTCAAGGGCATCTTCCTACATCAAAAACATGCATGAGAAACCCAGAAGATGGTACACCGTGTGATGGGGAAAGGTTTCTAAAATGCACCTCATTTCTCATCTCCTTGTGCCCGGGTTCGCCATTCCAGCCGCTTTACTAGCAAGCTCCCTACTTGGAGCATCAGCACCTTTAACCTCCTGTTCCGTACAGGTTGCAATTTGTCCTGAGGATAAACGGGAAGACGTGGAACCAACGTGAGACTAGCTCTTGGTGTTGGGACAGGCACAGGTCACTCTATTTTCCCATCAGAAAGAAGAATTAACCACACGCTCAGCCTGCCCCCCGGAACCAGAACAGGGCCTGAAGCCATTATGCGATTTTGCGGCCAGCTCCCATAAAAACGAGTTGTAAAATGGAGGTTCAGGGCACTGCAATTCACAAACCTGCAGAGTTATAAATGATAACTCTCGTCCACAAATATATTGAGGGGAGGCAAAGAAGAGGATTTGAAATCAAGGCAGAATTGCAGGAAACAGATTTCAGGAGGTAGATACGAATCGCCTTTAAAGCACATGAAAAGCGGCAAAACGTTGACAATGATGCCCTTGGCCAAAAAGGGCGTATGCGTTTTTTCCTGAATATATTCAGGAAAAAACGCATACGCCCTTTTTGGCCAACCAAGCAACCTGGAAAGGCAAATCAGCGCTACAAACAAGTCTCGCTTCCCATCGGTCAAAAGGGCCATGCTGAAAAAAGTGTCAAAACCAGAAATGCAGGACAGGCCATGGAGAAATGGGAGCCTTGCTACACTGATGGGCGGGATGTAAATTGCCAAGAGCCACTCTGGAGAAGTGTCCGGTGAGTCCTGAAACATCTGAAAAACACAGCTTAGAGAGCATAGGGCACTTCCACTCATGGGGGTATAAATTGGGAAAATTAAAAATCAGCAAGACACAAGCACCCCAAAGTTTAGGGCTGCTCTGTTGACCAGGACCTCCACTTCATTCCACCTTAAATATCCCAGGAAAGAGAAAAATGGATAAAGAAGTTGTGGTCCTTATGTACAATGGAATATCACTCAGCCAGGAAATCAATGTCGTAAGGTTAGTAGCAGCATGATGAGTGGATTTAGGTACGACGATTCTAAGTGAAATAAGTCACACAGAAAAGGACACTTCTCATAAGGTATCACTGATAGAGGGAATGTAAAAACCGTTACACTTGAACTGAATTACAAAACAGAACAGAGTCACACATGCAGAAAACACACTATGGCTGCTTAACGGGAAAGGTGAGGTGGGGTGATACATAAAACAAGGGTATCAAATTAGCTCAGATACCATTCCATAAACCCAATATGTAATAGACAAGACCTACTCCTTGCTCAGAGAACTGGACTCAACACGCCCTATTCACCGCACAAGAATATATCTGATTAATAATAATCGTAAAACCTATGTATTGATATCTCTCTGTTAGTGTGTCAAGTGGGTGTAAAGCGGCATAAACACAGCAGTGAAAAGCAGCTAAACCCCATTATAAAAATAAATTACTTTGAAACACCCATGAAACAAAGACAGTGAAAGAGAGAGAAATTCTTACACAATGCGTTCAGGGGCTGTGATGCAACCTGGATTGACCATATCTAGACGCACAGCTGGATGAGACATAAGGGTGGACACTCTTGGGGCTGAGAGGTTTGGTGAGGTTGGGTGAGCAAACGCAGACCCTTTAAAGGAATACTGCGTGGTACCCATCGCATGGGTCCCAAATCTCCAGGTTCAAGGGCATCTTCCTACATCAAAAACATGCATGAGAAACCCAGAAGATGGTACACCGTGTGATGGGGAAAGGTTTCTAAAACGCACCTCATTTCTCATCTCCTTGTGCCCGGGTTCGCCATTCCAGCCGCTTTACTAGCAAGCTCCCTACTTGGAGCATCAGCACCTTTAACCTCCTGTTCCGTAGAGGTTGCAATTTGTCCTGAGGATAAACGGGAAGACGTGGAACCAACGAGAGACTAGCTCTTGGTGTTGTGACAGGCACAGGTCACTCTATTTTCCCATCAGAAAGAAGAATTAACCACAGGCTCAGCCTGACCCCCGGAACCAGAACAGGACCTGAAGCCATTCTGCGATTTTGCGGCCAGCTCCCATAAAAACGAGTTGTAAAATGGAGGTTCAGGGCACTGCAATTCACAAACCTGCAGAGTTATAAATGATAACTCTCGTCCACAAATATATTGAGGGAAGGCAAAGAAGAGGATTTGAAATCAAGGCAGAATTGCAGGAAACAGATTTCAGGAGGTAGATACGAATCGCCTTTAAAGCACATGAAAAGCGGCAAAACGTTGACAATGATGCCCTTGGCCAAAAAGGGCGTATGCGTTTTTTCCTGAATATATTCAGGAAAAAACGCATACGCCCTTTTTGGCCAACCAAGCAACCTGGAAAGGCAAATCAGCGCTACAGAGAAGTCTCGCTTCCCATCGGTCAAAAGGGCCATGCTGAAAAAAGTGTCAAAACCAGAAATGCAGGACAGGCCATGGAGAAATGGGAGCCTTGCTACACTGATGGGCGGGATGTAAATTGCCAAGAGCCACTCTGGAGAAGTGTCCGGTGAGTCCTGAAACATCTGAAAAACACAGCTTAGAGAGCATAGGGCACTTCCACTCATGGGGGTATAAATTGGGAAAATGAAAAATCAGCAAGACACAAGCACCCCAAAGTTTAGGGCTGCTCTGTTGACCAGGACCTCCACTTCATTCCACCTTAAATATCCCAGGAAAGAGAAAAATGGATAAAGAAGTTGTGGTCCTTATGTACAATGGAATATCACTCAGCCAGGAAATCAATGTCGTAAGGTTAGTAGCAGCATGATGAGTGGATTTAGGTACGACGATTCTAAGTGAAATAAGTCACACAGAAAAGGACACTTCTCATAAGGTATCACTGATAGAGGGAATGTAAAAACCGTTACACTTGAACTGAATTACAAAACAGAACAGAGTCACACATGCAGAAAACACACTATGGCTGCTTAACGGGAACGGTGAGGTGGGGTGATACATAAAACAAGGGTATCAAATTAGCTCAGATACCGTTCCATAAACCCAATATGTAATAGACAAGACCTACTCCTTGCTCAGAGAACTGGACTCAACACGCCCTATTCACCGCACAAGAATATATCTGATTAATAATAATCGTAAAACCTATGTATTGATATCTCTCTGTTAGTGTGTCAAGTGGGTGTAAAGCGGCATAAACACAGCAGTGAAAAGCAGCTAAACCCCATTATAAAAATAAATTACTTTGAAACACCCATGAAACAAAGACAGTGAAAGAGAGAGAAATTCTTACACAATGCGTTCAGGGGCTGTGATGCAACCTGGATTGACCATATCTAGACGCACAGCTGGATGAGACATAAGGGTGGACACTCTTGGGGCTGAGAGGTTTGGTGAGGTTGGGTGAGCAAACGCAGACCCTTTAAAGGAATACTGCGTGGTACCCATCGCATGGGTCCCAAATCTCCAGGTTCAAGGGCATCTTCCTACATCAAAAACATGCATGAGAAACCCAGAAGATGGTACACCGTGTGATGGGGAAAGGTTTCTAAAACGCACCTCATTTCTCATCTCCTTGTGCCCGGGTTCGCCATTCCTGCCACTTTACTAGCAAGCTCCCTACTTGGAGCATCAGCACCTTTAACCTCCTGTTCCATACAGGTTGCAATTTGTCCTGAGCATAAACGGGAAGACGTGGAACCAACGAGAGACTAGCTCTTGGTGTTGGGACAGGCACAGGTCACTCTATTTTCCCATCAGAAAGAAGAATTAACCACAGGCTCAGCCTGACCCCCGGAACCAGAACAGGACCTGAAGCCATTCTGCGATTTTGCGGCCAGCTCCCATAAAAACGAGTTGTAAAATGGAGGTTCAGGGCACTGCAATTCACAAACCTGCAGAGTTATAAATGATAACTCTCGTCCACAAATATATTGAGGGAAGGCAAAGAAGAGGATTTGAAATCAAGGCAGAATTGCAGGAAACAGATTTCAGGAGGTAGATACGAATCGCCTTTAAAGCACATGAAAAGCGGCAAAACGTTGACAATGATGCCCTTGGCCAAAAAGGGCGTATGCGTTTTTTCCTGAATATATTCAGGAAAAAACGCATACGCCCTTTTTGGCCAACCAAGCAACCTGGAAAGGCAAATCAGCGCTACAGAGAAGTCTCGCTTCCCATCGGTCAAAAGGGCCATGCTGAAAAAAGTGTCAAAACCAGAAATGCAGGACAGGCCATGGAGAAATGGGAGCCTTGCTACACTGATGGGCGGGATGTAAATTGCCAAGAGCCACTCTGGAGAAGTGTCCGGTGAGTCCTGAAACATCTGAAAAACACAGCTTAGAGAGCATAGGGCACTTCCACTCATGGGGGTATAAATTGGGAAAATGAAAAATCAGCAAGACACAAGCACCCCAAAGTTTAGGGCTGCTCTGTTGACCAGGACCTCCACTTCATTCCACCTTAAATATCCCAGGAAAGAGAAAAATGGATAAAGAAGTTGTGGTCCTTATGTACAATGGAATATCACTCAGCCAGGAAATCAATGTCGTAAGGTTAGTAGCAGCATGATGAGTGGATTTAGGTACGACGATTCTAAGTGAAATAAGTCACACAGAAAAGGACACTTCTCATAAGGTATCACTGATAGAGGGAATGTAAAAACCGTTACACTTGAACTGAATTACAAAACAGAACAGAGTCACACATGCAGAAAACACACTATGGCTGCTTAACGGGAAAGGTGAGGTGGGGTGATACATAAAACAAGGGTATCAAATTAGCTCAGATACCGTTCCATAAACCCAATATGTAATAGACAAGACCTACTCCTTGCTCAGAGAACTGGACTCAACACGCCCTATTCACCGCACAAGAATATATCTGACTAATAATAATCGTAAAACCTATGTATTGATATCTCTCTGTTAGTGTGTCAAGTGGGTGTAAAGCGGCATAAACACAGCAGTGAAAAGCAGCTAAACCCCATTATAAAAATAAATTACTTTGAAACACCCATGAAACAA
Organism: Balaenoptera borealis; assembly: GCF_965194805.1. Lineage (NCBI taxonomy): Eukaryota > Metazoa > Chordata > Mammalia > Artiodactyla > Balaenopteridae > Balaenoptera > Balaenoptera borealis. The sequence goes on from NW_028123837.1 coordinate 710,938, forward strand.
AGACAGTGAAAGAGAGAGAAATTCTTACACAATGCGTTCAGGGGCTGTGATGCAACCTGGATTGACCATATCTAGACGCACAGCTGGATGAGACATAAGGGTGGACACTCTTGGGGCTGAGAGGTTTGGTGAGGTTGGGTGAGCAAACGCAGACCCTTTAAAGGAATACTGCGTGGTACCCATCGCATGGGTCCCAAATCTCCAGGTTCAAGGGCATCTTCCTACATCAAAAACATGCATGAGAAACCCAGAAGATGGTACACCGTGTGATGGGGAAAGGTTTCTAAAACGCACCTCATTTCTCATCTCCTTGTGCCCGGGTTCGCCATTCCTGCCACTTTACTAGCAAGCTCCCTACTTGGAGCATCAGCACCTTTAACCTCCTGTTCCATACAGGTTGCAATTTGTCCTGAGCATAAACGGGAAGACGTGGAACCAACGAGAGACTAGCTCTTGGTGTTGGGACAGGCACAGGTCACTCTATTTTCCCATCAGAAAGAAGAATTAACCACAGGCTCAGCCTGACCCCCGGAACCAGAACAGGACCTGAAGCCATTCTGCGATTTTGCGGCCAGCTCCCATAAAAACGAGTTGTAAAATGGAGGTTCAGGGCACTGCAATTCACAAACCTGCAGAGTTATAAATGATAACTCTCGTCCACAAATATATTGAGGGAAGGCAAAGAAGAGGATTTGAAATCAAGGCAGAATTGCAGGAAACAGATTTCAGGAGGTAGATACGAATCGCCTTTAAAGCACATGAAAAGCGGCAAAACGTTGACAATGATGCCCTTGGCCAAAAAGGGCGTATGCGTTTTTTCCTGAATATATTCAGGAAAAAACGCATACGCCCTTTTTGGCCAACCAAGCAACCTGGAAAGGCAAATCAGCGCTACAAAGAAGTCTCGCTTCCCATCGGTCAAAAGGGCCATGCTGAAAAAAGTGTCAAAACCAGAAATGCAGGACAGGCCATGGAGAAATGGGAGCCTTGCTACACTGATGGGCGGGATGTAAATTGCCAAGAGCCACTCTGGAGAAGTGTCCGGTGAGTCCTGAAACATCTGAAAAACACAGCTTAGAGAGCATAGGGCACTTCCACTCATGGGGGTATAAATTGGGAAAATTAAAAATCAGCAAGACACAAGCACCCCAAAGTTTAGGGCTGCTCTGTTGACCAGGACCTCCACTTCATTCCACCTTAAATATCCCAGGAAAGAGAAAAATGGATAAAGAAGTTGTGGTCCTTATGTACAATGGAATATCACTCAGCCAGGAAATCAATGTCGTAAGGTGAGTAGCAGCATGATGAGTGGATTTAGGTACGACGATTCTAAGTGAAATAAGTCACACAGAAAAGGACACTTCTCATAAGGTATCACTGATAGAGGGAATGTAAAAACCGTTACACTTGAACTGAATTACAAAACAGAACAGAGTCACACATGCAGAAAACACACTATGGCTGCTTAACGGGAAAGGTGAGGTGGGGTGATACATAAAACAAGGGTATCAAATTAGCTCAGATACCGTTCCATAAACCCAATATGTAATAGACAAGACCTACTCCTTGCTCAGAGAACTGGACTCAACACGCCCTATTCACCGCACAAGAATATATCTGATTAATAATAATCGTAAAACCTATGTATTGATATCTCTCTGTTAGTGTGTCAAGTGGGTGTAAAGCGGCATAAACACAGCAGTGAAAAGCAGCTAAACCCCATTATAAAAATAAATTACTTTGAAACACCCATGAAACAAAGACAGTGAAAGAGAGAGAAATTCTTACACAATGCGTTCAGGGGCTGTGATGCAACCTGGATTGACCATATCTAGACGCACAGCTGGATGAGACATAAGGGTGGACACTCTTGGGGCTGAGAGGTTTGGTGAGGTTGGGTGAGCAAACGCAGACCCTTTAAAGGAATACTGCGTGGTACCCATCGCATGGGTCCCAAATCTCCAGGTTCAAGGGCATCTTCCTACATCAAAAACATGCATGAGAAACCCAGAAGATGGTACACCGTGTGATGGGGAAAGGTTTCTAAAACGCACCTCATTTCTCATCTCCTTGTGCCCGGGTTCGCCATTCCTGCCACTTTACTAGCAAGCTCCCTACTTGGAGCATCAGCACCTTTAACCTCCTGTTCCGTACAGGTTGCAATTTGTCCTGAGGATAAACGGGAAGACGTGGAACCAACGTGAGACTAGCTCTTGGTGTTGGGACAGGCACAGGTCACTCTATTTTCCCATCAGAAAGAAGAATTAACCACACGCTCAGCCTGCCCCCCGGAACCAGAACAGGGCCTGAAGCCATTATGCGATTTTGCGGCCAGCTCCCATAAAAACGAGTTGTAAAATGGAGGTTCAGGGCACTGCAATTCACAAACCTGCAGAGTTATAAATGATAACTCTCGTCCACAAATATATTGAGGGGAGGCAAAGAAGAGGATTTGAAATCAAGGCAGAATTGCAGGAAACAGATTTCAGGAGGTAGATACGAATCGCCTTTAAAGCACATGAAAAGCGGCAAAACGTTGACAATGATGCCCTTGGCCAAAAAGGGCGTATGCGTTTTTTCCTGAATATATTCAGGAAAAAACGCATACGCCCTTTTTGGCCAACCAAGCAACCTGGAAAGGCAAATCAGCGCTACAAACAAGTCTCGCTTCCCATCGGTCAAAAGGGCCATGCTGAAAAAAGTGTCAAAACCAGAAATGCAGGACAGGCCATGGAGAAATGGGAGCCTTGCTACACTGATGGGCGGGATGTAAATTGCCAAGAGCCACTCTGGAGAAGTGTCCGGTGAGTCCTGAAACATCTGAAAAACACAGCTTAGAGAGCATAGGGCACTTCCACTCATGGGGGTATAAATTGGGAAAATTAAAAATCAGCAAGACACAAGCACCCCAAAGTTTAGGGCTGCTCTGTTGACCAGGACCTCCACTTCATTCCACCTTAAATATCCCAGGAAAGAGAAAAATGGATAAAGAAGTTGTGGTCCTTATGTACAATGGAATATCACTCAGCCAGGAAATCAATGTCGTAAGGTTAGTAGCAGCATGATGAGTGGATTTAGGTACGACGATTCTAAGTGAAATAAGTCACACAGAAAAGGACACTTCTCATAAGGTATCACTGATAGAGGGAATGTAAAAACCGTTACACTTGAACTGAATTACAAAACAGAACAGAGTCACACATGCAGAAAACACACTATGGCTGCTTAACGGGAAAGGTGAGGTGGGGTGATACATAAAACAAGGGTATCAAATTAGCTCAGATACCATTCCATAAACCCAATATGTAATAGACAAGACCTACTCCTTGCTCAGAGAACTGGACTCAACACGCCCTATTCACCGCACAAGAATATATCTGATTAATAATAATCGTAAAACCTATGTATTGATATCTCTCTGTTAGTGTGTCAAGTGGGTGTAAAGCGGCATAAACACAGCAGTGAAAAGCAGCTAAACCCCATTATAAAAATAAATTACTTTGAAACACCCATGAAACAAAGACAGTGAAAGAGAGAGAAATTCTTACACAATGCGTTCAGGGGCTGTGATGCAACCTGGATTGACCATATCTAGACGCACAGCTGGATGAGACATAAGGGTGGACACTCTTGGGGCTGAGAGGTTTGGTGAGGTTGGGTGAGCAAACGCAGACCCTTTAAAGGAATACTGCGTGGTACCCATCGCATGGGTCCCAAATCTCCAGGTTCAAGGGCATCTTCCTACATCAAAAACATGCATGAGAAACCCAGAAGATGGTACACCGTGTGATGGGGAAAGGTTTCTAAAACGCACCTCATTTCTCATCTCCTTGTGCCCGGGTTCGCCATTCCAGCCGCTTTACTAGCAAGCTCCCTACTTGGAGCATCAGCACCTTTAACCTCCTGTTCCGTAGAGGTTGCAATTTGTCCTGAGGATAAACGGGAAGACGTGGAACCAACGAGAGACTAGCTCTTGGTGTTGTGACAGGCACAGGTCACTCTATTTTCCCATCAGAAAGAAGAATTAACCACAGGCTCAGCCTGACCCCCGGAACCAGAACAGGGCCTGAAGCCATTCTGCGATTTTGCGGCCAGCTCCCATAAAAACGAGTTGTAAAATGGAGGTTCAGGGCACTGCAATTCACAAACCTGCAGAGTTATAAATGATAACTCTCGTCCACAAATATATTGAGGGAAGGCAAAGAAGAGGATTTGAAATCAAGGCAGAATTGCAGGAAACAGATTTCAGGAGGTAGATACGAATCGCCTTTAAAGCACATGAAAAGCGGCAAAACGTTGACAATGATGCCCTTGGCCAAAAAGGGCGTATGCGTTTTTTCCTGAATATATTCAGGAAAAAACGCATACGCCCTTTTTGGCCAACCAAGCAACCTGGAAAGGCAAATCAGCGCTACAGAGAAGTCTCGCTTCCCATCGGTCAAAAGGGCCATGCTGAAAAAAGTGTCAAAACCAGAAATGCAGGACAGGCCATGGAGAAATGGGAGCCTTGCTACACTGATGGGCGGGATGTAAATTGCCAAGAGCCACTCTGGAGAAGTGTCCGGTGAGTCCTGAAACATCTGAAAAACACAGCTTAGAGAGCATAGGGCACTTCCACTCATGGGGGTATAAATTGGGAAAATTAAAAATCAGCAAGACACAAGCACCCCAAAGTTTAGGGCTGCTCTGTTGACCAGGACCTCCACTTCATTCCACCTTAAATATCCCAGGAAAGAGAAAAACGGATAAAGAAGTTGTGGTCCTTATGTACAATGGAATATCACTCAGCCAGGAAATCAATGTCGTAAGGTTAGTAGCAGCATGATGAGTGGATTTAGGTACGACGATTCTAAGTGAAATAAGTCACACAGAAAAGGACACTTCTCATAAGGTATCACTGATAGAGGGAATGTAAAAACCGTTACACTTGAACTGAATTACAAAACAGAACAGAGTCACACATGCAGAAAACACACTATGGCTGCTTAACGGGAACGGTGAGGTGGGGTGATACATAAAACAAGGGTATCAAATTAGCTCAGATACCGTTCCATAAACCCAATATGTAATAGACAAGACCTACTCCTTGCTCAGAGAACTGGACTCAACACGCCCTATTCACCGCACAAGAATATATCTGATTAATAATAATCGTAAAACCTATGTATTGATATCTCTCTGTTAGTGTGTCAAGTGGGTGTAAAGCGGCATAAACACAGCAGTGAAAAGCAGCTAAACCCCATTATAAAAATAAATTACTTTGAAACACCCATGAAACAAAGACAGTGAAAGAGAGAGAAATTCTTACACAATGCGTTCAGGGGCTGTGATGCAACCTGGATTGACCATATCTAGACGCACAGCTGGATGAGACATAAGGGTGGACACTCTTGGGGCTGAGAGGTTTGGTGAGGTTGGGTGAGCAAACGCAGACCCTTTAAAGGAATACTGCGTGGTACCCATCGCATGGGTCCCAAATCTCCAGGTTCAAGGGCATCTTCCTACATCAAAAACATGCATGAGAAACCCAGAAGATGGTACACCGTGTGATGGGGAAAGGTTTCTAAAACGCACCTCATTTCTCATCTCCTTGTGCCCGGGTTCGCCATTCCTGCCACTTTACTAGCAAGCTCCCTACTTGGAGCATCAGCACCTTTAACCTCCTGTTCCATACAGGTTGCAATTTGTCCTGAGCATAAACGGGAAGACGTGGAACCAACGAGAGACTAGCTCTTGGTGTTGGGACAGGCACAGGTCACTCTATTTTCCCATCAGAAAGAAGAATTAACCACAGGCTCAGCCTGACCCCCGGAACCAGAACAGGACCTGAAGCCATTCTGCGATTTTGCGGCCAGCTCCCATAAAAACGAGTTGTAAAATGGAGGTTCAGGGCACTGCAATTCACAAACCTGCAGAGTTATAAATGATAACTCTCGTCCACAAATATATTGAGGGAAGGCAAAGAAGAGGATTTGAAATCAAGGCAGAATTGCAGGAAACAGATTTCAGGAGGTAGATACGAATCGCCTTTAAAGCACATGAAAAGCGGCAAAACGTTGACAATGATGCCCTTGGCCAAAAAGGGTGTATGCGTTTTTTCCTGAATATATTCAGGAAAAAACGCATACGCCCTTTTTGGCCAACCAAGCAACCTGGAAAGGCAAATCAGCGCTACAAAGAAGTCTCGCTTCCCATCGGTCAAAAGGGCCATGCTGAAAAAAGTGTCAAAACCAGAAATGCAGGACAGGCCATGGAGAAATGGGAGCCTTGCTACACTGATGGGCGGGATGTAAATTGCCAAGAGCCACTCTGGAGAAGTGTCCGGTGAGTCCTGAAACATCTGAAAAACACAGCTTAGAGAGCATAGGGCACTTCCACTCATGGGGGTATAAATTGGGAAAATTAAAAATCAGCAAGACACAAGCACCCCAAAGTTTAGGGCTGCTCTGTTGACCAGGACCTCCACTTCATTCCACCTTAAATATCCCAGGAAAGAGAAAAATGGATAAAGAAGTTGTGGTCCTTATGTACAATGGAATATCACTCAGCCAGGAAATCAATGTCGTAAGGTGAGTAGCAGCATGATGAGTGGATTTAGGTACGACGATTCTAAGTGAAATAAGTCACACAGAAAAGGACACTTCTCATAAGGTATCACTGATAGAGGGAATGTAAAAACCGTTACACTTGAACTGAATTACAAAACAGAACAGAGTCACACATGCAGAAAACACACTATGGCTGCTTAACGGGAAAGGTGAGGTGGGGTGATACATAAAACAAGGGTATCAAATTAGCTCAGATACCGTTCCATAAACCCAATATGTAATAGACAAGACCTACTCCTTGCTCAGAGAACTGGACTCAACACGCCCTATTCACCGCACAAGAATATATCTGATTAATAATAATCGTAAAACCTATGTATTGATATCTCTCTGTTAGTGTGTCAAGTGGGTGTAAAGCGGCATAAACACAGCAGTGAAAAGCAGCTAAACCCCATTATAAAAATAAATTATTTTGAAACACCCATGAAACAAAGACAGTGAAAGAGAGAGAAATTCTTACACAATGCGTTCAGGTGCTGTGATGCAACCTGGATTGACCATATCTAGACGCACAGCTGGATGAGACATAAGGGTGGACACTCTTGGGGCTGAGAGGTTTGGTGAGGTTGGGTGAGCAAACGCAGACCCTTTAAAGGAATACTGCGTGGTACCCATCGCATGGGTCCCAAATCTCCAGGTTCAAGGGCATCTTCCTACATCAAAAACATGCATGAGAAACCCAGAAGATGGTACACCGTGTGATGGGGAAAGGTTTCTAAAACACACCTCATTTCTCATCTCCTTGTGCCCGGGTTCGCCATTCCAGCCTCTTTACTAGCAAGCTCCCTACTTGGAGCATCAGCACCTTTAACCTCCTGTTCCATACAGGTTGCAATTTGTCCTGAGGATAAATGGGAATACGTGGAACCAAAGAGAGACTAGCTCTTGGTGTTGGGACAGGCACAGGTCACTCTATTTTCCCATCAGAAAGAAGAATTAACCACAGGCTCAGCCTGCGCCCCGGAACCAGAACAGGGCCTGAAGCCATTCTGCGATTTTGCGGCCAGCTCCCATAAAAACGAGTTGTAAAATGGAGGTTCAGGGCACTGCAATTCACAAACCTGCAGAGTTATAAATGATAACTCTCGTCCACAAATATATTGAGGGAAGGCAAAAAAGAGGATTTGAAATCAAGGCAGAATTGCAGGAAACAGATTTCAGGAGGTAGATTCGAATCGCCTTTAAAGCACATGAAAAGCGGCAAAACGTTGACAATGATGCCCTTGGCCAAAAAGGGCGTATGCGTTTTTTCCTGAATATATTCAGGAAAAAACGCATACGCCCTTTTTGGCCAACCAAGCAACCTGGAAAGGCAAATCAGCGCTACAAACAAGTCTCGCTTCCCATCGGTCAAAAGGGCCATGCTGAAAAAAGTGTCAAAACCAGAAATGCAGGACAGGCCATGGAGAAATGGGAGCCTTGCTACACTGATGGGCGGGATGTAAATTGCCAACAGCCACTCTGGAGAAGTGTACGGTGAGTCCTGAAACATCTAAAAAACACAGCTTAGAGAGCATAGGGCACTTCCACTCATGGGGGTATAAATTGGGAAAATGAAAAATCAGCAAGACACAAGCACCCCAAAGTTTAGGGCTGCTCTGTTGACAAGGACCTCCACTTCATTCCACCTTAAATATCCCAGGAAAGAGAAAAATGGATAAAGAAGTTGTGGTCCTTATGTACAATGGAATATCACTCAGCCAGGAAATCAATGTCGTAAGGTTAGTAGCAGCATGATGAGTGGATTTAGGTACGACGATTCTAAGTGAAATAAGTCACACAGAAAAGGACACTTCTCATAAGGTATCACTGATAGAGGGAATGTAAAAACCGTTACACTTGAACTGAATTACAAAACAGAACAGAGTCACACATGCAGAAAACACACTATGGCTGCTTAACGGGAAAGGTGAGGTGGGGTGATACATAAAACAAGGGTATCAAATTAGCTCAGATACCGTTCCATAAACCCAATATGTAATAGACAAGACCTACTCCTTGCTCAGAGAACTGGACTCAACACGCCCTATTCACCACACAAGAATATATCTGACTAATAATAATCGTAAAACCTATGTATTGATATCTCTCTGTTAGTGTGTCAAGTGGGTGTAAAGCGGCATAAACACAGCAGTGAAAAGCAGCTAAACCCCATTATAAAAATAAATTACTTTGAAACACCCATGAAACAAAGACAGTGAAAGAGAGAGAAATTCTTACACAATGCGTTCAGGGGCTGTGATGCAACCTGGATTGACCATATCTAGACGCACAGCTGGATGAGACATAAGGGTGGACACTCTTGGGGCTGAGAGGTTTGGTGAGGTTGGGTGAGCAAACGCAGACCCTTTAAAGGAATACTGCGTGGTACCCATCGCATGGGTCCCAAATCTCCAGGTTCAAGGGCATCTTCCTACATCAAAAACATGCATGAGAAACCCAGAAGATGGTACACCGTGTGATGGGGAAAGGTTTCTAAAACGCACCTCATTTCTCATCTCCTTGTGCCCGGGTTCGCCATTCCTGCCACTTTACTAGCAAGCTCCCTACTTGGAGCATCAGCACCTTTAACCTCCTGTTCCATACAGGTTGCAATTTGTCCTGAGCATAAACGGGAAGACGTGGAACCAACGAGAGACTAGCTCTTGGTGTTGGGACAGGCACAGGTCACTCTATTTTCCCATCAGAAAGAAGAATTAACCACAGGCTCAGCCTGACCCCCGGAACCAGAACAGGACCTGAAGCCATTCTGCGATTTTGCGGCCAGCTCCCATAAAAACGAGTTGTAAAATGGAGGTTCAGGGCACTGCAATTCACAAACCTGCAGAGTTATAAATGATAACTCTCGTCCACAAATATATTGAGGGAAGGCAAAGAAGAGGATTTGAAATCAAGGCAGAATTGCAGGAAACAGATTTCAGGAGGTAGATACGAATCGCCTTTAAAGCACATGAAAAGCGGCAAAACGTTGACAATGATGCCCTTGGCCAAAAAGGGCGTATGCGTTTTTTCCTGAATATATTCAGGAAAAAACGCATACGCCCTTTTTGGCCAACCAAGCAACCTGGAAAGGCAAATCAGCGCTACAAAGAAGTCTCGCTTCCCATCGGTCAAAAGGGCCATGCTGAAAAAAGTGTCAAAACCAGAAATGCAGGACAGGCCATGGAGAAATGGGAGCCTTGCTACACTGATGGGCGGGATGTAAATTGCCAAGAGCCACTCTGGAGAAGTGTCCGGTGAGTCCTGAAACATCTGAAAAACACAGCTTAGAGAGCATAGGGCACTTCCACTCATGGGGGTATAAATTGGGAAAATTAAAAATCAGCAAGACACAAGCACCCCAAAGTTTAGGGCTGCTCTGTTGACCAGGACCTCCACTTCATTCCACCTTAAATATCCCAGGAAAGAGAAAAATGGATAAAGAAGTTGTGGTCCTTATGTACAATGGAATATCACTCAGCCAGGAAATCAATGTCGTAAGGTGAGTAGCAGCATGATGAGTGGATTTAGGTACGACGATTCTAAGTGAAATAAGTCACACAGAAAAGGACACTTCTCATAAGGTATCACTGATAGAGGGAATGTAAAAACCGTTACACTTGAACTGAATTACAAAACAGAACAGAGTCACACATGCAGAAAACACACTACGGCTGCTTAACGGGAAAGGTGAGGTGGGGTGATACATAAAACAAGGGTATCAAATTAGCTCAGATACCGTTCCATAAACCCAATATGTAATAGACAAGACCTACTCCTTGCTCAGAGAACTGGACTCAACACGCCCTATTCACCGCACAAGAATATATCTGATTAATAATAATCGTAAAACCTATGTATTGATATCTCTCTGTTAGTGTGTCAAGTGGGTGTAAAGCGGCATAAACACAGCAGTGAAAAGCAGCTAAACCCCATTATAAAAATAAATTACTTTGAAACACCCATGAAACAAAGACAGTGAAAGAGAGAGAAATTCTTACACAATGCGTTCAGGGGCTGTGATGCAACCTGGATTGACCATATCTAGACGCACAGCTGGATGAGACATAAGGGTGGACACTCTTGGGGCTGAGAGGTTTGGTGAGGTTGGGTGAGCAAACGCAGACCCTTTAAAGGAATACTGCGTGGTACCCATCGCATGGGTCCCAAATCTCCAGGTTCAAGGGCATCTTCCTACATCAAAAACATGCATGAGAAACCCAGAAGATGGTACACCGTGTGATGGGGAAAGGTTTCTAAAACGCACCTCATTTCTCATCTCCTTGTGCCCGGGTTCGCCATTCCTGCCACTTTACTAGCAAGCTCCCTACTTGGAGCATCAGCACCTTTAACCTCCTGTTCCGTACAGGTTGCAATTTGTCCTGAGGATAAACGGGAAGACGTGGAACCAACGTGAGACTAGCTCTTGGTGTTGGGACAGGCACAGGTCACTCTATTTTCCCATCAGAAAGAAGAATTAACCACACGCTCAGCCTGCCCCCCGGAACCAGAACAGGGCCTGAAGCCATTATGCGATTTTGCGGCCAGCTCCCATAAAAACGAGTTGTAAAATGGAGGTTCAGGGCACTGCAATTCACAAACCTGCAGAGTTATAAATGATAACTCTCGTCCACAAATATATTGAGGGGAGGCAAAGAAGAGGATTTGAAATCAAGGCAGAATTGCAGGAAACAGATTTCAGGAGGTAGATACGAATCGCCTTTAAAGCACATGAAAAGCGGCAAAACGTTGACAATGATGCCCTTGGCCAAAAAGGGCGTATGCGTTTTTTCCTGAATATATTCAGGAAAAAACGCATACGCCCTTTTTGGCCAACCAAGCAACCTGGAAAGGCAAATCAGCGCTACAAACAAGTCTCGCTTCCCATCGGTCAAAAGGGCCATGCTGAAAAAAGTGTCAAAACCAGAAATGCAGGACAGGCCATGGAGAAATGGGAGCCTTGCTACACTGATGGGCGGGATGTAAATTGCCAAGAGCCACTCTGGAGAAGTGTCCGGTGAGTCCTGAAACATCTGAAAAACACAGCTTAGAGAGCATAGGGCACTTCCACTCATGGGGGTATAAATTGGGAAAATTAAAAATCAGCAAGACACAAGCACCCCAAAGTTTAGGGCTGCTCTGTTGACCAGGACCTCCACTTCATTCCACCTTAAATATCCCAGGAAAGAGAAAAATGGATAAAGAAGTTGTGGTCCTTATGTACAATGGAATATCACTCAGCCAGGAAATCAATGTCGTAAGGTTAGTAGCAGCATGATGAGTGGATTTAGGTACGACGATTCTAAGTGAAATAAGTCACACAGAAAAGGACACTTCTCATAAGGTATCACTGATAGAGGGAATGTAAAAACCGTTACACTTGAACTGAATTACAAAACAGAACAGAGTCACACATGCAGAAAACACACTATGGCTGCTTAACGGGAAAGGTGAGGTGGGGTGATACATAAAACAAGGGTATCAAATTAGCTCAGATACCATTCCATAAACCCAATATGTAATAGACAAGACCTACTCCTTGCTCAGAGAACTGGACTCAACACGCCCTATTCACCGCACAAGAATATATCTGATTAATAATAATCGTAAAACCTATGTATTGATATCTCTCTGTTAGTGTGTCAAGTGGGTGTAAAGCGGCATAAACACAGCAGTGAAAAGCAGCTAAACCCCATTATAAAAATAAATTACTTTGAAACACCCATGAAACAAAGACAGTGAAAGAGAGAGAAATTCTTACACAATGCGTTCAGGGGCTGTGATGCAACCTGGATTGACCATATCTAGACGCACAGCTGGATGAGACATAAGGGTGGACACTCTTGGGGCTGAGAGGTTTGGTGAGGTTGGGTGAGCAAACGCAGACCCTTTAAAGGAATACTGCGTGGTACCCATCGCATGGGTCCCAAATCTCCAGGTTCAAGGGCATCTTCCTACATCAAAAACATGCATGAGAAACCCAGAAGATGGTACACCGTGTGATGGGGAAAGGTTTCTAAAACGCACCTCATTTCTCATCTCCTTGTGCCCGGGTTCGCCATTCCAGCCGCTTTACTAGCAAGCTCCCTACTTGGAGCATCAGCACCTTTAACCTCCTGTTCCGTAGAGGTTGCAATTTGTCCTGAGGATAAACGGGAAGACGTGGAACCAACGAGAGACTAGCTCTTGGTGTTGTGACAGGCACAGGTCACTCTATTTTCCCATCAGAAAGAAGAATTAACCACAGGCTCAGCCTGACCCCCGGAACCAGAACAGGGCCTGAAGCCATTCTGCGATTTTGCGGCCAGCTCCCATAAAAACGAGTTGTAAAATGGAGGTTCAGGGCACTGCAATTCACAAACCTGCAGAGTTATAAATGATAACTCTCGTCCACAAATATATTGAGGGAAGGCAAAGAAGAGGATTTGAAATCAAGGCAGAATTGCAGGAAACAGATTTCAGGAGGTAGATACGAATCGCCTTTAAAGCACATGAAAAGCGGCAAAACGTTGACAATGATGCCCTTGGCCAAAAAGGGCGTATGCGTTTTTTCCTGAATATATTCAGGAAAAAACGCATACGCCCTTTTTGGCCAACCAAGCAACCTGGAAAGGCAAATCAGCGCTACAGAGAAGTCTCGCTTCCCATCGGTCAAAAGGGCCATGCTGAAAAAAGTGTCAAAACCAGAAATGCAGGACAGGCCATGGAGAAATGGGAGCCTTGCTACACTGATGGGCGGGATGTAAATTGCCAAGAGCCACTCTGGAGAAGTGTCCGGTGAGTCCTGAAACATCTGAAAAACACAGCTTAGAGAGCATAGGGCACTTCCACTCATGGGGGTATAAATTGGGAAAATTAAAAATCAGCAAGACACAAGCACCCCAAAGTTTAGGGCTGCTCTGTTGACCAGGACCTCCACTTCATTCCACCTTAAATATCCCAGGAAAGAGAAAAACGGATAAAGAAGTTGTGGTCCTTATGTACAATGGAATATCACTCAGCCAGGAAATCAATGTCGTAAGGTTAGTAGCAGCATGATGAGTGGATTTAGGTACGACGATTCTAAGTGAAATAAGTCACACAGAAAAGGACACTTCTCATAAGGTATCACTGATAGAGGGAATGTAAAAACCGTTACACTTGAACTGAATTACAAAACAGAACAGAGTCACACATGCAGAAAACACACTATGGCTGCTTAACGGGAACGGTGAGGTGGGGTGATACATAAAACAAGGGTATCAAATTAGCTCAGATACCGTTCCATAAACCCAATATGTAATAGACAAGACCTACTCCTTGCTCAGAGAACTGGACTCAACACGCCCTATTCACCGCACAAGAATATATCTGATTAATAATAATCGTAAAACCTATGTATTGATATCTCTCTGTTAGTGTGTCAAGTGGGTGTAAAGCGGCATAAACACAGCAGTGAAAAGCAGCTAAACCCCATTATAAAAATAAATTACTTTGAAACACCCATGAAACAAAGACAGTGAAAGAGAGAGAAATTCTTACACAATGCGTTCAGGGGCTGTGATGCAACCTGGATTGACCATATCTAGACGCACAGCTGGATGAGACATAAGGGTGGACACTCTTGGGGCTGAGAGGTTTGGTGAGGTTGGGTGAGCAAACGCAGACCCTTTAAAGGAATACTGCGTGGTACCCATCGCATGGGTCCCAAATCTCCAGGTTCAAGGGCATCTTCCTACATCAAAAACATGCATGAGAAACCCAGAAGATGGTACACCGTGTGATGGGGAAAGGTTTCTAAAACGCACCTCATTTCTCATCTCCTTGTGCCCGGGTTCGCCATTCCTGCCACTTTACTAGCAAGCTCCCTACTTGGAGCATCAGCACCTTTAACCTCCTGTTCCATACAGGTTGCAATTTGTCCTGAGCATAAACGGGAAGACGTGGAACCAACGAGAGACTAGCTCTTGGTGTTGGGACAGGCACAGGTCACTCTATTTTCCCATCAGAAAGAAGAATTAACCACAGGCTCAGCCTGACCCCCGGAACCAGAACAGGACCTGAAGCCATTCTGCGATTTTGCGGCCAGCTCCCATAAAAACGAGTTGTAAAATGGAGGTTCAGGGCACTGCAATTCACAAACCTGCAGAGTTATAAATGATAACTCTCGTCCACAAATATATTGAGGGAAGGCAAAGAAGAGGATTTGAAATCAAGGCAGAATTGCAGGAAACAGATTTCAGGAGGTAGATACGAATCGCCTTTAAAGCACATGAAAAGCGGCAAAACGTTGACAATGATGCCCTTGGCCAAAAAGGGTGTATGCGTTTTTTCCTGAATATATTCAGGAAAAAACGCATACGCCCTTTTTGGCCAACCAAGCAACCTGGAAAGGCAAATCAGCGCTACAAAGAAGTCTCGCTTCCCATCGGTCAAAAGGGCCATGCTGAAAAAAGTGTCAAAACCAGAAATGCAGGACAGGCCATGGAGAAATGGGAGCCTTGCTACACTGATGGGCGGGATGTAAATTGCCAAGAGCCACTCTGGAGAAGTGTCCGGTGAGTCCTGAAACATCTGAAAAACACAGCTTAGAGAGCATAGGGCACTTCCACTCATGGGGGTATAAATTGGGAAAATTAAAAATCAGCAAGACACAAGCACCCCAAAGTTTAGGGCTGCTCTGTTGACCAGGACCTCCACTTCATTCCACCTTAAATATCCCAGGAAAGAGAAAAATGGATAAAGAAGTTGTGGTCCTTATGTACAATGGAATATCACTCAGCCAGGAAATCAATGTCGTAAGGTGAGTAGCAGCATGATGAGTGGATTTAGGTACGACGATTCTAAGTGAAATAAGTCACACAGAAAAGGACACTTCTCATAAGGTATCACTGATAGAGGGAATGTAAAAACCGTTACACTTGAACTGAATTACAAAACAGAACAGAGTCACACATGCAGAAAACACACTATGGCTGCTTAACGGGAAAGGTGAGGTGGGGTGATACATAAAACAAGGGTATCAAATTAGCTCAGATACCGTTCCATAAACCCAATATGTAATAGACAAGACCTACTCCTTGCTCAGAGAACTGGACTCAACACGCCCTATTCACCGCACAAGAATATATCTGATTAATAATAATCGTAAAACCTATGTATTGATATCTCTCTGTTAGTGTGTCAAGTGGGTGTAAAGCGGCATAAACACAGCAGTGAAAAGCAGCTAAACCCCATTATAAAAATAAATTATTTTGAAACACCCATGAAACAAAGACAGTGAAAGAGAGAGAAATTCTTACACAATGCGTTCAGGGGCTGTGATGCAACCTGGATTGACCATATCTAGACGCACAGCTGGATGAGACATAAGGGTGGACACTCTTGGGGCTGAGAGGTTTGGTGAGGTTGGGTGAGCAAACGCAGACCCTTTAAAGGAATACTGCGTGGTACCCATCGCATGGGTCCCAAATCTCCAGGTTCAAGGGCATCTTCCTACATCAAAAACATGCATGAGAAACCCAGAAGATGGTACACCGTGTGATGGGGAAAGGTTTCTAAAACACACCTCATTTCTCATCTCCTTGTGCCCGGGTTCGCCATTCCAGCCTCTTTACTAGCAAGCTCCCTACTTGGAGCATCAGCACCTTTAACCTCCTGTTCCATACAGGTTGCAATTTGTCCTGAGGATAAATGGGAATACGTGGAACCAAAGAGAGACTAGCTCTTGGTGTTGGGACAGGCACAGGTCACTCTATTTTCCCATCAGAAAGAAGAATTAACCACAGGCTCAGCCTGCGCCCCGGAACCAGAACAGGGCCTGAAGCCATTCTGCGATTTTGCGGCCAGCTCCCATAAAAACGAGTTGTAAAATGGAGGTTCAGGGCACTGCAATTCACAAACCTGCAGAGTTATAAATGATAACTCTCGTCCACAAATATATTGAGGGAAGGCAAAAAAGAGGATTTGAAATCAAGGCAGAATTGCAGGAAACAGATTTCAGGAGGTAGATTCGAATCGCCTTTAAAGCACATGAAAAGCGGCAAAACGTTGACAATGATGCCCTTGGCCAAAAAGGGCGTATGCGTTTTTTCCTGAATATATTCAGGAAAAAACGCATACGCCCTTTTTGGCCAACCAAGCAACCTGGAAAGGCAAATCAGCGCTACAAACAAGTCTCGCTTCCCATCGGTCAAAAGGGCCATGCTGAAAAAAGTGTCAAAACCAGAAATGCAGGACAGGCCATGGAGAAATGGGAGCCTTGCTACACTGATGGGCGGGATGTAAATTGCCAACAGCCACTCTGGAGAAGTGTACGGTGAGTCCTGAAACATCTAAAAAACACAGCTTAGAGAGCATAGGGCACTTCCACTCATGGGGGTATAAATTGGGAAAATGAAAAATCAGCAAGACACAAGCACCCCAAAGTTTAGGGCTGCTCTGTTGACAAGGACCTCCACTTCATTCCACCTTAAATATCCCAGGAAAGAGAAAAATGGATAAAGAAGTTGTGGTCCTTATGTACAATGGAATATCACTCAGCCAGGAAATCAATGTCGTAAGGTTAGTAGCAGCATGATGAGTGGATTTAGGTACGACGATTCTAAGTGAAATAAGTCACACAGAAAAGGACACTTCTCATAAGGTATCACTGATAGAGGGAATGTAAAAACCGTTACACTTGAACTGAATTACAAAACAGAACAGAGTCACACATGCAGAAAACACACTATGGCTGCTTAACGGGAAAGGTGAGGTGGGGTGATACATAAAACAAGGGTATCAAATTAGCTCAGATACCGTTCCATAAACCCAATATGTAATAGACAAGACCTACTCCTTGCTCAGAGAACTGGACTCAACACGCCCTATTCACCACACAAGAATATATCTGACTAATAATAATCGTAAAACCTATGTATTGATATCTCTCTGTTAGTGTGTCAAGTGGGTGTAAAGCGGCATAAACACAGCAGTGAAAAGCAGCTAAACCCCATTATAAAAATAAATTACTTTGAAACACCCATGAAACAAAGACAGTGAAAGAGAGAGAAATTCTTACACAATGCGTTCAGGAGCTGTGATGCAACCTGGTTTGACCATATCTAGACGCACAGCTGGATGAGACATAAGGGTGGACACTCTTGGGGCTGAGAGGTTTGGTGAGGTTGGGTGAGCAAACGCAGACCCTTTAAAGTAATACTGCGTGGTACCCATCACATGGGTCCCAAATCTCCAGGTTCAAGGGCATCTTCCTACATCAAAAACATGCATGAGAAACCCAGAAGATGGTACACCGTGTGATGGGGAAAGGTTTCTAAAACGCACCTCATTTCTCATCTCCTTGTGCCCGGGTTCGCCATTCCTGCCACTTTACTAGCAAGCTCCCTACTTGGAGCATCAGCACCTTTAACCTCCTGTTCCATACAGGTTGCAATTTGTCCTGAGCATAAACGGGAAGACGTGGAACCAACGAGAGACTAGCTCTTGGTGTTGGGACAGGCACAGGTCACTCTATTTTCCCATCAGAAAGAAGAATTAACCACAGGCTCAGCCTGACCCCCGGAACCAGAACAGGACCTGAAGCCATTCTGCGATTTTGCGGCCAGCTCCCATAAAAACGAGTTGTAAAATGGAGGTTCAGGGCACTGCAATTCACAAACCTGCAGAGTTATAAATGATAACTCTCGTCCACAAATATATTGAGGGAAGGCAAAGAAGAGGATTTGAAATCAAGGCAGAATTGCAGGAAACAGATTTCAGGAGGTAGATACGAATCGCCTTTAAAGCACATGAAAAGCGGCAAAACGTTGACAATGATGCCCTTGGCCAAAAAGGGTGTATGCGTTTTTTCCTGAATATATTCAGGAAAAAACGCATACGCCCTTTTTGGCCAACCAAGCAACCTGGAAAGGCAAATCAGCGCTACAAAGAAGTCTCGCTTCCCATCGGTCAAAAGGGCCATGCTGAAAAAAGTGTCAAAACCAGAAATGCAGGACAGGCCATGGAGAAATGGGAGCCTTGCTACACTGATGGGCGGGATGTAAATTGCCAAGAGCCACTCTGGAGAAGTGTCCGGTGAGTCCTGAAACATCTGAAAAACACAGCTTAGAGAGCATAGGGCACTTCCACTCATGGGGGTATAAATTGGGAAAATTAAAAATCAGCAAGACACAAGCACCCCAAAGTTTAGGGCTGCTCTGTTGACCAGGACCTCCACTTCATTCCACCTTAAATATCCCAGGAAAGAGAAAAATGGATAAAGAAGTTGTGGTCCTTATGTACAATGGAATATCACTCAGCCAGGAAATCAATGTCGTAAGGTGAGTAGCAGCATGATGAGTGGATTTAGGTACGACGATTCTAAGTGAAATAAGTCACACAGAAAAGGACACTTCTCATAAGGTATCACTGATAGAGGGAATGTAAAAACCGTTACACTTGAACTGAATTACAAAACAGAACAGAGTCACACATGCAGAAAACACACTATGGCTGCTTAACGGGAAAGGTGAGGTGGGGTGATACATAAAACAAGGGTATCAAATTAGCTCAGATACCGTTCCATAAACCCAATATGTAATAGACAAGACCTACTCCTTGCTCAGAGAACTGGACTCAACACGCCCTATTCACCGCACAAGAATATATCTGATTAATAATAATCGTAAAACCTATGTATTGATATCTCTCTGTTAGTGTGTCAAGTGGGTGTAAAGCGGCATAAACACAGCAGTGAAAAGCAGCTAAACCCCATTATAAAAATAAATTATTTTGAAACACCCATGAAACAAAGACAGTGAAAGAGAGAGAAATTCTTACACAATGCGTTCAGGGGCTGTGATGCAACCTGGATTGACCATATCTAGACGCACAGCTGGATGAGACATAAGGGTGGACACTCTTGGGGCTGAGAGGTTTGGTGAGGTTGGGTGAGCAAACGCAGACCCTTTAAAGGAATACTGCGTGGTACCCATCGCATGGGTCCCAAATCTCCAGGTTCAAGGGCATCTTCCTACATCAAAAACATGCATGAGAAACCCAGAAGATGGTACACCGTGTGATGGGGAAAGGTTTCTAAAACACACCTCATTTCTCATCTCCTTGTGCCCGGGTTCGCCATTCCAGCCTCTTTACTAGCAAGCTCCCTACTTGGAGCATCAGCACCTTTAACCTCCTGTTCCATACAGGTTGCAATTTGTCCTGAGGATAAATGGGAATACGTGGAACCAAAGAGAGACTAGCTCTTGGTGTTGGGACAGGCACAGGTCACTCTATTTTCCCATCAGAAAGAAGAATTAACCACAGGCTCAGCCTGCGCCCCGGAACCAGAACAGGGCCTGAAGCCATTCTGCGATTTTGCGGCCAGCTCCCATAAAAACGAGTTGTAAAATGGAGGTTCAGGGCACTGCAATTCACAAACCTGCAGAGTTATAAATGATAACTCTCGTCCACAAATATATTGAGGGAAGGCAAAAAAGAGGATTTGAAATCAAGGCAGAATTGCAGGAAACAGATTTCAGGAGGTAGATTCGAATCGCCTTTAAAGCACATGAAAAGCGGCAAAACGTTGACAATGATGCCCTTGGCCAAAAAGGGCGTATGCGTTTTTTCCTGAATATATTCAGGAAAAAACGCATACGCCCTTTTTGGCCAACCAAGCAACCTGGAAAGGCAAATCAGCGCTACAAACAAGTCTCGCTTCCCATCGGTCAAAAGGGCCATGCTGAAAAAAGTGTCAAAACCAGAAATGCAGGACAGGCCATGGAGAAATGGGAGCCTTGCTACACTGATGGGCGGGATGTAAATTGCCAACAGCCACTCTGGAGAAGTGTACGGTGAGTCCTGAAACATCTAAAAAACACAGCTTAGAGAGCATAGGGCACTTCCACTCATGGGGGTATAAATTGGGAAAATGAAAAATCAGCAAGACACAAGCACCCCAAAGTTTAGGGCTGCTCTGTTGACAAGGACCTCCACTTCATTCCACCTTAAATATCCCAGGAAAGAGAAAAATGGATAAAGAAGTTGTGGTCCTTATGTACAATGGAATATCACTCAGCCAGGAAATCAATGTCGTAAGGTTAGTAGCAGCATGATGAGTGGATTTAGGTACGACGATTCTAAGTGAAATAAGTCACACAGAAAAGGACACTTCTCATAAGGTATCACTGATAGAGGGAATGTAAAAACCGTTACACTTGAACTGAATTACAAAACAGAACAGAGTCACACATGCAGAAAACACACTATGGCTGCTTAACGGGAAAGGTGAGGTGGGGTGATACATAAAACAAGGGTATCAAATTAGCTCAGATACCGTTCCATAAACCCAATATGTAATAGACAAGACCTACTCCTTGCTCAGAGAACTGGACTCAACACGCCCTATTCACCACACAAGAATATATCTGACTAATAATAATCGTAAAACCTATGTATTGATATCTCTCTGTTAGTGTGTCAAGTGGGTGTAAAGCGGCATAAACACAGCAGTGAAAAGCAGCTAAACCCCATTATAAAAATAAATTACTTTGAAACACCCATGAAACAAAGACAGTGAAAGAGAGAGAAATTCTTACACAATGCGTTCAGGAGCTGTGATGCAACCTGGTTTGACCATATCTAGACGCACAGCTGGATGAGACATAAGGGTGGACACTCTTGGGGCTGAGAGGTTTGGTGAGGTTGGGTGAGCAAACGCAGACCCTTTAAAGTAATACTGCGTGGTACCCATCACATGGGTCCCAAATCTCCAGGTTCAAGGGCATCTTCCTACATCAAAAACATGCATGAGAAACCCAGAAGATGGTACACCGTGTGATGGGGAAAGGTTTCTAAAACGCACCTCATTTCTCATCTCCTTGTGCCCGGGTTCGCCATTCCAGCCGCTTTACTAGCAAGCTCCCTACTTGGGGCATCAGCACCTTTAACCTCCTGTTCCGTAGAGGTTGCAATTTGTCCTGAGGATAAACGGGAAGACGTGGAACCAACGAGAGACTAGCTCTTGGTGTTGGGACAGGCACAGGTCACTCTATTTTCCCATCAGAAAGAAGAATTAACCACAGGCTCAGCCTGACCCCCGGAACCAGAACAGGACCTGAAGCCATTCTGCGATTTTGCGGCCAGCTCCCATAAAAACGAGTTGTAAAATGGAGGTTCAGGGCACTGCAATTCACAAACCTGCAGAGTTATAAATGATAACTCTCGTCCACAAATATATTGAGGGAAGGCAAAGAAGAGGATTTGAAATCAAGGCAGAATTGCAGGAAACAGATTTCAGGAGGTAGATACGAATCGCCTTTAAAGCACATGAAAAGCGGCAAAACGTTGACAATGATGCCCTTGGCCAAAAAGGGCGTATGCGTTTTTTCCTGAATATATTCAGGAAAAAACGCATACGCCCTTTTTGGCCAACCAAGCAACCTGGAAAGGCAAATCAGCGCTACAAAGAAGTCTCGCTTCCCATCGGTCAAAAGGGCCATGCTGAAAAAAGTGTCAAAACCAGAAATGCAGGACAGGCCATGGAGAAATGGGAGCCTTGCTACACTGATGGGCGGGATGTAAATTGCCAAGAGCCACTCTGGAGAAGTGTCCGGTGAGTCCTGAAACATCTGAAAAACACAGCTTAGAGAGCATAGGGCACTTCCACTCATGGGGGTATAAATTGGGAAAATTAAAAATCAGCAAGACACAAGCACCCCAAAGTTTAGGGCTGCTCTGTTGACCAGGACCTCCACTTCATTCCACCTTAAATATCCCAGGAAAGAGAAAAATGGATAAAGAAGTTGTGGTCCTTATGTACAATGGAATATCACTCAGCCAGGAAATCAATGTCGTAAGGTGAGTAGCAGCATGATGAGTGGATTTAGGTACGACGATTCTAAGTGAAATAAGTCACACAGAAAAGGACACTTCTCATAAGGTATCACTGATAGAGGGAATGTAAAAACCGTTACACTTGAACTGAATTACAAAACAGAACAGAGTCACACATGCAGAAAACACACTATGGCTGCTTAACGGGAAAGGTGAGGTGGGGTGATACATAAAACAAGGGTATCAAATTAGCTCAGATACCGTTCCATAAACCCAATATGTAATAGACAAGACCTACTCCTTGCTCAGAGAACTGGACTCAACACGCCCTATTCACCGCACAAGAATATATCTGATTAATAATAATCGTAAAACCTATGTATTGATATCTCTCTGTTAGTGTGTCAAGTGGGTGTAAAGCGGCATAAACACAGCAGTGAAAAGCAGCTAAACCCCATTATAAAAATAAATTATTTTGAAACACCCATGAAACAAAGACAGTGAAAGAGAGAGAAATTCTTACACAATGCGTTCAGGGGCTGTGATGCAACCTGGATTGACCATATCTAGACGCACAGCTGGATGAGACATAAGGGTGGACACTCTTGGGGCTGAGAGGTTTGGTGAGGTTGGGTGAGCAAACGCAGACCCTTTAAAGGAATACTGCGTGGTACCCATCGCATGGGTCCCAAATCTCCAGGTTCAAGGGCATCTTCCTACATCAAAAACATGCATGAGAAACCCAGAAGATGGTACACCGTGTGATGGGGAAAGGTTTCTAAAACACACCTCATTTCTCATCTCCTTGTGCCCGGGTTCGCCATTCCAGCCTCTTTACTAGCAAGCTCCCTACTTGGAGCATCAGCACCTTTAACCTCCTGTTCCATACAGGTTGCAATTTGTCCTGAGGATAAATGGGAATACGTGGAACCAAAGAGAGACTAGCTCTTGGTGTTGGGACAGGCACAGGTCACTCTATTTTCCCATCAGAAAGAAGAATTAACCACAGGCTCAGCCTGCGCCCCGGAACCAGAACAGGGCCTGAAGCCATTCTGCGATTTTGCGGCCAGCTCCCATAAAAACGAGTTGTAAAATGGAGGTTCAGGGCACTGCAATTCACAAACCTGCAGAGTTATAAATGATAACTCTCGTCCACAAATATATTGAGGGAAGGCAAAAAAGAGGATTTGAAATCAAGGCAGAATTGCAGGAAACAGATTTCAGGAGGTAGATTCGAATCGCCTTTAAAGCACATGAAAAGCGGCAAAACGTTGACAATGATGCCCTTGGCCAAAAAGGGCGTATGCGTTTTTTCCTGAATATATACAGGAAAAAACGCATACGCCCTTTTTGGCCAACCAAGCAACCTGGAAAGGCAAATCAGCGCTACAAACAAGTCTCGCTTCCCATCGGTCAAAAGGGCCATGCTGAAAAAAGTGTCAAAACCAGAAATGCAGGACAGGCCATGGAGAAATGGGAGCCTTGCTACACTGATGGGCGGGATGTAAATTGCCAACAGCCACTCTGGAGAAGTGTACGGTGAGTCCTGAAACATCTAAAAAACACAGCTTAGAGAGCATAGGGCACTTCCACTCATGGGGGTATAAATTGGGAAAATGAAAAATCAGCAAGACACAAGCACCCCAAAGTTTAGGGCTGCTCTGTTGACAAGGACCTCCACTTCATTCCACCTTAAATATCCCAGGAAAGAGAAAAATGGATAAAGAAGTTGTGGTCCTTATGTACAATGGAATATCACTCAGCCAGGAAATCAATGACGTAAGGTTAGTAGCAGCATGATGAGTGGATTTAGGTACGACGATTCTAAGTGAAATAAGTCACACAGAAAAGGACACTTCTCATAAGGTATCACTGATAGAGGGAATGTAAAAACCGTTACACTTGAACTGAATTACAAAACAGAACAGAGTCACACATGCAGAAAACACACTATGGCTGCTTAACGGGAAAGGTGAGGTGGGGTGATACATAAAACAAGGGTATCAAATTAGCTCAGATACCGTTCCATAAACCCAATATGTAATAGACAAGACCTACTCCTTGCTCAGAGAACTGGACTCAACACGCCCTATTCACCACACAAGAATATATCTGACTAATAATAATCGTAAAACCTATGTATTGATATCTCTC
The DNA here is from genome assembly GCF_965194805.1 of Balaenoptera borealis. Lineage (NCBI taxonomy): Eukaryota > Metazoa > Chordata > Mammalia > Artiodactyla > Balaenopteridae > Balaenoptera > Balaenoptera borealis. The sequence goes on from NW_028123837.1 coordinate 735,477, forward strand.
TGTTAGTGTGTCAAGTGGGTGTAAAGCGGCATAAACACAGCAGTGAAAAGCAGCTAAACCCCATTATAAAAATAAATTACTTTGAAACACCCATGAAACAAAGACAGTGAAAGAGAGAGAAATTCTTACACAATGCGTTCAGGAGCTGTGATGCAACCTGGTTTGACCATATCTAGACGCACAGCTGGATGAGACATAAGGGTGGACACTCTTGGGGCTGAGAGGTTTGGTGAGGTTGGGTGAGCAAACGCAGACCCTTTAAAGTAATACTGCGTGGTACCCATCACATGGGTCCCAAATCTCCAGGTTCAAGGGCATCTTCCTACATCAAAAACATGCATGAGAAACCCAGAAGATGGTACACCGTGTGATGGGGAAAGGTTTCTAAAACGCACCTCATTTCTCATCTCCTTGTGCCCGGGTTCGCCATTCCAGCCGCTTTACTAGCAAGCTCCCTACTTGGGGCATCAGCACCTTTAACCTCCTGTTCCGTAGAGGTTGCAATTTGTCCTGAGGATAAACGGGAAGACGTGGAACCAACGAGAGACTAGCTCTTGGTGTTGGGACAGGCACAGGTCACTCTATTTTCCCATCAGAAAGAAGAATTAACCACAGGCTCAGCCTGACCCCCGGAACCAGAACAGGACCTGAAGCCATTCTGCGATTTTGCGGCCAGCTCCCATAAAAACGAGTTGTAAAATGGAGGTTCAGGGCACTGCAATTCACAAACCTGCAGAGTTATAAATGATAACTCTCGTCCACAAATATATTGAGGGAAGGCAAAGAAGAGGATTTGAAATCAAGGCAGAATTGCAGGAAACAGATTTCAGGAGGTAGATACGAATCGCCTTTAAAGCACATGAAAAGCGGCAAAACGTTGACAATGATGCCCTTGGCCAAAAAGGGCGTATGCGTTTTTTCCTGAATATATTCAGGAAAAAACGCATACGCCCTTTTTGGCCAACCAAGCAACCTGGAAAGGCAAATCAGCGCTACAAAGAAGTCTCGCTTCCCATCGGTCAAAAGGGCCATGCTGAAAAAAGTGTCAAAACCAGAAATGCAGGACAGGCCATGGAGAAATGGGAGCCTTGCTACACTGATGGGCGGGATGTAAATTGCCAAGAGCCACTCTGGAGAAGTGTCCGGTGAGTCCTGAAACATCTGAAAAACACAGCTTAGAGAGCATAGGGCACTTCCACTCATGGGGGTATAAATTGGGAAAATTAAAAATCAGCAAGACACAAGCACCCCAAAGTTTAGGGCTGCTCTGTTGACCAGGACCTCCACTTCATTCCACCTTAAATATCCCAGGAAAGAGAAAAATGGATAAAGAAGTTGTGGTCCTTATGTACAATGGAATATCACTCAGCCAGGAAATCAATGTCGTAAGGTGAGTAGCAGCATGATGAGTGGATTTAGGTACGACGATTCTAAGTGAAATAAGTCACACAGAAAAGGACACTTCTCATAAGGTATCACTGATAGAGGGAATGTAAAAACCGTTACACTTGAACTGAATTACAAAACAGAACAGAGTCACACATGCAGAAAACACACTATGGCTGCTTAACGGGAAAGGTGAGGTGGGGTGATACATAAAACAAGGGTATCAAATTAGCTCAGATACCGTTCCATAAACCCAATATGTAATAGACAAGACCTACTCCTTGCTCAGAGAACTGGACTCAACACGCCCTATTCACCGCACAAGAATATATCTGATTAATAATAATCGTAAAACCTATGTATTGATATCTCTCTGTTAGTGTGTCAAGTGGGTGTAAAGCGGCATAAACACAGCAGTGAAAAGCAGCTAAACCCCATTATAAAAATAAATTATTTTGAAACACCCATGAAACAAAGACAGTGAAAGAGAGAGAAATTCTTACACAATGCGTTCAGGGGCTGTGATGCAACCTGGATTGACCATATCTAGACGCACAGCTGGATGAGACATAAGGGTGGACACTCTTGGGGCTGAGAGGTTTGGTGAGGTTGGGTGAGCAAACGCAGACCCTTTAAAGTAATACTGCGTGGTACCCATCGCATGGGTCCCAAATCTCCAGGTTCAAGGGCATCTTCCTACATCAAAAACATGCATGAGAAACCCAGAAGATGGTACACCGTGTGATGGGGAAAGGTTTCTAAAACACACCTCATTTCTCATCTCCTTGTGCCCGGGTTCGCCATTCCAGCCGCTTTACTAGCAAGCTCCCTACTTGGGGCATCAGCACCTTTAACCTCCTGTTCCGTAGAGGTTGCAATTTGTCCTGAGGATAAACGGGAAGACGTGGAACCAACGAGAGACTAGCTCTTGGTGTTGGGACAGGCACAGGTCACTCTATTTTCCCATCAGAAAGAAGAATTAACCACAGGCTCAGCCTGACCCCCGGAACCAGAACAGGGCCTGAAGCCATTCTGCGATTTTGCGGCCAGCTCCCATAAAAACGAGTTGTAAAATGGAGGTTCAGGGCACTGCAATTCACAAACCTGCAGAGTTATAAATGATAACTCTCGTCCACAAATATATTGAGGGAAGGCAAAGAAGAGGATTTGAAATCAAGGCAGAATTGCAGGAAACAGATTTCAGGAGGTAGATACGAATCGCCTTTAAAGCACATGAAAAGCGGCAAAACGTTGACAATGATGCCCTTGGCCAAAAAGGGCGTATGCGTTTTTTCCTGAATATATTCAGGAAAAAACGCATACGCCCTTTTTGGCCAACCAAGCAACCTGGAAAGGCAAATCAGCGCTACAAAGAAGTCTCGCTTCCCATCGGTCAAAAGGGCCATGCTGAAAAAAGTGTCAAAACCAGAAATGCAGGACAGGCCATGGAGAAATGGGAGCCTTGCTACACTGATGGGCGGGATGTAAATTGCCAAGAGCCACTCTGGAGAAGTGTCCGGTGAGTCCTGAAACATCTGAAAAACACAGCTTAGAGAGCATAGGGCACTTCCACTCATGGGGGTATAAATTGGGAAAATGAAAAATCAGCAAGACACAAGCACCCCAAAGTTTAGGGCTGCTCTGTTGACAAGGACCTCCACTTCATTCCACCTTAAATATCCCAGGAAAGAGAAAAATGGATAAAGAAGTTGTGGTCCTTATGTACAATGGAATATCACTCAGCCAGGAAATCAATGTCGTAAGGTTAGTAGCAGCATGATGAGTGGATTTAGGTACGACGATTCTAAGTGAAATAAGTCACACAGAAAAGGACACTTCTCATAAGGTATCACTGATAGAGGGAATGTAAAAACCGTTACACTTGAACTGAATTACAAAACAGAACAGAGTCACACATGCAGAAAACACACTATGGCTGCTTAACGGGAAAGGTGAGGTGGGGTGATACATAAAACAAGGGTATCAAATTAGCTCAGATACCGTTCCATAAACCCAATATGTAATAGACAAGACCTACTCCTTGCTCAGAGAACTGGACTCAACACGCCCTATTCACCGCACAAGAATATATCTGACTAATAATAATCGTAAAACCTATGTATTGATATCTCTCTGTTAGTGTGTCAAGTGGGTGTAAAGCGGCATAAACACAGCAGTGAAAAGCAGCTAAACCCCATTATAAAAATAAATTATTTTGAAACACCCATGAAACAAAGACAGTGAAAGAGAGAGAAATTCTTACACAATGCGTTCAGGGGCTGTGATGCAACCTGGATTGACCATATCTAGACGCACAGCTGGATGAGACATAAGGGTGGACACTCTTGGGGCTGAGAGGTTTGGTGAGGTTGGGTGAGCAAACGCAGACCCTTTAAAGGAATACTGCGTGGTATCCATCGCATGGGTCCCAAATCTCCAGGTTCAAGGGCATCTTCCTACATCAAAAACATGCATGAGAAACCCAGAAGATGGTACACCGTGTGATGGGGAAAGGTTTCTAAAACACACCTCATTTCTCATCTCCTTGTGCCCGGGTTCGCCATTCCAGCCTCTTTACCAGCAAGCTCCCTACTTGGGGCATCAGCACCTTTAACCTCCTGTTCCGTAGAGGTTGCAATTTGTCCTGAGGATAAACGGGAAGACGTGGAACCAACGAGAGACTAGCTCTTGGTGTTGGGACAGGCACAGGTCACTCTATTTTCCCATCAGAAAGAAGAATTAACCACAGGCTCAGCCTGACCCCCGGAACCAGAACAGGACCTGAAGCCATTCTGCGATTTTACGGCCAGCTCCCATAAAAACGAGTTGTAAAATGGAGGTTCAGGGCACTGCAATTCACAAACCTGCAGAGTTATAAATGATAACTCTCGTCCACAAATATATTGAGGGAAGGCAAAGAAGAGGATTTGAAATCAAGGCAGAATTGCAGGAAACAGATTTCAGGAGGTAGATACGAATCGCCTTTAAAGCACATGAAAAGCGGCAAAACGTTGACAATGATGCCCTTGGCCAAAAAGGGCGTATGCGTTTTTTCCTGAATATATTCAGGAAAAAACGCATACGCCCTTTTTGGCCAACCAAGCAACCTGGAAAGGCAAATCAGCGCTACAAAGAAGTCTCGCTTCCCATCGGTCAAAAGGGCCATGCTGAAAAAAGTGTCAAAACCAGAAATGCAGGACAGGCCATGGAGAAATGGGAGCCTTGCTACACTGATGGGCGGGATGTAAATTGCCAAGAGCCACTCTGGAGAAGTGTCCGGTGAGTCCTGAAACATCTGAAAAACACAGCTTAGAGAGCATAGGGCACTTCCACTCATGGGGGTATAAATTGGGAAAATTAAAAATCAGCAAGACACAAGCACCCCAAAGTTTAGGGCTGCTCTGTTGACCAGGACCTCCACTTCATTCCACCTTAAATATCCCAGGAAAGAGAAAAATGGATAAAGAAGTTGTGGTCCTTATGTACAATGGAATATCACTCAGCCAGGAAATCAATGTCGTAAGGTGAGTAGCAGCATGATGAGTGGATTTAGGTACGACGATTCTAAGTGAAATAAGTCACACAGAAAAGGACACTTCTCATAAGGTATCACTGATAGAGGGAATGTAAAAACCGTTACACTTGAACTGAATTACAAAACAGAACAGAGTCACACATGCAGAAAACACACTATGGCTGCTTAACGGGAAAGGTGAGGTGGGGTGATACATAAAACAAGGGTATCAAATTAGCTCAGATACCGTTCCATAAACCCAATATGTAATAGACAAGACCTACTCCTTGCTCAGAGAACTGGACTCAACACGCCCTATTCACCGCACAAGAATATATCTGATTAATAATAATCGTAAAACCTATGTATTGATATCTCTCTGTTAGTGTGTCAAGTGGGTGTAAAGCGGCATAAACACAGCAGTGAAAAGCAGCTAAACCCCATTATAAAAATAAATTATTTTGAAACACCCATGAAACAAAGACAGTGAAAGAGAGAGAAATTCTTACACAATGCGTTCAGGGGCTGTGATGCAACCTGGATTGACCATATCTAGACGCACAGCTGGATGAGACATAAGGGTGGACACTCTTGGGGCTGAGAGGTTTGGTGAGGTTGGGTGAGCAAACACAGACCCTTTAAAGTAATACTGCGTGGTACCCATCGCATGGGTCCCAAATCTCCAGGTTCAAGGGCATCTTCCTACATCAAAAACATGCATGAGAAACCCAGAAGATGGTACACCGTGTGATGGGGAAAGGTTTCTAAAACACACCTCATTTCTCATCTCCTTGTGCCCGGGTTCGCCATTCCAGCCGCTTTACTAGCAAGCTCCCTACTTGGGGCATCAGCACCTTTAACCTCCTGTTCCGTAGAGGTTGCAATTTGTCCTGAGGATAAACGGGAAGACGTGGAACCAACGAGAGACTAGCTCTTGGTGTTGGGACAGGCACAGGTCACTCTATTTTCCCATCAGAAAGAAGAATTAACCACAGGCTCAGCCTGACCCTCGGAACCAGAACAGGACCTGAAGCCATTCTGCGATTTTGCGGCCAGCTCCCATAAAAACAAGTTGTAAAATGGAGGTTCAGGGCACTGCAATTCACAAACCTGCAGAGTTATAAATGATAACTCTCGTCCACAAATATATTGAGGGAAGGCAAAGAAGAGGATTTGAAATCAAGGCAGAATTGCAGGAAACAGATTTCAGGAGGTAGATACGAATCGCCTTTAAAGCACATGAAAAGCGGCAAAACGTTGACAATGATGCCCTTGGCCAAAAAGGGCGTATGCGTTTTTTCCTGAATATATTCAGGAAAAAACGCATACGCCCTTTTTGGCCAACCAAGCAACCTGGAAAGGCAAATCAGCGCTACAAAGAAGTCTCGCTTCCCATCGGTCAAAAGGGCCATGCTGAAAAAAGTGTCAAAACCAGAAATGCAGGACAGGCCATGGAGAAATGGGAGCCTTGCTACACTGATGGGCGGGATGTAAATTGCCAAGAGCCACTCTGGAGAAGTGTCCGGTGAGTCCTGAAACATCTGAAAAACACAGCTTAGAGAGCATAGGGCACTTCCACTCATGGGGGTATAAATTGGGAAAATTAAAAATCAGCAAGACACAAGCACCCCAAAGTTTAGGGCTGCTCTGTTGACCAGGACCTCCACTTCATTCCACCTTAAATATCCCAGGAAAGAGAAAAATGGATAAAGAAGTTGTGGTCCTTATGTACAATGGAATATCACTCAGCCAGGAAATCAATGTCGTAAGGTTAGTAGCAGCATGATGAGTGGATTTAGGTACGACGATTCTAAGTGAAATAAGTCACACAGAAAAGGACACTTCTCATAAGGTATCACTGATAGAGGGAATGTAAAAACCGTTACACTTGAACTGAATTACAAAACAGAACAGAGTCACACATGCAGAAAACACACTATGGCTGCTTAACGGGAAAGGTGAGGTGGGGTGATACATAAAACAAGGGTATCAAATTAGCTCAGATACCGTTCCATAAACCCAATATGTAATAGACAAGACCTACTCCTTGCTCAGAGAACTGGACTCAACACGCCCTATTCACCGCACAAGAATATATCTGATTAATAATAATCGTAAAACCTATGTATTGATATCTCTCTGTTAGTGTGTCAAGTGGGTGTAAAGCGGCATAAACACAGCAGTGAAAAGCAGCTAAACCCCATTATAAAAATAAATTATTTTGAAACACCCATGAAACAAAGACAGTGAAAGAGAGAGAAATTCTTACACAATGCGTTCAGGGGCTGTGATGCAACCTGGATTGACCATATCTAGACGCACAGCTGGATGAGACATAAGGGTGGACACTCTTGGGGCTGAGAGGTTTGGTGAGGTTGGGTGAGCAAACGCAGACCCTTTAAAGGAATACTGCGTGGTACCCATCGCATGGGTCCCAAATCTCCAGGTTCAAGGGCATCTTCCTACATCAAAAACATGCATGAGAAACCCAGAAGATGGTACACCGTGTGATGGGGAAAGGTTTCTAAAACACACCTCATTTCTCATCTCCTTGTGCCCGGGTTCGCCATTCCAGCCTCTTTACCAGCAAGCTCCCTACTTGGGGCATCAGCACCTTTAACCTCCTGTTCCGTAGAGGTTGCAATTTGTCCTGAGCATAAACGGGAAGACGTGGAACCAACGAGAGACTAGCTCTTGGTGTTGGGACAGGCACAGGTCACTCTATTTTCCCATCAGAAAGAAGAATTAACCACAGGCTCAGCCTGACCCCCGGAACCAGAACAGGACCTGAAGCCATTCTGCGATTTTGCGGCCAGCTCCCATAAAAACAAGTTGTAAAATGGAGGTTCAGGGCACTGCAATTCACAAACCTGCAGAGTTATAAATGATAACTCTCGTCCACAAATATATTGAGGGAAGGCAAAGAAGAGGATTTGAAATCAAGGCAGAATTGCAGGAAACAGATTTCAGGAGGTAGATACGAATCGCCTTTAAAGCACATGAAAAGCGGCAAAACGTTGACAATGATGCCCTTGGCCAAAAAGGGCGTATGCGTTTTTTCCTGAATATATTCAGGAAAAAACGCATACGCCCTTTTTGGCCAACCAAGCAACCTGGAAAGGCAAATCAGCGCTACAAAGAAGTCTCGCTTCCCATCGGTCAAAAGGGCCATGCTGAAAAAAGTGTCAAAACCAGAAATGCAGGACAGGCCATGGAGAAATGGGAGCCTTGCTACACTGATGGGCGGGATGTAAATTGCCAAGAGCCACTCTGGAGAAGTGTCCGGTGAGTCCTGAAACATCTGAAAAACACAGCTTAGAGAGCATAGGGCACTTCCACTCATGGGGGTATAAATTGGGAAAATTAAAAATCAGCAAGACACAAGCACCCCAAAGTTTAGGGCTGCTCTGTTGACCAGGACCTCCACTTCATTCCACCTTAAATATCCCAGGAAAGAGAAAAATGGATAAAGAAGTTGTGGTCCTTATGTACAATGGAATATCACTCAGCCAGGAAATCAATGTCATAAGGTTAGTAGCAGCATGATGAGTGGATTTAGGTACGACGATTCTAAGTGAAATAAGTCACACAGAAAAGGACACTTCTCATAAGGTATCACTGATAGAGGGAATGTAAAAACCGTTACACTTGAACTGAATTACAAAACAGAACAGAGTCACACATGCAGAAAACACACTATGGCTGCTTAACGGGAAAGGTGAGGTGGGGTGATACATAAAACAAGGGTATCAAATTAGCTCAGATACCGTTCCATAAACCCAATATGTAATAGACAAGACCTACTCCTTGCTCAGAGAACTGGACTCAACACGCCCTATTCACCGCACAAGAATATATCTGATTAATAATAATCGTAAAACCTATGTATTGATATCTCTCTGTTAGTGTGTCAAGTGGGTGTAAAGCGGCATAAACACAGCAGTGAAAAGCAGCTAAACCCCATTATAAAAATAAATTATTTTGAAACACCCATGAAACAAAGACAGTGAAAGAGAGAGAAATTCTTACACAATGCGTTCAGGGGCTGTGATGCAACCTGGATTGACCATATCTAGACGCACAGCTGGATGAGACATAAGGGTGGACACTCTTGGGGCTGAGAGGTTTGGTGAGGTTGGGTGAGCAAACGCAGACCCTTTAAAGTAATACTGCGTGGTACCCATCGCATGGGTCCCAAATCTCCAGGTTCAAGGGCATCTTCCTACATCAAAAACATGCATGAGAAACCCAGAAGATGGTACACCGTGTGATGGGGAAAGGTTTCTAAAACACACCTCATTTCTCATCTCCTTGTGCCCGGGTTCGCCATTCCAGCCGCTTTACTAGCAAGCTCCCTACTTGGGGCATCAGCACCTTTAACCTCCTGTTCCGTAGAGGTTGCAATTTGTCCTGAGGATAAACGGGAAGACGTGGAACCAACGAGAGACTAGCTCTTGGTGTTGGGACAGGCACAGGTCACTCTATTTTCCCATCAGAAAGAAGAATTAACCACAGGCTCAGCCTGACCCCCGGAACCAGAACAGGACCTGAAGCCATTCTGCGATTTTGCGGCCAGCTCCCATAAAAACAAGTTGTAAAATGGAGGTTCAGGGCACTGCAATTCACAAACCTGCAGAGTTATAAATGATAACTCTCGTCCACAAATATAT